>NC_141873.1:241353542-241978542 GCF_056163025.1 Triticum urartu | reverse complement strand
ATACCGAGATATAAACTTATACTTATGGAGTCCATATTCCACTTCGTGGAACATCATTATCCTTTCCAGGGTCAAGCGTCCTTATAGGGGAATATGGGCCATCTCTGCATGGCACTTCTTCAACTGGGAATCGTGAAACACATCATGAACTCCTGATAGTCCTTCGGGTGACTCCAACTTGTTGGCCACTTCTCCCATACGCTCCAAAACTCGGTATGGTCCTACAAATCTCGGGGCTAATTTTCCCTTAACTACAAATCGTTTAACTCCTCGTAGAGGGGTCACACGAAGACATGCTTTGTCTCCAATTTCATAGACTACCTCCTTGCGTTTTTGAGTCTGCATAACTCTTCTGTCTGGACCGAGCTACCTTCAATCTATCTCGAATCAAATTATCATTTTCTTCTAACTTCTTGATCACATTAATTTGGTCCAAACAACTAACGGTCTCCACTTCATCCCACATACTCTTGGGGCATCACACATATCGAGACAAAACTCGTATTCATTTTGTCCGAAATCCACTCAGTGGAGTAACCTTATCTTTTCCAGGGGTCAAGGGTTCTTACAGGGTACTACCACCCTTAAAATGCACAAATCTTCCATAGACCATATTTCTCGTATCCTCAGAATGGCCAAAATCCTTCTTCATAGAGTAACAACTCATAAAATCCATATCAGTACCAACAATGCTAACTTTATTCATTCTCAAGTGATTACAATCTCTCGCTTTTCCATTACATGTCTCAACTCAACCCTCAATATAAAAGAAAATGTTCTCACTTTTACTACTCCATTTCTTTTGTTGCAACTCAACTATCTAGCACAAGTTTCCTTCTCCTTGGGGCATTCTCTGGCAAAGTGCCCTGCTCCATTACAACTAGAACATATTACTTCTGACAAGTATCAAGGTTTCCTTTTTGGGCAACTGTTGAGGTAGTGCCCTGACTCCTTGCACCTGTAACAGGTGATATGGCTCAGGTCCTTCCTGGAATCCAATCTGCTTCTCTTCCTGGACCTTTCCATACCGATCATGGCTTCTATTTCTTGTGGGTCATACTCTACTTCCTCCATCAGGAATTCTACTAGATCCCCATTCAAACAATTTTGGGAGATGTGTCCTTCTTCTCCACATGAATAGCAAGACTTAGTGCAGGGTTTACTCGGGTCCTCTTTAGGTGTGTCCTCCACATCTTCCTTCATCACGGGTTATTCTAAAATTTCCATAAGGGCTCCTTTCTTTACTTCTTTCTTCTGCTATACGGTTCTTCGTACCATGGGGTAAATGTGACACTGAGTAGGATAGTGGGTAGTCCCTTCTCACAAGAAACAAGTAATCTGCCTAGTTGGGCATTCTTCAACTGGGTGACTTCATTCACAATTAGGGCATTCATCCTTGTGTTCTTTATGGGTGTGTCCTATTTCTCCACAAATCTTGCATGCACAAGATTTCTTCATATCCTTTCTATAAGGCTTCAACTTCTGGGACACAAGCCGAGACTTTGGCAGAGTCAACTTAAATTATTTCCAAGTGGTTAGTCCTTGCCATCCATTGATGGTTTGGTACATCCTCCACCAAGTAGCAGCACCTCTTTCAAAGCACTGAAGAGCATGCTGGGTCATATCCTTTCCGACTATAGGGTTATTCTTCATGTGATCCTCCATGTTCTGAATCCATCGGTCCGTCTCCAATTGACTTATCGGTCCAAAAAATATAAGCTCATCTTCATTCATCCTCTATTGGGTCCATGGGTTTGGGGTGAGATAAGAGAGATAGAGAGGGATACACACAATACAAACAAAAGTTTTGAAAAGACAGATTTTATTTGTGGTTGTTGGGAAAAACATCAAACAAATGACAGCCCACAAACGTCGCATCTAACGTAGGTATATAACAGGGGTTTGGTCTTCTAAAGGTCAATAAATCTTCAATGTCTCCAAACTCTTCAAGCCTTGTTCATGCCTCTGATGGCTTCTTCCAATCATGCTTGCCTTTCTCCAGTTCTTTTGCCAGATCATCTCTGTTGACGTGAAATCTCTCGTGACATCCTTTAATATTCCGGAGTTGCATTTCAAACTTCTAGGTTTCAACATCCTTGGCATGAACCATGGTCTAGTTCCTGACAAATTTCCGGTTTCTCGATGTTTTGCTCCTCCAGCTTGGCTACTCTCATCTTCAGGGTCCTGAGTTCCCCATGAAATACTCCCTTGTCAAAATACTGCTTCTTGTAGGTCCATCTTAACTTCTTGTTGTAACACTCCAGATCCTGGTGATACACCAGCTAAGGTTAAAATTGCATCCTTAACTCAGCATGGTGACAATAGCATCAACGGGCGATATCATCAGGGGTAGCCGTGTTTCTGCCCTTGTCCTTGCCATGAGCTATCTTTCATAATTGATATCTCCTGCCTTAGGGTTTTCTTGACAAAACTTTGAGTTCTCATGCTCCTTATTTTAGTCTTTCTCCGATACACCTTGATCTCGGGTATTGACAACTTCCATAGTCTGCCAAGTTCCATAAGGGTAGCCTTCCAAGGTCATACAAATCTGGGAATTCTTCAGAGCCTTCAAATTCTACTTGTCTCGGGTCTTCAACCATTGTAGTTTCCATTATTCAGATGCACGAAAAATCCTCTTCATTCCGAAGTGGTCTTAGTTGTCCGATATCTTGTACTTCTTGGAGTGGTCTCATCAGTCGAATCTTCGTGTGGTCAAAAGGGGAAAGGGGTATAGTCTCACTAAAAAGGAAATTTTTGAATAAGCTCAGAAGAGAAGAGAGGTAAAAGATCTTTTTGAAAGGGAAAGTTGTAGAGAAAAATCTTTGCTATGGGCTTGCCAGTTTCTAGGGTCACGTCCTACAGTCAACATGTGCTCTGATACCATCTTGTAGCGACCCGACCCGAATGGATCAAGTCTCTGTGCTTAAGTGTCATCCCTGGATCGGTATGCCGACACACATAGTACTCGAGGATTTATAACAGAGGTAAATCACATGTGTAAAGTAACATAAATACTATTACCTCAATCCAAAATAGCGGAAGTAACAAGGTTGTGGATTCCCATCAACACTAACGGCAAAGTTGAATGTAGAAATCGTAACCCTAACGTATCACTTACTCATCGTAAGATAAACCTGCAACATGAGACGTTGCAGCCACAAAGGGTCAGTACATTGAATGTACTGGCAAATTCACACCATAGAGAATGATGAACAATGGCTATCACTACATGCATATTTGGCAGGTGGAAAAGCTCTATGGTTATAAGTTTTTTGCGAAAAGCTAATTTTTCCCTACTGCAAAGGAATAAATTTTATTTAACTATCATGGTGGTTGTTAAACATTGAGAATGGTTGACAGCATTCTCAATCCCAATTGAAAGTAATCATTAACACCCAACAATATTCATTTAAAGTAACATGATGAGATTCACATGATAATCCAGGTACTAGATACTCAAGTTGTCCATAACCGGGGACACGGCTAATCATGATTAGTTTATACACTCTACAGAGGTTTGCACACTTTTCCCCACAAGACTCGATCGCCTCCGTTTGGTTTCTCGCACTACATGCTGTTTGAGAAGACGGATGACCGAGACATAGTCTTTCAGAAGCGCTAGCACCTTACGATGGATAGACCGTTACACCTACTCTCCCCTACATCTGCTAGTCTACCCTGTAAGAGTTTGCACGACTTAATCAACTATGCTAGAGCCCATAATAGCTTGTGGCTGCACACGGAAGTTTCTAGCATGAATAATCTTATGATCCCTTTGAGCCTGGGTGGCGGTCCATAAAAAAACAGGCAATCCTGGTCTACCCAGGTGCCTAGACAGGCAATCCTGGAATACCCAGGTTCCTCAATCCACCCAGATGTGTGTTTAAGTTGCCACCTTAAGTAAACCATTAATTAACAATCTCACAGCGGTCATGAATACTCTCAATACCCAATCCACATCTACGAGCATAGCATGGCAATGTAAGCATAACGTAAAAGTAACTCCCAAGGTTTGAATGCAGGGCAATAGGTTCCTACCTCATCAACTACTTCCCATCCCACAATTTAATTAGATCCTAATCATGCAATGTTGGAGGTTTGATCTAATGCCATAAAAACTGGATATGAAAAAGGTATGATCAAAGTGTGAACTTGCCTGCAATGTTGATGAAGATGATTCGCACTCAAAATCTTGATAGTTCTACTCGTCACCCTCCGTCCAATCTATCATAAGCAAGCAATAGTAACCACACATAAGCAATCACTCGAAGATCAGAAAGAATGAAGAAGTCGATTCGGAAAACATCAAAGACAAGCAAATAGCTCTTGCAACATAAAGCAATTTCTAACAGTACCAAAATTATGTGAATTTGGCCTTATCAGAAGGTTTAGGTCAAGAGCTTCGATTTGCAAAAAGAATCAACTCAAACGGAGCTACGAAACTCAAGTTATGATCAAACAAAGTTTGAATTCAAATCTGATCTAATTTAAATTTTAATCTTTTCAAAAACATGTCTGACTTGGATTACTGGATAGAGGAGATCATAACGAAGACGTGAGTGTTGGTTTCGTTGGATTTGGATAAACAACTAAAAAGTAGTGATAGTTTGAAGATTAGGGGCTAATCTGTAAAATAAATAATTACTCCTCGGTCCCTGGCCACGAAACAGAATCTAAACTAAGAACGTTCGCTGAATAGTACTAGGGAACGAATACGTTCTCTAAGAACTACTAAACAGAAAATGTTTACTAACTAACTAGATCTGAAAAGAAAACCAGATCAGTTTTTTTAAAAAAAAAACGAAAACAAAACATAACAACGAAAAAAACCGGGGTGAACCAGGCGGTGGTTTTACCGGTTTGGTGGTTTGCGAACCATCGAGATCCGGCGAGATCCCAACAGTGGCGGGGGTCGACGGCGGAGCAGAGATCGCAGGCGGCGACTGCTCCGGTGGACTCCGGCTGTGAGGCGAGGGGCGAACGGTGGTGGCTCCGGGCGCGGCTGCAGGCGGCGAAGACGGTGGCGGTGGCGGCGTGCAGCGGCAGCAGCGGCGAGGCGGCGATGCAGCGATGAGGCGACGGCGCAGATCCGGCGGGATGTGGCGGGGCGCGGCGAACGAGGGGAGAGAGGCGGGGCCAGGGCCTCGGGTTCTTATGGAGGGAGGAGCGGCGCGGTGGCGTGTGAGAGGGGCCGGCCGGAGCCGTGTCGGAGCGAGCCGGAAGCTGGGCTTCGGCCCAGCTAGGACGAAGAAGTTTTTTTTAATAAAGATTTTTTTTCCAGAAAAACAAAACAAATAAAAACAAAGAGAAATAAAATATTATATAGGCATATAATATACCAAAATTTTCATAAAAAGATTTTCTACGACATGAACATTTTTCTAGAGTCAAATAAAATTCATAAAAATTCAGATAAAACAAAGAGTGCTACTGGTCTATTGATATCCAACAAAAATCATTTTAAAAAAACCAAAATGATTTCAAATTAATTTTTTTCTCCAATTTTCTAATGTAGGGAATCATGTTACCCTATTTTCCATATATTTTATTTTTGGAGAAAAATAATATGAATAAAACTCAAACAATTCCAAATTGAAAATAATTTCAAAAGGACTTTGAATTTTTTTATCCTTGAAACTCCCAACTCATATTTCATAATTTGAAGAAGTCATTTTATCTCCATTCGTGAAAATCATTGGGTTGCTTAAAGTTTCTGAATTGGAAATATTTTCCAAGTGAAATTCAAATATTTTCAACCCCCTTGTCATTTAAATAATGGAAGAAGTCATGTCATCTTCTCTCTAGGGTTTTGTGATGAAAAGAATTTGAATTCACGGGGATCAAAAAGAAAAAGGTGAAAGTTTGGGAAAGTCCTTTTATTCCCTCTCATGTAACTTTCAAAAGGTTTCAAATTCACTCACTTTCAGTCAATCAATCAAACAATGAATCAAATCTATCTATTTATTATAACATTCCAAAATTTAGAATTTTGGGATGTTACAAAAATACACCTAAGGACCCATCATGATATCGATTTTGAAGTAAATCTGTACAATTCTCAGAGCGTAACCCATCTTGGTTGCCAAAATTGGGAAGCACTTTGCAAAATGTATGGTTTTTATGAGGGTATGATTGTCACCATGAATCTTTGTGATCCTGACATCGAGGAAGACAATATGGACATTTGGGTCCTTGTTGATACGCTTTCGATTCTACCGCAATGTGAGTTTCTCAAACATAGTTATTAACTAATTTATATTGTTTATTTCAAAATAGTTGACAGCTTATTTCCATTGACAACTTATTTTGAATCTTGAAAGAATGTGCAGAAGATGGTAGACAAAATCCACTACACTGATGGCTCCGAATTAACTTATAAGGAGAAAAGTCATCTGATTGCTTATTGTACTTATCTTGAGAATTACAATACCTATTATCGAATGCCTCCAAATTATGGTGAATGCGTGCCACTAGTGCACGTGTTGAACCATGGTAACTTCTATGGAGATACCCTGGTAAGATTTTTTACTATTACGACATCAGTGCATATTTTGCATACTTCTAAAACTAGTACATTGTAACACCCCGGATGTAATTTACCTAATATGTACTCCAACTCTTGTCGTTTCCGGTGCTAAGTTATTTTATTTTCTCGAGTTCAAGTTTTTGTCTCTGTTGTGTTGTTGTCGTTGTCATGCATCTCATATCATGTCATCATGAGCATTGCATTTGCGTACGTGTTCGTCTCATGCATCCGAGCATTTTCCCCGTTGTCCGTTTTGCATTCTGGCGCTCCTATCTCCTCCGGTGGTCCTTTCTACCTTTCTTTCATGTGTGGGGGTTAAACATTTCCGGATTGGACCGAGACTTGCCAAGCGGCCTTGGTTTACTACCGGTAGACTGCCTGTCAAGTTTCGTACCATTTAGACTTCGTTTGATGCTCCAACGGTTAACCGAGGGACCGGGAAGGACTCGTGTGTGTTGCAGCCCAACACCCCTCCAATTTGGCCCAAAACCCACCAAAACCCTCTCCATCATCTAGAGCGTTCGATCATGATCGCGTGGCCGAAAACCGCACCTCATTTGGACACTCCTAGCTCCTCCTATGCCTATAAATAGGTCCTCCTCCAAATTCCTGGATCTCCTTCGTCCCAAAACCCTAAAAAATCGCATCGCGCCGCGCCGGACATGTCCGTCCCAGGCCGGACGCTTCGCGCCGCCGCGCCCGGCCAGTGACAGTGCGCCACGTGTCGCCGCCGCATCGCTCCCGCCGCCGGCCCGCTCGGCCCGCCGCGGGCCCCCGAGCCCGTTTTCCTTCGCGCCGCTCGCGCCTGCCCTTCCCCGCCCGAGCCGGCAGGCTCCTTCACCGGCCACCGCGACCGCCATCGCCGGTTACCGCCTCGCCTCGTCGCCCCCTCGTCACCAGCCATCGCCTCGGCCGCCGATCCTCGCCGCCCGCGGCCACTTCGGCGTGCCGCTCCTCGCCGGCCCCGGATCCGGCGAGATCCGGCCGGCCCGCTCCTCCGGTGAGCTCCGGCAGCCGCCTCCCCGACGAACTCCGGCGAACATCGATCCGCGCGCCGCCCGTTCTCAGATTCAGATCTGAAACCCTAGGGTTGACTTCATTTTTTTCCTAAGTCTACAGATTATATTGCCATGTTCATCATGCTATATCTCCTCATCCGTAGATCCGTTTTGGGCGTGTAGCATATCAAAAGGTTTGCCTCAGAGAGTACATCATTTCATCTCATTGCATCATTTTCATTTGAGCTCATCTTGACCCGAAATGCTGTTGGAAGAGTGCTATTTGAGTTAATTGTCAGATCTGCTGCACCAAATAGCTATTTGTCATTTTTTCCATGATTAATGTGTGCATGATATGCTCATGAGCTCTACATGTGTTTTTATATGATTTTCCATCTTTACAGAGGTGCTATCCATGTATTTTTGTGATGTGTGTGGTGACTAGCACAAGCTAGCATAACCCCAAGCACGCCAAGGTCAACTTGATGAACGCAGCTTAGGCGGAGGACCCGTCAGATGTCATCATGGGTAACCTTCCTGTTAACGATGTTCCTGCAAAAGTACTTTTTGACACTGGTGCATCACATTGTTTCATTTCCAAACCTTTTGCATCAAAGTATGAGTGCGATTATCAGTATTTGCAAAGTTCGTTGCAAATCGTGTCACCGGGCAAGCAAATGACAGCTAATACCTGCGTCCCGGATGTTACTATCACGTTGGGCGACCAGAAATTTCTAGCTTCTCCTATTGTTCTGGGCGACTCGGATATTGATCTTATTCTCGGAATGGATTGGCTTTCTAAGCACAAGGCGCATCTTGATTGTGCTGCCAGGTGGATTCAATTGACTCATTCGTCTGAGGATGTAATTATCTTTGCCGCTCGTGATGATACAACCCATCTATTTTCTCTCAATGAGAAGGGCGAACTGGATGCTATCTCGCAAATTCCAGTCGTTTGCGAATATCAAGATGTCTTTCCGGAAGAGCTTCCAGGAATGCCTCCACACCGGCCAGTTGAATTCGTCTTCGATCTTGAGCCTGGCACGGAACCGGTTTGCAAGCGTCCTTACAAGCTCGGACCTGAAGAGTTGAAGGAGCTGAAGAAGCAACTCGATATTCAAGAGCGAATGGGTCTCATCTGACCTAGTTCCTCTCCGTGGGGTTGTGGAGTACTCTTTGGGAAGAAGAAGGATGGAACGGACCGACTTTGTGTTGACTACCGTCCATTGAATAAGAATACTATCAAGAACAAATACCCACTTCCCAACATCAACGAGGTGTTCGAACAACTCAAAGGTGCCCAAGTATTCTCCAAGCTTGATCTCCGTATGGGTTATCACCAGATTCAAATCCGTGAGCAAGATATTCCCAAGACGGCTTTTAGGACAAGCTATGGTTCATATGAATACACTGTCATGTCTTTTGGCCTCGTCAATGCTCCTTCGACTTTCTCTCGCATGATGAACTTCATCTTCAGCGCCTACACAAACGACTTTGTTTTGGTCTATCTCGACGACATTCTGGTCTTTTCGAAGAACAAGGAAGATCATGCCAATCATTTGCGTTTGGTGCTCGATAAGCTCAGGCAACATCAATTCTACGCCAAGTTCTCAAAGTGCGAGTTTTGGCTCGATGAGGTCCTGAAAGCACAAGTGCTCCCTAGGTGGTTTTGATAATTGATGACAACATATCTCTTGTTGGACTAACATTTCGATCTAGCATGTTTCAGATAAGTTCAACAATGGAGTGGCATGGACTAAAGGTTGTGGGAACTCCTTCAAGATGCTGAGGACAAAGGATTGGCTAAAGCTTCAAGCTCACGACTCTTCATTTTATATTTTAGTGATCCAAGATCACATTGAGTCTTTAGGAAAAGCCAATACTATCAAGGAGGGATGAGGTGTTGCTTAATGAGCCTCTTGCTTCATGTGCTTAGTGATATGCTCCAAAACCCTCAACTACTTTCCCACTTCCACATATGACCTAAACCCTAAGCCAAACTCGGTCCTACCGATTCTTCCTATCCGGCGCCACCGAGTTTCACTTGTCATAAGCCACTGCCAAACCCTAGCAATTCGGTTCTACCAATAGGGATCTCGGTCTCACCGAGATGGGATTGCAAACTCTCTGTTACCTATTGCAATATTCTCGGTCCCACCGAGATATGCAATCGGTCCCACCGAGATTAAAATGTAAACTCAGTGTTTCCCCTTTGTAACTTTTTGGTCTCACCGAGTTCCACTCGGTCTCACCGAAAGAGCAAATCGGTCCCACCGAGTTTGCCTGACCAACTCTCTGGTTAGCTAATTACCAAATTCGGTCTCACCGAGTTTGTGTAATTGGTCTCACCGAGATTACGTTATGCCCAAACCCTAACCATATCGGTCCTACCGAGTTGCATGTCAGTCCCACCGAAAATCTCTAACGGTCACTAGGTTTCCATTTTCGGTCCGACCGAGTTTATTGATTCGGTCCCACTGAGATTGGAAAACTGTGTAATGGTTAGATTTTGTGTGGAGGCTATATATACCCCTCCACCTCCTTCTCATTCGGAGAGAGAGCCATCAGAACACATACACCATTCCAACTCATATGTTCTAAGAGAGAACCACCTACTCATGTGTTGAGACCAAGATATTCCATTCCTACCATATGAATCTTGATCTCTAGCCTTCCCAAGTTGCTTTCCACTCAAACCTTCTTTCCACCAAATCCAAATCCTATGAGAGAGAGTTGAGTGTTGGGGAGACTATCATTTGAAGCACAAGAGTAAGGAGTTCATTACCTACACACCATTTGTTACTTATTGGAGAGTGGTGTCTCCTAGATTGGCTACGTGTCACTTGGGAGCCTCCGACAAGATTGTGGAGTTGAACCAAGGAGTTTGTAAGGGCAAGGAGATCGCCTACTTCGTGAAGATCTACCGCTAGTGAGGCAAGTCCTGTGTGGGAGATGGCCATGGTGGGATAGACAAGGTTGCTTCTTCGTGGACCCTTCGTGGGTGGAGCCCTGTGTGGACTCGCGCAACCGTTACCCTTCATGGGTTGAAGTCTCCATCAACGTGGATGTAGGATAGCACCACCTATTCGAACCACGGGAAAAACATCCGTGTCTTCAATTGCGTTTGAATTCTCCAAACCCTTCTCTTTACATTCTTGCAAGTTGCATGCTTTACATTCCGCTGACCATATACTCTTTGCATGCTTGCTTGATATGTATTGTGTGTGTTGAAATTGTGCCTAAACTCCACTTAAACCGAAAAAGCTTAAAAATTGCAACTCTAGCATTAAGTGTCTAATCACCCCCCTCTAGAAACATCTACTTCTACATCCTACAAGTGGTATCAGAGCTTTGGTCTCCATTGCCTTGGTTTAATCACCATTGGAGGAACATGGATGTGTCTACATTAGGGAGTCTTAGACATAGAGTGCCTATTCTTGATGGAGAGTATTTTCATGAGTGGAAAAATGAGATGCTTGTAATCTTCAATCAATATCATTTGAACAAGTATATTGCTAGCCCTTGTGCACCCCATATTGATCCCTTGCGTCCTACCCTAGATGAAGATATTAACATGATTCGCAATCTTAGAACTATTGAGCTCATCATTAGAGGATTGCCCAAAAATTTGATTGCTAGTTTGCCTACTCACAATTGTGCCTATACCATATGGAAATTTCTTGAGGAACGATTTCCCGATTATTCCTTGAAAACTTTGGATGAAATTCTCCATAAATCTATTGCCTTGAGTAAGATGAACTCTAGTGATCCTAGTTTTGGTAAATGTCTTTTTGAACTTGCCAATCTTAAGCATGCTAAAGGAGATGTTGGAATCATTAATGATATCATATTCAAAGCTATAAGAATTCATAAAAGTAACCACTTTGATGATCATTTATCTAATGAATTACCCTCTCTAGGAAACGATGAGTCATAAGATCATGATGAACATGAATATTATGATGATGATGATGATGATAGTGACTTCGATCTTGATGATGCAATGATACATTTTGGTCTTATGGCAAATCTTCGGGGATATGAATCAGGAGGAAAGGAATGGGTTCTTGATAGTGGATGTACTGATCATATGACCGGAGATGAAGAGATGTTTCGTGAGCTTGCTGAAAATGACGGCCCTCGAAAATATGTCACCTTTGGTGATAATTCAAAGGGTAAAGTAGTTGGCCTTGGTAAGGTGGCCATCTCACATGATAGTTCCATTCAAAATGTCATGCTCGTTGAATCTCTTGGCTACAACTTACTTTCAGTATCTAGACTTGCTGATTTCGGTTTGAATGTCCTATTTACTGAGGTAGATTGCCAAGTATTTCGTCGAGACAATCATAAAATGGTCTTTACGGGTATGCGTAGAGGTGATCTTTACATTGTCGATTTCTCTAAAAAGGCACAACCTAAAACTTGCTTTGTTGCTAAATCCTCAAAAGGTTGGTTGTGGCATAGATGACTAGGTCACGTTGGCATGAGAAACCTTGACAAGCTTATTAAAGGAAATCATATCCTTGGAGTCAACGATGTCATATTTGATAAGGATAGACTTTGAAGTGCTTGTCAAGCAGGTAAACAGGTTGGAGGAAGACATCCCGTGAAGAACATCATGACCACAAGGAGGCCACTCGAGCTACTTCACATGGATCTTTTTGGTCCCAACGCCTACAAGAGTCTCGGTGGAAATTCTTTTGGTCTAGTTATAGTTGATGACTTTTCAAGGTTTACGTGGGTATTCTTTCTTAATGACAAGTCGCAGGTCCAGAAGATCTTCAGAAACTTCGCTAGGAAAGCCCAAAATCAGTTTGATGTGAACATCAAGAAGGTTCAGAGTGACAACGGAATGGAGTTCAAGAACGCAAATGTGGACACCTTTCTTGACGAAGAAGGGATTTCACACGAATTCTCGGCTACGTACACACCTCAACAAAATGGAGTTGTTGAGAGGAAGAACCGGACGCTCATCGAAATGGCAAGAACAATGCTTGATGAATACAAGACGCCAAAGCACTTTTGGGCAGAAGCGGTTGAGACAGCTTGTCACGCAACAAATCGCTTATATCTTCACAAGCTACTCGGCATGATGGCATACGAGCTCCTCACCGGTAACAAGCCTCAAGTTGGATACTTTCGAGTATTCGGCTCAAAGTGCTACATTCTTGATAAGCATCGTCGTTCAAAGTTTGCTCCTAAATCTCATGAAGGTTTTCTACTTGGTTATGGATCAAACTCTCACACTTAGCGTGTCTACAACAATTTCACCCGAAAGGTTGAAGAGACGGTAGATGTGAAGTTTGATGAATCTAATGGCTCGCAAGTAGAGCAATTGCCAATTGATGTAGGAGATAAAGATTCTTCAGAAGCAATCCAAGACTTGTCCATTGGCAAAATTCGTCCAACGGAGGTGAAGGAGAGTACTTCATCCGTCCAAGTGGAAGCTTCTACTTCACGACAAGGTGAACCAAGAATCGACACGGAAGCATCCACAAGTGGGACACACCAAGATGAAGAAAACGAGGAAATACATCAAGACGAACATCAACAACCTCCTTCTCCACCACGACAAGAGAACGACGACGTCAACAATGAAGAAGTCCAAGAAGAAGAACAAGATGAAGAAGATGTTCAACAAAGACCCAAGCAAAAGCTCTCACGAGTTCGAGCAAGAATTGCAAAGATCATCCCGTCGAGCAAATCCTAAATGATATACAAACCGGGATAATCACTCGCTCAAAAACTCGATTAGCTAACTTTTGTGAAAACTATTCATTCATCTCTAGCATTGAACCTATGAAGTTTGAAGAAGCATTGGAAGATCCGGATTGGATAAACGCTATGCATGAAGAGCTACATAATTTTGAGAGAAAACAAGTTTGGACATTGATTGAGAAGCCCGACAACAACCACAACATCATTGGTACCAAATGGGTGTTTCGCAACAAGCAAGATGAAGATGGACAAGTGGTTCGCAACAAAGCACGTCTCGTCGCCCAAGGGTACACACAAGTCGAAGGTATGGACTATGGTGAGACATATGCTCCCGTTGCTAGACTTGAGTCCATTCGCATCTTACTTGCCTATGCTAATCACCATAATATCACCTTGTACCAAATGGAAATTAAAAGTGCTTTTCTAAATGGTGAAATAGAGGAGGAAGTTTATGTCAAACAACCTCCCGGCTTTGTCAATCCTAAGAAACCAAATCATGTTTACAAACTTCACAAAGCTCTTTATGGTCTTAAACAAGCTCCTAGAGCATGGTATAAATGCTTGACCAAGTTCCTTACTACAAGTGGTTTTGAAATTGGTAAAATTGATTCTACTCTTTTCACTAAAAGGGTTAATGGAGAACTATTTGTATGCCAAATTTACGTTGATGATATCATATTTGGTTCAACTAACCCTCTCTTTAGTGAAAAGTTTGGAAAGCTAAGGTCAGAGAAGTTTGAGATGTCTATGATGAGTGAACTCAAATTCTTTCTCGGGTTGCAAATCAAGCAAACTAAGGAAGGTACATTTGTCTCTCAAACAAAGTACACCAAGGACTTATTCAAGAAGTTCAATATGCAAGAATGCAAAGGTATGTCTACACCCATGCCTACTAGTGGACATAATGATTTGACCAAAGATGGTGAACCGGTTGATCAAAAGGTTTATCGCTCTATGATTGGTTCATTGTTATACCTATGTGCTTCACATCCCGATATTATGCTAAGTGTGTGCATGTGTGCACGATATCAAGCTGCTCCTAAAGATTGTCATCTTAAGGCTGTGAAAAGGATAGTGAGATACTTAATCCATACACCAAATTTTGGCATTTGGTATCCTAAGAGGTCTTCTTTCGATCTTGTTGGCTATTCCGACTCGGATTATGCCGGAGACAAGGTTGATAGAAAGTCCACTTCGGGTACTTGTCAATTTCTTGGCAGATCTCTTGTGTCTTGGTCTTCCAAGAAACAAAACTCGGTATCCTTATCCACCGCCGAAGCGGAATACATTGCCGCTGGTTCATGTTGCGCTCAATTACTTTGGATGACCCAAACTCTTAAAGATTATGGGATTTATGTGAAACATGTTCCACTGCTTTGTGACAATGAAAGTGCTATCAAAATTGGTCATAATCCTGTACAACATTCTCGAACTAAGCATATTGAAGTTCGTCATCATTTCATTCGAGATCATGTTGCTAAGGGTGACATCAATCTTAAGCATGTTCACACCGATAAGCAATTAGTGGATATATTCACTAAACCGCTTGATGAGAAAATGTTTTGCAGGTTGAGAGGAGAATTGAACATCATTGATGCTTCGAACTTGGAGTAGAAACTCCATTGGATACATGCAAGACATGAGCTTATGACTAATCCATGATGTATCTCTTATGATAACTATCTTATGTCTTGGATATATTTGCACCTTGCATGTTGTCTAACCCATGTAGGTGCTTGGTTGAATCTAATTCCATGAGATTGCGACTCACTCATATCTTGAGCAATCTCTACATCACCAAGAATCTACACAATAGTGGTTGAAGACAAGGAAGCACAAAACCACTCAAACATATCCTTTGACAAATTCTATGTTAAGCTTCATGATTGTTATTTTTGGATACACAAGTGCTCTTCCTTGCAAGAACTAACCCATGTAGGTAGATGAACTCAAACTCCAAGTGGTGCTCCCAACTCTTGATGAACTACATCAACCTTGAGCACCCACACAAGTTCAACTACATGAGCAAGAACCACATCACCACCCAAGGTATGTCATTCCATCTTAGAGAAGCTTTACTCCAAGACATGAGTCAAAGCAACTCAACAAGATGTGAATACATCAAGATGCTTAAACGAAAAATGGTAACCCCATTTTGAGCTTAAACGATGAGTATGACCTATGATCAAGTTTTCTCACTTGACTCCTAAGTCAATATACTCTAACATAGGTGACTATGTCACCGCCCAATTCTAGATGAAGTTCTCTTGTGTTCTTTTCTGAGTTATTGCATTTGTCCCTTGCATATTTGTTTCCTTCTCTTTCAAACAAAAAAAACTTCATCTAGAAACTTTCACTCTTTTCCTTTTTGTTCTTGTTCTGCATATTTCTGCATCAAATTCCTTGCAAATCCTTCAGGTAATTCATTGCAAATCTTTGTGAGATCCTACATGTCTAGTGAGCTGAGGTGACAAGTGTTTTTCTCTGTGTAAACTCGGTTTCACCGACTTGCAATTTTCGGTCCAACCGAATCTTTTCGGTACCACCGAAATATGCCACTCGGTGCCACCGACTTTGCAATCAGAAAAATAGTTTGCCACTTGTTCTACATTTCTTCTGATCCAGCTCCACTCAATGAATCTTGTCCTCTA
Organism: Triticum urartu; assembly: GCF_056163025.1. Lineage (NCBI taxonomy): Eukaryota > Viridiplantae > Streptophyta > Magnoliopsida > Poales > Poaceae > Triticum > Triticum urartu. Next base: position 241,962,649 of record NC_141873.1, on the reverse strand, counting down.
CAAGCATCACAATTTTATCCTCTGCCTTGTGCTGAATCTCAAGGACCAAACCTATTCGACGGATTCCAGGAGAAACCTTCTTGGAAATTTATGTCAAAGGGGGAGAGAGAGATCACATCAAAGCTTGTAGGAGAGAGAGATCACATCAAGGGAGAGAAACAGTCTCAAGGACCAAACCTACAAGAGAGAAACAGTCTCAAGGACCAAACCTACAAGAGAGAAAATATTAAGGGGGAGAGAGAGACCTCAAGGGGGGAGAGAAAGTCTCAAGGATCCCAGATGTTGTTAAGGGGGGAGAGAGAAAATACTCAAGGATCCCAGATGCTTGACGATCAAGAGGAGAGATGTCACATGTCTTTTTGGGGGAAAGACATGTATTTGCATTAAGCTCTATCCATTTGTATCCTTCAGCTCTGATTTTCCCTTTCCTATCTTCTCCCAATATCCCATGTAAGATTCAGGGGGAGCAAGACACCTAAGGGAAAGAAATCAGTCAAATTCATTGCATATCTTTATTCTTGGGGACATGTTGAATCCAATGTGGTACCTAGTACTCACTCTCTACATGTCATCCCAGTCTTGGTATTCTTGTGGTTTCTTCTGTTTGCTCTGGCTAGTGGATGTACCTGTGTTATCTAACTTTGTTTGTGCAGGTTCATTCCATCCTAAGCCAACTCAAGACCACAAGGTAAGTATATGCATCAAAATCATGAGTATGAGGAGTTCTTGCTTATGTACATACTGTTTGCAAGAAGGACTCATGAGCATGAAGGTATTTTCCTTGATAATCTTTTGCTCTGATGCATATGGCCAAGATGCATGTAACACATTGCCTACTCTGTCATGATTATGCTCTCACATGTCTCTATATTTCATATTTACATGAGTGCATACATGTAGGGGGAGCCTATGCTTGTTACATGTCCTTCCAAAGCTTTACTTGTTGTTCTTTATATCTTTATCTAAAGCTTTGATGTATGTTGCCATGAATTACCAAAAAGGGGGAGATTGAAAGCACAAGTGCTCCCTAGGTGGTTTTCATAATTGATGACAACATATCTCTTGTTGGACTAACATTTCGATCTAGCATGTTTCAGATAAGTTCAACAATGGAGTGGCATGGACTAAAGGTTGTGGGAACTCCTTCAAGATGTTGAGGACAAAGGATTGGCTAAAGCTTCAAGCTCAAGACTCTTCATTTTATATTTTAGTGACCCAAGATCACATTGAGTCTTTAGGAAAAGCCAATACTATCAAGGAGGGATGAGGTGTTGCTTAATGAGCCTCTTGCTTCATCTGCTTAGTGATATGCTCCAAAACCCTCAACTACTTTCCCACTTCCACATATGACCTAAACCCTAAGCCAAACTCGGTCCTACCGATTCTTCCTATCCGGCGCCACCGAGTTTCACTTGTCATAAGCCACTGCCAAACCCTAGCAATTCAGTTCTACCAATAGGGATCTCGGTCTCACCGAGATGGGATTGCAAACTCTCTGTTACCTATTGCAATATTCTCGGTCCCACCGAGATATGCAATCGGTCCCACCGAGATTGCAATGTAAACTTAGTGTTTCCCCTTTGTTAATTTTCGGTCTCACCGAAAGAGCAAATCGGTCCCATCGAGTTTTCCTGACCAACTCTCTGGTTAGCTAATTACCAAATTCGGTCTCACCGAGTTTGTGTAATCGGTCTCACCGAGATTACGTTATGCCCAAACCCTAACCATATCGGTCCTACCGAGTTGCATGTCAGTCCCACCGAAAATCTCTAACGGTCACTAGGTTTACATTTTTGGTCCGACCGAGTTTATTGATTCGGTCCCACTGAGATTGGAAAACTGTGTAACGGTTAGATTTTGTGTGGAGGCTATATATACCCCTCCACCTCCTTCTCATTCGGAGAGAGAGCCATCAGAACACATACACCATTCCAACTCATATGTTCTAAGAGAGAACCACCTACTCATGTGTTGAGACCAAGATATTCCATTCCTACCATATGAATCTTGATCTCTAGCCTTCCCAAGTTGCTTTCCACTCAAACCTTCTTTCCACCAAATCCAAATCCTATGAGAGAGAGTTGAGTGTTGGGGAGACTATCATTTGAAGCACAAGAGCAAGGAGTTCATTACCTACACACCATTTGTTACTTCTTGGAGAGTGGTGTCTCCTAGATTGGCTAGGTGTCACTTGGGAGCCTCCGACAAGATTGTGGAGTTGAACCAAGGAGTTTGTAAGGGCAAGGAGATCGCCTACTTCGTGAAGATCTACCGCTAGTGAGGCAAGTCCTGTGTGGGAGATGGCCATGGTGGGATAGACAAGGTTGCTTCTTCATGGACCCTTTGTGGGTGGTTGCTTCTTTGTGGACCCTTCATGGGTGGAGCCCTCTGTAGACTTGCGCAACCGTTACCCTTGGGTGGAGCCCAGTGTGGACTCGCGCAACCGTTACCCTTCGTGGGTTGAAGTCTCCATCAACGTGGATGTAGGATAGCACCACCTATCCGAACCATGGGAAAAACATCCGTGTCTTCAATTGCGTTTGAATTCTCCAAACCCTTCTCTTTACATTCTTGCAAGTTGCATGCTTTACATTCCGCTGCCCATATACTCTTTGCATGCTTGCTTGGTATGTATTGTGTGTGTTGAAATTGTGCCTAAACTCCATTTAAACAGAAAAAGCTTAAAAATTGCAACTCTAGCATTAAGTGTCTAATCACCCCCCTCTAGACACATCTACTTCTAGATCCTACAGGTTCTTTATCTTGGGCACCTCATCTCTGCCAAGGGCATTGCGGTAAATCCTGAGAAGGTGTCTGCAATTGTGAATTGGGAACCACCTCAGAACGTGAAGCAACTCCGTAGCTTCCTCGGTCTCGCAAGCTACTGTCGAAGGTTCGTTGAGAACTTTTCAAAGATCGCGAAGCCTCTTTCAAACCTTCTCCAGAAGCACGTCAAGTACGTTTGGTCTCCGGAATGTGACATCGCTTTCAACATGTTGAAAGAGAAATTGGTCACTGCTCCAGTTCTGACTCCTCCTGATGAATCCAAACCGTTTGAGGTCTTCTGCGATGCCTCTCTCCAAGGTCTTGGTGCAGTGTTGATGCAAGAAAATAAAGTTGTGGCTTATACCTCTCGCCAGTTGAAGCCCAATGAGAAGAACTACCCCACTCATGACCTCGAGTTGGCGGCAGTTGTGCATGCTCTTTTGACTTGGAGACATCTCTTATTGGGAAGAAAAGTGGACATCTTCACTGACCACAAGAGTCTCAAGTACATTTTCACTCAGCCCAATCTCAACCTCAGGCAGACTCGTTGGGTCGAAATGATTCAAGAGTATAATCCGAGTATCGAGTATACTCCAGGCAAGGCCAATGTGATTGCTGACGCATTGAGCAGGAAAGCGTACTGCAACAGTCTGATTCTCAAGCCTTATCAACCGAGCTTTGTGAAGCTTTCCGCAAACTTAATCTGCAAGTTGTTCCTCAAGGTTTCCTCGCCAACCTTCAAGTCTCTCCTACATTGGAAGAGTAGATTCGTCAGGCTCAACTTCTTGATGCTATGGTGAAGAAGGTAAAGATTGGGATTGCCAAGAGTCAATCCAAGTACAAGTGCTACCGCCTTGATGACAAGAATACTCTCTTCTTCGAGGATCGTATTGTTGTGCCCAAAGGTGACCTTCGTAAAGTGATCATGAACGAGGCTCACAATTCACTCCTCTCCATCCACCCTGGGAGTACGAAGATGTATCAGGACCTCAAGAAAGCTTATTGGTGGACTCGAATGAAGCGCGAGATTGCTCAGCTCGTGAATGAATGTGATGTCTGCAGAAGAGTGAAGGCAGAACACCAAAGGCCAGCTGGTCTCCTCCAACCTCTTGCCATTCTAGAATGGAAGTTTGACCACATTGAGATGGACTTCGTGACTGGGTTTCCAAAGTCCAAGCGTGGCAATGATGCTATATTCGTTGTCATCGACAAACTCACTAAAGTGGCTCACTTTCTGCCTATCAAAGAGTCTATCACTGCAGCTCAATTGGCGGAGCTGTATACCTCTCGGATTGTCTCGCTGCATGGTATTCCACAGGTGATCTCTTCAGACCATGGCAGCATCTTTACCTCCAAGTTTTGGGATTCTTTTCAGAAGTCCATGGGCACCAACATCCGCTTCAGCACAGCTTTCCATCCTCAAACTAGCAGTCAAGTCGAGCGTGTCAATAAGATTCTTGAAGATATGCTCAGGGCTTGTGTGATCTCCTTCGGTATGAAGTGGGAGGATTGTCTTCCATATGCTAAATTCCCCTACAACAACAGTTTTCAAACAAGTTCGGGCAAGGCCCCATTCGAAATTCTGTATGGCAGGAAGTGTCGTACCCCTCTCAACTAGTCTGAAACCGGTGAACGTCAACTTCTTGGAAATTAGTTAATCACAGAGGCAGAGGAGATGTGTAAAGTCATTCAAGATAACCTCAAAGCAGCGCAATCGCGCCAGAAGAGCTACTATGATAGTAAGCACCGCGATTTGGCTTTCAAGATCGGAGATCGTGTTTACCTCCGCGTCTCTCCAATGAAAGGTACTCGTCGCTTCGGTATCAAAGGGAAGCTTGCCCCTAGATACGTGGGTCCTTTCAAGATCGTCAGCAAGAGAGGCGATCTCGCCTATCAACTCGAGCTTCCTTGAAACTTTGCAAATGTGCACGACCTGTTCCATGTCTCTCAGCTCCGCAAGTGCTTCAAGACTCCTGACCGCACTGTCAACTTCGAAGACATTGATCTCCAAAAAGATCTCTCTTATCGTGAGCACCCCGTTGCTATTCTTGAAGAGACTGAACGCAAGACTCGCAATAAGTCAATCAAATTCCTCAAAGTCAAGTGTTCACACCATTCCGACCGTGAAGCCACCTGGGAGCGCGAGGATCACCTCCGTTCTGAGTACCCGACGTTCTTCCAGTCCTAGATCTCGGGACAAGATCCTTTCTTAGTGGTGGAGTGTTGTAACACCCCGGATGTAATTTACCTAATATGTACTCCAACTCTTGTCGTTTCCGACGCTAAGTTATTTTATTTTCTCGAGTTTGGGTTTTTGTCTCCGTTGTGTTGTTGTCGTTGTCATGCATCTCATATCATGTCATCATGTGCATTGCATTTGCATACGTGTTCGTCTCATGCATCCGAGCATTTTCCCCGTTGTCCGTTTTGCATTCCGGCGCTCCTATCTCCTCCGGTGGTCCTTTCTACCTTTCTTTCATGTGTGGGGGTTAAAAATTTCCGGATTGGACCGAGACTTGCCAAGCGGCCTTGGTTTACTACCGGTAGACCGCCTGTCAAGTTTCGTACCATTTGGACTTCGTTTGATGCTCCAATGGTTAACCGAGGGACCAGGAAGGCCTCGTGTGTGTTGCAGCCCAACACCCCTCCAATTTGTCCCAAAACCCTCTCCATCATCTAGAGCGTTCAATCACGATCGTGTGGCCGAAAACCGCACCTCATTTGGACACTCCTAGCTCCTCCTATGCCTATAAATAGGTCCTCCTCCGAATTCCCGGATCTCCTTCGTCCCCAAACCCTAAAAAATCGCATCGTGCCGCGCCGGACATGTCCGTCCCTGGCCGGACGCTTCACACCGCCGCGCCCGGCTAGTGACAGCGCGCCACGTGTCGCCGCCGCATCGCTCCCGCCGCCGGCCCGCTCGGCCCGCCGCCGGCCCCCGAGCCCGTTTTCCTCCGCGCCGCCCGCGCCTGCCCTTGCCCGCCCGAGCCGGGAAGCTCCTTCGCCGGCCACCGCGACCGCCATCTCCGGTCACCGCCTCGCCTCGTCGCCAGCCATCGCCTCGGCCGCCGATCCTTGCCGCCCGCGGCCACTCCGGTGCGCCGCTCCTCGCCGGCCTCGGATCCGGCGAGATCCGGCCAGCCCGCTCCTTCGGTGAGCTCCGGCAGCCGCCTCCCCGCCGAACTATGGCGCCGACCCCGGCGAACATCGATCCGCACGCCTCCCGTTCTCAGATCCAGATCTAGAACCCTAGGGTTGACTTCATTTTTTTCTTAAGTCTACAGATTATATTGCCATGTTCGTCATGCTATATCTCCTCATCCATAGATCTGTTTTGGGCGTGCAGCATATCAAAATGTTCGCCTCGGAGAGTACATCATTTCATATCATTGCATCATTTTCATTTGAGCTCATCTTGTTGCCCGAAATTCTGTTGGAAGAGTGCTATTTGAGTTAATTGTCAGATCTGCTGCACCAAATAGTTATTTGTCATTTTTGCCATGATTAATGTGTACATGATATGCTCATGAGCTCTACATGTGTTTTGTTATATGCTTTTCCATCTTTACAGAGGTGCTATGCATGTATTTTTGTGATGTGTGTGGTGACTAGCACAAGCTTGCAAAGTGGTACATTCGTTAATGCTGATTTCAGGGACTTAGCAATTCCACTAAGTCCTTGATCTGTTTTTATCATGATGCCATATGTTCATGTTGTTTCCTAGTGATCCGTGCCTCTTTTGAGGATGATTAGTAAGGATGATTTGTTAATCTTGTAGTGCTCTATCTATCCATGTCTTTGTTTGAAATTATGGAGCACCCTAGCTTGAGTTAATCGAGCTCTACTTTTGCTATTTCGTGAATCTGGGCAGATTTTCTACTTGTTAGCAATTTTGCCGAGGATGTTGTAGTTGATCCGTGCATGCTATGTTGTTGTTCTTGCCATGTCTAGATTATATAATGTGTATTCTTGATTGGTGTATGCTTAGATTGTCATGACATGCTCTGTAGTGAGTGCATCGAGCTCGTGAACATGCCTACTTGATATCTGATTTGCATGCTCCAGTTTTTCTCTAAGTCTGAGATCTGATTATGTTTTTGCCATGTTCACATGCTTGCAATTGTATTTTCTGATCCCTTTTGGCTCAAGGTCACTAAGGGACTTTTGTTAAGCTCTTTGATTATCTCCATGCCATGCCTTACTTTGCCATGTTAAGTTCCTGTAGCATCTAGTGTTCATGCTTCAAAGTGTGCTACCTGTTCTGAAATTCCAGGCTTGTGTTAATTTCACTAAGTCTGAAACCTGTTTACCAATTGCACTTTTGCCATGCTTGTTTGAACCTGTTAATGGATGAATTGGCCGTAGCTCAGTGTTCATATTTTGTTAAGCATCATGAGTGGATCCTTGACATGTATTTTGTTGCCATGTTTGGGTGCTGTAGCATGTTTAACTTGTTGCATTTATATGGCTACTTGCTGTTTATCGTAGACCGGTGCCATATTTGTTTTGCTTGCCATTTCTAAACCGTACATCCGATTCCGGCGTTCTTTATATCGATTTCAACCGAAATCACCTCACCTTTCCAGTGGCACTCTTGGATTTCCATGTTGAGGCCAGGTTCATTCATTCCTTGTCAAATCTTGCATATGCATCACATATCGCATCCCGCATAGCATACCATGTTTGCATCATGTTGTTTGAGCTTTGCACGTGGTTGATTGTGTTCTTGTTGCTTGTTTGTCTTGCTTGGGTAGATCCGGGAGACGAGTTCGCTAACGAGGAGCCCATTGAGTTTGCTTTCGAGGATCCAGTCAACTCTGACAACTTTGCAGGCAAGATGATCATACCCTCGAAATCACTTCTATCTTTGCTTTGCTAGATGCTCGCTCTTTTGCTATGCCTATGCTACGATGCCTACCACTTTCTTATCATGCCTCCCAAATTCCCATGTCAAACCTCTAACCCACCATGTCCTAGCAAACCGTTGATTGGCTATGTTACCGCTTTGCTCAGCCCCTCTTATAGCGTTGCTAGTTGCAGGTGAAGATTGGAGACCGTTCCTTGTTGGAACATTATTTTCTTGTTGGGATATCACTATATTATCTTGTTATCTTAATGCATCTATATACTTGTTAAAGGGTGGAAGGCTCGGCCTTTTGCCTAGTGTTTTGTTTCACTCTTGCCGCCCTAGTTTCCGTCATATCGGTGTTGTGTTCCTGGATTTTGTGTTCCTTACGCGGTTGGGTAATAATGGGAACCCCTTGACAAATCGCCTTAAATGAAACTCTTCCAGCAATGCCCAACCTTGGTTTTACCATTTGCCACCTAGCCTCTTTTCCCTTGGGTTTCGGAGTCCAAGGGTCATCTTATTTTAAACCCCCTCGGGCCAGTGCTCCTCTGAGTGTTGGTCCAAACTAGAGTCCTGTGCAGCGCCCCCTCGGGGAAACTCGAGGTTTGGTTTTAGTTGTATGGAGCACTCATCTGAGTGTGCCCTGAGGACGAGATATGTGCAGCTCCTATCGGGATTTGTCGGCACATTCGGGCGGTGTTGCTGGATTGGTTTTGACTTGCCGAAGTTGTCTTGTAGAACCAGGATACCGAGTCTGATCGGAATGTCTCGGGAGAAGGTATATCCTTCGTTGACCGTGAGAGCTTGTCATGGGCTAAGTTGGGACTCCCCTGCAGGGATTTTAACTTTCAAAAGCCGTGCCCACGGTTATGGCCAGATGGGAATTTGTTAATGTCCGGTTGTAGATAACTTGAACCTTAACTTAATTAAAATAAATCAACTGTGTGTGTTACCGTGATGGTCTCTTCTCGGCGGAGTCCGGGAAGTGAACACGGTGTTGGAGTAATGCTTGCCGTAGGTTGTTCTCTAGTTTTTCATTCGTGCTTTGCCTTCTCTTCTCGCTCTCTTTTGCGAACAGGTTAGCCACCATATATGCTAGTCGCTTGCTGCAGTTCCACATATAACCTTGCTTTACCTATAAGCTTAAATAGTCTTGATCGCGAGGGTGCGAGATTGCTGAGTCCCTGTGACTCACAGATTACTTCCAAACCAGATGCAGGGCCTGATGACTCCGTTCCAGATGATGCGCTAGAGCTCAAGTGGGAGTTCAACGAAGGCTCACGCCGTTACTATGTGTCTTTCCCTGATGATCAGTAGTGATGCCCAGTTGGGGCGATCGGGACTGTGTCGCATGTTGGGTTGATCTTTTATTTTGGTACCATAGTTGGACCATGAGTGATTGGATGATGTAATGCTATTTATGTACTTTGTTTGACGTGGCGAGTGTAAGCCAACTATGTACCTTCCCTTTTATTATCTATTTACATGGGATGTTGTGAAGATTGCCTTACTTGCGACATTGCTTTCAATGTGGTTATGCCTCTGAGTCATGCTTCGACACGTAGGAGATATAGCCGCATCGAGGGCGTTACATACATCATTGCTAACTACGAAGTTATTACTATGTTTTTCAACAGAAAATCCCGATGGATTGTGTGCCTCATCTGATGTATCAGAATGGTCGCCTTGCGGTTCTGAACATACAGCCATGTCAATCTAAGGAGCTCACCTGTGCATATTAGATTTCTAAAACCGGTCAACACATGCTAATCAAAGAATGGAAAAAATGTTTGGACATTAGCAAGGAGGTTCTCGGAAGTAACATTAAGCGAAAGGAAAGAATTGGAGACAGGATAATCTCCATTCTCCATAATGGAGAGTCAGGGGCTATATTGTTTTTTGCTATTTTACCTTAGAGAATATAGTAGGTCCTAAGAGAATGTAGTAGGTCCTATGAGGTAAAATATGTTTATTATGTGATACAATGTGTTAGAGTTGATGATGAGGAGTACTTGTGATTACGACTAGTGACCAATTTGCTATGTGATGTCTCATTGATGAAAACGATGATCTTAAGGAGGTGTTATATGACAATGATGTATTATGATGGTAAGTTGTTAATGATATGATGATGATATTTATTATATCATTGGGGTGAAAGAACCACGGATTAGTTTCAAGTAGATGTCCATCCACTTGAAACTAGTCCACGGTTCTTTCACCCCGTGATGTAATAACTCATTATGATGTAAAAACAATTTCTAAATTCCTGTTGTATGAAAACTTGTGTAAAGGTGTACGAATACAACATGAAATAAAAAAATAAAACATGAAATAATAGTAGCAGCGCGGGCAGGGAGAAGCGCCACTACTAATTACCAGTAGCGCTCCTCCAGGAAGTCGCTACTACTAATTCGATTTAGTAGTAGCATGGGCGGAGGCATGCTACTGCTATGCGTTAGCTGTAGCGCCTTATCAGTAGCGCATCGCCCTGCGCTACTGATAGGCCTAAAACCCGCGCTGCTGTTAGGCTTTTCCCTAGTAGTGAAGAGTCCTTCTCGGACTCCAGGGCCAGACGCCAGGGTTCCCGGCGTCTGGACCCAGATGCCAAGGACCCTGGCATCTGGCCCATGGAGTCCGCAAAACTTCCTTCTGCGCTTTCCAAAACCTTGTGGGCTTTCCCCTTTCGCCCAAATAAAGTGTTCTCGTACCCAAACATTTTGAGAAACATCCGGAACCCCTTCCTGTGAATTCCGGAACCCTTCTGAGAACAAACACTATTATCCCATATATCAATCTTTATGTCCGGACCATTCCGGAGTTCCTCGTCATGTCTGTGATCTCACCCGGGACTCTGAGCAACATTCGGTCACCAACATACATAACTCATATAATACTATATCATCAATGAACATTAAGCGTGCAGACCCTACGGGTTCGAGAACTATGTAGACATGACCGAGAGACCTCTCTGGTCAATAACCAATAGCGGAACCTGGATGCCCATATTGGCTCCTACATATTCTACAAAGATCTTTATCGGCCGAACCGCATAACAACATACGTTGTTCCCTTTGTCATCGGTATGTTACTTGCCCAAGATTCGATCGTCGGTATCATCATACCTGGTTCAATATTGTCATCGGAAAGTCTCTTTACTCGTTCCGTAATGCATCATCTCGTGACTAACTCATTAGTCACATTGCTTGCAAGGCTCAAAGTGATGTGCATTACCGAGAGGGCCTAGAGATACCTCTCCAATACACGGAGTGACCAATCCTAATCTCGATCTAGGCCAACTCAGCAAACACCATCGGAGACACCTGTAGAGCATCTTTATAATCACCCAGTTACGTTGTGACGTTTGATAGCACACAAGGTGCTCCTCCGGTATTCGGGAGTTGCATAATCTCATAGTCAGAATAACATGTATAAGTCATGAAGATAGCAATAGCAATAAAACTAAACGATCATCATGCTAATCTAACGGATGGGTCTTTTCCATCACATCATTCTCCTAATGACGTGATCCCATTTCTTAAATGACAACACATGTCTATGGTTAGGAAACTTAACCATCTTTGATTAACGAGCTAGTCAAGTAGAGGCATACTAGGGACACTTTGTTTTGTCTATGTATTCACACATGTATCAAGTTTCCGGTTAATACAATTCTAGCATGAATAATAAACATTTATCATGATATAAGGAAATATAAATAACAACTTTATTATTGCCTCTAGGGCATATTTCCTTCAGTCTCCCGCTTGCACTAGAGTCCATAATCTAGTTCACATAGTCATGTGATTTAACACCAATAGTTCACTTCTTTATGTGATTAGTTCACATCCCCATGTGACTAACACCCAAAGGGTTTACTAGAGTCAATAATAGAGTTCACATCCCCATGTGACTAACACCCAAAGGGTTTACTAGAGTCAATAATCTAGTTCACATCGCTATGTGATTGACACCTAAAGAGTACTAAGGTGTGATCATGTTTTGCTTGTGAGAGAAGTTTAGTCAACGGGTCTTCCACATTCAGAGTCATATGTATTTTGCAAATTTTCTATGTCTACAATGCTTTGCACGGTGCTACTCTAGCTAATTGCTCCCACTTTCAATATGTATCTAGATTAAGACCTAGAGTAATCCAGATCAATGTCAAAGCTTGCATCGACGTTACCCTGTACGACGAAATTTTTGTCACCTCCATAACCGAGAAACATGTCCTTATTCCATTAAGGATAATTTCGACCGCTGTCCAGTGATTATTGTACCCTCTTGCCAAACTCATGGTGAGGTACACAATAGGTATGGTACACAACATAACATACTTTATAGAACCTATGACTGAGGCATAGGGAATGACTTTTCATTCTCTTTCTATTTTCTGCCGTGGTTGGGTTTTGAGTCTTTACTCAACTTCACACCTTGCAACACAGGAAAGAACTCCTTCTTTGGCTATTCCATTTTGAACTAATTCAAAAACTTGTCAAGGAATGTACTCATTGAAAAAACTTACCAAGTGTCTTTATCTATATCTATAGATCTTGATGCTCAATATGTAAGCAGCTTCACCGAGGTCTTTCTTTTGAAAAATTCCTTTCAAATACTCCTTTATGCTTTCCATAAAAATTCTACACCATTTTCGATCAACAATATGCCATTCACATATATTTATCTAAAAGGCTGTCGTGCTCCCACTCACTTTCTTGTAAATACAGGCTTCACCGAAATTCTGTATAAAACCATATGCTTTGATCACTTTATCAAAGCGTATATTCCAACTCCTAGATGCTTGCACCAGTCCATAGATGGATGGTTGGAGCTTGCACACTTTGTTAGCTTCTTTAGGAGCTTGCACACTTTGTTAGCTTCTTTAGGATTGTTGCATCATATACAACTCTTCTTTAAGAAATCCATTAAGGAATGCAGTTTTGACATCCATTTGCCAGATTTCATAAAATGTGGCAATTGCTAACATGATTCGGACAGACATAAGCATCGCTACGAGTGAGAAAATCTTATCGTAGTCAACACCTTGAACTTGTCGAAAACTTTTGCGACAATTCGAGCTTTGTAGATAGTAACACTACTATGAGCGTCCGTCTTCCTCTTGAAGATCCATTTATTCTCAATGGCTCGCCGATCATCGGCAAGTCAATCAAAGTCCATACTTTGTTCTCATACATGGATCCCATCTCAGATTTCATGGCCTCAAGCCATTTCACGGAATCTGGGCTCATCATCGCTTCCTCATAGTTCATAGGTTCATCATGGTCTAGTAACATGACTTCCAGAACAGGATTACCGTACCACTCTGGTGGGGACCATACTCTGGTTGACCTACGAGGTTCGGTAGTAACTTGATCTGAAGTTTCATGATTGTCATCATTAGCTTGCTCACTAATTGGTGTAGGAATCACTGGAACTGATTTCTATGATGATCTACTTTCCAATTCAGGAGAAGGTACAATTACCTCATCAAGTTCTACATTCCTCCCACTCACTTCTTTCGAGAGGGACTCCTTCTCTAGGATCCATTCTTAGCAATGAAGTTCTTGCCTTCGGATATGTGATAGAAGGTGTACCCAATAGTTTATTTTGGGTATCCTATGAATACACACTTTTGTGATTTGGGTTCGAGCTTATCAAGTTGAAACCTTTTTCACCTAAGCATCGCAACCCCAAACTTTTAAGAAACGACAGCTTAGGTTTCTTCCCAAACCATAGTTCATACGGTGTCGTCTGAATGGATTTAGATGGTGCGCTATTTAAGGTGAATGCAGCTGTCTCTAATGCATAACCCCACAATGATAGTGGTAAATTGGTAAGAGACATCATAGATCGCACCATATATCTTATAACGTACGGTTACGATGTTCGGACACACCATTATGCTATGGTGTTCTAGGTGGCATGAGTTTGTGAAACTATTCCACATTGTTTTAATTGAAGGCCAAACTCGTAACTCAAATATTCGCCTCTGCGATCAGATCGTAGAAACTTTATTTTCTTGTTACGACGATTCTCCACTTCACTCTGAAATTCTTTAAACTTTTCAAATGTTTCAGACTTATGTATCATTAAGTAGATATACCCATATCCGCTCAAATCATGTATGAAGGTCAGAAAATAATGATACCCGTCGCGAGCCTCAACACTCATCGGACGGCATACATTGGTATGTATTATTTTCAGTAAGTCAGTGGCTTGCTCCATTGTTCTGGAGAATGGAGTCTTAGTCATCTTGCGCGTGAGGTATGGTTCGCAAGCATCAAATGATTCATAATCAAGTGATTACAAAAGTCCATTTGCATGGAGTTTCTTCATGCGCTTTACACCAATATGACCTAAATGGCAGTGCCACTAGTATGTTGCACTATCATTATCAACTTTTGCATCTTTTGGCATCAATATTATGAATATGTGTATCACTATGATCGAGATTCAATAAACTATTCACCTTGGGTGTATGACCACAGAAGGTTTTATTCATGTAAACAGAATAACAATTATTCTTTGACTTAAATGAATAACCGTATTGCAATAAAGATGATCCAATCATATTATGCTCAACACAAACACCAAATAACATTTATTTTAGGTTCAACACTAATCCCTAAGGTAAAGGGAGTGTGCGATGGTGATTTTATCAACCATGGGATCACTTCCAACACACATCTTCACCTCGCACTCAACTAGTCTCTCATTTTGTAACTCCTATTTCAAGTTACTAATCATAGCAACTGAACCGGTATCAAATACCCTGGGGTTACTATGAACACTAGTAAAGTACACATCAATAACTTGTATATCAAATATACCTTTCACTTTGCCATCCTTCTTATCCGCCAAGTATTTGGGGCAGTTCCGCTTCCAATGACCATTTCCTTTGCAGTAGAAGCACTCAGTTTCAGGCTTGGTCTAGCTTTGGGCTTCTTCATGGGAGTGGCAACTTGCTTGTCATTCTTCTTGAAGTTCCCTTTCTTTCCCTTTCCCTTTTACATGAAACTAGTGGTCTTGTCAACCATCAACACTTGTTGCTTTTCTTGATTTCTAAATTCGCCGATTTCAGTATTGCGAAGAGCTAGCGGAATCATTTTTGTCATCCCATGCATATTATACCTCATCACGAAGTTCCAGTAACTTGGTGATAGTGACTAGAGAACTCTTTCAATCACTATCGTATCTGGAAGATTAACTCCCACTTGATTCAAGTGATTGTAGTACTTAGACATTCTGAGCACATGCTCACTAGTTGAGCTATTCTCCTCCATCTTGTAGGCAAAAAATACTTGTCAGACGTCTCATACCTCTCGACTCGGGCATGAGTTTGAAATACCAATTTCAACTCTTGGAACATCTCATATGCTCCATGGCGTTTCAAAACATTTTTGAAGTCCCGATTCTAAGCCGTAAAGCATGGTGCACTAAACTATCAAGTAGTCATCATACCGATCTTGTCAAACGTTCATAACGTCCGCATTTGCTGCTGTAAGAGTTCTGTCACCTAGCGGTGCATCAAGGACATAATTCTTCTGTGCAGCAATGAGGATAATCCTCAGATCACGGACCTAGTCCGCATCATTGCTACTATCAACTTTCAACTTAGTTTTCTCTAGGAATATATCAAAAACATAGGGGAGCTACAACGCGAGCTATTGATCTACAACATAGATATGCAAAAACTATCAGGACTAAGTTCATGACAAATTAAGTTCAATTAATCATATTACTTAAGAACTCCCAGTTAGATAGACATCCCTTGAGTCATCTAATTGATAAAGTGATCCATATCAACTAAACCATGTCCGATCATCACGTGAGATGGAGTAGTGTTCAATGGTGAACATCTCTATGTTGATCATATCTACTATATGATTCATGTTCGACCTTTCAATCTCTAGTGTTCCAAGGCCATATCTGCATATGCAAAACTGTCTTGCACCTGTTGTATGTGAACGTAGAGCTTATCACACCCGATCATCACGTGGTGTCTCGACATGACGAACTAACACAACGGTGCATACTTAGGGAGAACACTTATACCTTGAAGTTTTAGTAAGGGATCATCTCATAATGCTACCATCATACTAAGCAAAATAAGATGCATAAAAGATAAACATCACATGCACTCAAAATATGTGACATGATATGGCCGTCATCATCTTGTGCCTTTGATCTTCATCTCCAAAGTACTATCATGATCACCATCGTCACCGGCTTGACACCATGATCTCCATCATCTTGATCTCTATCAACGTGTCATGACATGGTCGTCTCGCCAACTATTGCTTTTGCAACTATTGCTATAGCATAGCGATAAAGTAAAGCAATTATGTGGCGCTTGCATCTTATGCAATAAAGAGACAACCATAAGGCTTCTGCCAGTTGTCCATAACTTTAACAAAACATGGTCATCTCGTACAAAAATTTATATCTCATCATGTCTTGACCATATCACATCAAAACATGCCCTCCAAAAACAAGTTAGACATCCTCTACTTTGTTGTTGCAAGTTTTACGTGGCTGCTATGGGCTACTAGGAAGAACCGTTCTTACCTACGCATCAAAACCACAACGATTTTTTGTCAACTGTGCTGTTTTAACCATCAACAAGGACCGGCCGTAGTCAAACTCGATTCAACTAAAGTTGGAGAAATAGACACCCGCCAGCCACCTGTGTGTGAAGCACATTGGTAGAACTAGTCTCATGAACGCGGTCATGTAATGTCGGTCTAGGCCACTTCATCCAACAATACCGCCGAATCAAAGTAAGACGTTGGTGGTAAGCAGTATGACTATTATCGCCCACAACTGTTCTACTCATGCATATAACATCTACGCATAGACCTGGCTCGGATGCCACCATTGGGGAACACAATATTTCAAAAAAAATCCTATGATCACACAAGATTTATCTAGCAGATGCATAGCAATGAGAGGGGAGAGTGTGTCTACATACCCTTGTAGCCCGAAAGCAGAAGCGTTTATCAACACGGTTGATGTAGTCGTACACCTTCATGATCCGTCCCGATCAAGTACCGAACATACAGCACCTCCGGGTTCAGCACACATTCAGCTCGATGACGTCCTCGCCTTGTTGATCCAGCAAGAGGGGAGAAGTAGTAGATGAGTTCCGGCAGCACGACGGCGTGGTGACGGTGTTTGGTGAAGAACAATCTCCGCAGGGCTTCGCCTAAGCACTACAAAAACTATGATGGAGGATAAATTAGAGGGGTTGGGGTTGCCGGCACACGGCTTCGTGTTTCTTGATGTGTCTTGGGTGCTAGCCCTGCCCCTCTATTTATATGTTGAGCCTTGGGGTCAAAACTTGGAGTAAAAGCCTCCACAAAGTCGGTTTCACCCGAAAGGCAAGAATCCTTCTCGGACTCCAAGGCCAGATGCCACGGACCCTGGCGTCTCGCCCCTGGGCTCCGCAAAAATTCCTTTTGTGCTTTCCAAAAACCTTGTGGGCTTTCCCCTTTGGCCCAAATAAAGTGTTCTCGTACCCAAACATTTCGGGAAACGTCCGGAACCCCTTCTGGTGAATTCCGGGAACCCTCCCGGAGACCAAACACTGTTATCCCATATATCAGTCTTTAACTCCGGACCATTCCGGAGTTCCTCGTCATGTCCGTGATCTCATCCTGGACTCTGAACAACATTCGGTCACCAACATACATAACACATATAATACTATATCGTCAACGGACGTTAAGCTTGCGGACCCTACGAGTTCGAGAACTATGTAGACATGACTAAGACACCTCTCTGGTCAATAACCAATAGCGTAAGCTGGATGCCCATATTGGCTCCTACATATTCTACGAAGATCTTTATCGGGTGAACCGTATAACAACATACGTTGTTCCCTTTGTCATCGGTATGTTACTTGCCCGAGATTCGATCATCGGTATCATCATACCTAGTTGAATCTCGTCACCGGAAAGTCTCTTTACTCGTTCCTTAATGCGTCATCCTGTGACTAACTCATTAGTCACATTGCTTGCAAGGCTCATAGTGATGTGCATTACCGAGAGCCCAGAGATACCTCTCCGATACACGGAGTGACAAATCCTAATCTCGATCTATGCCAACTCAACAAACACCATCGGAGACACCGGTAGAGCATCTTTATAATCACCCAGTTACGTTGTGACGTTTGATAGCACACAAGGTGTTCCTTCGGTATTCGGGAGTTGCATAATCCCATAGTCAGAGGAACATGTATAAGTCATGAAGATAGCAATAGCAATAAAACTAAACGGTCATAATGCTAAGGTAACGGATGGGTCTTGTCCATCACATCATTCTCCTAATGACGTGATCTCGTTTAGCAAATGAAAACACATGTCTATGGCTAGGAAACTTAACCATCTTTGATTAACGAGCTAGTCAAGTAGAGGCATAGTAGGGACACTTTGTTTTGTCTATGTATTCACACATGTATCAAGTTTCCGGTTAATACAATTCTAGCATAAATAAGAAACATTTATCATGATATAAGGAAATATAAATAACAACTTTATTATTGCCTCTAGGGTATATTCCTTTCACTTATACCCCCCGATATAATCCATAGATTCATCAAAATAAGCACACAATGCAACGAAAATAGAATCCGTCAAAAACAGAACCGTCTGTAGTAATCTGTACCTTAACCACACTTCTGCAACTCCAACCTTTTTTAAAACTTAGCAAAAGGTATGCAATTTGTATATCAATCTTGTGTAAAACATTCAGAATTTTTCGTCGCTCCAGGGATTTTTAACAATTCTGCTACTACTCGTAAAAGTTTCTTTTTTCCAACAGGATCAAGTCAACTATCACCCAAGCCATCCTAAAGGCATTACTTGGCACAAACACTAATTAAAACATAAAAAAGACAATCATAACAGAGGCATAATTGTGTGAACACAAGAAAACATAAAATAATAATTATTAGTTTGTCTCCCAATAAGCGCTTTCTTTATAGCCATCAAGATAGGCCTGAGATTTTATTGATGCTCACATAAACAATAATAATTGAAACACAAAGAGAGCATCATGAAACATGTCACAAACACATTTAAGCCTAACTCTCTCCCTATGCATAGGCATTTTATAAGCAAACGAATTATCTTGTGCCCTAGTGCCTAGTGGGCCCCGTGGGCCTCCTCCTGTGCACTCCTTTGGCTCCCTGGGTGTCTTCTGGGCACAAAAAAAATCTCCAAAAAGTTTCGTGGCATTTGGACTCCGTTTGGTAGTTGATATTCTACAAAGTGAAAACCAAGCAAAAAACAACAACTAGCACTGGGCACTATGTCAATAGGTTAGTCCCAATAAATGATATAAAGTTGCTAGTAAATGAATATAAAACATCCAATATTGATAATGTAACAACATGAAAAAATAGAAAATTATAGATAAGTTGGAGACGTATTAGTGGGGCTGCTGGCCGGGGTCGTGGAAGACGCGGTGCTTGGGGCTGGGGTGGCCATAGTAGGGCGCTCGTCATTCCACCCCGGGCCGCCCCTTCTCCGATAGAAGGCCATACAGTGGATACGGCGCTTGACTTCATTGTGGAGCTGCACGACCTGTCGCCACATACGGCTCCCCCGTCCCTTGCCATGGTAATGGAGGCTGACCAACGATCGGCCTGTGGTTGCGCGTGAACGGCTGCTACAACGGCTCCGTTTGGGTGAACGTCGAGTTCCCCGCTGAAACATCACATACCTCACGCATGGGTGGAAATCCTTCGGTCGTGCCCATTATTTGGGGCAGGAGCATCTCCTCCACTTCAAGCTGGTGGAGTCCGATACGCTATCTTTGAAGTTTTTCGGGACTTTAGGCGCTCGCATGGAGTGCTGCGTCGAGAGCTCAAGCAATGATGAAAGCTCCTCCTCGAGCGACAACGACGATGAGGACATTGATGAAGATGACGAAGAGGGTCCCCAGGCATCAAGATGAAGGACGACGGCTCAAACTCTAGCTGAGCACCGGCAGCACCATCATCGCCAGCTGAGCGCCAACAGCACCATCGTCTGGTCTGCCGGGAGTGCTCTGCCTAGGTGCCCCATTTTGCCCTGGGTTGCACTCGATGTAAACACTAGAAATAAAGGGCTAATAAAAAACTTATCGAGCACTTTTCATTTTCAATAAATATATGATATTCGTCATGCCCAAATGAATGTGTACTATTTCACTTATCCATTTATATTATTGTATGATTCAAATCTGACACCCTACGCAGTTCGGAAACTTGCCGAACACACACTTTCTGCGAGCACTTTGAAGGACTGGTCCTTAGCAGCCTGCTGGAAGTGCGGTATCCAGCAAAGCAACTTGCCAGTCTCAACACAACTACAAAAAATCTTGTCGAGCGGACTCGAGGCAGATATAAGAGTGCGAATAAACACAACAAGATTCCTTCACGTGCAGGTTTTTCATACATGTATAAATACGAATCAAGGGAAACATTATGTAACAAAGAAATTTTGGTTGAAAAAAATTCCAATTTAGCTTTATTTGTTGTACTTCTCATCATATGAAATGTGTGCATCAATGCCATCTAAAATGGTACTCCATCATCACTCCCCCCCAGGAAACATGCACGCGAGGAATGCTTCTATCTTTTGAGAAAAAGAAATTAGAGAAAAGAATGGTATGGAGACCTTGGCAGTTTGTTAGCCATTTCATCCAAACAAAATGTAATCACAATGTTACGCGTATCGACACATATGTAAATATGCACAAAAAGGTTGTGAAACACTTAGCTTTATTCACATATGCACAGGTTCTACACCTGGCTTTGTACAAAGGGTTACAAGTATTGGGGACAAAGCTTGTACAAAAGGGGGTTGCCGGGGCAAGGTCCGGCAACCGCACCTCATGGGTAGATGACATAGGGTGGGATCCTAGATGGCCGATCTTTCACGAAAGGAGTGGAACCCGCGAAGAACACGAAGAACATGAGGGGAAACACGAGGGGAAATCACAAAGGGGTACACAAGAGGGACACTCAAACCAACAAGTATGATCACACATGTGCTAGATCCATGAACACAAAAGTAGATACAAGATCCACGATCAACAAGGGACGATACACAGTAACTGGTTCTTCTCCAAAGGAGGCCTTGATGGGGCCACCCAAAAGGGAGTCTTGAATCCAAGGGGATCTTCTCCAAAGAGGTGTCGCGGTCTCTCTCGTGGAGTAGATCCGTAATGGATGAGTAAAGCTCAATCTCTAATAAGCTACTACTTTGCTAACCCTAACTAGGAGCAGGAGGGGGTCTGTATATAGTGTTAGACCATGAAGGGGTAAGTGAGAGGGGGATACATGGGCCCTTGGCCCGTTCACTATGCGCAGACAGGCGCCGGATGTCCGGGCTGGGGGCCGGATGTCCGTGGCTTCGCGATGGGCTGGATGTCCGGCCTGGAGGGGTCGGATGTCCGGGCTGGCACGGTCAGTTCCAGATGCATCCGGTGATGGAGGGGCCGAATTCCCGGGCGAAGGGGGCTGGATGTCCGGGGCTTCGGGAGGAGCCGGATGTACGGAGTGATGGCCGGATGTCGGTGCTGCGCTGGACCTTTGCGGTGCTCTTTGGATGGCCTATGCTGGATTTCCGGGGGTCGGGCCGGATGTCCGGGCTGGAGCAGGATGTCCGGACGCTGTCGCAGCTGGCCCTTCTTCCTTCTCCTTCCTTCTCTTCCGTGCACGCTTGGCCTTGGTCCTTGGGCTCTCCTTGGTCTCCTCGGGTGTACCTGAGTATGCACAAGGTCCGCGCTTGAAGTACCATACATGTCTTACGTGTGGAAAGGGAAGATTCGTAAAGGAGCAAGTTGACCTTAGGTCCGACGGCGTATGCTTGAGTGTACATGGGGATGATCGTAGATTGCTCCGCATCATCTCCCCTCCCCTGGGAAAGATCCGACCTCAGATCAAAAACCTCATGACCGTGGAAATAGTTGTCGTGGACGAACTTGTAGTTGGATGAAGTGGAAGATATGGCGCAATCCAAGTACTCCAAGGTGTCTCCGAAGTGGTACACATGCAAAAAGAGCAAACACAAACGACACTCAAAAATACAATGGTTAGCGCACACAAAGTGTCCATCATGTAAGAATGAGTCCGTTCGACAAGATTGATCATGACAAGGTGCATGAAGCTTATCCAAAAGATATGGAATGGTATGCAAAGCATTCATGGGAGCAATTTCATGTATCATGTGCACAAAGGTGTTGTGAATGTGATCTACGCAACCATTGTGCAAAACGATGTCATAATGGGACGGTGTATCAAAAGCATGAACATGGTAATTGGTGCTCACTGTGACTATGTGATCATGAAATTGGTGGTGGGCAATATGATGATGATGTATGAATATGCCATCAAGGAAGATCACAACAAATTTGCTAAGGAAGTGCACAAGCTCAAATATCATGGATGACATGGGAATACAAGATGCAACAAGGCAATCAAAATGTGAGTCAATCCATGTATAAGATGCAAATTTGTCATGTGTATGATATGTCCATCGAGCATGACATGTGTGAGCACAATCAACAAATATGGAGGTGTTGTTGTACCAATGCTCAATGTCGTGGCATGAGTGGAGGTTCGAAGGTGCATCCAATAAGTCCGAGCGCTCCTCAGTTTGAAGGTCCATAGAGCCAATCTCCAATGTCGCTCCTCCGTTCGTGAGATGTATCATGTAGACAACAAGAAGGAGACAACAATGAAAGAGTGACCCATCCCAATACGCATATTTGAGGATGGCTTAAAGGGAATGAGTTCACCTTTATGAGGATGTCGAAAATGTTGGTGTTGTGAAACATGTACGCCTTCACACGACCAAGGTGTTTCATGATGGTGCCACCTTGTGAATCCTTCAAAATGAAAGAACATGACAAACAGTTGGAGGAACAAATGAGGCTAGTGCAAATGCAACACCTATCATTCGAATGGTGAGATACCCAACAAGTGTTTTCAGCATGCTTATCATAAGAAAGGACAAGATGTGGCATGGTATGAAAGCATAAGATGCAACTACAACCAAACAAAATAGGGTCAATCAAACAAGCATGCATCACAAGTAATATGTCCAAGTCTCCAGGATCAATGAGCATAGATGCAACAATTGGAGGGAAGCGACAATGAACCAGATGTATCATGTGAGAGGCACGAACATATATGTCATCAACCCAAGAAATCGAGTAATAGTGGAACATGGGTGATGCGACGAAGTAAGTAATCATAGTGATCAAGTCAAGCAAGCTAGTAGTGCAAAGATGCAACATACTAGAAGGAATCATGGCAAGCATGTCATGGGTGCAAATAGTGTGCATGAATAATTCACATGACATAGCACAAGCATGAAAGCAACAATATGAGAAAAATATCATCAATGTATTGGTGAGAGGATATATGTAAATAGCAATGGGACATCATGACTCTCCCAACACAACAAGCAACAATATCATGTGGCACATGGTAGACATGGCAATAGCAAAAGTATCTCCACCATGCATGCAAATACAGATAGAAGTAGTATAATGGTGAATCATATGTAAGTGCAAGCAAGGGTCACAATTGCATGGCAAAGACATAGAAATAGGCATCATGCAAAGTGAACACGATATAATGGGCATGAGGTGACAAATGGTAAATAGCCCAAAGCCGTGTGAGAGCCAAGTAAAAGGAATGCGCGAAGTCATTGCGCTAAGATAACGGTGGTAAGAACAGTCCACGGGATCCCAAGTCATCGTTGCTCTCAAGAGCTTGTTTCGTCAATTCTTGGGATTGAGAGGTTGACGAGTATACATGAGTACCTACACAAAACAAAGACAAAGGGGAAAATGTGTGTGAGTGGTATATGTACACATCATCCATCATGATGCATACGTGCATGTGTTGGTTAGCACAAAATATCCAATGCTCAAATAAATGAGATGCATGATATAGAAACATGTCATCCATCATGAGAGGTCTGTTTTTATGTATAGCATAATGGAGATTCAAATTGTGCAATGCATCATGAGAAATAAGTAGAGCATTGTTATTCATGGAATGCGTATGGTGCACACAATTATGGGAATCATGCAAAGTATGGAATGGATCAAAATCTCCTATTATGTATGAGGAAACTATGGGGTTATCCTCATGATCATTAATGGAAACATCACATGGAGAATATTGACAACATCCAAAACAATGCATATTTGGAACAATGTGATCATGGCATGGCATAGTAGATGAATTGCGCAAAGCATGTAAAGGAAGCATAGCAATATCATCACAAGAAAAACAAAAGCCAATGACCATCATCTCGTCATCTATGCCATAAGTGAAAATGGGATTTATTTTAATTGGGCATGCATAGTTACTATCTTGAGATTGAAATGATGCAATATGTGATATCTCACTCATAGCATATGACAAGTTAAATGGATTGTCAAACATGACGTGGCCAATAGAATTTTCACATGATATCATATGGAGCATAGCATCACAACTAGGCAAATCAACATGCTCATCATCATATTCATCATAAATTGGTAAGTCATGGCATGAGGAAGTCGCACTAGCATGAAGCATGGGAATAGGTGGATCAACATCATGCAAGCAATCATTTGTAAGATAGTCCACTAGTGGGACAAGATAAGTACCATCACTTAGGTTACCTTTGGAGCATCGCTCATGTGTTGTAGGTGATGTGTCGAAGATCCACTCGTTGTCATCTTCATCTTGATGGAACCATGTGGGGGTGCATATTCTTCCACCATGGCCATCGTCATCTCCATTGGGGGTATGGATTCATCGAGGCTAGGCATGTCGTCATGTAGAAGACCTAGCACCAAAGAAGAAAACACACTTGGAGTAGAGGGTAAGTTGTTAGAAATCATAGTGGCCTCATGTGCCGTGTCAACTACCTCACTCGTTAAGTGTTGTGGCACACTCACTCCCTCTTGGATGCTCTCACTCGTATGGTTGGTGGAGTCACTCAAATGGCTCTGAACCTCACATAGGATGTGTGGCATGCTCTCAAGTGTGGGGCTAGTGGTGGTCACACTCATCCTCTCATAGGAAATGCACTCAATGTCATATATGGTGGAGTCACTCATCTCACTCATAGGTTGGTGGTTCTCCTCACATGGCAATTGGGGCATCTCGTGATATGTAGGTGTCGGAGAGATGTAGGTGCAAATGTCTCCATGCTCAATCATGTCGTAGTCGTAGCCGTGGATGAAGGCCGAAGATGGCACATCATCACTCTCCTCTAAGACCAAAGATAAGGTATCATGTGCGGTCTCGTAGCTTGGCTCGGAGTATGAGTCCAATATGGGCGTCGTCTTCATGTTGTTGAAGAGGTTCATGCTCGTTGCCGTGGTCGAAGGGGATGGCCCTATCTCAACCTTCTTGTCACTGTCTTGTTGTTGGAGGCCCATATGATGTGGCTCCTCATATCTCGACTCCATGACCGAAGGGAAATTCCCATGTTCGCCATCTTCCTTGAGGGGCTTCCGAAGATGGAAGTGTCTCCCTCTCTTGTAGGTGGTCGCCTTATTTGTGAAGATGTCGATGTAGGTGAACTCATGGTAAGTAGGCAAAGATGACGTACGTCCGAATGCGAAGATGCCTTGAGAACACTTGGCAAAGATGCCTAGGTGGTTGGTGCAGACGTAGCTCCGTCTTGGTGGTGCTCGTCTCGCGGTCTTCTCTTATGCTCATGAAGGTTGACCTTGGCGTGAAGTAGGGCTTGTTGGGACTTGTGCATTTGCACTTGGTGAGCATCTTCATGATGATGCTGTCGTTGTCGTGCTTGAGCTCGATGGCGTTTGTCGTCGTCATGCACATGATGCTTGGAGGTGGCTTGCCCTTCATGAAGATGTGGATCACGAACGTGATGGTGGTCTCCATGGATATGTGGAAGTGGACGACTTGCACTTTCATCATTTTTGCGCTCCGAAGACTTGTGACATGAACGTTGCCACCTTGAGGATGATGAAGGGGAAGAACGGTTGATCAACAAGGCCCGAATCTCCTCCATCATTGCATCTTGCTCCTCCTTTTGTGCGGAAAGCTTGTTGTCGATGTAGTCCCTTTTCCTTGCTTCGGACTGACGAATGTCAATGGAGAGGTTCTCGATGCGCTCTCACAATCTTGATTGTGCGCCTTGCATTTATCGTTGTAGATTGAAGATTGACGCTTTGGTGATGTAGTTGTTCACGCCGTCATTGTTGTGGAAGACCGGAGATGAAATGCCTTGCCTATCCATCACAATACTCGAGCAAATATGAGTGGAGAAAGGAGAAGAACTATACCAAATGTACCTTGACCGATGTTGAAGATGGATCAATGATCACTCAATGATGTAACAAGGAAATAGCACAATTGGTACCAAGCCTTGTTAGTTTCTCACACCTAAACAAATAAGCCTTATGGTGGAGCTCGGTGAGGATAGTGGCACAAAAATTTAATGCAAAATGTTAGCAAGAGACGATAATGTTGAAAGACATTCACAAATTCGCAAGTGAAACAAGTAGACCAATAGCAATGAATGGCACACAGAAAGGCACACGGATAGATAAATGGGGTCGTGCAACCAAGGATGAGCACAAAATGTGGAAACCATGGAAAACGCTCGTGTTGCACAACTCAAGAGAGATGCTAGCAGAATTGCTCAATAGGCGGATACGACACTTGTGCACAACCTATAGGAGACAAAAATGCAACGACTTCTATCCCAAGTATGCTATATATGTATGATGTTCCGGTGCTATGATCCAAATCGGATATGAAAATCTTATATGCAAAGTGTTATGATGCTATGGCTATTGCTTACAAGCTTCTTTGTTCTCTCTTTTTCTTTGCATAAAATCTTATTTTTTTTGTATATGGCCACAATGCGAAATGCACAAACCAAGGTAGCAATTGGGTATATACGGGAACAATCTTGTGACACAAGGGATCATATGATACCAATATGATATGGTATGTATGCAATGTATGGTGTAGATCACTAATGTGCACAAATAACATTGCCGGCAATACTCAAATGGCTAGTCTCGATAGGCAAGTGACGCAAGATGGGCTAGGGGTTATCAATGCAATGGAAAGGGAATATACAATGGAGGGATACCACGATACCAAGATGATATGGAGGTTACCGTCCGTGGCAATGATGAGTGGCGGTCATCTTGATGGAGATACCAAGATGATGGAGACTCATCCCTAAGTAGCCAAAACACCTTAGGAAATGAAAAAACTGCGAACTCAAAATCTAAAATGTCAAATGTCAAAATGGTGGTAGCGGGAAAGCGGTGGTGGTGGCGGAAGCTCAATGGGATTGCGGAAATGCAATGATGGGTTTTGCGAGTGGGCAATGCGGAAATGGAGGGTAAGCTGGTGGACTATACACGGTGTCAGAGTTGGAAGCACGGTCCCTAAGTAGCCGAAACACCTTAGGAGACACAACTCACAACACAAACAAAATTGGGTTAAGTTGGGGTGGCGGAAGTGTATGGTGGTCAAGCCTATGCGGGAGTTATGGTGGTGGTTGATGAAGAAGCAACCATCCATAAGTAGTTGAAACACCTTAGGAGACTCGAATCACTACTCAAGTAACCACAAATGCTATAAGGAACAAAATTGGTTAGGTTTCAAAAGTCGATGGTTGTTATGCGGAGGTTGTGGTGGAAGCCCTAGGCAAAGATGCCAAAGTTCGAAAAATTTGATGGAGTCAAATGGTGATGGTAGTATTTTTGTGGAAAGGGGGATGTCAAGAGCTTCAAAACAAGCTAAAGAACGTCAATATCGGACTCCGGATGTGAAAGTTACGGTCACAACGATGAAACATGAGAGGCTGATGCTCCAGTGGTCGGACATTCGGGGTCGGGGCCGGATATCCGGGATCTGATGTCCAGAACTCTATGCGAAAATGCGTTCCAGGAGCCGGATGTCCGGCTTGGGGACCAGATATCTGGCAAGATAGCCCGGATGTCTGGCCCGACGATTCCAGATCGGGATTTGGACTTCGAAACTCGATTTGGGGCGGAGATTGATGATTTCGGGGGCAAAGTTGCAGAGATTTCGTGGATGGAAAGTGAGGAAACATGGGGATAAGATAGATTTACTCAAGACACAACGAATCAATGGATCAAAATCAACAAAACATCATCAAACTAACAAATCACAAAAAAAATAGGTCCTGTTTTTGGTAGGGAATTTTTGAATCAACGAAATCAACAAAATTAGTCTAGAAAACACAACAAGGAGGCTCCAATATTGTGATCAACGTGGCTCATGATACCAAGATGATCATGAGCAAGCTGGCTCTAATCCAAGATGATGTAGGGTAGAACCCTAGATGGATGATCTTTCACGAAAGGAGCGGATCCCGTGAAGAACACGAAAAACACAAGGGGAAACATGAGGGAAAATCACAAAGGGGAACACAAGAGGGACACTCAAACCAACAAGTATGATCACACATGTGCTAGATCCATGCACACAAAATGAGATACAAGATCCACGATCAACAAGGGATGATACACGGTAACCGGTTCTTCTCCAAAGGAGGTCTTGATGGGGCCACCCATAAGGGGGTCTTGAATCCAAGGGGATCTTCTACAGAGAGGGGCCGCGGTCTCTCTCGTGGAGTAGATCCGTAATGGATGAGCAAAGCTCTATCTCTAATGAGCTACTACTTTTCTAACCCTAACTAGGAGGAGGAGGGGGTCTATATATAGTGTTAGCCCACGAAGGGGTAAGTGAGACGGGGGATACATGGGCCCTTGGCCCGTTCACTGTGCGTAGACAGGCGCTGGATGTCTGGGGCTTCACGAGGGGCTGGAGGGGCCGGATGTCCGGGCTAGCGAGGTTGGTTCCAAATGCATTCATTGATGGAGGGGCCGGATTTCTGGGCGAAGGGGGCCGGATATCCGGGGCTTCAGGAGGAGACAGATGTGCGGGGTGATGGCCGGATGTCCGGGCTGCGCTGGACCTTTGCGGTGCTCTATGGATGGCCGATGCCGGATTTCCAGGGGTCGGGCCGGATGTCCGGTCGCTGTAGGAGCTAGCGCTTCTTCCTTCTCCTTCCTTCACTTCTATGCACGCTTGGCCTTGGTCCTTGGGCTCTCCATGGTCTCCTCGGGTGTACCTAAGTATGCACAAGGTCCGTGCTTGAAGTAGCATCCATGTCTTACGTGCGGAAAGGGAAGATTCAGAAAGGAGCGAGTTCACCTTAGGTCCAAAGGCATATGCTTGAGTGTACATGGGGATGATCGTAGGATGCTCCGCATCAATAGAACTTGCTCATATGCTCAATATTCCACAAGTTTTGCACACAGATGCCATCTTCTGTTTCCAGACGAATTGCGCTGGGTCTACTGACTCGCGCTACCCGATAAGGGCCTTCCCACTTTGGCGTCAACTTGTTTGATCCAATGGCGGATTGAACGCGCCAAAGAACAAGGCGCACTCCTCAAGACTTCGACCTTGAACCTTGTGGCTATGATAGCGGTGCAGGGCTTGCTGGTAGCGTGTGGCTCGCATAGCTACCCGAGGACGATCTTCCTCGAGGAGCACAACATCATCTTGCCGCAATTACTCTTGCTCTACCTCGTCGTAGGCAAGCACTCGAGGTGACCCGTATGTGAGTTCTGTGGGGAGCACTGCTTTTGCACCATAATCTAGGGAGAAGGGTGTTTGGCCAATACCTCGATTTGGTGTCGTTCTGAGTGACCAAAGAACCACCAGCAACTCATCAATCCAACATCTTTCGCACTTATGCAGCCTGTCAAAAGTTCTTGTTTTGAGGCCACGCAACACTTCAACATTC
This sequence comes from Triticum urartu, assembly GCF_056163025.1. Lineage (NCBI taxonomy): Eukaryota > Viridiplantae > Streptophyta > Magnoliopsida > Poales > Poaceae > Triticum > Triticum urartu. Next base: position 241,933,204 of record NC_141873.1, on the reverse strand, counting down.
GTCCATTCTGCTTGCCCATTGCTTCTAGGATGAGCAACAAAGTCAGAGCAAATCTTACTCCCAAGGCCTTGGATGTACTGCATGAAGGTGCAGCTCGTGAACTATGTGCCGTTGTCGGTGATGATTCTATTTGGAACCCCAAAACGACAAACTAGTCCCTTGAAGAACTTGACGACTGATTGTATAGTCACCTTTCTCATCGGCTCTACTTCAGGCCACTTTGTGAACTTGTTGATGGCAACATACCAGAACTCAAATCCCCCAGTAGCACGGGGGAAGGGTCCCAAGATATCGAGCATCCAAACCTGTAAGGACCAAGAGTATATCAACTAGAGGGGGTGAATGGGAGATTCAAAATTTCTTTCAAAAGTTTTGAACTGATCCCAAGCACAGCAATGAAAAAAAAGGTTCGGTAGATATGAACTCAATTTTACTATTGAGGAACAAAAACTTCAATGTAGGATGCAATAATGGTTCGAGCATAGTAAAAAACAGGCTTGATGATAATGATGGTAATGCAATATGCCAACAGATACAATATCATTACAAAGAGCTAGAGAAGAATAACAATAGATAACATCGAGGAATAATTAGAGTGAGGTAGAAGTTAACGACACAAGAGATGACTAGGACTCAGATAGCATTACATAATGAAGAGGGTGCAACATTGTGGACATTGAACAATGACTGATGGGAATGACAGAAGAAATAAAAGTGAATGATATGCAACAGAGTATGAATGATCAGATAAACTAGCGTCACAGAGCATGAATGTGAAGTGCTGAAGGTATTGCAGTGAAGTAAATTGAACCAATGGTGCTCGATGGCGACAGAGAGATTTGGTAGACCAGTTCACCCTTCTGCCAAAGGGCTATGTCTGGTTGGAGGGGCTGTGACTTAACACGGAAGATAAACTCTCTTTACCCTATTCTCCTTCAACTCGAAGCTGATTAGACTCCAGTTGATTTCACTCGTGGTAGATACTTGTCAGCAATCTCCAAACCTTCGGCTGACCTTCGCGAACCAAAATCACTCTTGGTTGCTGAAGATCTTGCTTGATGAAGACAACTACTCTTCAACACTCGAGCCGACACCTATCCATCTACAGAGTGTGCAGCTCTCAAGAGTAATAGGTACAAGAACTCTAATTCAGAACTAATATGATGCTAAACCACTATCTATGTTTGGGCTCTTGATTTTTCTCTTGGTGGATCTTAAACTCAAATCACTCGGAGAGTGGTTGCTCAAATCAATCTTCTCAGAAATCTCAAGCGGAGCAGCCAACGGACAATGTTGGAGCGGGGTGGCTATTTATAGCCGCAGCCTTCCCTGATGGGAGAAGACAAAATTGGACACAAGGATCAGCCAATGACTAAGTGACACGAGTCCAACAGTCGGAAATTGAGCACAACGGGGACATTACTTGCGGAGCAAGTAGTGCTAACTCCTTAGTCCGATAGATATCTCCTGCTGCATGAAGAACAACGTCTACTGCTGCCAGGTAATCATTCAAAACATAAAGAGATTTCTCTCGCATCTTGCATAGGTTTTGGGCTAAGGATCACAGATAATCTAAGCTTTGAGAACATATACCCCTCTTAATAGTACGTAGGTCCTATGACTCAAATGAACGAAAGAAGAACAAAGAAATGAATTCTACATCTTCACTTTGTCTTCAACCTCCGTTCGCTACAATCAATTTCTTTGGACGACAATACCGAATGAAATGCTTCACTTCAGAAGTGAAATCTTTAAGGGGTTAATTCCTTCACATCAATTTTCTCATCTACATATCTTCAACATATGTAGCTCTTTCTTCTCTGCAACGCAGATGTACTTCGGTGAAGTTCCTCGAACTCAGCACCGGAGACAACATTCTCTTCGGTTCTGTATGGACTATTTCTCTCTATATGCACTAGCAAACAAATCAGTCCATACCTGTTTCTATCAACAATCTCCAAAACATAGGAGGGCAGCTATTGCACCAACAAGGCCAAAAATGGCCAGGAGAGAGGGATTGTTTGGAGAGCTTGTGCCGGTTGATATATGTTCTTTGAATGGAACTGGCATGCTTCACATCTTGTTACTAGCTCAGTTGCATCCTGGAGGGCAGTGGGCCAACAAAAACATTGTTGGAAAGCTTTGCTGACAAGGGCTCTTGATCCTATGTGAGAGACACATATGCCTCTGCGTATCTCTGCCAACAACTTCAGTACATCTTCCTAGCAAATGCACTTTAATTTCACCCCATTTGGCCTCTTTCTTTACAGAATGTTATCCACAAACAAATACATACTCGATTGACAGGCTACTTTCTTATCTCTCTCTTGCTCACAGCTCTCCTATTTGGAGAAACTGAACTATATGTTGCGCCCATGCCGGAGCTTGTGGCTCTACAACAAGGATTAAAGGCATCTCTACAGCCGCAGGAGCGCTATCCTCAAGAACAAGAACCTGAGGTTCTGTGTGAAGCTGTGATACGTGTCCAACGTATCTATAATTTTTGATTGCTCCATGCTATTATATTATCTATTTTGGATGTTAATGGGCTTTATTTTACACTTTTATATCATTTTTGGGACTAACCTACTAACCGGAGGCCTAGCCCAAATTAGCTCGATGGCTTCTTCTCTCTCTTTGGATCGCAATACAAAGTTCTCCTCGATTCTCTTGGAGATCTATTCGATGTAATCTTCTTTTGCGGTGTGTTTGTCAAGATCCGATGAATTGTGGGTTTATGATCCAGATTATCTATCAAAAATATTTGATTCTTCCTCCTATATATATCCACGTACCCCCCCAAACATCCAGGAGCACCACGAAAACCTAATTACACCGCCACAACCTTCTGTACTCGAGAGATCCCATCTTGGGGCCTTTTCCGGAGCTCCGCCGGAGGGGGCATTGATCACGGAAGGTCTCTACATCAACTCCATGGCCTCTCGGTGATGTGTGAGTAGTTTACTTCAGACCTACGGGTCCATAGTTATTAGCTATATGGATTCTTCTCTCTCTTTGGATCTCAATACAAAGTTGTCCTCGATTCTCTATTCGATGTAATCTTCTTTTGCGGTGTGTTTGTCAAGATCCGATGAATTCTGGATTTATGATCCAGATTATCTATGAACAATATTTGACTCTTTTCTGAATTTGTTTATGTATGATTGGTTTATCTTGGCAAGTGTCTTTGAATTATCAGTTTGGTTTGGCCTACTAGATTGATCTTTCTTGCAATGGGATAAGTGCTTAGCTTTGGGTTCAATCTTGCGGTGCTCGATCCCAGTGAAAGAAAGGGAACCGACACGTATTGTATTGTTGCCATCAAGGATAAAAAGATGGGGTTTATATCATATTGCATGAGTTTATCCCTCTACATCATGTCATCTTACTTAAAGCATTACTCTATTCTCATGAACTTAATACTCTAGATGCATGCTGGATAGCGGTCGATGTGTGGAGTAATAATAGTAGATGCAGAATCGTTTCGGTCTACTTGTCACGGATGTGATCCCTATGTACATGATCATACCGGCGGGGAGCGGGCGGCGGATGGGCGGCGCTAGGCCACGGGGGTGGCCGGGTGGCGCGCGGGCGAACGGGCCGTCGGGGGCCCGCACTAGGCCGTGCGGGCTGGCGCAGCGGAAGGCCATGTGGCGCGCTGCGGTTGGCGCGGGTGCGGTGACGGGTTTTTGTCCGGTGTGGATCGGACGTGTCCGGCGGCGGAGGGAAGCGGGGCTAGGGTTTGGACTGCGCGAAAATTCGGAGGGGATCACATATTTATAGGTAGAGGGAGTTTGGAGTGTCCAAATGAGGTGTAGTTTTCGCCCACACGATTGTGATCCGACGACGGAGGACATGAAGATGGTTTAGATGGGTTATTGGGCCATTTTGGAGGGGTGTTGTGCTGCAAGACACAAGAGGCTCTTGCGGTTACCCAGTTAACCGTTGGAGCCGGGGCGACGCGCGGGCGAACTGGCCATCGGGGGCCCGCGCTGGGACAAGCGGGCCGGCGTGGTGGATGGCGGCGGAAGGCCATGTCGTGCGCTACGGTTGGCGCGGGTGCGGCGGTGGGTTTTTGTCTAGTGCGGACCGGACGTGTCCGGCAGCGGAGGGGAGCGGGGCTAGGGTTTGGACTGTGCGAAAATTCGGAGGGGATCACATATTTATAGGTAGAGGGAGTTTGGAGTGTCCAAATGAGGTGTAGTTTTCGCCCACACGATCGTGATCCTACGACGGAGGACATGTAGATGGTTTATATGGGTTATTGGGCCGTTTTGGAGGGGTTTTGTGCTGCAACACATAAGAGGCTCTTGCGGTAACCCGGTTAATCGTTGGAGCATCAAACGGCCTCAAAATGGAACGAAATTTGACAGGCGGTCTACCGGTGGTGTACCAAGGCCACTTGGCAAATATCGTTCCATTCTGAGAACATTTAGCACCCGCTCATGGAAAGAGACAAGAGGGTTGCGCCGATGCATGTAGGAGTGTCGGATTGCGAAACGGACAACGGGGAAAAAGCTCGGATGCATGAGACGAACACGAATGCAAATGCGATGCACATGATGACATGATATGAAATGCATGACATGAAAAAAATGCAAAACGAAGATGGAACCCAACCTTGAAGGGAATCTCATAACTTAAAGCCGAAAATGGCAAGAGTCGGAGTTACAAATATGGCAAGTTACACCCGGGGTGTTACAACACTCCACCACTACGAGAGGATCTCGTCCCGAGATATAGGACTGAAAGAACTCCGAATATTCGGAACGGAGGTGATCCTCGCGCTCCCAGGTGGCTTCTCGGTCGGAATGGTGTGACCACTTCAGTTTCAGGAATTTGATTGACTTGTTGTGAGTCTTGCGCTCGGTTTCTTCAAGAATAGCAATGGGATGCTCATGATAAGACATGTCTTCTTGGAGATCAATCTCTTCAAAGTTGATGGTGCGCTCAGGAGTCTTGAAGCACTTGCGAAGCTGTGACACGTGAAACACATCGTGCACATTTGCGAAGTTGGAAGGAAGCTCAAGTTGATAGGCGAGGTCGCCTCTTTTACCAATGATCTTGAAAGGACCCATGTATCTAGGGGCAAGCTTCCCTTTGATACCGAAGCGACGAGTGCCTTTCATTGGAGAGACGCAGAGGTAGACATGGTCTCCGATCTTGAAAGCCAAGTCACGGTGCTTGATATCATAGTAACTCTTCTGGCGCGATTGCGCGGCTTTGAGATTTTCACGGATGACTTTACACATTTCTTCAGCTTCTGTGATTAAGTCATTCCCAAGAAGTTGGCGTTCACTAGTCTCTGACCAATTGAGAGGAGTACGACACTTTCTGCCATAGAGAATTTCGAATGGGGCCTTGCCCGAACTCGCTTGTGCTGTTTTTGTAGGAGAACTCGGCATATGGAAGACAATCTTCCCACTTCATAACGAAGGAAATGACACAAACCCTGGGCATATCTTCAAGGATTTGATTGACTCGCTTGACTTGACCGCAAGTTTGGTTTGGCCTACTAGATTTATCTTTCTTTCAATGGGAGAAGTGCTTAACTTTGGGTTCAATCTTGTGGTGCTCGATCCAAGTGACAGAAAGGGAACCGACACATATTGTATTGTTGCCATCGAGGATAAAAAGATGGGGTTTATATCATATTGCATGATTTTATCCCTCTACATCATGTCATCTTACTTAAAGCATTACTCTGTTCTTATGAACTTAATACTCTAGATGCATGCTGGATAGCGGTCGATGTGTGGAGTAATAGTAGTAGATGCAGAATTGTTTCGGTCTACTTGTCACGGACATGATGCCTATATACATGATCATACCTAGATATTCTCATAATTATTCGCTTTTCTATCAATTGCTCGACAGTAATTCGTTTACCCACCGTAATACTTATGCTCTTGAGAGAAGCCACTAGTGAAACCTATGGCCCCCAGGTCTATCTTCCATCATATTAATATTCCAACACTTAGTTATTTCTATTGCCGTTTATTTTACTTTGCATCTTTATTTCTCTCTATCATAAAAATACCAAAAATATTATCTTATCATATCTATCAGATCTCACTCTCGTAAGTGACCGTGAAGGGATTGACAACCCCTTTATCGTGTTGGTTGCGAGGTTCTTATTTGTTTGTGTAGGTGTGTGGGACTCGAGCGTGATCTCCTACTGGATTGATACCTTGGTTCTCAAAAACTGAGGGAAATACTTACGCTACTTTACTGCATCACCCTTTCCTCTTCAAGGGAAAACCAACGCAGTGCTCAAGAGGTAGCAAGCTGTTGCTCACCGTCAAGCGCGTTGGTGCTCCCGGCAACATTCTCACTGGCGGCTTTAGGAAGCTCTGTCGGAAAATATTTTCTAGTGTTCAGCTTTTTTCTCTTTTTAGCTTGCGTTGATGGAGTAACTAATGGTTGATTCGAATGGAGTACAAAAGTTCCTAGTTCCACACGTAGTTTTTGGGCAGCACACTTTGACAAGTGATCAGCAATGTTGTTCTCCACATAGGGGATATGATCTGTTTGCAACTCGTCAAAGTGTCCCTCCAATTTCCTCACTTCTTCCACATATGCTTCCATCAACAGGCTCTGATAATATTTATTTACTTGCTTCACAACAAGTTGCGAATCTCCAAGAATGATCAAATTTTTCATTCCCAACTCTACTACAATTCTGACACCAGTAAGGCGCCCCTCATACTCTACGGTGTTGTTGGTTGCTTTCTCCCAGGGAAGGTACATTTGAACCACGTACTTGAGGTGTTCTCCAGTGGGTGTGACAAGCAGCACTGAAGCACCGGCGCCTTGTGATAGAGGCAGACGTGTCTTGTCTTTCGATGAGATGGTGGCTATCGTTTTGGAGGATGTCGACTTTGACGATCCAACTACGAACGTGCAAGGACGTCGCGCCTCAGCAATCGCTAAACCAACTCCGAGAGGTTATTGACCACGCTGGGGCACGATCAACCTGACCACGAAGGTCTGTTTCCTATAGGCAAACGAAGAACAAGCAAGAAACTAAGATTGCAATCTGGATACTAAGAATATAAGAGGAAAGCTTTATTCATCAAAGGTGGGGTTCTGTGATGCCTTTGTCTAGTCGTTGAACACAAACGAAGTATGCCAAGTTGCAGCTATGGTGAACTTTAATATAAACAAAACCCAATGTCTAAACAATGCCCTAAGGTCTGTATATATGGAGGAAGAGGGGGGAATTTCGTGGCCCTTGGAGGAGGGGTCCGAAACCAACCCTAACTCTTGTTTGCCCACACATACGGACTCTAAAAACAGCCTATACTTAAGAATTTCGAAAATACATGGGCCTGGCCCAATAATAAGGTGACGCATCACCTAGAATAGCCTCTGGATGAAATTTATGAAGTGGGGTCTTGTATATTTCGTCCAAGGCTTCATGCACTCTTTATGGTGGATTCAAAGTCCTGAAGTCATCACTTGTAACTTTGTTCTTGATCCCCTTGCGCATGCCATCATCTCCATGCTTGATCTTGCTCTAGTGTTCATACATCTTATCCATGCCAGGCCCTTCATTTTTAAGTGAAACAAATGTATCCAATTTAGGTAGCATCATATTCTCACGAACATTAAATTCATTACCAAGAAATGAAAGTACCTGATAATTTAATTGGCGTGCGCGAGCTCTAGTAATTGGTCCAATATGTATAGCAGCAGGTGATGTGGGTGTAACAGTGGTATTGATGTCCTCATCATCCTCCCCTTCTTGAAATGAAGTCGTCCTCGACGGAAGCTCATCTTCCTCACCCAAATAAGGCTTCAAATTTGCAATGTTAAAAGTGGGACTAACCCCAAAATCTGTAGGTAGCTCAAGTTCATATGCATTATCATTTATTTTCTCTAACACCTTAAAAGGACCATCAGCACGTGGCGTTAGCTTTGATTTGCACAAATTAGGAAATCTATCCTTACGCAAATGTAACCATACAAGATCTCCAGGTGCAAACGCAACATGTTTTCTACCCTTATCTTCAACAAGTTTATATTTAGTATTCATACGCTCAATGTTTTACTTAGTTAACTCATGCATTTTTAAAACCAATTTAGCACGTTCTTTAGCATCAAAATTAACCTTCTCCGAAGATGGAAGAGGCAACACATCAATAGGTGCACGAGGTAGGAAACTATACACAATTTCAAAAGGGCACATCTTAGTTGTAGAATGCAATGAACGATTATAAGCAAATTCAATATGAGGCAAGCATTCTTCCCACATTTTCTTATTATTCTTCAAAACAGCCCTAAGCCTAGTAGACAATGTTCTCGACAACTTCAGTTTGTCCATCAGTTTGGGGGTGACAAGTAGTACTAAAAAGCAGTTTAGTCCCCATCTTAGCCCATAAACATCTCCAAAAGTGGCTAAGAAATTTAGTATCACGATGAAACAATAATATTTGGCACACCATGCAAGCGAATACTTTCATGAAAGAACAAATCAGCAACATTAATAGCATCATCGCTTTTATGACATGTTATAAACTGTACCATTTTCAAAAATCTATCCACGACAACAAATATGCTATCCCTCCCCTTCTTTGTTCGAGGTAAACCTAAGACGAAGTCCATAGATATATCCTCCTAAGGAACACTAGGTACAGGCAAAGGCATATATAAACCATGAGGATTGAGTCGTGACTTAGCTTTTTGACATGTAGTGCGGCGAGTAACAAAACGCTCAACATCCCGTCTCATCTTTGGCCAAAAGAAATGTGTAGCAAGTATATCCTCCATCTTCTTAACGCCAAAGTGTCCCATTAATCCTCCTCCATGTGCCTCCTACAACAACAAAAGACGAACGGAGCTAGCTGGAATGCATAGCTTGTTAGCACGAAACACAAATCCATCGTTAAGAACGAACTTGTTCCAAGTTGTACCATCCTTACAATTCTGCAATACATCTTCAAAATTAGCATCATGCACACATTGATCTTTTATGGTCTCCAAACCAAATATTTTAAAGTCAAGTTGTTTACCCTTCTTGTGTTTAATGACATAAGGGAATGTCTCAATGAATTCAACCCATTTAGCATGTCTACGATTCAGTTTTGCTTGACTTTTAATGTGTTTCAAAGATTCATGATCAGAATGTATTACAAATTCCTTAGGCCATAAATAATGTTGCCATGTTTCTAAGGTCCAAACAAGAGCATATAATTCTTTATCATAAGTAGAATAGTTTAGACTTGGCCCACTCAATTTTCCAGAAAAGTATGCAACAGGTTTGCCATCTTGTAATAACACACCTCCTAATCCAATTCCACTAGCATCACATTCAAGCTCAAAAGACTTATTAAAATCAGGAAGTTGGAGTAAAGGAGCATGTGTCAACTTATCTTTCAATACCGTGAAGGCTTCTTCCTGTGCGGTACCCCAAACAAAAGGCACATCCTTGTTTGTAAGATCGTTGAGAGGTGCAGCAATGGTGCTGAAATCTCTCACAAAATGCCTATAGAAACCAGCGAGGCCAAGGAAACTCCTCACTTGTGTGACCGTTTTGGGCTGCGGCCAACTGTCAATAGCTTCAATCTTGGCTTTTATCAACTTCAATTCCCTGTGGAGTAACAACATAGCCAAGAAAAGATACTCGGTCAGTGCAAAAGGTGCACTTTCCAAGGTTACCAAACAAACGTGCATCACGTAGAGCAATAAAAACAGCATGTAAATGTTCCAAATGTTCCTCCAAAGATCTGCTATAAATCATTATATCATCAAAATAGACTACCACAAATCGTCCAATGAAAGCACTTAAAACTTCGTTCATTAACCTCATGAAAGTACTAGGTGCATTAGTTAACCCAAAAGGCATGACAAACCACTCATATAAAACAAACTTAGTTTTAAATGCAGTTTTCCATTCATCTCCCAATTTCATACGAATTTGATGGTATCCACTACGCAAATCAACTTTGGAGAATATTGTAGAGCCACTCAATTCATCAAGCATATCATCTAGCCTAGGAATAGGATGACGATAACAAATAGTAATATTAATAATGCCTCTACAATCAACACACATACGCGATGTACCTTCCTTTTTCGGCACTAGAATAATAGGAACAACACAAGGACTAAGGGATTCGCGAATATAACCTTTGTCGAGCAGCTCCTGGACTTGACGCATAATCTCCTTCATCTCCTCTGGATTTGTACGGTATGGTGCACGGTTGGGTAGCGAAGCACCGGGAATTAAGTCAATCTGATGCTCAATCCCTCGAATAGGTGGTAATCCCAGTGGCACCTCTTGTGGAAAGACGACAGCGAACTCCTGCAAAATGTTAGTAACAACAGGAGGCAAAGAGGAAGGCACATCCTCAAATGAAAATAATGCCTTCTTCGCACACAAAAGCATGGCAAACAGATTTGCTGAAATCTAGATCATCAATATCATATTCGGTGGCAAGTAAACATGCACTTTTCAATTTAATTTCAGAAGTAACATGAGATGGTTTATTATTAGGCTTCATGTGTTGCTCAATTTTTTTGCCACAATCTAATTTTCACTCTTGTTTTTCTCCTCTTTTCCTTTATTAGCTCTATTAATATTATCTTTCAAAATGGATTTAGGAGTCATAGGAAGCAAAGTAATATGGCTATCCTTATGAACAAGAGTATACTAATTATTTCTACCATGGTGTACAATTGTTTTATCAAATTGCCATGGTCTATCAAGTAATAAGGAACATGCTTGCATGGGTACCACATCACAATCAACATAATCAGCATATGTAGAGATACTAAAATGCACATGAACAGTACGTGTTACCTTAACCTTGCCGATGATGTTGAACCATTGGATGTAGTAAGGATGTGGATGTGGTCTTGTGATGAGAGATAGCTTCTCCACCATCTTCATGCTAGCCAAGTTGTTGCAGCTCCCTCCATCTATGATGACGCGTATAAAACGTTCCTTCACAACTCCCTTTGTATGGAACAAATTATGCCTCTAATTTTGCTCAGCTTGTGTGACCTGCACACTCAAAACACATTGAGCAACTAAACATTCATACCTGTCAGCGTCTTGAGGAGCCATGTATTGCATCTAATGATCAGAATCATCTCCACCGTGTTCTTCACGTGTAATAAGAGCCAAAGTCTCCTCATCTTAGTCACTAGCGGACTCATACCCACCATCCTCAATAGCAATCATCACACGCCGAGATTTGCATTCTCTCGCCAAATGTCATATTCCCTTACGACGACGACAAATAATATCACTTGTGTGCCCTATTGATGCCATGGAAGAAGAAGAGCTCTGTACAGGCCAGACAGGTGCGCTCTTGGTAGATGGGGGTGGTTGTGCCCACTTCCTTGTATCACGGCTGGAGGTAACAACTGATGGAGGTGTCGGTGCAATAGAATGTGTGGAAGTAGAGGATGCACGCGGTGTCCATGATGAAGGTCGACCTGCAGAAAAGTTAGTCCGCGCCAATGCCTGTAGATCCTGCACTTCACATTCAGCTTTACTAGCAAGATGGAATAAACGAGTGATATTATTATACTCCTTATAGTCTAGAATGGTCTGAACCTCTCTATTTAATCCACCCATAAAACGTGCAAGCATAGCTTCATTCTCCTCAACAATACCACATCTAATCATGCTAGTATGTAATTCCTGATAATATTCTTCTATAGTTTTTTTCCTTGTCTTAAGCGCTACAATTTTTGAAGTAATTCACGTTGATGATATGGTGGAACCCAACGAGTATGCATAGCAGTTTTCAAAGCAGCCCAAGTAGCTGGAATAGGATATAATCTACAATGTTCAGACCAGCAAACACATGCAAAACTAGTGAAAGCACAAATAGCAGTAGGAACACGTCTCTCCTCGGGATATTGTAAACATGTAAAACGTTGTTCAGTTTCTAACTCCCAAGTAAGATATATATCAGGAACATGTCTACCCTCAAATGGTGGAATATTCAATTTTAGTTTAGGAAAAACATCATGATCTCGTACCTCAGGTGGTGGTGCAGCCCTACCATTACGATGATATACCTGAGGACAACCTGGTGGTGGTGGTGCTGGTGGTTGCACGTAGTTCTGATTTTGATCAACCTCATCATCGTAATGGTCCTCCACCTCTGTAGTAGCAGTAGGAGCTACATAAGCATCAACAACGGCACCAGAATTTTACCCAGGGTCAATGGGAACGCATTGTGCTTGTCCCACTTGATTTGGAAGGCGACGTTGTTGTTGTTGTTCTTGTTGTTGTTGTTGTAGAGGTGCGATAGGTGCAGCCGGCAGTGGTGGTGGAAAACGCGATAGCAATTTAGTAAACTTTTTATCGAGCTTTGTTTCGAATGTCTTCTCCGTGGCCTCGTCAAATCTGTTTAGCACATCTTGGACCTGTCCACTCATCATTTGCTGAAACTTATCGTGAAGCTCCTTGTTCGTCAAGTTCTCCCTATCAATCTCATCGGCTTGTGATCCTGCCATGGTTAGCAGCAATAGAACACACAAGAATATGATCCTACAGACTACTAACAAGTGGTGGTGGTGGGTGTCACAAATCTGTCAAGCAAATCTCAAATTCTTACCAGTTCTTACCCAGCAGCAGGCGGTGATCGGCAACCGATGTAGTCAAAACTCTCAAAGCTTGGATAGTGCGATTACCAGGGAGAGTCAAACGCACGTCGTAGATTTATGTGGAGCTAGGAAGGCTTAGAATATGGTAGCAAAAAGAGTAGCAATAATCAATTCAGAGATGCATAGTTGAATAAACGCTCAACGACGGTACTGTGCTGGTCCTAGGCTAGCCCGTGCTAGAGACGCGAGCCTAGAACACTAACAAAATCACGACGCTGCACGTAAACAAGGGAAAAGCACACTCTGGAATTTTTTTTCGCTCCTCATTTTTTTGGCGCTCCTCTTTTTTATTGCGCTCCTCTTTTTGTGAAAAAACACTATAATGGCGAGTGTCTCAAAACTCTTCCCAGGTCAAACTGACAGGATGGGCACAAAGTTTTTTTTGACTTTTTTCGGAAATGAGGGCAGCGACGATGAAAAAGTGCGACAAAAAATCACTATGATGGCACGCGGCTCAAAAGACTCAGAAAAGCCTAAAAATAGGATAGGGAAAAAATATTTGGCCTAAAAACTGCATGGGGGTCTCCAGACTTTTTTTTCCGAAACCTACTCAGGCAAGGAAACATGAATCGGAAATTAGACGGATCTAAAAAAACCTAATATGAAAGGAACTCGGATTGGTGGTGGATATATGGTGGTAGGATATGGCAGCGGTGGTGGTATATGGATATAGATTGGTGGTGGTATATGGATACGGATTGGTGGTGGTATATGGATACGGATTGGTGGTGGTATATGGAGACGGATCTATGGCAGATAAGCGGTGGTGGTAGATGACAGGCGCGATGATGATGGTGCGATGGCGGCGTGACAACTTATGACCAGAACACGAAACTCTAAAAGACTAGATTCTAAGACCAGCAACTAGACACGACGATGCAATCGCAAGTTCAACAAAGCAAAATACTGAAAAGACTATGCAAAGGCTCAAACTACTTCGGATATGATGAACTAACCCTAATTTTTTTGGCTTTTTCGTGGACTGTAGGTATGAAGAACAGACTCGATCTAAACTACGAAAAACTGTAAAATCTCACCGAGCAACCTGGAAATCCGATACCACTTGATAGAGGCAAAGGTGCCTCGTCTTTCGATGAGATGGTGGCTATCGTTTTGGAGGAAGTTGACTTTGACGATCCGACTACGAACGTGCGAGGACGTCGCGCCTTAGCAATCGCTAAACCAACTCCGAGAGGTTATTGACCACGTCGGAGCATGATCAACCTGACCACGAAGGTCTATTTCCTGCAGGCAAATGAAGAACAAGCAAGATACTAAGATTGCAATCTGGATATTGCGAATATAAGAGGAAAGATTTATTGATCAAAGGTCTGGTTCTGTGACGCCTTTGTCTGGTCGTTGAACACAGACGAAGTACGTGAAGTTGTAGCTATGGCGAACTTTAACCTAAACAAAACCCAATGTCTAAATGACGCCCTAACATGGCCCTTGGAGGAGGGGTCCGAAACCAACCCTAACTCTTGTTTCCCCACATATACAGACTCTATAAACAGCCTATACTTAAGTATTTCGAAAATACATGGGCCTGGCCCAGTAATAAGGTGACGCAGCACCTAGAATAGCCTCTAGATAAAATTTATGAAGTGGCATCTTGTATATTTCGTCCAAGGCTTCATGCACTCCTTATGGTGGCTTGAAAGTCCTGAAATCATCATTTGTAACTCCGTTCTTGATCCCCTTGTGCATGCCATCATCTCTATGCTTGGTCTTGTTCCAGTGTTCATCCATCTTATCCATGCCAGGCCCTTCATTTGTAAACAAAATAAATGTATCCAATTTAGGCAGCATCATATTCTCATGAACATTAGAATCATTACCAAGAAATGGAAGTACCTGATAATTTAATTGGCGTGTGCGAGCTCTAGTAATTGGTCCAGTATGTATATCAGCAGGGGCTGTGGGTGTAACAATGGTATTAATGTCCTCATTACCTTGTGATACGTCCATTTTGCATCATGTTTTCTTACTGTTATTTATAATGTTTTTATCCATAATAATTCCTTTTGGGATAATTCTAATGCCTTTCTCTCATAATTTGCACCAAACACACCAAGAGGGAGAATTCCGGCAGCTGGAAATCTGGACCTACAAAAGCTACATCACGTCACCTATTCTGCACAACTCCAAATGAGCTGAAACTTCACGGAGATTTTTTATGGATTATTTGAGAAATACTGGAGCCAATAAACACAAGAGGGGGGCCACCAGGTGGGCACAACCCACAAGGGCGCGCCAGACCCCCCAAGTGCGTCCTGGTGGGTTGTGGCCTCCTAGGCCCACCTTCGGTGCCCATCTTCTAGTATATAAGTCATTTTGACCTAGAAAAAAATAAGAGGAGGACTTTTAGGACGAAGCGCCGCCGCCTCGAGGCGGAACTTGGGAAAGAGCACTTTTGCCCTTCGGTGGAGCAATTTCGCCAGGGGAACTTCCCTCCCGGAGGGGGAAATCATCGTCATCAACATCACCAATAACTCTCCCATCTTGGGGTGGTCAATCTCCATCAACATCTTCAACAGCTCCATCTCCTCTCAAACCCTAGTTCATCTCTTGTGTTCAATCTTGTTACCGGAAATATAGATTGGTACTTGTGGGTGACTAGTAGTGTTGATTACATCTTGTAGTTGATTACTATATGGTTTATTTGGTGGAAGATTATATGTGCAGATTCATTATGCTATTTAATACTCCTCTGATCATGAACATGTTTATCATTTGTGAGTATTTACTTTTGTTCTTGAGGTCACGGGAGAAATCATGTTGCAAGTAATCATGTGAACTTGATATGTGTTTTATATTTTGATAGTATGTATGCTGTTATTCCTTTAGTGGTGTCATGTGAACATCGACTACATGACACTTCAACGTACTTGGGCCTAAGGGAATGCATTGTGGAGTAGAAATTAGATGGTGGGTTGTGAGAGTGACAGAAGCTTAAACCCTAGTTTATGCGCTATTTCGCAAGGACCGATTGGATCCAAAAGTTTAATGCTATAGTTAGAATTTATTCTTAATACTTTTCTCGTAGTTGCGGATGCTTGCGGGAGGGTTAATCATAAGTAGGAGGTTTGTTCAAGTAAGAACAACACCTAAGCACCGGTCCACCCACATATCAAATTATCAAAGTAGTGAACACAAATCAAACCAACATGATGAAACTGACAAGATGAACTTCCCGTGTACCCCCAAGAATGCATTGCTTATCATAAGAGACCGTTTTGGCCTGTCCTTTGTGATGTAGGGTGGAACCCTATTCGGCCGATCTTTCACGAAAGGAGCGGATTCCGCGAAGAACACGAAGAACACGAGGGGAAACACGAGAGAATCATTCGAACCAACAAGAACGATCACACATATGCTAGATCCAAGTACACATAGAGATCACATGATCCAAAGTCAACAAAGGATGATACAAGGGGTAACTGGTTCTTCTCCATGAGGAGGTCTTCATGGTCTTCTCCGCGAGGAGGTCTTGAATCCAACGTGGATCTTCTCCGAAGGGGGGCCGCGGGCTCTCTCTCAAGGAGTAGATCCGTATGGATGAGCAAGGCTCTATCTCAAATGAGCTAAACCAATGCTAACCCTAACTAGGATGAGGAGGAAGTCTATTTATAGTCTTAGTGCAAATGGGGGAGAAGTGAAGGGGTACGTGGGCCTCAGCCCGCAACTAGACACAGCCAGGGGTCGGACGTCCAGAGGCTCGGGACGGTCCGGACGTCCATATATCTTCGGACTTCCATAGGTTTGGTTTTGTCGTCATGGCGTCGGTCGTCTGGTCTTCCTCGGATTTCCGCTGTTTCCACTCGGGTGGTGTGGTGACGGTTGTCCCGAGAGGCTCGGTCGTCCGGGGCCTGGGAGGTGTCAGTCGTCCGGACCCGGTCGGATGTCCGGCAGCTGTAGCCTTCGATGGCCTAGATTCCTTGGGCCGTTGTGACCTTCAGGGGCCGGACGTCCGGGCTGGGCCGGTCGTCCGGTGGCTGTAGCTTCCGTGGCAGCTCTTCTTATTGTCCTTCACACTCGGTGTCCTTATTGTCTTGTCTGTTGGATGTAAATTTTCCGTGGCTTTCCTCCAAGTACCTGAGAACACATAGTGTTTCCATATGAGGTAGTAGCCATGTCTCATGTGCAAAAGGTGGTAGTTCGGATAGGAGCGAGTTCACCTTATCTTCGATAGCCTTCGCTCGGGCTCTTGTCATTGGTCCACGTGGTGTCGTGGGAGACGTAGGTAGGTCCATGGGGATGACCTTGGGATGCTCCACATCATCTCCCCTCCCTTGGGAAAGATCTGTCCCGGATCGAATTCTTCATCACCATTGTAGGGTGAGAGATCCTTGACATTGAAGACATCGCTCAAGTTGTACTTGTCGCGCGGGAGGTCGATCTTGTAAGCATTGTTGTCGTAGCATGCAAGCACCTTGAAGGGTCCATCCGCTCATGGTAGAAATTTGGACTTTGCGTTCGTTGGGGAAGCGGTCCTTGCGAAGGTGTAGCCACACAAGACCTCTAGTGTTGAATACCATGGGGTGCTTGTTGATGTTGAGCTTGGTCGCCAGTCGTTGTACTTGGCCCGCGATGGTGTTCCTTGTATCTTCATGCACCTTCTTGAGATAGTTCACACATGCACTTGCATCCATATTGACGTGCTCTTGTAGCTGTAGAGGAAGAATGTCCAATGGCGACAATGGGTTGAAACCATAGACGACCTCGAAGGGGGATGTCGGTGTACAAAAAGAGGGGTACGCTTTTTGTACCCCTATAACTGTGCACGGGCAGTCTGAGCCACCGGCACCACCACACTGAGCAAGGCAAGGGAGGTGAGCCAAGGTAAGGCCGAAGCTCAGGAGAAGCAGAACGACGCCAAGACCAAGAACACAAAGAGAGAAGGGGACGAAGCGGACTCCCCCGGCAAGATCCTTGCCGGGAGGCGGTTTTAGCAAACCCGGCAAGACCCTTGCCGTGGCAGCTCGCCCCACACCTACGGAGTGAGTCACCCTTGAGTCCACTGCCCCCATGGGGCAAGGATTCGGGAGAAATCCCCGTGGTGGCATGCAGATCTTTGTGAAGACATTCAAGATCAGATACACCCTTTAGAAGATGATGATCCTTGGCGGGATCCCAGCCAAGGAGGACCACAAGGCCCCCAGCAAGAGCCTTGTCGGGTATGACAGCAGGCGCCACGGCAAGACCCTCGCCGGGGCCTCGGCAAGGCCCTTGCCAAGAACACCCGTAGGGCCACCATCAGGCCCACGCCAGTCAAACCTCCACCGTCGTTCGCATGCAGCTACCGACCCAACCAGCTGGGCAGGCACCTGCGTGGCGGCATGCGGATCTTCGTGGAGACCCACCACTGTGCCACCTCAGCTGCCTGCCTGCCTACATGGCACTGTGGGCGCCGCTAGCCAGGGTGCGTGTCGACGTGAGAGGGAGCGGCAACGGACGAGACAGGGCTCTCCCCCGTCCCCGATAAAGCAAGGACACCTGGGCAAGACGCATTAAATGCGCCTTATCATGTAATGCATGTTGGGGAACATAGTAATTTCAAAAAAATTCCTACGCACACGCAAGATCATGGTGATGCATAGCAACGAGAGGGGAGAGTGTTGTCTACGTACCCTCGTAGACCGAAGCGGAAGCGTTGACGCAACGTAGAGGAAGTAGTCGTACGTCTTCCCGGTCCAACCGATCCAAGCACCGTTACTCCGGCACCTCCGAGTTCTTGGCACACATTCAGCTCGATGACGCTCCCCGGGCTCCGATCTAGCAAAGCTTCTGGGAGGAGTTCCGTCAGCACGACGGCGTGGTGACGATCTTGATGTTCAACCGTCGCAGGGCTTCACCTAAGCACCGCTACAACATGACCGAGGTGGAATATGGTGGAGGGGGGCACCGCACACGGCAAAGGAACGATCACGAAGATCAACTTGTGTGTTCTAGGGTGCCGCCCTGCCCCCGTATATAAAGGAGCCAAGGGGAGGGGGCGGCCGGCCAAGGAGGGCGTGCCAAGGGGGAGTCCTACTCCCACCGGGAGTAGGACTCCCTTCTTTCCTAGTTGGAGAAGGAGAAGTGGGAAAGAGGAGGAAGAGGGAAAGGAAAGGGGGGGGGCCGCCCCCTCTCCTTGTCCTATTCGGACTAGGGAGGGGAGGGGCGCGCGGCCACCTCTTGCCTACTTTCCTCTTATCCCTTAGGGCCCATATAGGCCCAATAACCCCCGGGGGGGTTCCGGTAACCCCCCGGTACTCCGGTAAAATCCCGATTACACCCGGAACGATTACGATATCCAAATATAGGCTTCCAATATATCGATCTTTATGTCTCGACCATTTCGAGACTCCTCGTCATGTCCATGATCACATCCGGGACTCCGAACATCCTTCGGTACATCAAAATACATAAACTCACAATGAAACTGTCATCGTAACGTTAAGCGTGCGGAACCTACGGTTCGAGAACAATGTAGACATGACTGAGACACGTCTCCGGTCATATTGGTTCATATTGGTTCCTACATATTCTATAAAGATCTTTATCGGTCAGACCGCATAACAACATACGTTGTTCCCTTTATCATCGGTATGTTACTTGCCCGAGATTCGATCGTCGGTATCTCAATACCTAGTTCAATCTCGTTACCGGCAAGTCTCTTTACTCGTTCCATAATACATCATCTCACAACTAACTCATTAGTTGCAATGCTTGCAAGGCTTATGGGATGTGCATTACCGAGAGGGCCCAGAGATACCTCTCCGACAATCGGAGTGACAAATCCTAATCTCGAAATACGCCAACCCAACATGTACCTTTGGAGACACCTGTAGAGCACCTTTATAATCACCCAGTTACGTTGTGACGTTTGGTAGCACACAAAGTGTTCCTCCAGCATACGGGGGTTGCATAATCTCATAGTCATAGGGACATGTATAACTCATGAATAAAGCAATAGCAACATACTAAACGATCGGGTGCTAAGCTAAAGGAATGGGTCATGTCAATCAGATCATTCACCTAATGATGTGATCCCGTTAATCAAATAACAACTCTTTGTCCATGGTTAGGAAACATAACCATCTTTGATTAACGAGCTAGTCAAGTAGAGGCATACTAGTGACACTCTGTTTGTCTATGTATTCACACATGTATTATGTTTCCGGTTAATACAATTCTAGCATGAATAATAAACATTTATCATGATATAAGGAAATAAATAATAACTTTATTATTGCCTCTAGGGCATATTTCCTTCAGTCTCCCCTTGCACTAGAGTCAATAATCTAGATTACACAGTAATGATTCTAACACCCATGGAGCCTTGGTGCTGATCATGTTTTGCTCGTGGAAGAGGCTTAGTCAACGGGTCTGCTACATTCAGATCCGTATGTATCTTGCAAATCTCTATGTCTCCCACCTGGACTAGATCCCGGATGGAATTGAAGTGTCTCTTGATGTGCTTGGTTCTCTTGTGAAATCTGGATTCCTTTGTCAAGGCAATTGCACCAGTATTGTCACAAAAGATTTTCATTGGACCCGATGCACTAGGTATGACACCTAGATCGGATATGAACTCCTTCATCCAGACTCCTTCATTTGCTGCTTCCGAAGCAGCTATGTATTCCGCTTCACACGTAGATCCCGCCACGACGCTTTATTTAGAACTGCACCAACTGACAGCTCCGCCGTTTAATGTAAACACGTATCCGGTTTGCTGCTTAGAATCGTCCGGATCAGTGTCAAAGCTTGCATCAACGTAACCATTTACGATGAGCTCTTTGTCACCTCCATAAACGAGAAACATATCCTTAGTCCTTTCCAGGTATTTTAGGATGTTCTTGACCGATGTCCAGTGATCCACTCCTAGATTACTTTGGTACCTCCCTGCTAGACTTATAGCAAGGCACACATCAGGTCTGGTACACAGCATTGCATACATGATAGAGCCTATGGCTGAAGCATAGGGAACATCTTTCATTTTCTCTCTATCTTCTGCAGTGGTCGGGCATTGAGTCTTAATCAACTTCACACCTTGTAACACAGGCAAGAACCCTTTCTTTGCTTGATCCATTTTGAAGTTCTTCAAAACTTTGTCAAGGTATATGCTTTGTGAAAGTCCAATTAAGCGTCTTGATCTATCTATATAGATCTTAATGCCTAATATGTAAGCAGCTTCACCGAGGTCTTTCATTGAAAAACTCTTATTCAAGTATCCCTTTATGCTATCCAGAAATTCTATATCATTTCCAATTAGTAATATGTCATCCACATATAATATCAGAAATGCTACAGAGCTCCCACTCACTTTCTTGTAAATACAGGCTTCTCCAAAAGTCTGTATAAAACCAAATGCTTTGATCACACTATCAAATCGTTTATTCCAACTCCGAGAGGCTTGCACCAGTCCATAAATGGATCACTGGAGCTTGCACACTTTGTTAGCTCCCTTTGGATCGACAAAACCTTCTGGTTGCATCATATACAACTCTTCTTCCAGAAATCCATTCAGGAATGCAGTTTTGATATCCATTTGCCAAATTTCATAATCATAAAATGCGGCAATTGCTAACATGATTCAGACAGACTTAAGCATCGCTACGGGTGAGAAGGTCTCATCGTAGTCAATCCCTTGAACTTGTCGAAAACCTTGTGCAACAAGTCGAGCTTTGTAGACAGTAACATTACCGTCAGCATCAGTCTTCTTCTTGCAGATCCATTTATTCTCAATTGCTTGCCGATCATCGGGCAAGTAAACCAAAGTCCACACTTTGTTCTCATACATGGATCCCATCTCAGATTTCATGGCTTCAAGCAATTTCGCGGAATCTGGGCTCACCATCGCTTCTTCATAGTTCGTAGGTTCATCATGATCTAGTAGCATGACTTCCAAAACAGGATTACCGTACCACTCTGGTGCGGATCTTACTCTGTTTGATCTACGAGGTTCAGTAGCAACTTGATCTGAAGTTCTATGATCATCATCATTAACTTCCTCACTAATTGGTTTAGGTGTCACAGAAACCGGTTTCTGTGATGTACTACTTTCCAATAAGGGAGCAGGTATAGTTACCTCATCAAGTTCTACTTTCCTCCCACTCACTTCTTTCAAGAGAAACTCCTTCTCTAGAAAGGATCCATTTTTAGCAACGAATGTCTTGCCTTCGGATCTGTGATAGAAGGTGTACCCAACAGTCTCCTTTGGGTATCCTATGAAGACACATTTCTCCGATTTGGGTTCGAGCTTATCAGGTTGAAGCTTTTTCACATAAGCATCACAACCCCAAACTTTAAGAAACGACAACTTTGGTTTCTTGCCAAACCATAGTTCATAAGGCGTCGTCTCAACGGATTTTGATGGTGCCCTATTTAATGTGAATGCGGCCGTCTCTAAAGCATAACCCCAAAATGATAGCAGTAAATCTGTAAGAGACATCATAGATCGCACCATATCAAGTAAAGTACGATTACGACGTTCGGACGCACCATTACGTTGTGGTGTTCCGGGTGGCGTGAGCTGCGAAACTATTCCGCATTGTTTCAAATGTAGACCAAACTCGTAACTCAAATATTCTCCTCCATGATCAGATCGTAGAAACTTTATTTTCTTGTTACGATGATTTTAAACTTCACTCTGAAATTCTTTGAACTTTTCAAATGTTTCAGACTTATACTTCATTAAGTAGATATACCCATATCTGCTTAAATCATCTGTGAAGGTGAGAAAATAACGATATTCGCCACTAGCCTCAACATTCATCGGACCACATACATCTGTATGTATGATTTCCAACAAATCTGTTGCTCTCTCCATAGTACCGGAGAACAGCATTTTAGTCATCTTGCCCATGAGGCACGGTTCGCAAGTACCAAGTGATTCATAATCAAGTGGTTCCAAAAGTCCATCAGTATGGAGTTTCTTCATGCGCTTTACACCGATATGACCTAAACGGCAGTGCCACAAATAAGTTGCACTATCATTATCAACTCTGCATCTTTTGGCTTCAACATTATGTATATGTGTATCGCTACTATCGAGATTCATCAAAAATAGACCACTCTTCAAGGGTGCATGACCATAAAAGATATTACTCATATAAATAGAACAACCATTATTCTCTGATTTAAATGAATAACCGTCTCGCATCAAACAAGATCCAGATATAATGTTCATGCTCAATGCTGGAACCAAATAACAATTATTTAGGTCTAATACTAATCCCGAAGGTAGATGTAGAGGTAGCGTGCCGACCGCGATCACATCGACTTTGGAACCATTTCCCATGCGCATCGTCACCTCGTCCTTTGCCAGTGTTCGCTTAATCCGTAGTCCCTGTTTCGAGTTGCAAATATTAGCAACAAAACCAGTATCAAATACCCAGGTGCTACTGCGAGCTCTAGTAAGGTACACATCAATAACATGTATATCACATATACCTTTGTTCACCTTGCCATCCTTCTTATCCGCCAAATACTTGGGGCAGTTCCGCTTCCAGTGATCAGTCTGCTTGCAGTAGAAGCACTCAGTTTCAGGCTTAGGTCCCGACTTGGGTTTCTTCTCCTGAGCAGCAACTTGCTTGCTGTTCTTCTTGAAGTTCCCCTTCTTCTTCCCTTTGCCCTTTTTCTTGAAATTAGTGGTCTTGTTGACCATCAACACTTGATGCTCCTTCTTGATTTCTACCTCCGCAGCCTTTAGCATTACGAAGAGCTCGGGAATTGTCTTATCCATCCATTGCGAAGAGCTTGGTGGAAGTGATTGGAGAATTCTGTCAATGACGCTATCATCCGGAAGATTAACTCCCAGTTGAATCAAGTGATTACAATACCCAGAAATCTTGAGTATATGCTTACTGACAGAACTATTCTCCTCCATCTTGCAGCTATAGAATTTATTGGAGACTTCATATCTCTCAATCTGGGCATTCTGCTGGAATATTAACTTCAACTCCTGGAACATCTCATATGCCCCATGGCGTTCAAAACGTCGTTGAAGTCCCGGTTCTAAGCTGTAAAGCATGGCACATTGAACTATCGAGTAGTCATCAGCTTTGCTCTGCCAGACGTTCTTAACATCGTCAGTTTCATCAGCAGCAGGCCTGGCACCCAGCGGTGCTTCCAGGACGTAACTCTTCTGTGTAGCAATGAGGATAATCCTCAAGTTATGAACCCAGTCCATGTAATTGCTACCATCATCTTTCAACTTTGCTTTCTCAAGGAACGCATTAAAATTCAACGGAACAACAGCACGGGCCATCTATCTACAATCAACATAAACAAGCAACATACTATAAGGCCTAAGTTCATGATAAATTTAAGTTCAATTAATCATATTACTTAAGAACTCCCACTTAGATAGACATCCCTCTAATCATCTAAGTGATCACGTCATCCAAATCAACTAAACCATAACCGATCATCACGTGAAATGGAGTAGTTTTCAATGGTGAACATCGCTATGTTGATCATATCTACTATATGATTCATGCTCGACCTTTCGATCTTAGTGTTCTGAGGCCATATCTGCATATGCTAAGCTCGTCAAGTTTAACCTGAGTATTCTGCGTGTGAAAAACTGGCTTGCACCCGTTGTAGATGGACGTAGAGCTTATCACACCCGATCATCACGTGGTGTCTGGGCACAACGAACTTTGGCAACGGTGCATACTCAGGGAGAACACTTTTTATCTTGAAATTTAGTGAGAGATCATCTTATAATGCTACCGTCAATCAAAGCAAGATAAGATGCATAAAAGATAAACATCACATGCAATCAATATAAGTGATATGATATGGACATCATCATCTTGTGCTTGTGATCTCCATCTCCGAAGCACCGTCATGATCACCATCGTCACCAGCGCGACACCTTGATCTCCATCGTAGCATCATTGTCGTCTCGCCAATCTTATGCTTCTACGACTATCGCTACCGCTTAGTGATAAAGTAAAGCATTACAGGGCGATTGAATTGCATACAATAAAGCGACAACCATATGGCTCGTGCCAGTTATCGATAACTTGGTTACAAAACATGATCATCTCATACAATAAAATTTAGCATCATGTCTTGACCATATCACATCACAACATGCCCTGCAAAAACAAGTTAGACGTCCTCTACTTTGTTTGTTGCAAGTTTTACATGGCTGCTACGGGCTTAAGCAAGAACCAATCATACCTACGCATCAAAAACCACAATGATAGATTGTCAAGTTGGTGTTGTTTTAACCTTCGCAAGGACCGGGCGTAGCCACACTCGGTTCAACTAAAGTTGGAGAAACTGACACCCGCCATCCACCTATGTGCAAAGCATGGCGGTAGAAACAGTCTCGCGTAAGCATACGTGTAATGTCGGTCCGGGCCGCTTCATCCAACAATACCGCCGAACCAAAGTATGACATGCTGGTAAGCAGTATGACTTATATCGCCCACAACTCACTTGTGTTCTACTCGTTCATATAACATCAAACCATAAAACCTAGGCTGGGATACCACTGTTGGGGAACGTAGTAGTTTCAAAAAAATTCCTACGCACACGCAAGATCATGGTGATGCATAGCAATGAGAGGGGAGAGTGTTGTCTACATACCCTCGTAGACCGAAGCGGAAGCGTTGACGCAACGTAGTGGAAGTAGTCGTACATCTTCCCGGTCCAACCGATCCAAGCACCGTTACTCCGGCACCTCCGAGTTCTTGGCACACGTTCAGCTCGATGACGCTCCCCGGGCTTCGATCCAGCAAAGCTTCGGGGAGGAGTTCCATCAGCACGACGGCGTGGTGACGATCTTGATGTTCAACCGTCGCAGGGCTTCGCCTAAGCAGCACTACACTATGACCGAGGTGGAATATGGTGGAGGGGGGCACCGCACACGGCTAAGGAACGATCACGCAGATCAACTTGTGTGTTCTAGGGTGCCCCCTTGCCCCCGTATATGAAGGAGCCAAGGGGAGGGGGCGGCCGGCCAAGGAGGGCGTGCCAAGGGGGAGTCCTACTCCCACCGGGAGTAGGACTCCCTTCTTTCCTAGTTGGAGAAGGAGAAGTGGGAAAGAGAAGGAAGAGGGAAAGGAAAGGGGGGGCGCCGCCCCCCTCTCCTTGTCCTATTCGGACTAGGGAGGGGAGGGGCGCGTAGCCACCTTTTGCCTCCTTTCCTCTTCTCCCTTAGGGCCCATGTAGGCCCAATAACCCCTGGGGGGTTCCGGTAACCCCCCGGTACTCTGGTAAAATCCCGATTTTACCCGGAACGATTCTGATATCCAAATATAGGCTTCCAATATATCGATCTTTATGTCTCGACCATTTCGAGACTCCTCGTCATGTCCATGATCACATCCGGGACTCCGAACAACCTTCGGTACATCAAAATACATAAACTCACAATGAAACTATCATCGTAACGTTAAGCGTGCAGACCCTACAGTTCGAGAACAATGTAGACATGACCGAGACACGTCTCTGGTCAATAACCAATAGCGGAACCTGGATGCTCATATTGGTTCCTACATATTCTACGAAGATCTTTATCGGTCAGACCGCATAACAACATACGTTGTTCCCTTTGTCATCGGTATGTTACTTGCCCGAGATTCGATCATCGGTATCTCAATACCTAGTTCAATATCGTTACTGGCAAGTCTCTTTACTCGTTCCGTAATACATCATCTCACAACTAACTCATTAGTTGCAATGCTTGCAAGGCTTATGGGATGTGCATTACCGAGAGGGCCCGGAGATACCTCTCCGACAATCGGAGTAACAAATCCAAATCTCGAAATACGCCAACCCAACATGTACCTTTGGAGACACCTGTAGAGCACCTTTATAATCACCCAGTTACGTTGTGACGTTTGGTAGCACACAAAGTGTTCCTCCGGCAAACGGGAGTTGCATAATCTCATAGTCATAGGAACATGTATAACTCATGAATAAAGGAGTAGCAACATACTAAACGATCGGGTGCTAAGCTAATGGAATGGGTCATGTCAATCAGATCATTCACCTAATGATGTGATCCCGTTAATCAAATAACAACTCTTTGTCCATGGTTAGGAAACACAACCATCTTTGATTAACGAGCTAGTCAAGTAGAGGCATACTAGTGACACTCTATTTGTCTATGTATTCACACATGTATTATGTTTCCGGTTAATACAATTCTAGCATGAATAATAAACATTTATCATGATATAAGGAAATAAATAATAACTTTATTATTGCCTCTAGGGAATATTTCCTTCAATGCAAGGGATAACCTCACATCACTGTTCCCTTTCCACCTCCTGTGTGCCACTGTGGCAACCCCTTTCCTATAAAAGGAGGCCCGAGGCGACCAGGAGGGGGATTCGGCTTTTTGGACCTCCTCACGCCCCATAGCTAGCTCAAGAACACAGATATACAATCCACCAAAGCAGGAGTAGGGTTTTACACATCCCCGCGGCCCGAACCTGGATAAACGAACCGTGTGCTATCTGTTTCATCCGCTCTTCTCACGACCCCGCGCCCCGCAACCATAGTAGGGATTCTTGTGATCCCATAGGTGTCGTTCCCACCGACATCTTTGGCGCGCCAGGTAGGGGGCGCAGTTGTTAGAATCGGCTTTAGCAGTTAGTTCGAAGCTTCTTCATCGTCATGGCGCCCAAGAAGAAGACGACGGTGGCGGTTGGCTCGTCGGAAGTCGGACATCCCGTCCCGACGCGGGCGAGCAGCGGACTGGTCGCAGAAAGGACCCGGGGCGCCGTTCGCGAACACCAACACCGTCCCAGCAGCCGAAGTTTGGGAGGCGGCGATGTTCGTGCGCCTGGTAATGGGCCGCACGCCGCCAAATCCTAAGACGGAGCCAGGCCCTCCGCAGGTGGCGCGGGGTCTTCCAAGATCGCTACCGCCCCGCCCAAAGGCGAAGCGAGGGCCTCCAAGACTCCCACGCCGGTGCTGACGGCACGCTCCTCTCAAGCGGCGCGTGACGAACGGCGCAATCACACCGAAGTCCCCGGGCGTCGCCGCGGGAAGAATCCCGAGCGCCACTCCCGGGAGGTAGAAAACCTGCCCGCTCGCCGAGGCGCTGGTGAAGATGGCATGCGACCGCGGGGTCGTGATAGAGCTCCTTCTGACATGGTCAGAAGTCGAAGCGTGTCGCGATCCGTGCAGGTTTCGCTGCCACCAATGCCAGCAGAAGCCCTGGCGCGCGTGCAGTTGCTCCTCGATTTTCCTCCCACTACGGGGGAACTCGACGAATGGAGAGCCACTATCTGAAGCCTTGTTGCGGTGGCCAACAAAGACGAACCGAGTCCGGTGGAGCCCCCGGGTCGACGCTCTGACGGAGTCCCACGCACCAGTGGCAGGAAAGGCGGCGGCGCCGCGACCACGGTGCACTCGCCTCCTCCTCGCCCGGTACCGCGAACGGCAGCCCGTCGCGATGTTGCAGGCGACGAAATCTCCATAGCGTCGTCCGACCCGCGGACCCACTGTGACCAGCGCCAAGTCCTTCGGGACAAGAACATGAAGACGCTCGAACCACTATCGAGCGCAGGCGCGGACACGCCACCAGTCAAACAGGCGAGCAGGGCCTGCTGCGAACCACCCAGCACCGGAGAGCCCTGGAGGCCTACCTTACGAGGTAGGCTGTCCGGCTTTTACCCGTGAGCTGCGGCATTTCCAGTGGCCCACTCACCGCACCTTCAAACCTGACGTGGGAGAAAAGTACAGCGGCAAGACCCACCCGTCCGAGTTCCTCAGCATCTACACCATTGCGATGCAAGCTGCCGGAGCCCGCGACGATAAGGTGCTTGCGAATTACTTTCCGTTGGCTCTTAAACCCAACGCCATGTCATGGTTGATGCACTTGCCGGTAGACTCTATTTCCTCCTAGTCAGATTTGTGCCATGAGTTTGTGGGCGCCTTTACTGGACGCCACCAAGCCCATGGCCAAGCGAGCGACCTGCACGTCATTCCCCAGAAGGGAGGCGAGAGTCTCCGCAAGTATATATAGAGGTTCAGCCGGATGCAGTACAATATCCCTAATGTTCACCCTGCTGCCATCATCAGCGCGTTCCAGCAGAACGTGCGTAACCACAAGATGCGCGAAGAACTAGCAATGAACAAGGTGAAAGATGTAGCAAAACTCTATGTTCTTGCTGACAGATGTGCCCGGGCTGAAGAGGGAAGGAAATACCCCGGCGAAGACGCCGGCGTGGAAACCAACTCCTCAGATGAAGATACTGCCGCCCCGGCGAAGAAGGGCCGGCGCCGCAACAGGAAGCGCAAAGGTAAAGCCGTTCTTGCCGTCGAGGGATCTGATGACACCGGCTCCACCAAGAAAACCAAGGCAGATGACCCTGGCATGGAAATTGCCGGATGTGTCGCCTGCCGGGCATTGGCGGTTGCCGAGAAGCCAGGAAACTCCGACAAGCGATACTGCAAGATCCATCGCACCAAAGGCCATGCTCTCCAAGACTGCCGACAGGTTGAGCTCCTCGCTGAGAAGCAGAGGGCTGAATATGAGAGGCGGGACAAGGAGAAGGGCCAAGACGGTGCTAAGGGGTCCGGCAAGAAGCGTGACGGCCAGGCGGGCCGTCACGGCAAGGATAAACAACAGGAGAGGACCGCCCGGGGCTATGACAAAAAGCCAGAAGACGACGATCACGAAGAGGACGATGAATCCGGTGACCAAGAGTTTCAAAAAGCTACAGAGGCCATGTGCGTCGACGGCGGCGCCTCGCTGCATACTTCTCACTGCCAGCTTAAACAGTGGGCGCAAGAGATTACAGCGGCAGAGCCGTCATTTGATGCCCAAAGGCCGTTGAAGTGGTCCAGCACACCTATCATTTTTGACACTGAGGATCACCCTGATCGCACTACTGCGGTCGGGTGCTTGCCATTGTTGGTTTCACCAACAATACGCAACCTCAAGGTGACAAAGATGCTAGTCGATGGCGGGGCCGGTCTAAACTTGATCTCGCCTACCGTGATCAAGAAACTGCAGATTCCTGATGGAGACCTCGAAGAGATGGGCACGTTTCAGGGGGTCAACCCGGGAAGAAGCCAACCTAAGGGAAAGGTCACGCTGCCCGTGACTTTTGGAAGCGATCTGAACTACAGGACGGAGAGGATCTTGTTTGATGTTGCCAAGATCCCCTTGCCCTACAACGGGATCCTTCGCCGCCCAGCGCTGGCCAAGTTCTTGGCGGCGTCACACTACGCCTACAACACCCTGAAGATGCCAGGACCTGTGATGATCATCACCATCCCCTCCGATAAGAAAGATGCGCTGATTTGCGCTGACCAACTATACCAGCAAGCAGTTGCAGCAGCTGCCGCCACTAGGGCACTTCCTCCTGCCGCTGGGACTCCAGGAGGGAAGAAGAAGAAGACCGGTGAGACCTCGGGCACCCACTCCGGCAAGCGCACCTCTTCGGAGTGTAGCGCTCCCATCGAGGACGTGCCAGAGAGCTCCACCGGCGGAAACAAGAAGCCCAGGGCCATACCGCCGGGAACCAAGAAGGTTTCTGTGAATGAGGACGGCATGGGAGGGGCTTTCACCATAAGCTCCACCCTTGATGACAAATAGGAAGACGCGCTCGTCACCTTCCTGCGGGCGAATGTCGATGTGTTTGCATGGCAAGCTTCCGACATCCCCGGCGTTCCCAGGGAGGTGATTGAGCACCACCTTGCTGTCTGTCCTCATGCACGGCCCGTCAAGCAGAAGGTCAGAAAGCAAGCTTTGGAATGACAAGAGTTCATCACAGAGGAGATCCGGAAATTGGAAGCAGCGGATTTGGTAAGAGGAGTGCTCCATCCAACGTGGTTGGCCAATCCGGTCGTAGTGCGCAAGGCTAATGGGAAGTGGAGGCTGTGTATTGATTACACAGATATAAATAAGGCTTGTTCTAAGGACCCCTTCCCGTTGCCGCACATCGACCATATTGTTGACTCCACAGCTGGGTGTGATTTGTTGTCATTCCTCGATGCCTACTCCGGCTACCACCAGATCTTCATGACAAGAGAAGACGAAGAGAAAACAACATTCATCACCCCATGTGGTACGTATTGTTTCATGCGGATGCCTTTCGGGTTGAAGAGTGCTGGTTCGACGTTTGCAAGGGCGGTCCAGATTGGTTTTGAACCCCAGCTCCATAGAAATATGGAAGCTTATATGGATGACATAGTGGTCAAAACCAAGGACAGGGCAACCCTCATACCGGATTTGCAAGAAACATTTGCAATCCTGCGCAAGATCAATCTCAAGCTGAATCCTGAGAAGTGCGTCTTTGGCGTCCTGTCCGGCAAGCTTCTCGGGTTCTTTGTGTCACAGCATGGGATAGAGGCCAATCTGGACAAGATCAAAGCTATAGAGCAGATTGAAGCACCCAAGCGAATCAAGGATGTGCGTCGGCTTGCTGGTTGCGTCGCCGCCATGGGGAGATTCATTTCCAAGTCTGCCGAGCGCGCCCTTCCCTTTTTCAAGATCTTGAAAAAGGCGGGCCCGATGGAGTGGACGCCAGAATCCGAAGAAGCATTGCAAGATTTGAAGAAGTACCTCTCCTCCCCGCCAATACTAGTTGCGCCTAGGCCACAGGAGCCATTGCTGCTATACCTGGCGGCAACGAACCAGGTGGTCAGCGCCGCACTAGTGGCACAGAGAGAGGTTGACGACGAGGTAATGGTAGTGTCAGAGCCCGACAACACCAATGCAGAGACGACACAGTTAGTTGAAGTGCCGCCGAAGAAGAAAATGATGCAGCACCCGGTCTACTTTGTTAGTTCCCTCCTGCAGGGAGCTAGATCAAGGTACTCCGGCGTGCAGAAACTGCTCTTCAGTATTCTTATGGCCTCGAGGAATCTGCGTCACTACTTCCAGGCACACGAGATCACTGTCGTCACTCGCCTCCCTCTGCAACGGATATTGCACAATCCAGATGCAACGGGAAGAATTGTGGAATGGGCACTGGAGCTGTCCAGCTTTGGCCTCAAGTTTGAAGGTACTTCGACGATCCAGAGCCGAGTCTTGGTGGAGTTCATTGCAGAATGGACCGCAACGCCTGACGAAGAAGCCCAAGAGACGGCTCTCCCCAGCAAGGAGATGCACTTCCCCAGGGAGGTGTCAACAAACAATAAGGCAGAGTACGAAGGGCTGCTCGCCGGTCTTAGGATCGCGGCGGACCTCAGAATCAAGAAGCTCATCGTCAGGGGTGACTCGCAGCTCGTCCCAAGCAAGTCAACAAGGACTAACAGAGCCCGTTGATGAAGGCCTACGTCGATGAAGTGAGAAAGCTGGAAGAGCGTTTCGACGGTATACAGGCTGAATACGTTCCCTGAGCGGAGAATGATATCGCCGATTACCTGTCAAAACGTGCTGCCCTCAAGCTACCTGTGGAACCAGGTACCTTTGTGCTCCAGCTAACTCAGCCATCCGTTGATCCATCAACAGAGCTGAACAAGAGAAGGAAATCATGACCCGGCAAGTACTTTCCCACCGAGCTCCCCGGAGCCGCCGACAAGGATGTTGCTGGGGACACTGAGCCCGCCACGGGACGGCTAGCTCCGGCGGAGCGTCAAGCTCTTGCCATCGAGATAGCCGCTCCTATAGTGGAGGAAATGCCTTGAGTCCTCGCCGTCGAGCCCCAGGCTCCAGCATGGGCACAGCATACCATCCGGTTCCTCCAAACAGGGGAACTTCCTAAAGAGCAGGAAGAAGCGGAAAAAGTAGCCCATCGCTCTACCATGTACCAGTTCGTTGATGACGTCCTGTACAGAAAGAGGCCGAACGGCGTGAAATTGAAGTGTATCCCTCGGGAGGAAGGACTGGAGCTGTTGGCGGAGATACACGGAGGCATATGTGGATCCCACATCGGGTCAAGGGCCCTTCCCGGCAAGGCATTTCGGCAAGGTTTCTTCTGGCCCACAGCCCTCCAGGATGCGACGACACTAGTCACCAGGCATGAAGCGTGTCAGTTCCATTCAAAGAAGCTTCATCAGCCAGCTCAAGCCCTTCAAACCATTCCTCTCTCCTGGCCCTTCTCGGTCTGGGGGCTCGACATACTAGGCCCTTTCCCCAGCGCTGTAGGGGGCTTTGAGTACTTGTACGTTGCAATCGACAAGTTCACAAAGTGGCCGAAAGTGGAGGCAGTGAGGAAGGTCACAGCTCAGTCAGCCGTCAAGTTCTTCAAAGGACTAGTGTGCCGTTTTGGTGTACCCAACAGGGTCATCACTGAGAACGGCACACAGTTCACAAGCCGCACCTTCATGCAATATATCCAAGACCTCGGCAGCAAAGTCTGTTTCGCTTCCGTTGCTCACCCACGAAGCAATGGTCAAGCTGAGAGGGCAAACGCTGAAGTATTGCGAGGCTTAAGGACCAAGACCTTTGACAGGCTTCACAAGAGTGGAAGGCGCTGGATTGATGAGTTGCCGACGGCTCTTTGGTCGATCAGGACGACGCCAAATCGAGCCACCGGCCAGACACCCTTTGCCCTGCTATACGGGGCAGAAGCAGTTCTCCCCACTGAACTCATATAGGGGTCACCTCGAGTGCTCGCTTATGATGAGCTTGAGCAAGAGCTACTGCGGCAAGATGACACAATGCTCCTTGAGGAAGATCGTCTTCGGGCGGCTGTGAGAGCATCACGCTACTAGCAAGCCTTGCGCCGCTACCATAGCCGCAAGGTTCATGCCCAAAGCCTTGAGGAAGGCGACCTTGTCCTTCGGCGCGTTCAATCGGCCAAGAATTCCAACAAGTTGACGCCAAAGTGGGAAAGCCCTTATCGGGTAATACGAGTCACCAGGCCGGGCGCAGTCCGCCTGGAGATCGAAGATGCCGTTCCAGTGAGTAACTCCTGGAACATTGAGCATCTTCGCAAGTTTTACCCGTGAGGCGCGGCTTGCCGGGCCCCCCGGCAAGCCACCTTTTGTACAAGCATTGCCGATGATGCATGTAACCCTTTGTGGAAAGCCAGGCGCAGACCCTGAGCACAAGTAAATGAAGCGCTGGCGCCCTAAGTTATAGCATGCATGCTAGGTCGAGTCTCGTCCTTGGTTAGGATTGATAGTGCTTAGCGGCGACTAGCCCCAAGCTTAGAGGTCGAGTGTGCGTATCTTTGTCTTTCTTTTGTCTTCTTTAGTTCACAGGACACACAGATATCCGTGCCGAACCACTTGGGGAGGAAAAGAAGATGAACAGACTAGCATCTAGCCCCCGGCAAGCCAACATTGCCGGGGGCTACAAGAGCAAAGATTCACCCACGGTGAACCAGAGTTGCCGGGGGCTGCATCTTCAGATAAGTTCTTCATCCCTTATCATGCATTCCATTATGGACTGAGGTATGTGAAACCTCGTTTTCCCCTAAGCTACCGTGCTCCCATAACTCAAGGCCCTAGGGCTCGTTCCTTGGGCCAAGTTTGGTCGTAGTCGCAGCAGCGAAAGGATGAAACAAGGAGCCAGAACCTGCCTCATCCCTGCCTCCGCCAAACGCGTGAGGAAGGTCGAGCGAAGTGGGAAGACGACAAGGCTTGTTGCCAGGCAAGGAAATGTTTATCTTCAAGATATCAAGGATTTACTCCTTGTCGTGGGTTCTACCCACAAACAAATGACCCGGCAAGCATCCCTTTTTCATTAAAAACATTCCACTCAGGTACAGTCCATAGGGAATGAAAAACATGAATGATGGGATTACAAGTTTTAAATTCAGCTAAGGCCCGAAGGCTTACAAACTAAAAAGACATAAGGTGCCCGTAATCCCTTTCTTGTCCCTCTCCTCAGGAGGCAGGTCAAGGAGGCGAAAAGGGCAAAAGGGGCGCCTAGGCGAGCTACGGGTGGCAGAAGACACCAAGAGAACATCTCGGTGGCCGTCCGAAGGCTGGATGGTAATGGCGGCGCCGGAAGCAGAGCTCGAAGACGAGGCGGCAGGACGTCAGCACGCGTCGAAGGCGTCGGTGCCCGCGTACTCCGACTTGACGGCCTTGCCGCCCACCCTCTTCCTCTTTCACAGCCTCCCAACGCCAGCCGCCCAAGGAGACGACCCCGGGAAGTTCAGGGAGCCGGCGATGCGGATGATGGGGTCGCCGGTGCCGCACGGAGCGGCACCCAACACCTAATCGGACCTGTCATCCTGCCGCCTACTA
This sequence comes from Triticum urartu, assembly GCF_056163025.1. Classification (NCBI taxonomy): domain Eukaryota; kingdom Viridiplantae; phylum Streptophyta; class Magnoliopsida; order Poales; family Poaceae; genus Triticum; species Triticum urartu. The sequence goes on along the minus strand of NC_141873.1, from coordinate 241,898,467 downwards.
CCCTCGTCATCGCTGCCGCTGTCCTCCTCGTCACTCCAGCCCGAGGAGGAGTCTTCACTATCAGAAGAGCTCTCCACGCAGCACCTTGCACGGGTCCCAAAGCACCCGAAGACCTTGACGGAGAGAAGGCCACCCTCCATCAGCTTAAAATGGAGAGTGAGCCCCTCCGTCAAGCGGTGGATATGGGCAAACGTCTTCCATCCCCGACGGAGATACATCACGTGAGGGGCGGGGAAATCGACGCAGGCCCGCGTGCCACTGATCGCACAGCCCCTCATGTGCAGCCACAACGACTCTGGCGGATCCAGCTGCATCTCCCGCGCGAATGGAGTCTAGAGACGAAGGCGACGGCGAGGCGGCCGGCGTAGCCTGACGAAGAACTTGCAAGGGTCATCCCCAACATGGCCCTCCACGAGGGGAAGAACTGCTGGCGGAGGCGAGGCCGGCGCGCTGCCCCGTCCTCCTCTTCCCCGAACTGCTGGCGGGTGCAGGAGAAGGAGGGACGCGCTGTCGAGCGGCGACCCTCGCCGCCACCGTTGAAGGACCAGGATTCCCTCTCTCCATGATGGATGGAAGGGGGAGAAGAAGCTGAAGAAAGGAGGAGATGAAGGAATGCGGGACGCCATCCCCCCCTCCCGCTCTTTATAAAGGAACGGGGTGGGGGCTCGGCCGCCCCGCTCAGCCAATCAAGACGCGGAAGGCGCAGGGAACTGGGACCGACCCGCCGCCCCAGCCCGCGGCGGCCCGGTTTCCCGCCTCCACCGTTCACCACCCCAAGCGCATGAGAGCCACGTGGCAGGCGTGCAGGACTGAGGCGACGGGTGAGGCAACCTCTCCCCACCCCGTGATCATGGGGAGTGGATGCCTTGAAGACCACGCCTCGGCCCCGTTCAGTAAATGGGTCGCGCCTCCACGCCTCCCTCCGTTTATGGGGAAGGCGCAAACCGCCCCCTTTACTATGACGTGGCGCATGCATGCAGAGCTCAGCCCCACAAATGCCGCCCATGTCACACACGCCTCCCCACGCCGCGCCACGCGTGGGAAGCATGGGAAGCACAGCATGCGAAGAGACTTACCGTGGTAAAAACCACCCCGCCTGCCCGCGCACCATTTTTGGGGCTAGCCCAACAACGCGATTGCGCTTACGTGTGGCCCAGGCCCGGGGGCTCCTGTCGGTGTACAAAAAGAGGGGTACGCTTTTTGTACCCCTATAACTGTGCACGGGCAGTGTGAGCCACCGGCACCACCACACTGAGCAAGGCAAGGGAGGTGAGCCAAGGTAAGGCCGAAGCTCAGGAGAAGAAGAACGACGCCAAGACCAAGACCACAAAGAGCGAAGGGGACGAAGCGGACCCCCCGGCAAGATCCTTGCCGGGAGGCGGTTTTAGCAAACCTGGCAAGACCTTGCCATGGCAGCTCGCCCCACACCTACGGAGTGAGTCACCCTTGAGTCCACTGCCCCCATGGGGCAAGGATTCGGGAGACATCCCCGTGGTGGCATGCAGATCTTTGTAAAGACATTCAAGATCAGATACACCCTTTCGAAGATGATGATCCTTGGCGGGATCCCATCCAAGGAGGACCACAAGGCCCCCGACAAGAGCCTTGTCGGGGATGACAGTAGGCGCCACGGCAAGACCCTTGCTGGGGCCCCGGCAAGGCCCTTGCCAAGAACACCCATATGGCCACCATCAGGCCCACGCGAGTCAAACCTCCACCGCCGTTCGCATGCAGCTACAGACCCAACCAGCTTGGCAGGCACCTGCGTGGCGGCATGCGGATCTTCGTGGAGACCCACCACTGCGCCACCTCAGCTGCCTGCCTGCCTACATGGCACCGCGGGCGCCGCGGGCCAGGGCACGTGTCGAGGCGAGAGGGAGCGGCGACGGACGAGACATGGCTCTCCCCAGTCCCCGATAAAGCAAGGACACCTGGGCAAGACACATTAAATGCGCCTTGTCATGTAATGCGAGGGATAACCTCACATCACTGTTCCCTTTCCACCTCCTGTGTGCCACTGTGGCAACCCCTTTCCTATAAAAGGAGGCCCGAGGTGACCAGGAGGGGGATTCGGCTTTTTGGAGCTCCTCACGCCCCATAGCTAGCTCAAGAACACAGATATACAATCCACCAAAGTAGGAGTAGGGTTTTACGCATCCCCGTGGCCCGAACCTAGATAAACGAACCGTGTGCTATCTGTTTGATCCGCTCTTCTCACGACCCCACGCCCCGCAACCATAGTAGGGATTCTTGTGATCCCATAGGTGTCGTTCCCACCGACAGGGGACTTGCCGGTAGTCGAGTGTCTTGCTCGGTTGTAGGCGTACTCGGCGATTGGAAGACACTCCTCCCACTCCTTAATGTTCTTCTTGATTAGCACGCAAAGGAGAGTGAAGAGTGTGTGGTTGGTCACCTCCATTTGGCCGTCGGTTTGTGGATGGTAAGTCGTGGAGAAGAGTAGCTTGATTCCGAGCTTGGCCCATAGGGTCTTCCAAAAGTAACTCAAGAACTTGATGTCGCGGTCCGAGACAATCGTCTTTGGTACTCCATGTAGGCATAGGATTTCCCTACAAAAGAGATTGGCAACATGTGAAGCATCATCTATATTGTTGCAAGGAATGAAATGAGCCATTTTGGAGAATTAGTCCACAACAACAAACCCAGAATCATTTCCATTTCTAGTTCTAGGAAAACCAAGCACAAAATCCATGCTAATATATTCCCATGGTTGGAACGGTATTGGAAGGGGCATATAGAGACCATGGGATTGAGATTTAGACTTAGCTTTGCAACATGTAGAGCATCGGTTGGTGAAGTGGTTGACATCGCTGAACATCTTGGAGAGCGTAGCAAATGTCTTGTCGTGTCCAAAGTGTCCCATTAGTCCTCCTCCATGAGATTCCTGCAAAAGCAACAAACGAAGAGAAGACTCGGGGATGCAAAGTTTGTTAGCTCTCATAAGAAAACCATTTCTGATGTAATAACGATCCCAAGAGGTATGCGTCAAACACTTGGCATAAGGAATAGCAAAAGTAGGATCATGCGCATACAAGTGTTTTATGTGCTTAAAACCAATGACATCCAATTCAAGTTGAGTAACGAACATGCATATGTGGGAAAGCGCATCCGCCACAACATTTTCCTTTCCTTTGATATACTTGATGATATAAGGAAAAGACTCAATAAACTCACTCCACTTAGCATGACGCTTGTTCAACTTAGTTTGACCCTTAAGGTACTTAAGTGTTTCATGGTCGGTGTGGATGACAAACTCATGAGGGCGAAGGTAATGTTCCCATTCACGCAAAACACGAACTAAAGCATATAGCTACTTGTCATAGCTGGGGTAATTGAGTTGCACTCCAAAGAGGTTCTCACTAAAGTAAGCTATGGGGCGCTTCTCTTGAGTTAAGACACATCCTATGCCATTACCACTAGCATCGCAATGAATCTCAAAAGGTTTGTCAAAGTTGGTTAAAGCAAGCATGGGAGCATGAGTAAAAAATTCTTAAGCTCATTGAATGCGGTATCTTGGTATGGTCCCCAAACAAAGGGTGCATTCTTCTTGCTCAAAGCATGCAAAGGTGAAGCAATGGTGCTAAAGTCCTTGACAAATCTATGGTAGAAACTGGCTAAACCTAGGAAGCTACACACTTGTTGCAAGTTGGTTGGGCGTGGCCAAGTTTTAATAGCATTGATCTTAGAGTCATCAACATGAACACCCTTAGATGACACAACAAAACACAAGAAAATGATCTTATCAACGCCCAAAACGCATTTTCCATGTCAGCATAGAGACGCTCTTTTCGAAGAGTTTGCAAAACGGTTCGAACATGGGTGACATGATCTTAGAGAGATTTGCTAAAAACAAGGATATCGTCAAAATATACCACAACAAACTCACCAATGTAAGGGCCAAACACATAATGCATAAGATGCATGAACGTACCCGGTGCTTCCGATAAACCCATATGCATGACTAACCACTCATACAAACCAAACTTTGTTTTGAAAGCGGTCTTCCATTCATCACCCTCTTGTATGCGGATTTGATAGTAACCACTTTGAAGATCAATTTTGGAAATAATAGTGGTACCGCTAAGTTCATCAAGCATATCATCAAGGCGTGGAATGGGGTACCTATAACGAATGGTGATAGCATTGATAGGTCTACAAACGGAACACATGCGAAAGCTACCGTCTCTTTTTGGCACAAGAATGACCGGTACGGCACAAGGCCTCAAACTTTCACGCACATGTCCATGGTCTATGAGATGTTTTACTTGCCTTTGTATTTCTTTGGTTTCTTCGGGGTTGACGCGGTAGGGGGCCTTGTTTGGAAGTGGTGCTCCGGGGATGAGGTTGATGTGGTGCTCGATGCCTCGTAAAGGAGGTAGGCTTGGAGGTAGCTCGTCGGGGAAAACATCTTGGAATTCCTGCAAAAGAGAAGATAATAGTAGAGGTAGATTGTGAGAGGTGTTAGCTTTTGGTGCCTCGTCCTTGCACAAAAGGACATAGTGTATGACACTAGATGGGTTCGCACACACTTCTCTTATCTCACTTTTGGTGGCAAATAGAACTAATTTCGTCTTGTCGCTCATCATGGAGGCACTCATTTTGGGCTTGTGGCGCTCACTCTCTGTTTGGTGGTTCACTCTCTCACTATTTTATCCACGATGGGTGGCTTGCTTGTTGGCGGTCACTTGGCTTGGAGACATAGGGCGAAGTATGTACTCCTTTCCTTTCATCTTGAATATATAGTGATTCATTGGGCCGTTGTGGGTGACACCTCTATCAAATTGCCATGGTCATCCAAGAAGAAAGTGGCAAAGGGTCATTGGAACGACATCACACTCCAAAGTCTCTTTGTAAGCTCTGATTTTGAAGGAGACTTGCACTCTATGCTCGACTTGAATAGTGTCAGAGTCGCTTAGACATTGAACTTTGTAGGGATGTGGGTTCTTTGTTTTTGGGAATTGGAGCTTGGAGCAAAGTTCTTCACTTGCTAAGTTAGGGCAACTCCCTCCATCGATGATGACCTTGACGGACCTTCCATTGATGCCTGCCTTGGTATGGAATATGTGGCATCTTGGGTCTTCTTCTTGGTGATGTTGAAGATTCAAGACCTTGGAGACAACGGGGGTGGGGCTTGAATCTTCGTCACAAAAGACTTGTTCTTCTTCATTATCATTCACTTGCCGGTGCATGGCCACTTGATCAAGTGCTTCCATTTCTCCTTCACTCATGGAGTCATATGTACCATCGTCATTGAGGATCATGGTTCGCTTGTTGGTACACTCAAAGGACTTGTGGCCTCGGCCTCCGCATGTGAAACATTTGAAGGAACTTGTCTTGACGGTCTCATCGGTTGGGGTAGATGATGATGAAGCTCTCGGCTTGAAGTTGCTCGTTGTAGGAGGATGACTTGAAGTTGTCGAAGCTTTCTTGTAACTCGACTTGTCGGCGTTGCCTATAGAAGTCTTGGTTGATGTAGAAGGTGTTGGAGTCGTTGAAGCTTGGGTGTTGAAGAAACAATAGGACTTGGATGAGAACTTGGCATACTTGAAGTCATCTTGCACTTGACGTTTCGCTTTGGTAGCTTGATGTACTAGCTCGATGATGTTCGAGTATGGTTGGAAGTCGGCGATCTTCTTGATAGGATGATTGAGTCCATTTAAGAAACGGGCCATAGTTTGCTCATCATCTTCCATGACATTAGCTCGTATCATGGAAATCTCCATTTCCTTGTAGTATTCTTCAACGCTCTTGGTTCCTTGCTTGAGGAGTTGGATTTTCTTGAAGAGGTCATGGTTGTAGTAGGTTGGCACGAAGCGTGCTCTCATGACTTCCATCATTTGCACCCAAGTAGTGATGGATGGTTCACCTCTTGCCTCTCGACGCTCAATGACTTGTTCCCACCAAATGAGGACATAGTATTGGAACTCAAGGGATGCCATCGCGATCTTCTTCTCTTCTTCATAGTTGTGCAAACGGAAGATTTTGCCGACCTTCAATGCCCATGAAGGTTAGTCCCAAGAATAATATAAAAGTGTAAAATAAATCCCATTAACATCCAAAACAGATAATATAATAGCATGGAACAATCAAAAATTATAGATACGTTGGAGGTGTATCCTAGACGCGCTCGCTCTTCCTCTTCGTGTTGGCATTGTCATTACCGTTCTCGTGCTTGCGCAAAGGTAGCTTGGTTTTGACGATGTCGTTGTTCTTGAGAGTTGTTGTCGTGTAGATGGTTGAGGTTGGCTTAACGATCTTGGCGCGTGGCATGACGAAGAGTATTTGATGTTGGTGTACTTGAGCCAGAGATGGTGTAGTCGGAGTGTCGACTTGAGCGGCTCCGTCTTGAGGAGGACGAAGTGGAAGAAGAGCGGTTGAGCAACAAAGCACGAATCTCGTCCATTCTTGCATCGTTCTCTTGCTTGTGGTCGGTGAGCTTGTGGTCGAAGTATTCTCTTGTGCGTTGCTCGGAAAGTCGCAAGTCGGTGGCGAGGTTGTCGATGCGTTCGCTCATTGCTTGTTGCTCTTGATGCAAAGCAGGTTGTGCACCAAAGAGGTGGATCTTTGTGACGTAGCAGTTCTTGTCGTTGTCTTGCTCGATGAAGAGTGGGTTCGTAGAAGTACTTGGCCTATCCATCATTCCAAGAGAAATATGTGAGTGGGAGAAAGAGAAGAACATATACCAAATGTACCTTGACCGATGTTGAAGATGGATCAAAGATCACTCCAATGTGGAACAAGGAAATAACACAATTGGTACCAATTCTTGTCGGTTTCTCACACCTACACAAGTAAAAGCTTATGGTGGAGCTCGGTTAGGATGGTGGCACAAAATTTGATGCAATTGTAGTGAGCTTCAATAATGTTGGAAAAGATTCGCATGTTTGCAATGCAACAAGGAGACCAAGCAAAATAAGGTACACGGAAACACACACACAAAGAGATAAGTGGGGTCATGCAACCAAGGATGAGCCAAAATATGGAATCCACAAAAATGCTCTTGTTGCACAACACTGGAGAGACGCTAGCACGATTGCACAATAGGCAGATACGAAGACTTGTGCACAACCTATTAAGAAAAAATGCAACGACTTCTATCCCAAGTATGCTCTATGTATGGTGTTCCGATGATATGATCCAAGATGATCTAGTATGACAATCTTAATGTTGTATGATGCTATGTTTCTTGCTTAAAAGCACTTTGCTTATCTTTCCCTTTTGCTGAAAAGCTTGTTTGGCTCTTTGTTGTTTGAGCTCTTTTCTCATGCAATGCTTCATGAACCAAGATAGAAATTGTGTATGCGATGACAACTTTGTGACACAAGAGATGATACCAAGATATGCACCAATGATATGGTATGTATGCTATTGGAAGTATGATCACTAATGTGCACAAGTCACGTTGCCAGGAATACTCAAAGGCTAGTCTCGATGGGTAAGCTACGCAAAAAGTAAGACTATGAGGTTATCAATGCAATGGCAAGAATGATGTATTACGATACCAAGATGAGGTTACCGATTCTTGCTTACAGTATGGTGTCAAAATGGCAGTGGTTGTTGTCGATGATGCGTCTGTGGCAAAGACGAGCGGCGGTGATGTCGATGTCGAACCATACCTATATAGGTGAAACACAACAGGACATGGAAACCGCAACTAAAATTCTCAAAGCAAAATGTGGCAAAAAAAATTGTGTCAGAGTGGGTAGCGGGTTAGCGTAAGGTGGTTGTGGAAAGTGGTTGAGGTATGGGACAGCGTATGCGGAAGTGGGGCGGTGGCTGAAATTTTCGGGGGTGAAAAATTCAGTTTTGTCAGGGTTTTATGGATGTCCGGGAGGGGCCTAGTCGTCCGATCGAAGGACGTCCGTAATCTGTCGGACTTCCGGTGCCTGTGTGCTTTTGGGCACGGGATGAACTGCTAGAGTTTGTCGTGGATGTGGTGAAAATGGTCAAATCCAGGCGATTTTGTGGATGAAAAAGGTGGAGACGAAGGGGGAAAGCTAGATCCACTCAAGGCAAAGAAAATCCACGGATCAAATCCAACAAAATTTCATCACACCAACAAATCACAAAAAAATTGGGGCTTTTTTTGTGGGGAATTTTTGAATTTGGGAAGGAATACAACAAAATCAAGCTAGAAAACACAACGGGGATGCTCCGAAATCGTGATCAACGTGGCTCATGATACTAAGATGATGTAGGGTGGAACCCTATTCGGCCGATATTTCACTAAAGGAGCGAATCCCACGAAGAACACGAGGGGAAACACGAGGGAATACACGAGGGGAAACACAAGAGAATCACTCAAAACAACAAGAACGATCACACATATGTTAGATCCAAGCACGCATAGAGATCACACGATCCAAAGTCAACAAGGGACGGTACAAGGGGTAACCGGTTATTCTCCGTGAGGAGGTCTTGATGGTCTTCCCCGCGAGGAGGTCTTGAATCAAACGTGGATCTTCTCCGAAGAGGGGTCGCGGTCTCTCTCAAGGAGTAGATCTGTATGGATGAGCAAAGCTCTATCTCAAATGAGCTAAACCAATGCTAACCCTAACTAGGATGAGGAGGAGGAGGAGGTCTATTTATAGTCTTAGTGCAAATGGGGGCGAAGTGAAGGGGTGCATGGGCCTTAGCCCGCAATTGGACACAGCCAGGGGTCGGACGTCCGGTTGGCGTCGGACGTCTGGAGGCTCGAGACGGTCCGGACATCCGTAGATCTTCGAACTTCCATAGGTTAGGTTCTGTCGCCATGGCGTCGGATGTCCGTAGGTGCCCGGTCATCCGGTCACCGGTCGTCTGATCTTCCTCGGATTTCTGCTGTTTTCGCTCGGGTGGTGTGGCGACGGTCATCCGGAGAGGCTCGGTCGTTCAGGGCCTGGGAGGTGTTGGTCATCCGGACCCGGTCAGATGTCCGGCCGCTGTAGCCTTCGGTGGCCTGGATTCCTTGGGCCGTTGTGGTCTTCAGGAGCCGGATGTCCGGGCTGGGCCGGTCATCTGGTGGCTGTAGCTTCCATGGCAGATCTTCTTCTTGTCCTTCGCGCTCGGTGTCCTCGCCGTCTTGTCCGTTGGATGTAAATGTTCCATGGCTTTCCCCAAAGTACCTGCGCACACATAGTGTTTCCTTATGAGGTAGTAGCCATGTCTCATGTGCCAAAGGTGGTAGTTTGGGAAGGAGCGAGTTCATCTTATCTTTGATAGCCTTCGCTCGGGCTCTTGTCATAGGACCACATGGTGTCGTGGGAGACGTAGGTAGGTCCATTGGGATGACCTTGGGATGCTCCGCATCACTTTGCCTCAAAAGGATTGGGCTACCTTGCTGCACTTTTGTTACTATTATCATTACTTGCTCGTTACAAATTATCTTGCTATCAAACTACTCCTCTACTTACAATTTTAGCACTTGCAGATAATACCTTACCAGAAACTACTTGTCATTTCCTTCAGCTCCTCGTTGGGTTCGACATTCTTACTTATCGAAAAGAGCTACAATGTATCCCCTATACTTGTGGGTCATGAAGGCTATTTTCTGGCACCGTTGCCAGGGAGTGAAGCGCCTTTGGTAAGTGGAATTTGGTAAGGAAACATTTATATAGTGTGCTGAAATTTATTGCCACTTGTTACGATGGAAAACAATCCTTTGAGGAGTTTGTTCGGGATATCTTCACCTCGTCCTGAACCACAATTAGCAACCCCTCAACCTAGTGCACCTACTGAAAATATTGAATATGAAATTCCTTCGGGTATGATAGAACAACTGCTAGCTAATCCTTATGCAGGAGATGGAACTGAACATCCTGATATACACTTGATATATGTGGAACAAATTTGTGGATTGTTTAAGCTTGCAGGTTTACCCAGGGATGAAGTGATGAAAAAGGTTTTCCCTTTATCTTTGAAGGGAAAAGCATTGGCATGGTATAGGCTATGTGATGATATTGGATCATGGAATTGGAATCGTTTGAAATTGGAGTTCCACCAAAATTTTTATCCTATGCATCTAGTTCATCGTGATCGGAATTATATATATAATTTGTGGCCTCGTGAAGGAGAAAGTATCTCTCTAGCTTGGGAGAGGCTTAAGTCAATGTTATATTCATGCCCCAATCATGAGCTCTCAAGAGAAATTATTATCCAGAATTTTTATGCTCGGCTTTCTCGTAATGATCAAACCATGCTTGATACTTCTTGTGCTGGTTCATTTATGAAGAAGACTATTGAATTCCGGTGGGATCTTTTGGCAAGAATTAAATGCAACTCTGAAGATTGGGAACTCGACAAAGTTAAAGAGTCAGGTATTAAACTTAAGTATGATTGTGTTAAATCTTTTATGGATACCGATGCTTTTCAAAAGTTTAGCACTAAATATGGACCTGGCTCTGAGATAGTAGCCTCCTTTTGTGATTCATTTTCTACTCATGTTGAAATCCCTAAGGAGATGTGGTTTAAATAGCACCCACCTATTAAAGAAGAAATTAAAGAACCAGTACGAGTTAAGGAAGAAACTATACTTTATAATGTTGATCCAGTTGTTCCTTTTGCTTATATTGAGAAACCACCTTTCCTTGTTAGGATTAAGGAACATGCTAAAGCTTCAACTATGGTTAACAAAAGCTATATTAGAACACCCAAACCTGATGAACAAATTAAAGTTGAACCTAGTATTGCTATAGTTAAAGATCTCCTAGAAGAAGATATGAATGGGCATGTTATTTACTTCTGTGAAGAAGCTACTAGAATTGCTAAACCTGATAAAAGAGATAAACATAGACCTATTGTTGGCATGGCTGTTATTTCAGTTAAAATAGGAGATCACTATTATCATGGTTTATGCGGCATGGGTGCTAGTGTGAGTGATATTCCTTACACTTTATATGAAGAAATCATGAAAGACATAGCACCTGTTGAGATAGAAGAAATAGATGTTACTATTAAACTTGACAATAGAGACACCATATTAGCAACTGGGATTATTAGAGATGTTGAAGTCTTGTGTGGGAAAAATAAATACCCAACTGATTTTCTTGTTCTTGGTTCCCCACAACATGAGTTTTTCCCATTATCTTTGGTAGGCCTTTCTTGAATACAGTTAATGCTAAGATAGATTGTAAGAAACAAACTGTTGGTGTTAGCTTTGGTGATGAGTCTCATGAGTATAATTTTTCCAAGTTTAGTAGAAATCATCATGAAAAAGAACTGCCTAGTAAGAATGAATTAATTGGTCTTGCTTTTATTGCTGTTCCACCTACTAATCCCTTAGAACAATATTTGCTAGACCATGAAAATGATTTACATATGCATGAAAGAAATGAAATAGATAAGCTTTTATTTAAACAACATCCTCTGCTTAAACACAATTTTCCTATTGAAACTCTAGGAGGTCCTCCTCCACCTAAAGGTGATCATGTGTTTGAATTAAAATAATTACCAGACACTTTGAAATATGCTTATCTCGATGGAAAGAAGATATATCCTGTTATTATTAGTGCTAACCTTTCAGAACATGAAGAAGAAAGATTATTGAAAGTTCTAAGGAAGCACCAGGATACTATTGGATATACTCATGATGATTTAAAGAGCATTAGTCCCACTCTATGTCAGCACAAAATTAATATGTTAACCTGATGCTAAACCCATTGTTGATCACCAACGTCGGTTGAATCCAAAAATGAAGGAAGTGGTAAGAACGGAAATCTTAAAACTTCTCGAAGCAGGTATAATCTATCCTATAGCTGATAGTAGATGGGTAAGCCCTGTTCATTGTGTCCCTAAGAAAGGAGGTATTGCTGTTGTTCCTAATGATCAGAACAAACTTATTCCACAAAGAATTGTTACATGCTATAGAATGGTAATTCATTACAGAAAATTAAACAAAGCAACTAGAAAAGATCATTACCCTTTGCCTTCTATTGATCAAATGATTGAAAGATTATCTAAGCACACACACTTTTGCTTCCTAGATGGATACTCTGGCTTTTCACAACTAGATCATTACCCTTTGCCTTATAGACGTATGCCTTTTGGTTTATGTAATGCACCTGCTACCTTTCAAAGATATATGACTGCTATATTCTCAGACTTTTGTGAAAATATTGTTGAGGTTTTCATGGATAAATTTTCTGTTTATGGGAAGTCTTTTGGTGATTGTTTCAGCAATCTTGAGCAAGTTTGCAGAGATGTGAACAAACAAATTTTGTCTTGAACTGAGAGAAGTGCCACTTTATGGTTAATGAAGGCATTGTCTTGGGTCATAAAATTTTTGAAAGAGGTATTGAAGTGGACCAAGCTAAGGTTGATGCAATTGAGAAAATGCCATGTCCTAAGGACATCAAAGGTATTTGTAGTTTCCTAGGTCATGCTAGTTTCTATAGGATATTTATCAAAGACTTCTCTAAAATTTCTAGGCCTCTTACTAATATTTTGCAAAAGGAATTCCTTTTGTTTTTGATGATGATTGTTTAGAAGGCTTTCAAACACTTAAGAAAGCCTTAATATCTGCACCTATTGTTCAACCACCTGTGTCGGATTTTGGGTTCCGGCAGACCCGTAAGGTTCGAACTCTGGGGTGCGCACAGAGATCTTTCCCCTATCGACTCGCGCTTCTATGGCTCGCAAGAAATCTAGGCTAGAAAGAAGAACACACAAGGGATACGAGGTTTATACTGGTTTGGGCCACCGATGTGGTGTAATACCCTATTCCAGTGTGTGGTGTAGTGGATTGCCTCAGGGGCTGATGATGAACAATACAGGGGAAGAACGGCCTCACGAGAGGTGTTCTTGAGCTAGTGCAGTGTGTTCTACTTGGTCTGGACATTTCTCTCTTTCTTTCTCTTCTCTCTTTCTTTCTCTCTGGACCTCTCTCTTCTTCTTTATCCTCCTTGGACCTCTCGCTTCTTTTTTCTCCTCCTTGGACCTCTCCCTTCCCCCCTTTGCTTCTTTCGAGGGCTAGTCCTATTTATAGAGGCCCTGGTCCTCTTCCCAAAAAATGAGCGGGAAGGGCGCCAACAATTGGCCATTTTGAATGGGAACATCTAGGACAAGTTATCCTGACCGAAGGTGGTCTTCGGCTGCCAAAAGCACTGGTGATGACGCCATCTTGGGCTCCACGGTGACCTCCGTCCTGCCGCTCTGTTGGTCTTGGTCTCGTTGCACCGGAATGGTAACCTTTGCCCTATGCCTTGGCCTGTGCTTGCTCCCTTTGCACCGAAGGGGAAACAAGGACACTGCGCAGGCCGGCGCCCGCCTGGCGCCCGCCTAATCTCGATCGTCATGGCTTGCGTCACGGGCTCCTCGCGAGGCACCCCTGCCTTGATCTCCCGCCTCCTCGCGAGCCTACCTAATGAGGCTGTTCCTGAGGAAGCCTCTTGTCATCCGCGCCGCAAGGCTTGGCCCCTTGCGAGGGTCTTGAGCTTGAGCTGATGAGGCTGGGCCGCACTGGGCCCCTACTCGAGCCACGCCGCAGGCAGGCAAGTCTGGGGACCCCCGTTCCCAGAACGCCGACAGTAGCCCCCGGGCCCAAGGCGCGCCTGAGCTTGGCTTAGCAGAGAAGCTAAGGGCATCTCCAACCGCCCCCCAAGACACCCCCAAGAGGCCTTTTTAGCGCCGGTGGTCAAAAATCGTTCCAGTCACGGCCCCAACGTCTCATTTTTCACCGGATTAACCCAAAATTTCAGCCGGCGACCGCAGGCGAAACCCAGCCCACCGGGAGTGACTTGGGGGCGGAGAGAGAAGACTTTACATGCAATTGGCCCATAGTCAGCCTCCCACCCCCCTCTCTCCTGCCTTTTTCTCCAGGTCCCACCCCCACGTGTTCGCCTTCTCTCTCTCCACCACGCGCCTGCCTCCCCGCCTGCTCGCCGTGCTCACCCTGCATGTTGTGGCCGCCCTCGACGGAGCTGAGCAGAGCTCGTGGCCAGGCGTGGACGGGGCGAGGGCGATGGACTCCGGGAAGGTCACGAGCAACTCCGAGGCCGGGAGGGGCGGAGCATGGCCGGCGAGTTCACGGCCGGGCGGAGCATGGCCGGGGCGGAGTGATTACAGCAAGAGCTGGCGTGCTCTGGGTCGCGTCCTGGCTCCCGAGCTGGTGCGGGGGCTCGCAGAGCTGGTGTGGCCGAGAAGCTCGCCGCCCCGCTGCTGTGGCTTGGGCAGAAGTGGCCGGCAGCAGAGCGGGTCGCGGCCGGCGGGGCATGTCTGGGCTAGCGGGGCGCGCGAGGAGTAGGTGCGGGTGGCGGGGTGACCACGGCCAGGGCGCGCGCCGGTGCGGGCGGGGCGCGGGGCACTCGGTGCGGCGGCGGCAACCGGGCAGAGCAGAAGCGGAAAGCGGCGAGCGAAGCCGGCGAGGGGCAGTGGTGCCGCTGTATGTGGCCATGATCCTCGCCTACGGCTCCGTCAAGTGGTGGGACATCTTCACGCCGGACCAGTGCTCCGGGATCAACCGCTTTGTCGTGCTCTTCACCGTGCCGCTGCTCTCCTTCCGTCGCGCCATCGCCGTGCTGCTGCTCTCCACGGTCCAGCACCACGCCACGCCCCAGCAACCTCACCAACACCGGCCGGACAGGCGCAGGGCACGCGGGAGCAGTCGAGGCCGGGCGCGCGCGGCTGGTCGCGCTCCTCCGCCCACGCCCTGGTGTCCACCTGCGCCCGCCAGAGCGCCGCGGCATCCACCTGCGCCCGCGCGCTGCCCCTCCGTCGCCGCTGTTGTCGAGGTACGACGAGCCAAAGAAAAGCTCGGAGCCTCGGACGCTCCCGCTCGTCCACTCCGGTCCCCACCGGTCCACCGCGCGCCGCCCTCGCCCCCGCCCGGCTCTCGTCTCCGCAGCGCGCCTCCCTCGCTATGCCACCCACGCCCAGACGTCGTGCTCCTGGGGCGCAACGAGTGGAAAAAATTTCACCCCCAGGCCGAAGTTTTCGCCGGCAGCCCCCCAAGAGGCAAAAAAAATGCCTCTTGGGGAGGCCAACGGCTGGAGATGCTCTAAGGGGCAAGCGCGAAGCGCCGCGGGCCCCAATAGCCTGCGGCCTCGGGCGCCGCATGGCGATTGATTGGACGTGTGCGTCTGCGCTTCCCAACGATGCCTCGGCAACCGCCCATCTGACAAAGAGGTGCCCGGTCCAGGCTTACTTGCTTTGTTCTCGTTCGCCTTGCCCCAGATCCCCTTTCTTGCTCTTCTCCTTCCTGCTCCCGAAATCCTCCAGATCTGTCTCAATCCTTCCCATCCGGCATGCCATGGTGCCTCGCAAGTCCCCAACCGAGGCCTGGTACTCTCCGGCTCTGGATCCCCCGAACTTGTCGGAGAAGAACCTTGCCCTCACGCGCCTGATGACGGTCGTGCAGGGCGGCAAGGGGGCGACTGTGCTCAAGACCGGCTCCGACCAGCCTGAGGGCAAGGGGAGCACCTTCTATCCGTTCTTTGTGAGCACCATCATCGCCGATCTGGTGCCTCCTTTCTCCGAGTTCTTCTTTGCTATTCTCTGCCAATACAACTTGCAAGCTCTGCATCTCCACCCCAACTCTGTTCTTCTCCTAGCGATTTTCGCTTACTATTGCGAGGCTCACGTTGGGGTGAAGCCCTCGGTGGCCTTGTTGCGCCACTATTTTTCCCTTCGGGTTTCTCGTGCCCATGTCTCCGCATGCGCGAGCTTTATCGCATACTCCAACTCCAATGCTATCTCGAAGCCTGGGAAGAGAATCGAAGGCTTCCGGAGCAAGTGGGTCATGGTGGACGTTGGGCACCTCCACCCCCGACTGGTGTTGCCTACAGGGCTGCCCAAGGCCGTTGACGCGTGGTCCCGCGTGGAGCTTGTCGACCCCTGTGCGAAGGCAGTGCTAAAGAGGATGAATGCGGAGCTGAGGCCAGGCAACTTGGGGGCGGCGAAGCTGATCGGGGCTACACTCCTGAGGGAGTTCTTGGATCACCGGGTGGCTCCAATCCAGGAGCACTCGCTCCCATTGTGGAGGCTTGGGGAAGCGGATGCCGCCCTACGCCTAAGCTCCGAGGCTCTGGCCGACGAGGATCTGGTCGCAGCCCTCCACTCCTTGGTTGGGGGAGATGTGGCGAGCCTGGTGGGCGCCCCCGTCCCCTTGTTCCTTCCTGATGACTAGGAGCAGGTGGTGAACTCCATGCCCACCTTCAATGGTGAAGGGCTGGTGCCTGCGGAAGCTCCCGAGGATCTGGCGGCGCTGGCGATGGTGGACGTGTCCTCCGGCAGCTCCAGCGGGAGTTAGAGGGAAGAAGAGGCGGAGGAAGAAGAGTCTGACTCTGAGGCGACTGGCGAGGAGTCGGGGGAGTCCTTCCCTCGGCGCAGGTCTCGGGCCCTCCGCTACATGCCGGACGACGACGAGGCCGGCGCCAGGAGAGGAGGGGAGCACTCTCCCTTGGTCACAAGGAAGGGCAGGTCGGGGCCAGTTCTCCCAGGGTCTTCTCTGGTCCCCGGGCGGTCTGAGGCCAGTCCCAACCCTCCTGACGTGCCTTCTTCTTCCGGGCCTCCCAAGGCTGACCCTAGCTGCAGGCTCTCGGGCTTCAAGTTTGGCCGAAAGCTGCTCGAGTCCACGAGCGATGACCAGTAAGTGCTCGATCCATGCTTCGCTTGGTTTCTGCCGCCGAGGCTTGACGTCTGCATTCTTTTGCCAGGCCGACGCCTGCAGCAAAGAGGTTGAGAGGGGCTTCTGCGGCCCTGCTCGGGGCGAGTCCATCTACCGGGGTGGCACCTTCATCTGCTGGGGAAGGAGATGGTGAGGCTCGCGCCTCCCCTGCCCGATCGTCTTCACGAGGCCAACTAGGACGCTTCGGCGAGGAGTCAGCCCCCGTGGCCCCGCTGACCCTGGAGGCGGCTACGCTCGATGCTACAACCGGGGTAGCCAAGGCCCAGGGGGTTCCTTCCTGCCATGCTGTGATCACGGTGCCGTCCTCTCCGCCCACTCCACTGGTTCCCGTCTCTTCTGATCCCTTTGCCGCTGTCCTGGACCGGGTCGCCAACGAACTGAGCCAGCTGCGGGAGGATCTTCTGAGCGCGGACCCTCGCCTAATGGTCGGGCGCCTGGAGCTAGCTTCTAGCTGGGCCCGTTCTGCCGCCTCCATCCGAGCAGCGCTGAGCCAGGCCATGTCGGCCTCCGATGGGGAGAAGCGGGCCGCTAGCTAAGCCAAGGCCGCTCGAGACGCTGCCCTGGGCGATGCCGCAGCTGCCTAGGGCCGCTGCAAGGCGCTGGAGGTCGAGCTGCAAGGCCTGCGCGACGAGCTCGCCAAGGAGGTCCGCGGCCGCCAGGAGAAGGAGAAGGAGATGAAGGCTCGGGAGGCTGCCATCAAGGACCGGGGCACCAAGCTTGATCACCGATGCGACCAGTTGGAGACACTGGAGCGGTCGTTGAAGGCGGAGAGAACCAAGCTAGACGCCAAGGCGAAGGTGCTGGCCGAGGATCGGGTGGCCTTCGCACAGCTGGAGAAGAAAGCTCGCGTCGCGCTAAAGACACTTTACGAGGGCGGCTTGGAGGAGCCGTTGGCTGGTGCAGAGGACGGCCCCGCCGAGATGCTTCCCTTCCTGGTCCATGTGCTTGAAGATGTCGCAGAAGGCCTTGGCCCCACGGCCTAGGCCGAGGCGCGTGCCCTGTCTTCTGCAGCGCTGACACATGCCCTCAGCCACGTCTACCTGCGCGACCCCAATGTCGACTTCGACAGCCTGCTGGAACCCGTGAGCGGCGACTTTGCCGCCGCCGCTGCTGAGGCCGTGAAAGGCCCAGCCGAGGCTTTGCTGGGGAGGTTCCGCGCCTTCAGTACCTTGCACGGGCGCGGTGCCGCCAGCTCCGCGGCCTTAGGAGGCGGAGTCGCCCAGCGTGACTCCACCATAGGTGGCGGCGCCACTGGAGAGTGATCCCTTCGCGGCTTCTGTCCTGTTTTTACCCCTGCAACATGCACCATGCCTCGCGGAGGCATTTAAACTTGTGTTTGGCGTCGTGAAAAAAATCTATGGCTTGTACTATTTGCTTTAAATTCCCTGGAATTTGCATTTTCCCCTCCTATTTGTTTGCGCTCTACGTCGGCAGGGCCCGGCCCCGCGCATACCTCAACCGCCGTTAGCCCCGACCGGAAACCAGGACGGGACTAAGGAGTGAGGGGCTACGTGGCAAGTTAGGCTCCTGAGTCGCGATGCTCCGGAGTCCCCCTTAACGCGCGAGCAACAAGTAGGGAAGGGGGGAGCAAAGGAGTCGATTGGTCGTTCTGCGTCGGCAGGGCCCGGCCCCGCGCATACCTCAACCGCCTTTAACCCCGACCGAAAACCAGGACGGGACTAAGGAGTGAGGGGCTACGTGGCAAGTTAGGCTCCTAAGTCGCGATGCTCAGGAGTCCCCCTTGACGTTCCAACGGGTTTTCAAACCATGGCTCCGCTCGGGGAGGGGCGCGTGACGACCAGGTCCGAGGGACCTGGCTAGGTGTCGTGCGCTCGGGCATGGCCCGGGCGCAGCCCCCGTGTCTGGCCCCCTCGCGCGGCACTCCCGAGGGGAGGCGTTGCGATGGTGCCAGACACTGAGCTCCAGGCTCCCTAAGGTTGGTATGGCTGTGGGCTGCCCTCAGTTGTTTATCACTAGCGCGGAGCATAGCGCTTCCGTATGTGTACGGGCATAGCCGCTCCTCGGCAGTGTCGTCAGCCAGCGCGGAGCATGGTGCTTCCACTGGTACGTGGGAGGGGTCTCCCCTCCGGGAGGAGCCCCCGGGGCGTGTACAGCCCCGCCCTGACATGTGGCCGGCACGGTAGGGCTAGGAGAGGTGTATCTGGGCACTCGTGAGCCAGCACGGGACTCACGAGGCCCTACGTCGAGGCGGGTTGCGCCTGGCTCTGGGCCTTTATCAATGGTGTGTTCCTGCAGGGTGGTTAGAATGCAAATGCTCTACCTCCTCAGGTCCCGGCCCTCGAGCGAGCTCAACCGCCGCTGGTATGACAGGTCGCGATGCCGTGGGTCAAGGCCAGGGGGTGAGGGCTGGAGAGCCAGTAGGAGCCCATGAGTCGCGATGCTCAGGTGCCCCCCTTTTAACATGCAAGTGCTTTGCATGAGAGCGGAGAAGTCCGCGATAAGCAGTAGATGACGATCATGGGAACCAGATTAAGCGCGGAGGAGAAAATTCATTTCAAGTAGATGCGGGAAAAGCAAACGCCGCTGGGCCAGGCCCGAGCAGTTTGGGGATGATGTAGCCCGAGGAGCGCCGCCAACAAGGTAAGTAAAGTGCGTAAGTAAAACGGATACGTGCCACAGGGACGGACCCACGCGACCTGGGAACGATGCGGCCCTGTGGGCTCTCCCAGCTAAAAATGGAACTTGAAGGATCTCACCTGATGCCGTTGAAGATGAAGCGGTGCCACAGAAGTGGGCGACAGGCGGTGAAGACGTCGACACTCATGAGCCCCCAGGCCCAGGAGCCTCGGGAGGCTCCGGGTGCACGGGTAGGTCTTCGAGGGCCATCTGCACCTCCGCTAGGACCACACAATGCCTGACCTCCCGAGCCTCCAGAATGCTCCTCAGCTGGCACTGATGAGCGGCGACCGCGTTCGGCAGGCCGAAAGGCATGCGAACGTAGCTGTGAGGTGGACCCTCGCAACGCCCCACGCGCGAAGGCCAGAGGCGCTCCTGAGACGCGACTCGGTTGAGCCCTGACACATTGATGCAGACGCGCAGCCCACCATCCTCGCCTGGATGTGGGGCCATGGCGGGCAAGCAGCGGCTGGCGCGCATGACTCTCAACTCCTGTAGCTCCTGGGTGTTTCCTGCGATGAACTCCTGAGGGTTTGGCCTTCCTTGCCTCGTACCTTCTAGAGGGAAATGTGCCAGGAAGCACCCCTCCAAGTGGTGCCCGAGCGCCTCCCTCGTGACCTTGGCAAAGTCGGTGGCTCTCCAAGAAAGAGCCCTTGAGCCCTGCCTGAGGAGGGTGCCGGGAGCGCTTTCCTATGCGACAGAAGGTGGCGCTCCCTGAACGGGCGTGAATCCTGACGCAACGCCTCCGGAGGCGCCTGCCTCCTTATGGCTTGGGCCAGGCGAAGCCTTCTTCTTCTTAAGGGTCACCTCGAGAAGTCTTCCGCTCCTGTGATCTGGGTCTTCGATTGCTGCGGCTTGGAACGCACGCTCAAGTGAACACACCACGTCCCTTTCCTCACAGGGTACGGTGATGACTACACCACTTCCTGGCATCTTGAGGACATTGTAGCCATGGTGAGTCACTGCCATGAACTTGGCTAGGGCTGGGTACCCGAGGATGGCGTTGTATGGCAGGCGAATGTGGGCGATGTCAAAGTCAATGAGCTCTGTGCGGTAGTTGTTGCGCTGCCCAAAGGTGACTGGCAGGCGAACTTACCCTATCGGAATGGTGGAACCATCAGTGACTCCTAAGAAAGGCCTGGTCGGCTAGAGCTGATCATACGGCAGTTGGAGATTGTCGAACGTCTCGACGGACAGGACGTTGAGTCCTGCTCTGCCATCCACGAGGGTCCTGGTGACCTGCACATTGCTGATGACTAGGGAGCAAAGCATCGGGAGAAATCCGGCCATTGCAGACCACCTGAGAGGGCGCGTGGCCTCAAGCTTGCGGAGGACTGCATTCACCTCACGAGCAAACTGCTTGAAGATGCGCTGTGATGCTGGGGCTTGGGTGCCACCCAAGATGCAAGCGATTGCGCGCGGCTCCTGGAAGCCCCCAGTCCCCTCGTCTTGATGTTGGTCTTCGTTCCTTCTTGGTGGTGGCGGTAGAGGAGGGAGGCCTGCGTTCCCGTGCGGGCGATCCTAACGAGGCTCATCCCTCCAACCTCCCTCGCGAGGCTGGTCCTGCCAGCGATCCTTGCGAGGTCGGTCACGCCACCCTTGGTGAGGGCCACGGCCTTCCCATCATCCTCCACCTCTTCCTCCTCCTCGGCCATAGCCCCTGTCGTTGCGCTCGGGGCGTCGGCCGATACGCCCATCTCGCACGGCCCTGAGCTCTTGGCATTCGTTGGTGTGTGGGTGTGGAGGTCGTGGTACACGCAGTATCGGCTGCCCTTGGATGACTCAGGCCGATCCCTGCCTCGCTTGGTGTCTGGCTCCACTGCGAGCAAGGCAGCTCCCTTACGCTTCACGTCCTTGGCCTTGGGCTTTTTCTCTTCTGGGTCAGCAGCTGGGAGCTCGAGGAGGGAGAGGCGTCCTTCCTCAGCCCTGGCGCACTTGGTCGCCAAGTTGAACAGCTCCAGGGATGTGCACAGGTCTTCATAGATTGCCAGCTCCTCCTTCATCTTGATGTCGTGCACGCCGTCGGAGAAGGCTGAGATAATGGCTTCCTCAGTCACCCTGGGGATCCTGAGGCGAGTGTTGTTGAAACGCTGGATGTATTTCTGCAGGGTTTCCCCTAGCTGTTGCTTGATGCGCCGCAGGTCGCTTATGGCCGGGGGCCGGTCGCGAGTGCCCTAGAAGTTGGAGATGAAGCGAGTGCGCATCTCGTCCCTGGAGGAGATCGTGCTGGGAGCCAGGTTCAGGAGCCAGGTTCAGGAGCCAAGTTCAGGAGCCAGGTGCATGCGCTGTCCTTGAGCGCCATGGGAAACCAGTTTGCCATGACCTTTTCGTCTCCGTTGGCGGCTTCGATGCCCAGCGCATAGAGCTGCAGGAATTCCACGAGGTCCGCCGTGCCGTCATAGCGAGGGGGCAGATCAGGCTTGAACTTGCCTGGCCATGTGACGCCGCGTAGCTCGAGGGTGAAGGCACGGCATCCTGTTGTGGCCACCGGCGCCCTTTGCTGGTGCTGGGCCTGCTCCTGGTGATTACCACGCGCCGCCGCTTGGAGCAGCGCGGGGTCTCGGCATGGAGGCGCAGGGACACGATCTTGGCGCGCCGGTGCTGGGAGCGCGCGAGCACCTTCTTGGAAACGAGGGATCTCTTGGCAGCTCCCTTCTTGCCGCGCAGGCACCGGACACGGAGGGTCTCGCCCAGGGGCTGCGCGCCTTGGAGCCAGGGCGCCTTCTTGGGGAGGAGGTGGCGGAGGCGCCTCCTGATCCTCGACCCCTGCACGGAATGGAGAGCGAGGCAGCGAGAGGGACGGCAAAGGAGAGCCCCCTACGGTGCTGACAAGCTCAGTGATGCGGGCGAGCTAGTCCTCGTAGAGGTCGTCGACGGGGCGGTAGTGCAGGAGCTCTCTTGCCAGGAGCAGCGCAGCGTGCGCGTCCGTGGGGGCGCGACGGGCGTGGGACGACGAACCGGTCGGAGTCAGTGACGGGGTTGCGGTGCGTCCCTCCCGCCGCACCGAAGGATGCTAGGCCGAGGCCTGCTGCTCGTTCCCCGCCGGGCCGGTGGTGGCGTTGGCGGCAAGCGACGGGGAACGACGAGGGTGTCCACCAACGGGCACCGTCTAGGCGACGCGGGTGGCGAGAGCAGCCAGGCGCTCGGAGCGAGGCCGACGAGTGTCAGCCATGGACACGACGGAAGATCACACGCGAATAGCGGAAGAAAGATTCCGGCGCACCCCTACCTGGCGCGCCAAATGTTGGATTTCGGGTTCCGGCAGACCCTTAAGGTTCGAACTCTAGGGTGCGCACGGAGATCTTTCCCCTACCGACTCACACTTCTATGGCTCGCAAGAAATCTAGGCTAGAAAGAAAACGCACAAGGGACACGAGGTTAATACTGGTTCGGGCCATCGATGTGGTGTAATACCCTACTCCAATGTGTGGTGTAGTGGATTGCCTCAGGGGCTGATGATGAACAATACAGGGGAAGCACGGCCTCGCGAGAGGTGTTCTTGAGCTGGTGTAGTTTGTTGTACTTGGTCCGGACCTTTCTCTCTTTCTTTCTCTCTAGACCTCTCTCTTCTTCTTTCTCCTCCTTGGACCTCTCTCTTCTTTTTTCTCCTCCTTAGACCTCTCCCTTTCTCCCCTTTGCTTCTTTCGGGGGTTTTCCTATTTATAGAGGCCCTGGTCCTCTTCCCAAAAAATGAGCGGGAAGGGCGCCAACAATTGGCCATTTTGAAGGGGAACATCTAGTACAAGTTATCCTGACCGAAGGTGGTCTTCGGCTGCCAAAAGCACTGGTGATGACGCCGTCTTGGGCTCCACGGTGACCTCCGTCCTGCCGCTCTGCTGGTCTTGGTCTCGTGCACCGGAATGGTAACCTTTGCCTGATGCCTTGGCCTGTGCTTGCCCCCTTTGCACCGAAGGGGAAACAAGGACACTGCGCAGGCCGGCGTCCGCCTGGCGCCCGCCTAATCTCGATCGTCATGGCTTGCGTCATGGGCTCCTCGCGAGGCACCCCTGCCTTGATCTCTCCGCCTCCTCGCGAGCCTGCCTAATGAGGCTGTTCCTGAGGAAGCCTCTTGTCGTCCACCCCGCAAGGCTTGGCCCCTTGCGAGGGTCTTGAGCTTGAGCTGATGAGGCTGGGCCACACTGGGCCCATACTCGCGCCACGCCGCAGGCCTCAGGCAGGCAAGTCTGGGGACCCCTGTTCCCAGAACGCCGACAACCTGATTGGAACTTGCCTTTTGAAATTATGTGTGATGCTAGTGATTATGCTACTGGTGTTGTTCTAGGACAAAGAGTTGATAAGAAACTTAATGTTATCCATTATGCTAGTAAAACTCTAGATAGTGCTCAAAGAAATTATGCTACTACTGAAAAAGAATTCTTAGTAGTGGTGTTTGCTTGTGATAAATTTAGACCTTATATTGTTCATTCCAAAGTAACTGTTCACACAGACCATGCTGCTATTAAATATCTTATGGAAAAGAAAGATGCTGAACCTAGACTTATTCGTTGGGTTCTCTTGTTACAAGAATTTGATTTACATATCATTGATAGAAAAGGAGCTGAGAACCCCGTAGCTGATAATTTGTCTAGGCTTGAAAATGTGCTTGATTACCCACTACCTATTGATGATAGTTTTCCTGATGAGCAGTTAGTTGCAATAAATGTTGCTAATGGTACTCCTTGGTATGCTGACTATGCTAATTACATTGTGGCTAAATATTTAACACCTAGCTTTACATACCAGCAAAAGAAAAAATTCTTCTATGATTAAATACATTACTTTTGGGATGACTGACATCTTTATAAAGAAGGAGCAGATCGTAGTATTAGACGTTGTGTACTTGAGCATGAACATGGACAAATCCTACGGAAATGTCACTCCGAGGCTTATGGTGGGCATCATGATGGAGATAGAACTACTCACAAGGTAATGCAATCTGGATTTTATTGGCCTACTCTCTTCAAGGATGCCCGTAAGTTTGTCTCTTCTTGTGATGAATGTCAAAGAATAGGTAATATCGGTAAGCGTCAAGAAATGCCTATGAATTATTCACTTGCTGTTGAACCATTTGATGTTTGGGGATTTCATTACATGGGACCGTTTCCTTCCTCTAATGGGTATACACATATTTTGGTTGCTGTTGATTATGTTACTAAATGGGTAGAAGCCATTCCAACCAGTAGTGTTGATCACAACACCTCTATTAAAATGCTTAAGGAAGTTATTTTCCCAAGGTTTGGAGTCCCTAGATATTTAATTACTGATGGTGGTTCACACTTTATTCATGGTGCTTTCCGTAACATGCTGGCTAAGTATGATGTTAACCATAGAATTGCATCACCCTATGATCCTTAGTTTGGTGGTTAAGTTGAACTTAGCAATGGAGAAATAAAGTTAATTTTGCAAAAGGCTGTTAATAGGTCCAGGAAGAATTGGTCTAAGAAATTAGATGATGCACTTTGGGCTTATAGAACAGCATATAAAAATCCTATGTGTATGTCTCTTTATAAAATGGTTTATGGAAAAGCTTGTCATTTGCCTCTTGAGTTAGAACATTAAGCATATTGGGAAGTTAAAGAACTCAACTATGATTTCAAACTTACTGGTGAACAGAGGTTATTTTATACAAGCTCCTTAGATGAATGGAGAATCCAAGCTTATAAAAATGCAAAGTTATTCAAAGAAAAAGTTAAAAGATGGCATGACAAAAGAATTCAAAGCGTGAGTTTAAAGTTGGAGAATATGTTCTTCTATACAACTCTCGTTTTAGATTTTTTGCAGGAAAGCTCCTCTCAAAGTGGGAAGGCCCATATGTCATCGAGGAGGTTTACCGGTCTAGAGCCATCAAAATAAATAACTCCGAAGGTACTAACCTGAAGGTTGTTAATGGGCAACGAATAAAGCATTATATCTCAGCTACGCCTATTAATGTTGAAAGTAATATTATCCAAACTTTGACACCGGAAGAACACATAAAAGATTCCTTCCAGAACACTCCAGAATCGTGAAAATAAAGAGGTACGTGATACGATAAGTAAACACACTCTAAAAAATCCACAAAAATATTTTTTATCAGATTTGGAATATTTTAAAATTTTGGAAATAAAGAAACTTCCAGGAAGCTTCCCCTGGTGGGCACAAGACACCAGGGCCTGGCGCGCCTAGGTGGGTGTTGCCCACCTGGGACACCTTCCATACTCTGTTTTTCTTCCATATACTTGTCCTCCAAGATAAAAAATCTACATATACTTCCCGAACCTGTTGATCACCGTATGGTGGAGAAATCCCTTGTTCTCTTTTCTTGCTGTTTTCTGTCAGATCTATTGGGCCAGGCATCATGTCTTCTTCTTCCTCCAACCACGCGGAAGAGGATGCTTGGTTGATGAAGATCGAGCTGAAGAGGGAAGAGCCCACGGGAGCCGTCGGAGGAGATGAGAACAAGGAGCTTACCGTAGATCAGCCCCCGGTCTCCGAACAAGCACTGCCAGCTGAGGAGGAGGAAGATATCCTTAAACCTTACGTTACTCATCTTACTCCTGCTGATATTGAAGCCTTTCGCATTATTGAAATAGTTCGCATACAAAATAAGTATCTCACTCGTGAAAATATTCTACATCAAGAACACATCACCCACCTTTGGAGCGTCATCCGTCGATTGGAGAATCTTCTTGATGCGGAGCATCCTATGGATATCACCATATCAAGATTCCGTTTGGCGAGTGACACGTGCGACATCTACTTCACATACAGAAAGGTGAATCATCTCCTTTACACGTGCTCATTTGACCCCTTCGAGGATGGTATACTACTTGACACTTCTCCCATGTGCATGCATAGGTATTGTCGGAATGCTACAGATGACGTGGAGGAGTGCAAGCGCCAAGGAACACCTACACCATCCGCGAGGGAAGCGTGGAAGCGAAAACGGAAGAAGAAGGAGCTGGACGACCGACGCGACCACGCCAGGACCAGCCATGAGATCTACAGCGGCCAGACGATCGACAACCTCCGGACGACCAGTAATATTAATGGAAGTCCGACGACACCGGACGTCCGGTGCCTCTTCAATAGAACAGTTTTAGCTCACGTCCGACAACCAGTGGACGACCGGTCTGTCCCGTGCCTCCGGACGTCCAACCCCCACCGGACGTCCGATACCTACCTGTGTGCAGCCGGGCCTTTGGCCTTGTATCTCTCTCCCACTTACCCCTCCATGGCTTAGACTATAAATAGACCACCTCCATCTCCTTTCTAGGGTAAGCATTGTGATAGCTCATATTAGAGATAGAGCCTCGCTCGTCCATACAGATCTACTCCACGAGAGAGACCGCGACCTCTACGGACAAGATCCACCTTGGATTCAAGACCCCTCATAGGAAGATCCCCTCATGGATTCAAGACCTCCTCACGGAAAAGAACCGATTACCTATTGTATCGTCCTTTGTTGACTTTGGATCGTGTATCTCTCTTTTTGTTTCGAGGATCTAGCACATGTGTGATCGTTCTTGTTGGTTTGAGTGATTCTCTCGTGTTTCCACTCGTGTTCTTCATGTTCTTCGCGGGATTCGCTCCTTTCGTGAAAGATCGGCCATCTAGGGTTCCACCCTACATCATCTTGGTATCATGAGCCACGTTGATCACGATTTTGGAGCCTCCCCTCTTCGTTTTCTAGCTTGATTTTGTTGTGTTCTTCCCTAATTTTGAAAATCCCCACCAAAAATAGCCCCAATTTTTTTGTGATTTGTTGGTTTGATGAAGTTTTGTTGATTTTGATCCAAGGATTTGCTTGGTTTTGAGTGGATCTAGCATTTCCCCAAGTTTCCCCGTCTTTCATCCCTGAAATCTCATCAATTTGGACCCCAAAATCCCCATTTTCTGCCCAAAACCGCGTCCCGAAACTCGGATCTCGAGTTGACCCCGACCTACCGGACGACCATCACTTTACCGGACGTCCGGAGCCCCAGGAACCACCAGACGTCTGACCTTACCAGACGACTGGAACCCCTAACCCGAGCTGCAATTAGCGGATTTCCGACCCGATCGGACGTCCGGCGACAGGACATCCGTCCTTTTCCGGACGTCCGCTACATGTAAAAGCTTGGGGGAGGTGCCCTGGTATCGTATCATCCCACTATCTTTTAGCTTTTACTTATCCTAGTTCGATCATTTGCTTTTAGATGAAATAAAGTTTAGTTCGATCCTTTCTTCTTTTAGAGTTTGCTTAGTGATCTATCCTTGTAATCATGTGCAAGTTATATAATAAAGATTAGTTTGAGTTTTTGCTTTCTTTACTTTCATGTTGCAAACAAAGGAAAGAAATAAAGAAAGTAAAATAGAAAAGGAATAAATGAAGAAGGAAATAAGTCAATAAAATTATATACTAATCCTATGGTAGGTGATGGCACCACATAAGGAAAATTATAAGTAGAAAATTTTATTAGAGATTGACAAACATAGCATTAGTCAATGATGCAACTCATGAAATAATTCATAAGGTAAGAGAAGATTCACATCCAGATATACTATCCTAGAAATCTTTTGTTATTGTGAGCCCTCATCAAAATATTATATGCCAAAATTGTTGACATTGGACAAGGTAGAAAACTTAATGGTTTATGTTTGTTTATATTCACATAGAAGTGATATTGTCATAGATCCTTTAACATGTGATGCTTACCCCCTATCTTTGCTAGCCAAAAAATTTGTACTAAGTAGAGATACTACTTGTGCATCCAAAAACCCTTAAACCCAAATCTCTTTCAAGTGTCCACCATACCTACCTAGGGATTGAGCAAGATCCCTCAAGTAAGTTGTCATTGGTGCAAAAGGGCAATAAAAATTGCTTCTAAAAGTGTGAGATCATTTAGTGTAAGATAAAATTTAGTGTTGTACGAACTTGGATGACAAAGAATAAAAGAGACAGACTGTATAATAAAGGTTGTCATATTAAGGGGCAATACAACGTGACATTCTCTTGCACTAAGGGATTGAGCATACAAACAAATAGGCGCATGACAACCTCTGCTTCCCTCTGTGAAGGGCCTATCTTTTATTTTTCTCCTTTGGAAAGCATCATGTGGTGAGGAAAGATCTAGGCACATATGTCCAGTTGGATATAGATAGGATGAGTTATTATTGTTGACATCACCCTTGAGGTGAGTATGTTGGGAGGCGAAACTATAAGCCCCTATCTTTCTATGTGTACGGTTGAAACGTTTTGCTCATGGGTATGAGGTGAGTGTTAGAAATCATAGAAGACTATATGATGGTTGAGTATGTGGACTTTCCTGAAGGCTCCAACACGTGACCCTTCCTGAAAAGATGATGAATTGTAGTTTCAAAATTGACTAAGGAAATATTTTGTCGGTTTCTAATAGAGTTTTTGCTTTATACTTCGATTGTGTGATGAACTATTACTTATTCATGAGAAGTATATGATAAAAGTCCTATGTTTAATTTTGTTTTTGTTATAATAATCAACATGATGCTTCTATGTCCATATATTGTTTTAGCGACACCTCTCTCTCAAAGCATGTGGACATGTTTTTCGATTTTCGGTTTTCGCTTGAGGACAAGCGAGGTCTAAGTTTGGGGGAGTTGATACGTCCATTTTGCATCATGTTTTCTTACTATTATTTATAATATTTTTGTCCATAATAATGCTTTTTGGAGTAATTATAATGCCTTTTCTCTCGTAATATGCAAGGAACACGTCAAGAGGGAGAATTCCGGCAGCTGGAAATATGGACCTAGAAAAGCTAAGTCAGGTCACCTATTCTGCACAACTCCAAATGAGCTGAAACTTCACGGAGATTTTTTTATGGATTATTTGAGAAATACTAGAGCCAATAAACACCAGAGGGGGGCACCAGGTGGGCACAACCCACCTGGGCGCGCCAGGCTCCATAGGTGCGCCCTAGTGGGTTGTGGCCTCCTTGGCCCACCTTCGGTGCCCATCTTCTGGTATATAAGTCATTTTGACCTATAAAAAATAAGACGAGGACTTTCGGGATGAAGAACCGCCGCCTCGAGGCGGAACTTGGGCAGGAGCACTTTTGCCCTCCGGCGGAGCGATTCCGCTAGGGGAACTTCCCTCCTGAAGGGGGAAATCATCGTCATCATCATCACCAACAACTCTCCCATCTTGGGGAGCCCAATCTCCATCAACATCTTCAACAACACCATCTCCTCTCAAACCCTAGTTCATCTCTTGTGTCCAATCTTGTTAGCGGAACAATGGATTGGTACTTGTGGGTGACTAGTAGTGTTGATTACATCTTGTAGTTGATTACTATATGGTTTATTTGGTGGAAGATTATATGTTTAGATTCATTATTCTATTTAATACTCCTTTGATCATGAACATGTTTATCATTTGTGAGTAGTTACTTTTTTCATGAGGTCACGGAAGAAATCATGTTGCAAGTGATCATGTGAACTTGATATGTGTTTCATATTTTGATAGTATGTATGTTGTTATTCCCTTAGTGGTGTCATGTGAATGTAGACTACATGACACTTCACTATACTTGGGCCTAAGGGAATGCATTGTGGAGTAGAAATTAGATGGTGGGTTGCGAGAGTGACAGAAGCTTAAACCCCAGTTTATGCGCTATTTCGTAAGGGACCGATTGGATCCAAAAGTTTAATGCTATGGTTAGAATTTATTCTTAATACTTTTCTTGTAGTTGCGGATGCTTGCGGGAGGGTTAACCATAAGTAGGAGGTTTGTTCAAGTAAGAACATCACCTAAGCACCGGTCCACCCACATATCAAATTATGAAAGTAGTGAACACAAATCAAACCAACATGATGAAAGTAACTAGATGAAATTCCCGTGTACCCTCAAGAACGTTTTTCTTATCATAAGAGACCGTTTTGGCCTGTCCTTTGCCTCAAAAGGATTGGGCTACCTTGCTGCACTTTTGTTACTATTATTGTTACTTGCTCGTTACAGGTGCTATCAAACTACTCCGTTACTTACAATTTCAGCACTTGCAGACAATACCTTACCAAAAACTACTTGTCATTTGCTTCTGCTCCTTGTTGGGTTCGACACTCTTACTTATCGAAAAGAGCTACAATTGATCCCATATACTTGTGGGTCATCACCTTGCAGCGAGAAGGCACCGTCAAAGTACATGATCTATTCTGTCTCAGTCTCTTTACTGGGGAGAGTTGATTCCTGAATTCTTCATCTTGCGTTGGTCCATTCTGCGATGAATTCTGCCAAAGATCTGCTTTGAATAGTTGAAGGTCTCTCAAACTTGAGTTCAAAACTTGATAGTTCCAATGCCCACTCCACTATCCTAGCAGTTTCCTCTGGATTCCTTAGAATATGCCGCAATAGGAAGCGAGTGACAACAATGATCTCATGTTATTGGAAGTAGTGGCACAACTTTCTTGAGGCCATGGGGAGACTGAAAAGTAGCTTCTGCACACTAGAATACCTTGAACTAGCTCCCTGCAAGAGAGAGCTGACAAAGTATAGTGGCCGCCGCACCACCTTCTTCTTTGGTGTTATCTACTAATCAACTTCTTCTACTTGCACCATTTTCATCTTGCCGGCGTCAGATTCTACTGGTGAAAACCCTGCCTTGTCCTTGGATGGGCTTATCGCTGCTGTCTCCTCATCACCAGCTTATCTCTATGCAACTTGCGCAGCATTGACCACTTGGTTTGTTGCAAGTATAGCAGCAACGGCTCCTATGGCCTAGGTGCAACCAATGTTGGCACAGAGGATAGGTACCTTTTTAGATCTTGTAGCGTAGCCTTCGCTTATGGGGTCCATTTTACTAGACTTGCCTTTTTCAATTTCTTGAAAAATGGCAAGGCATGCTCAACAGATCTTGAACTGAACCTACTGAGAGCGGCAACACAGCCGGTAGGTCCCCGTAAATCCTTGATAGTCTTAGATGCTTGAATCTGCTTGATAGCTTTAATCTTGTCAGGGTTTGCTTCTATCCCATGCTAAGACGTCACAAAGAACACAAGAAGCTTGCCGGATGGGTCACCGGACACACACTTCTCTAGGTTGAGCTTCATGTTGATTTTGCGCAAGTTCAAAAAAGTTTCTTCCAAGTCCTGAATGAGGGTTAATTTTCCTTGGTTTTGACCACTATATCATGCATATAAGCTACTATATTTCTATGCAACTATGGCTCAAAACCAATCTGGACAGCTCTCGCAAATGTTGAACCAGCGCTCTTTAGTCCGGAAGGCATACGTACAAAACAATATGTGCCACACGGAGTAATGAATGTGGTTTTCTCCTCATCTTCCTTGGCATGAATATCTAATGATACCCAAAATATGCATCAAGAAGCGAGAGCAACTCACAGCCAACAGTGGAGTCTACAATTTGCTGAATAAGCGGCAAGAGGAAAGGATCCTTTGGACATGCTTTATTGATATCAGTGTAGTCACCACAAAGTCTCCACTTCCCATTTGCTTTGCGCACAAAGACTGGATTTGCCAACCAAGTTGACTGCATTGCTCCTTTAACCAAACCTGCTGCTTCAAGTTTCTTGATTTCTTTTGCGATAAACTATTGTCGTTCCAAAGATTGCTTTCTGACCTTCTGCTTGATGGGCCGAGCGTGGGGACACACTGCAAGATGGTGCTCAATTACCTCCCTGCGAACGTCAAGGATATCAGATGGTTGCCATGCAAATACATCTACATTTTCCCACGGGAAGGCAATGAGCGCGCTTTCCCATTTGGTGCGAAGAGTGGCACTGAAGGAGAAAATACCTCCGATGTCGTCCTCCTTTGTTGGCACCTACTTCATCATAGGTGGGGTAGCCTTGGATCTCGTGCCGGTAAAGCTCTGTGGCAAGTCTTCAACAGGTGCACAACACTCCAAAGAGGTGCGCTTCCCAGAATTCTCACTAGAGTTCTTACCAGGATTCTTGTTTTTCTTCTTCTTGGCAGGTGCTGCGGCCTTGATAATCTCTGTTGCAACCGCATCTCTGTAAAGCTTGTCAACACATATGAGTGCATCCTTCTTGTTAGAGTTGATGCAAATGACACCCATTGGCCCTCGCATCTTCAGTGTGTTGTAGGCATAATGAGATGCTGCCATGAACTTAGCCAATGCCAGGCGACCAAGAATCCCATTAAACGGCAAGGGGATCTTGACAACATCGAACACTAATTTCTTTCTTCTGTAGTTCAGTTCCCCACTAAACGTTACTGGCACTGTGATATTTCCCTTGGATTGGCTCCTTCCTCGGTTAATTCCTTGGAACGTCCTAGTTTTCCTGAGCTCTTCATCAGGAATTTGCAGCCTCTCGGTCGATGATCAAGTTCAAGCTAGCACCACCATCAACTAACACTTCCGTGACCTTGAGGATGCGTATTCTTGGTGAAGCCAACAATGGCAAGTACCCTACAATAGTTGTGCGATTAAGATGGTCCTCACCATAAAAAAATTTAGGTGTGTGGGACCACTTGAGGGGCTTCTAAGCATGTGCTGCCAGCTCCGTTGCATTGACCTCACGAGCCCGCTGTTTATGATGACAGTGACCGGAATGCAAAGATGCACCATCGTCAATGCACATGGCCTCTGTTGCCTTCTGGAATTCATGTTCACTGGACTCGTCGCCATCCTCCTCTTCCCTCTCATCATCCTCTTCTTTACATTCCCTACCCTTGGCAGACTTTTCTTTTTGTTGGTTGGCTTTGCCGTGGCACCCTCGTTGGTCACTGTGACCCTTCTTGCCAGATCCACCCGTTCCATCCTGGCCCTTCTCCTAGTCACGCTTATCATACTGAGCCTTTTGTTTCTCAACCAGCTGCTCGACTTGTCGGCACTCCTGGAGATTGTGGCCCTTGGTACGGTAAATCTTTCATTATGGCCCGGCAGACTTGCCTGTCTTCTCGCCCGTTGCAGGTACCCAACAATCACCGCACGTGGCAGCTTCCTTGCTAGAGCTCTCTGTCTTGGTTTTCTTGGCGGAACTAGAGTTGCCTGACCGTTCCACGGCCATAACTTAGTTTCCCTTGCACTTTCTGTTGCGCTTCTGGTCTTTCTTCTTCGGGGTGGTGGCGTCATCGTCCTCAGAATCGACTTCAGCGCCAACATCTTCCCCAGGGAGCCTTCTTCCCTCCTCAGCACATGCACATTTGTTTGTTGATGGTCTTTGGCAGCCGCATGTTCATCTTCTCCCACATCTTGCGATTGCACACATTCGTGTGAAACATGACAATCATAGCTGTAGGGTGCACATCTGGTATGTTGCGATGTACACGGCTGAATCTCTAGATATACTTGGGCATATCTTCTCCTTCTCTCTATGGGATTACTTGTAAATCGTTGGGCTGTCTGGGGCCTTTCTGGGCCCCAGTGAAGGCACCAACGAACTCGTTGCATAGATCTGACCATGAAGAAATGGAGTTCTCTAGCAAGTTCATCAACCAAGATCTCACATTGGTTTTTAGTACTAGTGGAAAATAATTGGCAAGGATCTTCTTATCCCTTCCTCGGCAGCTTGCACAACTATTGTGTAAGTGCCAAGGAATTCTGTCGGGTTTAGCTTGCCATCGTACTTCTCTGGCACTGCTAGTTTGAACACCTGAATGGATGGCCAGCGGGCTTGCCGCAGCTCACGTGTGAAAGCAGGGCACCCAAGCTCGGAAGGTAAATACCCGCGAACAACAAGCGCTGGCTCATTGACGACTAGTCCGTTATGCTCGTCAGATTGACGGCACGCCTCTCGACACCATTGATTGGTGGTACAGGCGTCTTCCGCTCGCCTATCTAGCAGCACCTATCACTGATCTTGTCGCGTCCACGGGTCTAAAGAAGCCATCGACGCTTCTTTGGGCTCAGCAGTCTGTTGGATTCGCTGTGGCTGCTGACATTGCTGTTGGGGCTGTTGTCGTGGAGGCGATTGCGCCGTTGGTGCACCGCCTATAGGATGGCCATCAGTTTGAGCTTTTGGTGCTATTTGCAGGCGCCATGAGGCTTCTGCCAACTAGGATTTGTTCGCTTCTACAAATCCAATCAAACTTTGGATGGTGGACCTCCACTCATCCATCTTGTTTGCCGTTGGAGGAAAGTTTAATAGCATTTGGGCTCGCGCCATCGCCTCCGTTGCGGTCGATGGCATGTTGAAGCACGAAGAACGCGACATCGCTCGACTGCTGGCAGAGCCAGCAAGAGTTCCATCGTGATCTTGTCGTCATACTGCCAGTGTGACAGCAGGTTGGCGTGGCGGGAGCGGCGCCTTAGGATCTTGGGCCAGATTGATAGACATCTTGTTGTGCAGGCGCTGTTGTGCATGATCAAAAACGCTGCTTGAAGTCACGTCATGTCCATCTTGCGATGGATTTGGCATGTGTTTCGATGTTGTTTCCCTCGCCGGCGCCGCAGTCGCAGCAGCGGGATGATCTTTGCTTGTACCCAACCAGACGGTGTTGCTTCCATGGCTGCACTCGCAGGTGCGCTGGGGAGGCGGGAGCTGCGTGCCCACGCCGCCTGCGCTATTGTTGCTATCTTGTCCAAAGGGTCGAGGAAGGTGACCGCCCCCAGTGCCTCCACCGCCCGTGCACGCTATAGTAGGCACAGCGACCGTGTTTCCTGCGCTGGTCGTGCCTACCGCGACGTCCGTGGCACCGCCTGCACCGACTGCAAAGACCTGGGAAGGAACCTTAGACGTGGAATGTCTCGTCGCCATGGAGCCCTTCTTCTTGGGCGCCATGGATGATGATGAATCTTGATGGAATTGATGCACCGTCTTCTATCCAGGTTCACACTAGTGATACCCCTACCCGGCGCGCCAAAGATGTCGGTGTGCAACGACGATCTATGGGGTAATCCAACCCCATTTTGGTTCGGCGAGGGGAATGCACATAACACAAAGAGCAGGTCTACCATAGGATGGATGGATCTTTACCTAGGTTCGGGCCACCTTTGAGGTGTAACACCCTACTCCTACTTTGGTGGATTGAAAAAGTGGGAGCACAAGTACAAGGAGCGCTTTCCCCCGGGAAGGCGCAAGGGGAAGGCAGCTACATGTGCTAGTGTGCGTGGAGTTATAATGGGTTCAAACCATTGTAAAGGTTGCCATAGCCCTCCTTTTAAAGCTCAAGGGGTAACCACAATGGAAAAAAGGTAATTACACATTGATTAGACAAGAAGAGTGCTATCATACCTACCTCTACTAGGCTAGGTGTCGTGATGAGGAGGAGCCCTGGCAGGACTGCTGCAGCGCTTGCCTAGCCACCTCCTATTATCTTGACACACATATGGGACCGGTGTCATTAGGGGCAATTTTATCTCTAGCAAGCTGCCACGTGCCCGACAGATCCCACCAAACCACCAGCAGGCTCGACACCTCATCGATCAGTGACTAGCTGATCGATGAGGTGGAGCGCTGGTGGCTGACAAGAGCTTGTCAGCCACTGAGCTTTGCTGGACCTTCACCTTGCTTGCTCGGCCTTGCCGGCAGGGGCTGTTTCTAATGCTCATTCTTGCTCTTCTCTTCAAGTCATTTCAACACTGAATCTTGGTCTTCTTGATGCGCTCCTTGATCTCTCGAAGATTGGTTCTCTTGGTTTGGGAATCTTTTTCATAGCTTGTCAACTTTGGTCTTGGTCAATCCTTGGTAAGTCCCTTGGCCGGTAAGGGAACTGCTACTTGTCTATGCATAAGTCAGAGTGTCAAACACCCATGTTTTATACACTGACAATATGCACCAGTATCAAATGAATGGGGTAGTATCTGTGGACTAAACTGCAGAATGCGAGAATAAGGGGGGAGAAGCTCGTCCTATCAAACAATACGTCTTCTAGCAGCCACCATCATGAAGAAGTTGAGGTCCCCAGACTTGCCTGCCTGCGGTCTAGGGCATGGCTCATCCAGCGGCCTGGTATGGTCCATCTTCATCAGCAAACACTCAAGACCCTCGCGAGGGGCCAAGCCTCGCGAGGCGGACGACACAAGACCTCCTCGGGGGTGGCCTCACTAGGTTGGCTCGCGAGGAGCGGAGATATCAAGGCAAGGGGCACCTCGCGAGGTTCGCATGACGTGAGCCAAGACAACCAAGGCCAGGCAGGCGCCAGCGCGCAGAGTACTGGTTGCCTCTTTGGTGCTAAAGGGGCAGGCGCAGACGAGGAGTCCCGAGGCATCAGGCAAAGGTTTCCATATCGGTGCAACGAGACCAAGACCAGCAGGACGGCATGACGGAGGTCATCATGGAGCCCACGACGGCGTCACCACCAGAGCCTTTGGCGGGTGAATACCACCTTTTGTCAGGATAACTTGTACTAGTTTTCCCCCTTCAAATTGGCCGTTGTGGGATCCCTTCCTGCCTAATATTTGTAAAGAGGACCCAGGCCTCTATAAATAGGACTAGCCACCACCATGGGGGGGGGAGGACGGATCTTGGATGGATCATTTAGATCTTCCCCAACCGCACAAGCTCATCGAGCTCGAGAATGCCTCTCCTCAGGAGGTTGTTCTTCCCTTGTACTTGTTCATCCCCAGCCTACAAGGCAATCCACCACAGCAAACTAGAGTAGGGTATTACACCACATCGGTGGCCCGAACCAGCATAAACTCTTGTGTCCCTTGTTCCGTGGGTTCGGTGAGCTAGGCTTTGAGATCGTGATGAGAGTGTGAGCTAGGGGGAGAGAGATCTTCGTGCGCACCCCGGAGTTCAAACCTCAAGGGTTTTGCTGGAACCCGTAATGTGACATTTGGTGCGCCAGGTAGGGGTGCACTGAAGCTTTTCCTCCATCGATCCACACTCTGCTGCTCCACCACATCCATGGCGGACACACGCCGAGCCCGCGTTGAGCGTCAAGCCGCCCTCGCCACCCGTGTCGCTCAGACAGCTCCTATCGGCGGGCCTCCCCGTCATTCTCCACAACCCGCTACCAATGCCGCCACCGGCCCGGCGGGAACCAGTAGCAAGCGTCATCGCTGCACCCCTCTTTGCGGCGGGACAACCGCACCGCCACCCCGTCGCTGACTTCGGCCGGCTCATACTCACACGCTCGTCGCGCACCCACGGACGTGCAGGCCACGCTGCTCATGGCACGCGAGCTCCTATGCTACCGCCCGGTCGACGACATCTACTAGGACTGGCTGGACTGCATCGCCGAGCTCGTCGCGCCACTAGGGGCTCCCCCGCACCATATCTCTCGCTGCCTCGCCCTCGCCCAGCTGCGGGCGACGTAGCTCATGGAGCGCCTCTGCCACCTCCACACCAAGACGGCATCCTGGAGCCAAGACGCACGGCCCGTCAGCGCGACCTGCCGCGCCGGGTGCCCGCACGCGAAGAAGGAAGCTGCCAAGAAGTTCCCAGACCACCAAAAAACGCTCCTCCACTCCCAGCACCACCACGTCAAGACCGCGTGCCGCCTGCGGTGGCGGTGCGTGGGCATCAAGATCAAGCTCCGCCCCCGCGACGGGCCCCGGTGGCCATAGCAGGCTGCCGTGCCTTCACTCTGGAGCTGCGTAGCATAGTCTGGCCAGGCAATTTCAAGCCAGACCTGCCTCCGTGCTACAACGGCACCCCCGACCCTGCGGAGTTCTTTTAGCTCTACGAGCTGCGCATCGAGGCGGCCAACGGCGATGAGAAAGTTATGGCGAACTGGTTTCCCATGGCTCTCAAAGATGGTGCTCACCCATGGCTCCTGAATTTGCCCCCGGGATCAATCTCCTCCTGGGTTGAGATGCGCGACCGCTTCGTCGCCAACTTCCAGGGCACTCGCGACCGCCCACCGGCCGCGGGTGACCTGCGCCGCATCAAACAGCAGCCAGGAGAGACCTTGCAGAAGTACATCCAGCGCTTCAACAACGTTCGCCTCAAGATTCCCAAGATGATGGACGAAGCCATCATCTCAACATTCTCTAATGCTGTCCGCGACGTCAGGATGAAGGAGGAGCTCGCCATCCATGAGGAGCTACGCACGACACTGGAGATGTTCAACATGGCGACCAAGTGCGCAAGAGATGAGGAGGGGCGCCTCTCCCTCCTCGAGCTCCCTGCTGCCGACCCAAAAGAGAAGAAAGCCAAGGCCAAGGACGTGAAGCGCAAGGGGGCTGCCGTGCTCGCGGCAGAGCCAGAGATGAAGCGCGGCCACGACCACCCCGAGTCGTCCAAGGCCAACCGCCCATTCTACGCCTTCCACAACGTACACAGCCACAGCACCAACGACTGCCAAGAGCTCAGGGCCATTTGAGATGGACGCTTCCGTTGACGCCCCGAGCGCAACGACCGAGGCTACGACCCAGGAGGAGGACGATGTGGGGGACGCTGGGACGACCGTGGCCCCTATCAGGAGTGGCTCGACCGGCCTCGTGAGGACCACTGGCAGGAACAGCCTCGTGAGGGCGCCTGGAGGGACCAGCCTTGTGAGGACCGTCCTCAGGGCAATGCTGGCCTCCCTCTATTGTCGCCACTGCCAAGGAGGAACGACGACCACCATCAGGACGAGGGGGCTAGGGGCTTCCAAGAGCCACGTGCTATCGCCTGCATCATGGGCGATGCTCAGGGCCAGCTTCCAACTGCATCTTCAAGAAGTTTGCTCGTGAGGTGAACGCAGCCCTTCCCAGGCTCGAGGCCACGTGCCCGCTCAGGTGGTCCAACTTTGCCATCACCTTGAGCTCCGCGGACCAGCTCAAGTGTGCAGCGACTGCCAGCGTCCTTCCAATGCTTTGTTCACCCGTCATCAGCAACGTCCAAGTCACCAAGACCCTCATCGATGGCGGCGCAGGGCTCAATGTCCTGTCCGTCGAGACGTTCGATAGCCTCGAAGTGCCATACGATCAGCTACAGCCTACCAAGCCTTTCTCTGGAGTGACCGATGGCTCCACCACCCCGATAGGGCAGGTCTGCCTCCCTGTCACCTTCGGCCAGCGTAACAACTACCGCACCGAGCTCATCGACTTCGACGTCTGTAACGCCCTCGATGCGGCTATATGTCCTACGTGTCGAATCACGACTTAGAGGCATAACCGCATTGAAAGCAATGTCGCAAGTAAGGTAATCTTCACAACAACCCATGTAAATAGATAAAAGGGGAAAAGGTACATAGTTGGCTTACACTCGCTACGTCACACAAATACATGAATAACATTACAATCATCCAATACACTCATGGTCCGACTATGGTACCAAAATAAAGATCAACCCCAACATGCGACACGGTCCCCGATCGCCCCAACTGGGCACCACTACTGATCATCTGGGAAAGACACATAGTAACGGCGAGAGTCTTCATCGAACACCCACTTGAGCTCAAGCGCATCGTCTGGAATGGTATCATCGGTCCCTACATCTGGTTGTGGAAGTAAACTGTGAGTCACGGGGACTCAGCAATCTCGCACCCTCGCGATCAAGACTATTTAAGCTTATAGGTAAGGCAAAGGTATGATGTGGAGCTGCAGCAAGCGACTAGCATATATGGTGGCTAACCTATTCGCAAAAGAGAGTGAGAAGAGAAGGCAAAGCACGGACGAACAACTAATGATCAAGAAGTGATCCTAGAACAACCTACGTCAAGCATTACTCCAACACCGTGTTCACTTCCCGGACTCCGCCGAGAAGAGACCATCACGGTAACACACGCGGTTGATACATTTTAATTAAGTTAAGGTTCATGTTATCTACAACCGGACATTAACAAATACCCATCTGTCCATAACCGCGGGCACAGCTTTCGAAAGTTCAAATCCCTGCAGGGGAGTCCCAACTTAGCCCATCACAAGCTCTCACGATCAACGATGGATATTCCTTCTAGCGGGAAGACCCGATCAGACTCGGCATCCCGGTTACAAGACATCCTCGACAATGGTAAAACAAATCCAGCAACACCGCTCGAATGTGCCGACAAATCCCGATAGGAGCTGCACATATCTCGTTCTCAGGGCACACTCAGATGAGCGCTCCATACAACTAAAACCAAACCTCGAGTTTCCCCGAGGGGGCGCTGCACAGGGCTCTAGTTCGGACCAACACTCAAGGGAGCACTGGCCCGGGGGGTTTAAATAAAGATGACCCTTGGGCTCCGGAAACCCAAGGGAAAAAGAGGCCAGGTGGCAAATGGTAAAACCAAGGTTGGGCATTGCTGGAGGAGTTTTATTCAAGGCGAACTATCAAGGGGTTCCCATTATAACCCCACTGCGTAAGGAACGCAAAATCCGGGAACATAACACCGATATGACGGAAACTAGGGCGGTAAGAGTGGAACAAAGCACTAGGAAAAAGGCCGAGCCTTCCACCCTTTACCAAGTATATAGGTGCATTAAGATAACAAGATAATATGGTGATATCCCAACAATAAACAATGTTCCAACAAGGAACGATCTCCAATCTTCACCTGCAACTAGCAACGCTATAAGAGGGGTTGAGCAAAGCGGTAACATAGCCAATCAAAGGTTTCCTAGGACATGGTAGGTTAGAGGTTTGACATGGCAATTTGGGAGGCATGATAAGCAAGTGGTAGGTATCATAGCATAGGCATAGCAAAAGAGCGAGCATCTAGCAAGCAAAGATAGAAGTGATTTCGAGGGTATGATCACCTTGCCTGCAAAGTTGTCAGAGTTGACTTGATCCTCGTAATCAAACTCAATGGGCTCCTCATTCGCGAACTTGGCTCCCGGCTCTACCCAAACAAGACAAACAAGCAAAAGGAACACAATCACCCACGTGCAATGCTCAAACAACATGATGCAAACATGGTATGCTATGCGGGATGCTATATGTGATGCATATGCAAGATTTGACAAGGAATGATAGAACCTAGTCTCAACTTGGAAATCCAAGAATGCCACTGTAAAGGAGAGGATATTTCGGTTGAAATCGTTATAAAGATCACCGGAATCGGATGCACGGTTTGGAAATGGCAAGCAAAACAAATATGGCACCGGTCCGCAATAATCAGCAAGTAGCCATCTAAATGCATCAAGATAAGGCATGGCAGGGATCCACTCATAATGCTTGACAAAATATGAACACTGAGCTATGGCTAATTCATCCATTAACAGGTTCAAACAAGCATGGCAAAAGTGCAAATGATAACAGGTATCAGACTTAGTGAAATTAACACGTCTGGAATCATCAGGAAGCACACTTTAGAGCATGAAACATACATGCTACAGGAACTTAACATGGCAGAGCAAGGCATGGCATGAAGCTACTCAAAGCACTTAACAAAAGTCCCTTAGTGACATTGAGCCAAAAGGGATCAGAAAATACAATTTCAAGCATGTGAACATGGCAAAAACATAAACAGATTTCAGACTTAGTGAAAAACTGGAGCATGCAAATCAGTTAACGAGTAGACATGTTCACGAGCTCGATGCACTCACTACAGAGCATGGCATGACAAACTAAGCATAAACCCATGAAAAATACATGGCATAGAAGCTATACATGGCAAGAACAACAACATAGCATGCACGGATCAATAGCAACATCCTCGGCAAAATCGCTAACATGTCAACAATCTGCCAGGATTCACGATATAGCAAAGGTAGAGCTGGATTGACTCAAGCTAGGGTGCTCCATAAATGCAAACAAAGAGCTGGATGGATAGAGCACCACAATTTTAACAAAACATGCTTACTGATCATCCTCAAAAGAGGCACGGATCACTAGGAAACAACATGAACATATGGCATAACGACAAAATCAGGACAAGGACTTAGTGAAATTCTAAGTCCCTGAAATCAGCATTACCGATTACACTACTTTGCAAGCTTGTGCTAGTCACCACAAATATCACAAAAATGCATGGTAAGCACCTCTGTAAAGATGGCATGACATATAACAAAACACATGTAGAGCTCAGGAGCATATCATGCACACATTAATCATGGCAAAAATGACAAATATCTATTTGATGAAACAGATCTGGCAAATTTATTACATAGCCCTCTTCCAATAGAATTTCGGGCATCAAGATGAGCTAAAA
This sequence comes from Triticum urartu, assembly GCF_056163025.1. Lineage (NCBI taxonomy): Eukaryota > Viridiplantae > Streptophyta > Magnoliopsida > Poales > Poaceae > Triticum > Triticum urartu. The sequence continues at coordinate 241,856,283 of NC_141873.1, read as the reverse complement.
TGAAAATGATGCCATGAGATTAAATGATGTACTCGTTGAGAAGAACATTTTGATATGCTACACGCGCAAATCGGAGCTACAGATGCAAAGTTACGGCATGCCAAAGTTTGCAAAAATATCTGGGAGAGGGAGAAGAAGTCAACCGCTAGGGTTTTTTTGGATCTGGATCTAGACACTGTAGCAATGCACGCGGCTCAAGGTGCTCCGGCGAGCTTGAACCGGCTTCGGTGAGCTTGTCACGGCGGCAGGGAGGCGAGGGAGAGGCAGATCCGCCCCGGGACGGTGCGGCGGCGAGGTAGGGGAGGCCGGGAGGTGAGGAGGCGCCGGCGCGGGGCGGCCCCGTGGCGACGTGGCTCGCCGGCGGCGCGACGCGCGGTGGCCGGTGAGTGGGCGGCGGTCGGCGGAAGGAGGAAGACGGTGGCGGCGTCGGGCGCGGGGGCGCGGCCCGGGTCCGCGGCGAGGAGGGCCGGCCTCGGGCCCGGCGGGCCTCGGCAGCGACAGAGGTCGGCGGCGACACATGGCGGATTCAGATTGGCGCGGGCAGCGGCGGGCGGACGTGTCCGGTCCGATTCGGACGCGTCCGGCGACGGGAGGAGAAAGAAGCTAGGGTTAGGGGTGTTTTGACCCGAAATTTCGGGGGAAGGTCTAGTTTTATAGGTAGGAGGAGCTAGGAGGCTCCAAATTGAGCACGGTTTTTGGCCACGCGATCGTGATCGAACGCTCTAGATGATGGAGAGGGTTTAGGTGGGTTTTGGGCCAAACTGGAGGGGTGTTGGACTACAACACAAACGAGGCCGACTCGGACCCTCGGTTAACCATTGGATTATCAAACGAAGTCCAAATGGCACGAAACTTGACAAGTGGTCTATCGGTAGTAAACCAAGGCCGCATGGCAAGTCTCGGCCCAATCCGGAAATGTTTAACCCCCACACACGAAAAGAGGTAGAAAGGGGCACCGGAGGAGATAGGAGCGCCGGAATGCAAAACGGACAACGGGGGAAAATGCTCAGATGCATGAGACGAACACGTATGGAAATGCAATGCACATGATGACATGATATGAGATGCATGACAAAGGCAACAACATAGGAGACAAAAACCCGAACCCGAGGAAAATAAAATAACTTAGGCCGGAAACGGCAAGAGTTGGAGTACAGATAAGATAAATTACATCTGGGGTGTTACAACACTCCACCACTATGAAAGGATCTCGTCCCGAGATCTAGGATTGGAAAAACGCCGGGTACTCAGAACGGAGGTGATCCTCGCGTTCCCAGGTGGCTTCATGGTTGGAATGATGTGACCAATTGACTTTGAGGAATCTGATTGACTTATTGCGACTCTTGCGCTCAGTTTCTTCAAGAATAGCAAGTGGGTGTTCACGATAAGAAAGGTCTTCTTGGAGATCAATGTCTTCGAAGTTGACGGTGCGGTCAGGGGTCTTGAAGTACTTGCGGAGCTGAGAGACATGGAACACGTCGTGCACATTAGCAAAGTTGGAGGGAAGCTCGAGTTGATAGGCGAGATCGCCTCTCTTGCTGACGATCTTGAAAGGGCCCACGTATCTAGGGGCAAGCTTCCCTTTGATACCTAAGCGATGAGTACCTTTCATTGGAGAGACGCGGAGGTAAACATGGTCCCCGATCTCGAAAGCCAAATCACGATGCTTACTATCATAATAGCTCTTCTGGTGTGATTGCGCTGCTTTGAGGTTATCACGAATGACTTTGCACATTTCCTCTGCCTCTGTGATCAAGTCATTTCCAAGAAGTTGACGTTCACCGGTCTCTGACCAGTTAAGAGGAGTACGACACTTCTTGCCATAGAGAATTTCAAATGGGGCCTTGCCCGAACTCGCTTGGAAGCTGTTGTTGTAGGAGAACTCGGTATATGGAAGACAATCTTCCCACTTCATACCGAAAGAGATAACGCAAGCCCTGAGCATATCTTCGAGAATCTGATTGACACGCTTGACTTGGCCGCTAGTTTGAGGATGAAAAGTTGTGCCGAAACGGATGTTGGTGCCCATGGCCTTCTGAAAAGAATCCCAAAACTTGGAGGTAAAGATGCTGCCACGGTCTGAAGAGATCAACTGCGGAATGCCATGCAGAGAGACAATCCGAGAGGTATACAACTCCGCCAATTGAGCTGCAGTGATAGACTCTCTGATAGGCAGAAAGTGAGCCACTTTAGTGAGTTTGTCGATGACAATGAATATAACATCATTGCCACGCTTGGACTTTGGAAATCCCGTCACGAAGTCCATCTCAATGTGGTCAAACTTCCATTCTGGAATGGCAAGAGGTTGGAGGAGACCAGCTGGTCGTTGGTGTTCTACCTTCACTCTTCTGTAGACATCACATTCATTCACGAACTGAGCAATCTCGCGCTTCATTCGAGTCCACCAATACGCCTGCTTGAGGTCCTGGTACATCTTCATACTCCTAGGGTGGATGTAGAGGAGTGAATTGTGAGCCTCGTTCATAATGACTTTACGAAGGTCACCTTTAGGCACAACAATGCGATCCTCGAAGAAGAGAGTATCCTTGTCATCAAGGTGATAGCACTTGTACTTGGGTTGACTCTTGGCAATCCCAATCTTCACCTTCTTCACCATAGCATCAAGAAGTTGAGCCTTGCGAATCTGATCTTCCAAAGTAGGAGAGACTTGAAGGTTTGCGAGAAATCCTTGAGGAACAACTTGCAGGTTGAGTTTGCGGAAAGCTTCACAAAGCTCGGGTTGGTAAGTCTTGAGAATCAGACTGTTGCAGTAAGCCTTCCTGCTCAATGCGTCAGCAATTACAATGGCCTTGCCTGGAGTATATTCGATGCTTGGATTATACTCTTGAATCATTTCGAGCCAACGAGTCTGCCTGAGGGTGAGATTTGGCTGAGTGAAGATGTACTTGAGACTCTTGTGGTTAGTGAAGATGTCCACTTTTCTTCCCAATAAGAGATGTCTCCACGTCAAAAGAGCATGCACAACTGCCTCCAACTCGAGGTCATGAGTGGGGTAGTTCTTCTCGTAGGGCTTCAACTGGCGAGAGCTATAAGCCACAACTTTCTTCTCTTGCATCAACACTGCACCAAGACCTTGAAGAGAGGCATCACAGAAGACCTCGAATGGTTTGGATTCATCAGGAGGAGTCAGCACTGGAGCAGTGACTAATTTCTCTTTCAGGGTGTTGAAAGCGATGTGACATTCCGGACACCAAACGTACTTGACGTGCTTCTGAAGAAGGTTTGAAAGAGGCTTCGCAATCTTTGAAAAGTTCTCAACGAACCTTCGACAATAGCTTGCGAGACCAAGGAAGCTACGGAGTTGCTTCACGTTCTAAGGTGGTTCCGAATTCACAATTGCAGACACCTTCTCAGGATTCACCGCAATGCCCTTGGTAGAAATGCTATGCCCAAGATAGAGAACCTCATCGAGCCAAAACTCACACTTTGAGAAATTGGCTCTGACAACAACTTGTAACGCCCTCGATGCGGCTATATCTCCTACGCGTCGAAGCACGACTTAGAGGCATAACCGCATTGAAAGCAATGTCGCAAGTAAGGTAATCTTCACAACAACCCATGTAAATAGATAAAAGGGGAAAAGGTACATAGTTGGCTTACACTCGCCACGTCACACAAATACATGAATAACATTACAATCATCCAATACACTCATTGTCCGACTACGGTACCAAAATAAAGATCAACCCCAACATGCGACACGGTCCCCGATCACCCCAACTGGGCACCACTACTGATCATCTGGGAAAGACACATAGTAACGGCGAGAGTCTTCATCGAACTCCCACTTGAGCTCAAGCGCATCGTCTCGAATGGTATCATCGGTCCCTGCATCTGGTTGTGCAAGTAAACTGTGAGTCACAGGGACTCAGCAATCTCGCACCCTCGCGATCAAGACTATTTAAGCTTATAGGTAAGGCAAAGGTATGATGTGGAGCTGCAGCAAGCGACTAGCATATATGGTGGCTAGCCTATTCGCAAAAGAGAGCGAGAAGAGAAGGCAAAGCACGGACGAACAACTAATGATCAAGAAGTGATCCTAGAACAACCTACGTCAAGCATTACTCCAACACCGTGTTCACTTCCCGGACTCCACCGAGAAGAGACCATCACGGTAACACACGCGGTTGATTCATTATAATTAAGTTAAGGTTCATGTTATCTACAACCGGACATTAACAAATTCCCATCTGCCCATAACAGCGGGCACAACTTTCAAAGGTTCAAATCCCGGCAGGGGAGTCCCAACTTAGCCCATCACAAGCTCTCACGGTCAACGAAGGATATTCCTTCTAGCGGGAAGACCCGATCAGACTCGGCATCCCGGTTACAAGACATCCTCGACAATTGTAAAACAAATCCAGCAACACCGCCTGAATGTGCCGACAAATCCCGATAGGAGCTGCACATATCTCGTTCTCAGGGCACACTCAGATGAGCGCTCCATACAACTAAAACCAAACCTCGAGTTTCCCCGAGGGGGCGCTGCATAGGGCTCTAGTTTGGACCAACACTCAGGGGAGCACTGTCCTGGGGGGGGGTTTAAATAAAGATGACCCTTGGGCTGCGGAAACCCAAGGGAAAAAGAGGCTAGGTGGAAAATGGAAAAACCAAGGTTTGGCATTGCTGGAGGAGTTTTATTCAAGGGAACTGTCAAGGGGTTCCCATTATAACCCAACCGCGTAAGGAACGCAAAATCCGGGAACATAACACCGATATGACGGAAACTAGGGCGGCAAGAGTGGAACAAAACACTAGGCAAAAGGCCGAGCCTTCCACCCTTTACCAAGTATATAGGTGCATTAAGATAACAAGATAATATGGTGATATCCCAACAATAAACAATGTTCCAACAAGGAACGATCTCCAATCTTCACCTCCAACTAGCAACGCTATAAGAGGGGCTGAGCAAAGCGGTAACATAGCCAATCAGCGATTTGCTAGGACATGGTGGGTTAGAGGTTTGACATGGCAATTTAGGAGGCATTATAAGCAAGTGGTAGGTATCGTAGCATAGGCATAGCAAAAGAGCGAGCATCTAGCAAGCAAAGATAGAAGTGATTTCGAGGGTATGATCACCTTGCCTGCAAAGTTGTTAGAGTTGACTTGATCCTTGTAAGCAAACTCAACAGGCTCCTAATTCGCGAACTCATCTCCTGGCTCTACCCAAACAAGACAAACAATCAAAAGGAACACAATCAACCACGTGCAATGCTCAAACAACATGATGCAAACATGGTATGCTATGTGGGATGCGATATGTGATGCATATGCAAGATTTGACAAGGAATGATAGAACCTGTCCTCAACTTGGAAATCCAAGATTGCCACTGGAAAGGTGAGGTGATTTCGGTTGAAATCAATATAAAGATCACCGGAATCGGATGCACAGTTTGGAAATGGCAAGCAAAACAAATATGGCACCGGTCTGCAATAATCAGCAAGTAGCCATCTAAATGCATCAAGATAAGTATGCTACAGCACTCAAACATGACAACAAAATACATGGCAGGGATCCACTCATAATGCTGGACAAAATATGAAACATGAGCTACGGCTAATTCATCCATTAACAGGTTCAAACAAGCATGGAAAAAGTGTAAATGATAACAGGTTTCAGACTTAGTACATGCTACAGGAACTTAACATGTCAGAGTAAGGCATGGCATGAAGCTACTCAAAGCACTTAACAAAAGTCCCTTAGTGACCTTGAGCCAAAAGGGATCAGAAAATACAATTGCAAGCATGTGAAGATGGCAAAAACGTAAACAGATTTCAGACTTAGTGAAAAACTGGAGCATGCAAATCAGTTAACGAGTAGGCATGTTCACGAGCTCGATGCACTCACTATAGAGCATGGCATGACAAAATAATCATACACCCATCAAGAATACATGGCATAGAAGCTAGACATGGCAATAACAACAACATATCATGCACGGATCAATAGCAACATCCTCGGCAAAATCACTAACATGTCAACAATCTGCCAGGATTCACGATATAGCAAAGGTAGAGCTGGATTGACTCAAGCTAGGGTGCTCCATAAATGCAAACAAAGAGCTGGATGTATAGAGCACCACAATTTTAACAAAACATCCTTACTGATCATCCTCAAAAGAGGCACGAATCACTAGTAAAACAACATGAACATATGGCATAACGACAAAATCAGGACAAGGACTTAGTGAAATTCTAAGTCCGTGAAATCAGCATTACCGATTACACTACTTTGCAAGCTTGTGCTATTCACCACAAATATCAGAAAAATAAATGGTAAGCACCTCTGTGAAGATATCATGGCATATAACAAAACACATGTAGAGCTCAGGAGCATATCATGCACACATTAATCATGGCAAAAATGACAAATATCTATTTGATGAAACAGATCTGGCGAATTTATCACATATCCCTCTTCCAACAGCATTTCGGGCATCAAGATGAGCTCAAATGAAAATGATGCAATGAGATGAAATGATGTAATCGTTGAGATGAACATTTTTATATGCTACACGCGCAAAACGGAGTTATAGATGCAAAGTTACGACATGCCAAAGTTTGCAAAAATATCTGGGAGACGGAGAAGAAGTCAACCGCTAGGGTTTTTTTGGATCTGGATCTAGAAACTGTAGCAATGCACGCGGCTCGAGGTGCTCCGGCGAGCTTGAATCGGCTCTAGCGAGCTTGTCACGGCGGTGGGGACGCGAGGGAGAGGCGGATCCGCCCGGATCCGGCCCGGGATGGCGCTGCGGCGAGGTAGGGGAGGCTGGGCGGCGAGGAGGCGCCGGCGTGGGGCGGACTGGTGGCGGCGCGGCTCGCCGGCGGCATGACGTGCGGCGGCCGGCGAGGGGGCGGCGGTCGGCGGAAGGAGGAAGACGGTGGCGGCGTCTGGCGCTGGTGCGCGGCCCGGGTGCGTGGCGAGGAGGGCCGGCCTCAGGCCCGGCGGGCTTCGGCGGCGGTCGAGGTCGGCGGCGACACGTGGAGATTGGCGCGGGCGGTGGCGGGCGGACGTGTCCGGTCCGATTCGGACGCGTCCGGAGGCGGGAGGAGAAAGAAGCTAGGGTTAGGGGTGTTTTGACCCGAAATTTCGGGGGAAGGTCTAGTTTTATAGGTAGGAGGAGCTAGCAGGCTCCAAATTGAGCACGGTTTTCGGCCACGCGATCGTGATAGAACGCTCTAGATGATGGAGAGGGTTTAGGTGGGTTTTGTCCAGATTGGAGGGGTGTTGGGCTGCAACATAAACGAGGCCTTCTCGGTCCCTCGGTTAACCATTGGAGTATCAAACGAAGTCCAAATGGCACGAAACTTGACAGTCGGTCTATCGGTAGTAAAACAAGGCCGCATGGCAAGTCTCGGTCCAATCCGGAAATGTTTAACCCCCACACATGAAAAGAGGTAGAAAGGGGCACCGGAGGAGATAGGAGCACCAGAATGCAAAACGGAAAACGGGGAAATGCTCGGATGCATGAGAAGAACACGTATGCAAATGCAATGCACATGATATGATATGAGATGCATGACAAAGGCGACAACACATGGAGACAAAAACCCGAACCCGAGGAAAATAAAATAACTTAGGCCAGAAACGGCAAGAGTTGGAGTCTAGATAAGTTAAATTACATCCAGGGTGTTACAACGTCGCCCACATCCGTCTGTCGTACAACGCCATCCTTGGGTATCCAACATTGGCCAAGTTTATGGCAGTGACCCACCACGGCTACAACGTCCTCAAGATGTCAGGGACTCGTGGCGTCATCACGGTCCCTTGTAAAGAAGGAGATGCGGTGTGCTCCCTCGAGCGTGCCTACCAAGCTGCAGCAGCCGAAGACCCCAACGACGAAGGCACCTTGTACTCTCCTGAAGCCATCCCTAAGGAGAAGTAGCTACTCCACCTAGGGCCTCAGGAGAGCAGCGTCTCCAATGGGACCACCTCAAGATCCACGCCCGCAGCTAGGTGCCTCCCTCCCTCGCATAGGAAGGCGTGCCCGACGCCCTCCTCAGGCAAGGCTCGGGGGCTCTCTTCTAGAAGGCCTCAGACCTAGCCAGCATCACGAGGGAGGCGCTCGGGCACCATGTGGAGGCATGCTTTGCCACACATTTCCCTCAGGAAGGCACTGGGCGAGGAGTGCCCGGTGCTCAAGAATTCGTCGTCAAGGTGACCCAGGAGCTTCAAGAGGCAAGGGCCATACGTGGCGACCATCACCCACCACCAGGCGTAGCTCCCCATCCTGGCGAGGACGGCAGGCTACATGTCTACGTCGACATTCTAGGGCTCAACAGGGCTGCATCTCAAGAGCGCTTCTGGCGTTCGCGCGTTGGTCAGTGCGAGGGTCCACCTCACAGCTACGTTCACATGCCGTTTGGCTTGCCGAACACGGTCGTCACCTTCCAACGCCTCCTGCGGAGCATTCAGGCGGCTCAGGAGGCCAGGCATCACGCCGTCTTGGCGGAGATGGAGATGGTCCTTAAGGAACCACCTGAGCCCCCGGAGCCTCCTGAGGCTCAGGGCCCTGGCGGCTCTTGAGGAACGACTCCTTTAGCATGCACCTTCGGCTACTCCAACACCACTCCGGCTACGGTATCAGGTGACTCTTCCCTGTTCATTCAGTTGGGGGCGCCCCTCAGGCAGCATTATCCCCAAGTGGCACGGGTCTGTCCCTGCGACGTGTATCCTTTCGCACCTTTAGCTTACCCTGCCGGGGGCGCCCCTCGGGCTGCATCATCCCCAGGCCGCTCGGGTCTATCCCAGTGGCATGGGTCGTTCTTGCATCTATCTGAGCTAACCTGCCTCTCTGCTTGAGTCATTTCATGATTATCGCCTGCTTGCTTATTATCCATGACGGCCACCCGCGCTGCCCATCGCCCCCCTTCTCATCCCGCAATGGGGGCTACTCATGCTGGCACGACGCTTGTGCTCGGGTCCGTCCCTACAACGCTGAAAAATCTGAGTGGTCGAGCTCTGGCTCGCGGCACGCCCCGCCCACGTCACGTCACCAGGCCCTCAGTGCCTTCATCTTCTTGCGGAACAACCAATGCCAGACCGTCAAGCGCGGTTGCAACCTGTATTCCTCCCTCGCGCTAACCTACAGGAACCTCCGAAGGCTGATGGCGGGCGGCACCACGGGCTCCTTCTTTTTTCACACAATTCGCTTGCACGTTAAAGGGCGAGCTCCTGATCATCGCGACCCAGGAACTCTTACTGGCTCTCCATCCCTCACCCCTGGCCTTGATCATGGCATCGCGACCTGGCATACCAGCAGCGGCTGAGCTCGCGCGAGGGCCAGGACCCGAGGACGCAGAGCACATAGAAGGACGTGAAAGGAGGGGGAAGCTCGCGCGAGCCTGACCTAGTTGACGCATCAAGCTGGCGCGACACAAGCAATCGACTTTGGACCGCTAAGATGGGTCTCGCACTCGGATCAGCCAAGCACTATGACACAGGATTCCCATCTCTTGCAGCCTTGCTACGGCAACACCGCCTTCCTTTCCTACCTTCAAGTATTTGCTTGCACCCTAAAGGGGACCTCTTGAGCATCGCGCCTTAGGAGCTCTTACTGGACCTCGGGCCGCTCACCTCCTAGCCTTGACCACGGCATCACGACCTGGCATACCAGCGACGGCTGTATCCTGCCTGGGTACCGGGACCTATTGGCGTAGATCACCAAGCTACCACGAGGTTGGAACGGGGGACTGAGCCGAAGCAAGACACACATACTTGTACATGCGGTGGAGTAGCGCGCGGTGGAGGCTGGATGAACAGGAGCCCATGGATGAACAATCGCATGTGGACGCTGGAGGAGGTCGACAGTGGATTAACAGTAGCCTGTGGAGGCTGGAGGGGGTTGACGATGCAGATGAACAATATCCCGTGGAGTCCCGTTTTGCGGTACGCCGCACCCCTCCTGATGAACAGGACCCCCGTTTCAATCGTAGCACTCCAACACAAGTCCGTTTCCTCCGTTTTGCGGTACGGCACACCCGTCCCGATCAACAGGACCTCGTTTCGACTGTAGGAGGCCCGTTTCCTCCGTTTTGCGGTACGCCAGACCCCTTCCGATGAACAGGATCCCGTTTCGAACGTGGCCGGTTGAACACAAGGCCGTTTCCTCTGTTGTGCGGTAGGCGAGGCCTTGTTTCCATTGGCCGTTCCGTCCAAGCCGGTTGGCTCCCACACGTTCCCTTGCCTCCCGATGAACACGACGCATTCCGTTACCTCCCCATGAACACGACGATGACGCAGTTTCTTCGTTCCGACCCAGCCATGTACATGAGCCCTGGCCGTATGTATGCGCGAGTAGGTGTTCGAGACCCCGCCCGTATGTATGTACGTGGCCGTATTTTCTTTCTTGCACACTAGCCGCTGTACGTACGTGTACATGCTACATGCGCGCCTCTACTACGACACGTGCGTGCTCTACATCGACTAGTATGTACGTACACGTTCGTGACCAGAATGACAACGCTATGTACGCTTCGACCAGGTGGGTCCCGACTGTCAGGCACTTTCTTGCGTGCAAAGATATAGCTGGTGGGTCCCAGCAGTCAGGGGGGCGAATCATTTTTTTGCCCAGACACACTTCCTTGCGTGCGAAGATGTAGCTGGTGGGTCCCAGCAGTTAGGGGGGAAACATTTTTTCGTGAAATACGGTGGCCCGTCCGGTGGGTCCCCGTTGTCAGGTGTAGGAATAATTATTTTGCGTGTAATAAGGAGGCACTTCCTTGCGGCTGTCGTGGACCCAGCTGTCAACCTCTCCACGTATAGTATTGTTCCGATGGAAGTCGGTCGTTGACCACATTGACCACGTCACGCCGAGAGCACCAAGGCAGTGGATGTCGGTGAGGCCTAGGAAGGGGACGACGCGGAGAGGAGTACGAGGGTTCACTGGTTCAGCTCCGGTGTGAGGCTGTCGTCGCTGCGGAATAACAAGGGGTGTGTGTGAGTAGAGGGATGGCCTGGCCAGCGGTGGGAGTTGTAGGGGCGGTGAGGCCTCCGCTGCATCGCAGCCGGTCACGGGAGGCAGGAGCACGAGGCACGACCGGCGCTGGTTTGGGCGGCTGGAGCAAGAAGACCAGAGGTTGAAGAAGCACTACGGCCGTTGGATGGACATCGTACGGTCACTGGAGCTAGAATCGTGCATATTGACTAAGTTGACAAAGCCCTCCGTCCCCGCCAACTTAGTAGGCCCACAAGTCAGCCTCCCACTATACTGGGTCCCAGCTAGCAGGGGGAGTATTCATTTTTTGTGCGTAATAAGGAGGCACTTCCTTGCCTGCGAAGATATAGCAGGTGGGTCCGAGCTATCAGTGGAGGTAACGTTTTTTCACAAAATACAGAGGCCCTTTCAATGGGTCCCAAATGTTAGGTGGACCCAGCTGTGAGCCTCTCCATTTACAGTCCACTTCAGATGCATGTCGGTCATTGACCACGTTGACCAGGCTGCATCGAGAGCACCAGGGCGGTGGACGACGGTGAGACCTAGGAAGGGAACGACTCGGAGCAAGGGAAGACTCGGCAGTTGTTTCCCACGTGGAGGGGAGTACGACTGTACGAGGGTTTACTAGTTCGTCTGCCGTCGCCAAAGAATAACAACAGGTGTGGGTGAGTAGAGGGATGGCTAGGCCAGCGATGGGAGTACGGTGGGGCGGTGAGGCCTGCGCGGCAGCACAGCCGGCCACGGGGAGGAGGGAGCAGGCAGTCCCACCGGTGCTTGTTTGAGCGGCTGGAGCAGGAAGAGCCGAGATTGAAGAAGCACAACAGCCATTGGATGGACATCCAACAGTCACTACTTGTGAGTCAACCTTTTTTTAGGAAAGCCTCAAATCTGTAGAAAACAGCATATAACCCATCTGCCATTACTTCTAATAATTTATAGCCCATTTGCTAATTCTTAAGGTTTTTTTGGAGCCCATATTCTTTTTGTTAGCATTATAGCCCATATTGTGGCCATGGTTAAAAAATTATACCAAATTTTGCATATTTCGGTGCGGTCCGAACTGTTTTTAATCCCAAATTTTTTATTCACATTTAAACTGATTTTAAAAATAAATGTATATCAATATAAAATCCAACAAATTGTACACGCATAAAAATCAATGCAATTTAAAATCTCGAAATGAAAAAAAGAAATTTGAAACTAATTGCCGGTTTGATGTGTTTTAAAAATGTACACCCCATTTCTCATTACTGATATGCCATTTTCTCGGCCAGCCGAATGAAGCTCTCCTTGTCTTGAAAGATTTGTAGCCCAATAGGCCTGACAAAGCGACTTAGATGGCAAATCACAAAAAAACTGGGCCGTGGCCGTGGACCCAGCTGTCAGCCTCTCCACATACAGTACTCTTTCGATGGAAGTCGGTCGTTGACCACATTGACCACGCCATGCCGAGAGCACCAAGGCGGTGGACGACGGCGAGGCCTAGGAGGGGAACGACGCGGAGTCGGGGAAGACGCGGCAGTGGATGCCCACCTGGAGAGGAGTACGAGGGTTCACTGGTTTGGCCGGGTGTGAGGTTGCCGTCGCCACAGAATAACAGGGGGTGTGGGTGAGTAGAGGGATGGCCTGGCCAGCGGTGGGAGTAGTAGGGGGCGGTGAGGCCTCCGCGGCATCGCAGCCGGCCACGGGAGGCAGGAGCACGAGGCATGACCGATGCTGGTTTGGGAGGCTGGAGCAAGAAGACCAGTGGTTGAAGAAGCACTACGGCCGTTGGATGGACATGGTACGGTCACTTGAGCTAGAATCGTTCATATTGACTAAGTTGACAAACCCCTCCGTCCCCATCAACTTAGTTGGCCCACAAGTCAGCCTCCCACTATTGTGGGCCATAGCTAGCAGGGGGTATTCATTTTTTGTGTGTAATAAGGAGGCACTTCCTTGCGTGCGAAGATATAGCTGGTGGGTCCGACCTGTCAGCGGTGTGAATGTTTTTTTCGCGAAATACAGAGGCCCTTCCGGTGGGTCCCAACTGTCAGGTGGAGGAATCGTTATTTTGCGTGTAATAAGGATGCATTTCCTTGCGTGCGGCCGTGGACCCAGCTGTCAGCCTCTCCATGCACAGTCTACTGCTGATGGTGTCGTTCATTGACCACGTTGTCCACTCCGCGCTGAGCGCATCCAAGGTAGTGGACGGCGGCAAGGCCTGGGAAGGGGACGACACGGAGCCGGGGAAGACACGGCAGTGGATGCCCACGCGGAGGGGAGTACGAGGGTTCACTGGTTCGGCTGTGGTGTGAGGCTGCCGTCGTCGTAGGGCCTGGCTAGCGGTGGGAGTAGTAGGGGGTGGTGAGGCCTCAACGGCAGCCCAGCCGGCCACTGGACGCAGGAGCAGGCGGTCTCGCCGGCGCTGGTTTGGGCGGCTGGTGCAAGAAGAGCAGCGATTGAAGAAGCAACAGGACCATTCGATTCAAATCCAACGGTTACTGCTGCTAGAATCCTTTGTTGACTAGGTTGACAAGCCTCACAAGTCAGCCTCCAAACTGGTGCGCCCCAGATGTCAGTGGGAGGAATCATTTTTTCGCGTAATAAGGAGGTAGTTCATTGCATGCGGCCAGACCAGCGGAGGGAGTATGGTGGGCCGGGGAAGCCTGCGCGGCATCACAGCAGGCCACAAGAGGAGGGAGCAGGCAGTCCCGCTGGCACTAGTTTATGCGGCTGGAGCAGGAAGATCAGAGATTGAAGAAGCACGTCGGCCGTTGGATGGATATCCAACAGTCACTGCTGCTAGAATCGTGTGTTGACTGACAAAGCCTTGCGTAAACAAGTCATCCTCGAAATCTGTGGCGTGTACAACCCGTTTGCTATTATTTTTATAATTTTACTCATTTTCTAATTCATATGGAATTTATTGCAGCCCGTTTTCCATTTTTAGAATTGCTTCCCATTTTATGGTCAGTACCAGGGTTAAAAAATTAACTAAATATGTAGGAAATTTTGAAAATTCACAAAATTTTGCTGGGGAACAAAATATTCTTAATCCAAAAATTAGTAGGCATACTAAAACAAAATTAAAAATAAATTAGTACTATGTCATGTTAAATCCAATGAAATACTCCCTCTGTCCCAAAATTCTTGTCTTAGATTTGTCTAAATACGGATGTATCAAGTCACGTTTTGGTATTAGATACATCCGTATCTAGACTAATCTAAGACAAGAATTTTGGGATGGAGGGTGTCGTTGTCAAAACCGGCGGATCTCGGGTAGGGGGTCCCGAACTGTGCGTCTATGGAGAATGGTAATAGGAGGCAGGGGACACAATGTTTTACCCAGGTTCGGGCCCTCTTAATGGAGGTAAAACCCTACGTCCTGCTTGATTAATATTGATGATATGGGTAGTACAAGAGTAGATCTACCACGAGATCAGAGAGGCTAAACCCTAGAAGCTAGCCTATGGTATGATTGTATGTTGTAGTTGTTGTGTCCTACGGACTAAAACCCTCCGGTTTCTATAGACACCGGAGAGGGTTAGGGTTACACAATGTTGGTTACAAAGGAGGAGATATCCATATCCGTATTGCCTAGCTTGCCTTCCACGCCAAGTAGAGTCCCATCCGGACACGAGACAAAGTCTTCAATCTTGTATCTTCATAGTCCAACAGTCCGGCCAAAGGATATAATCCGGCTGTCCGGAGACCCCCTAATCCAGGACTCCCTCAGTAGCCCCTGAACCAGGCTTCAATGATGATGAGTCCGGCGCGCAGTATTGTCTTCGGCATTGCAAGGCGGGTTCCTCCTCCGAATACATCACGGAAGGATTTGAATACAAGGATAGTGTCCGACCCTGCAAAATAAGTTCCACATACCACCGTAGAGAGAATAATATTTCCACAAATCTAATCTGCTGACACGTTTCGGCAACATGACATTATGCCATGGCCCGGTAATTATTCGAACTGTTTTTCTTCAACCAGCCTCACACATAACACGAGGCGGTTTCTTGACACGTCTTGTCAAAGCAGAGATCGCGCCCCCCTAATTACGGGATTCTCATCAATGCGGTCATGGGTAACCCAACCGTATCTAGGACTCCTAAATTACAGGCAAGTCCCAAACGGCTACGGAGAGGACACTTGATATTCACCCTCTTTATAAAGGGACAAGGCTTTTACTTTTTTCCCTTCCGTACTCAATCGAATCCTTCCCCCGCCTCGAGTTCTAACACCCAAAGCCCAGGTCAGGTGCTCCGGATCTTCAATCATGCCCGGATCTAGCCTTCAAGGCCAGTGGATGCCCTCCTCCGTTACAGAAGAAGACATCAAGAAGTTGAGGGAGGCCAGATACCTGACCGCCGAGGTTTCGCATCGGCTGCGTTCTCAAGGGCAGGTCGTCCCTACTCCTGAACCCAACAAAGACGCTGTGTTCAGCTCCCACTTCCTCCGAGATCTAGGCCTCACTCTAGATCCCTTTGTTAGGGGGCTGATGTTTTATTACGGGCTAGATATCCATGATCTGGCCCCGGACTCCTTTCTCCACATCTCATCATTTATTGTTGTATGTGAGGCCTTCCTCCGCATTACTCCTCACTTCGGCCTATGGCTCAAGACCTTTGACGTGAAGCCGAAGGTGGTCGAGGGGCAGCATGTAGCGTGCGGAGGCGCATTAATAAGCGGAATTACCAGAGCTCCATGGCCAAAGGGTTCTATTCCAGAGGTGTCCGGATTATGGCAACGGGAGTGGTTTTACATCACAGCTCCCAGAAGTGCCAAGTGGGTGACTGCCCCTGCTTTCCGCTCAAGCCCTCCACCACAACTGATGTCATGGATTAGTAGAGGGCTGAGCTGGGGTCCCGCCAAGGACGTGCCTGTACTGCAAAGCCACATTCAAAATCTCTTTGAAGGAGATTTCAGTTTGATTATGGTAATGCAAGTCATGCTGGTTCGACGAATCCAGCCATGCAAACCCCGGCCTCTTCGCATGTCGGAGTTCAACCCAGAAGGACCGCACGCTATTCAGGATTTCCTCGGCCTGACGCACGAGGAGATGTATAAATCATTCTTCGGACCTTAGATAGATTGTCCGGATACTACCGAGGACGTGGGCCTGAGCAGCAACCGCACCACCGACCAAGTAAGTTATCCTCTAGCCGAACACACCGTCTTTCATTTATCATGACGTTATTCTGAGAAATCGCTCTTCGACCAGGACTGGATAACAAAGGCGAAGACGATTCGGTGTTCGGCCCCCCTTCCAGAGGGTTTGGAAAATCCGGTACTGGAAAAGATGCTCGAGCTAGCACCTTGCCCTAAGCCCTCAAAGGAAGACAAAGGGGGGAATAATGAGGGCGAAAGCGGGCCTCCATCTCTACCTATTCCGACCGAGGGAATGAGCGCCTCCATGAGGGAGGATAACCGAGGGGAGGAATCGGACATTCTCTCACCCCGGGGGAGGAAGAGGACTACCTCTGAAGATCCGGAAACCAAGGTTTCCAAGCAGGAGAAGAAATCTCCACAAGAGGGTCCTGCCTTGGAGGGTGCTCTTGCCGCACAAAGTCCACGTGGGGATCAGCCCTCTAATGAGCTGTAAGTAATTAAAAAGTACTTTAATAGTGAAGATATATTACCTTACCTCCGAGGAAAATAACCGAAGTATTTATCTTGCAGTTCGGATCTTTGCCCTTCTTAGCAGAGCTCGTCTTCGGGGGATCTTCTTCCAGAGATGATGGAGAGTGAAACGCCTCCCCTGGACTCCTCCGCTCAAGAAGCAGGTGACCTTGAAGTGTCGTCACGGAGGGCCTCTCCGGATCCGGTGAGGCCAGAAGATAATCTTATAGTCACCCGAAGTCCCCAGCGTCCGGCTCTCAAAGAGAGCAAACAGAAGAGCCCGGCACCGACTGGTATGCGGTCGGACATACTGAGAGAGCTGTTGGAGTGAGCGGCCATCTCAGAATAACACCATACATTGATGCGTATGGTGATGGAAAGGATCTCATCCGCCGAAAGCGGGTTGCATGATGCCTTTATGAGTCTACTGACGGGCTTTGAGGTACGTAAAATGATGTACATTTGTGATGGTACTGCACATTTTTAGCTGTGCCCTGTGTAGATAGTAGCCCCTGAGACTCTGGTTGTCGCCAAGAATGGCGGCAAACAGAAGATCATAGTCCCAGGGAATAAGCATACTGCTTTAATGTGCAGGTAGTGGGAGCTCCAGTGGCTAGCCGGACTCATGAGTTTGCCGAACTGAAGCGGCAACTGGATGCGGCGGATGCCGACATCGAGCTTGTTAACAAGAGGCTTGACGAGGCACATGGTAAGTGTTATTTCTGGTGAATGCCACATAGTAAGAGCAGCATGATGCCAGTATCTTTAATATGTTGTGTCTACAGATGGAGCTGCCACCGTGGAAACCCTGCGGGCGGAACTTGCCCGAGCCAAAGAACAAGCAAGGATTAGTAATGTGACTGCTTTGAAGGCGGCCGAAGAGTTGAAAGCCGAGAAGGCCGCGCATTGCGAGAGCAAAGAGAAGATGACCAAGATGGCCGTAAAGTTAAAAGACACTACCGACCGTTGCCAGTTCGTTGAAAAAGAAAACCGAGCGAAGGCAACAGACCTTGAAAAGGCCACGATGGCGAACAAAGACACCCGCTCTACTATGAGAGCGAAGAAGGAGGAGCTACGTGAAGCCGGGGATATCGCGGCTAGGAAACCCTTCATGCTACGGAGAAAGTTTGGAGGTCCACGCTAGGCCCCTCTGGATCGGCTGTGGAGTTCAGCAGACGCATATATGGACTTGGCGGCGAGCGCAGCCGATGTGGCCAAATACTTCCAAGGTCAAACAGATCGTGAAGTGTACAAGTTGTTCTGGTCGCAATTCAACGTTCTAGAGCGTCCGCTTCCATTGACTGATCAGCTAGCCGAATGGGCCGAACTAATTAGGTTGTCCGAACTCGCCATGAGGTCTGTCGTGGATCAGCTGTGGCCTGAAAAGCCGAAGCTGAACAACTATTTCAGCTTAGTGCAGTAGTTCCTTGGTGCGGTGCCGTGCATCAATGTGATGAAGAGGTCAGCGTGCATAGAAAGCTCGCGGATGGCCCTTGCCCATGTTAAATCATACTGGGCGGAGATGGATGCTACCACTGTTGATGCGCAGGGTTCGGCCATAGGCTGAGTGGCTG
The DNA here is from genome assembly GCF_056163025.1 of Triticum urartu. NCBI lineage: Eukaryota > Viridiplantae > Streptophyta > Magnoliopsida > Poales > Poaceae > Triticum > Triticum urartu. The sequence goes on along the minus strand of NC_141873.1, from coordinate 241,838,150 downwards.
CCGAGCACTATTTCGAAGAGGTTCTCAAGGGTGCTCGTTTGATAGAAGCCCAGTGCTCGAAGAATATTATGTTTGAGTGACATGTATTCCCATTGTAAACACAATGTTTTTATGAAGTTTATTAAGGCTGTGTTTATACTTTTGCCTGAAAGTAATATGATGCCACATGTGCGGTCGTTTATGTATACATGTGTATAACCTGAAAGATTGCAGTCGTCGGCTTCAGCCCCCATGCATATAATGCGGAGGTGTTCGCAGAAGACGCGTGCTCACACTTAACCCAACGTCTTGGTCCTATTAAGGAGGTGATAGCGCAGCGAACGAGGCAACCGAACTATAATTCTTTAACACTTTCACTTAGCCATAGGAGTTTGACAGTGGGGCTACTATATAGCCCCTGTTGGCTCCGCATTCTCCCGAATTCGGGGTGCGTACATGCCTGGCTGGGAAACGGCCCTTCGTTAAGGCGGAGGAATTCTAACATTCCGATAGGTCATCGAGTGGTTGACCAGTCTCACGCTATATCATGACAGTCAGTTTTCGGCTTTCTCTACTGAGGTGCTCATCCGGATGATCCGGGGCACAATCGCAGTAGTTCTCCTAGTGCTACCTTAGCCAATAGAGCGGAACATAAGGTACCAAAACATAGGAGCCGGGCAAACCCAACATTTGACCAAAGACATGATTCAGAGCTGATGCATAGAAGGCCAAACTCGCGACGCCGAACACTCCCTAAGGTGTTCGGTCTTTATGGTATAAACCGGGCCTAAATACTGCCCTTTGTAAGAAGCCCCTGGTGTCCAGGTACATGCATTATTCTGACGTGGCCACATGCCAAGACGCCAGCATCCTTCTCAATTGTACTGAGAATCCGAGGGATGTGTATCAACAAGAGACAGTAAAAAAGGTTGACGCAGGGTCTTAATCTAAAAAGAATCCTTGGGATGGGTCCCTGCTGCATGTCTGCGCCTATGTCTCTGTTGTGCCGTATCCTGGACGGGTGTAGCACGATGGTCATCTGTAAAAGAGAGAAACTTAGGTGAAAAGTTGTCGTGCAAAAAGGTAGGTTTGAAGAAACCATGTATAATTCAAGATGAGTAAAAATTGCCACTTGTCTGCGCGCGTTGAGCCTCTTGTATTTGTAATAGGGGTGTGGCTTATCAAACCTGTGTAAGTTACATATAGCTGTGCCGGACTCGTCTAACCGTGTCTGTGGTCTTGACGACCTATCAAATGCTTTAGCTGGTGAGGCCCTTTTTAGTGTGCGGCTGCCAACGCAGTCGCACTCTCTTCGGCGCGCAGGGATCGCTTAATATTTCCATTCACTATAATGATGCCACGTGGACCGGGCATCTTAAGCGTAAGGGAAGCGTAATGCGGTATTGCATTAAAGTGAGCGAAAGCTTGGCATCCAAGTAGGGCTTGATAGCCACTTTGGAATGGAGCAATGTGGAATGTTAAATTTTCGCTACCGAAGTTATCGGGGAAGCTGAATATAACCTCTAGTAGCAGGGAGCCCGTGCAATGAGCCCCTAGGCCTGGCATTACTCCTTTAAAGGTAGTGTTGCTATGGCAAATTTTTGTTGGGTCTATCCCCATTTCGCGGATTGTATCCTGGTATATCAGGTTTAGACTGCTGCCACCGTCCATCAGGACTCGTGTGAAGTGGTATCCATCAATTATTGGGTCTAATACCATGGCAGCCCATCCTACACGCCGGATACTTGTTGAGTAATCACGATGGTCGAAAGTGATCGGTTGAGACGACCAGTGGAAGGACTCCGCGGTGATTGGCCCTTGGGCATATTTTTCTAGGAGTGCCGCTTTGTTTCTCCCCTTGATCACGTATAACACGTTGACTATTTTAACTTCTGGTGGAAACTTCTTTTGTTCCCCAGTGTCTTGCTTGAGAGGCTCACCCTCGTCTTCGCTTGGTGTATCCTCCGCCTTGTGTACGGCGTTGAGCTTGCCGGACTGCTTGAAGACCCAACATTCTCTATGGGTATGATTAGCGGGTTTACTAGGGGTGATATGGATCTGACATACTTGGTCCATAATTTTGTTTAGGTTGGACAGTTCGTCTCTTGCGCCTTTAGAGGGCGGCTTTTGCTGACTTGGCCGAGAGCTTTTGAATCCGGCATTTACTGTCGTGCTCTTCGTGCTGTCTTCTTTATTCCGGTGTTTGTTATTGTTGTTGCGCCGTGATTTCCCATTTCCATCTCTAACTTCGGATGTACTGGGGTCGTTGATGCTGCATCTGGCTAGCCAGCTATCCTCACCCGCGCAAAAGCGAGTCATGAGGCTTTTTAATGCTGCCATTGTTCTCGGCTTTTCTTGGCCGAGATGTCTAGCAAGCCATTCGTCACGGACGCTATGCTTAAAAGCTGCCAAGGCTTCGGCGTCCGGATGGTTGACTATTTGGTTCTTTTTAGTAAGAAACCTGTTCCAAAGCTTTCGGGCTGACTCTCCGGGCTGTTGAGTTATATGACTCAAATCGTCCGCATCCAGAGGTCGGACGTAAGTCCCCTGAAAATTTGCCCGAAAAGCATCTTCGAGCTCTTCCAAGCTTCCAATGGAACTTTCGGGGAGGCTCTTAAGCCAGTGCCGAGCTAGCCCTTTGAGTTTAAGGGGTAAATACTTAATGGCGTGGAGGTCGTCTCCTCGAGCCATATGGATACTAGGGTATGTTGTTCCGTCGTATGCCTCTATATTTACGGGTTTGAATCCCTCTGGAAATTCATGATCCAACACCTCATCAGTGAAACATAGCGGGTGTGCGGCACCCCTGTATCCGGGTGTACCGCGTTATTCGGATGTTTCTTGTGTTGCGTTGTATGCTGGAGCGCGCTTACGTGGTCCATAGATGGATCTAGTTGTGCCGTCCTTTTGATGCGAGTCCTCACGGGGATCGCGTATTGGCTTATGTGCGGCGTTGTTTGCCGCTCTATGTTGGCCGTGAGGTCGCTTATCCAGCCAGATGGCTGTTTTGATTTTTGGTTGTGGGGGATCTAAGGCCTCCTCGTCGAATTCAGGTAGCAACTTCTGCTTCGGGTAGCTCTTGGTGGGGCGATTACCGCCGTACTTCGCTGCTGTGTTGAGTACTTTGTTCCATTTGATTTGGAGTGTGTCTTGCGCAGCCTTGAGCCTTTGCTTCTGCTTTTTTAGACTCCTCGCAGTGGCAACGAGCCTTTGATGGGCATCCTGTTGCTCCGGGTGTCTGTCCGGTGTGACGTCGTATGGACTATGATCTTTGACAGAGTCGGGTTGTTCGGCTTGATTCTCCGTGTTGCCGTGGTCCGGCAATGGTTCCCCCTGCTCTAACGCTGGGTTTGTATGATCGTTGTTTCTACCGAGGCGGGATTTGGGGCGGCGCTTACGCCGCCATTTTGACTACTTCTCGAGGGAACAACCCTTCGTTGCATCCTTCCGCTCCTCGTCGTCGTTTTCCTCTGGTGTGTCCACCATGTATACATCATGTGGTGAAGTGGGCGTCCAGTGCCCTGTGGGCAGTGGTTCCTATTCGTCTCCCGCATCGTCGTCCATACCGTCGATGTCTTCGGAGTCGAAGTCGAGCATGTCGGTTATGTCATCGAAAGTGGCTACTAAGTGGGTGGCGGGTGGGGCACGAATTTCTTCATCGTCCGCATCCCAGTCCTGCCAGACTTAGTTCGGCCAGGGTCCTCCTGACAAGGACAGAGACCTTAATGAGTTCAGTATGTCGCCAAAGGGCGAGTGCTGAAAAATATCCGCGGAGGTAAACTCCATGATCGGTGCCCAATCGGATTTGATAGGAATGGGCGCAGGCAGTTCGGAGTCCGTGGCCGGAGAAGGATCCGGCAGTTTAACAACACGGCTCTCGTGCAAGGAAGGTCAATTTTTGGCTTGATAGCCGCTGAGGGTAAGGCCTCCATGGCAGGGTCCATCCACCCGTCCATGGACGGTGCAACTGGCTCCGAATTGAGGGTCGGAGCGGCTTCCTGTGCGATCTCCTGAACATTGTCCGATGGTAGAGCTAAATCATACTCATCGTGACCGTGTGACGCACAAGGCAAAGGCTCGAATCCGTCGAAGATCAAGTCTCCATGGATATCGGCCGTGTAGTTTAAGCTTCCAAACCTGACCTGGTGGCCAGGGGCGTAACTTTCAATCTGCTCCAGATGGCCAAGCAAATTGGCCCGTAGTGCAAAGCCGCCGAACACGAAGATCTGTCCGGGGAGAAAAGTCTCACCCTGGACTACATCGCTATCGATGATAGTAGGAGCCATCAAGCCTAACGGCGACGACACAGAGGAACTCTCAATGAAAGCACCAATGTCGGTGTCAAAACCGGCAGATCTCGGGTAGGGGGTCCCGAAATGTGCGTCTAAGGCGGATGGTAATAGGAGGCAGGGGACACAATGTTTTACCCAGGTTCGGGCCCTCTTAATGGAGGTAAAACCCTACGTCCTGCTTGATTAATATTTATGATATGGGTAGTACAAGAGTAGATCTACCACGAGATCGGAGAGGCTAAACCCTAGAAGCTAGCCTATGGTATGATTGTATGTTGTAGTTGTTGTGTCCTACGGACTAAAACCCTCCGATTTATATAGACACAGGAGAGGGTTAGGGTCACACAAGGTCGGTTACAAAGGAGGAGATATCCATATCCGTATTGCCTAGCTTGCCTTCCACGCCAAGTAGACTCCCATCCGGACACGAGACGAAGTCTCCAATCTTGTATCTTCATAGTCCAACAGTCCGGCCAAAGGATATAATCCGGCTGTCCGGAGACCCCCTAATCGAGGACTCCCTCAGAGGGAGTATAAGATATCAGTGAAGAACAAAAACAAAAAAAGAAACTAATATCCCATTTGCTATAATTTTTTTGGAATTTTCAACCCCTTTTGATATTACTTTTAACAGACACGGACCATACTCTTTGGCCTGGCCGGAATGCATCCCTCTTCGTCTTGAAAGATTTGCAGCCCAGTAAGTCGGAGAAAACAAATAGGCCTAGCTTGGGTATTCTTCAAAAAGAAATACTGGACTACCTATTTTCCCAAAGAAAAAACTGTTGGGCTGGTCATGTTGTTAGATGGGCCACAAAGACCACACAACCGAGTTTATAGACTGCTCCTCCGAATTAGTACTAAAAAAGTTGTGCAATTCTATCATTAATTGATTATACGTTGAAAATGATGTGGGTCCCAGATATTAGCAGGGTGGATTAGAGTAAAAAACGAGGGGTTCATCTGAGTAGTAAAAGAGGCGCTTGCTTGTGTCTGTACTATCATACTCACAACTACAGTCCTCTCCCGATTCACTATGTTGACATGGACCGTTTCGAAAAAAACTATGGTGACAGGGCCGGACGGCGGCGCCACTGCGAGCGCACCAAGGCGGAGGGTAAAGTGCTATCGCCAATGTGTTGGGCTGGGTTGGACATTCTTATTGAAAAATAAAAATGGACCGGAACTATTTACAACGTTGACTACGATTTGGATGGGTCCGCTAGTTGCAGGAAGAAAATGCTGGGAGAAAGAAGACTGGTCGCTATCTTTGCCTAAGAATAATATCGACTAAATGTAACAACACTATCATAGGAAATAATATCCTCCTGTTAAATCGTGAATTTAAAGAACTGGTGCATGAGCATTTAGCTTTATTTATTTGTTTATTTATTTATCTTTAGGGGACCATGAGCATGTACCTGGGCCGGATTCATGTGAGAGCCTCCCTTCCAGTTAATTATGGGCTTCTCTATTGGGCCATCATCAGTGGGCTACATGTTACCAACAACTGGAAAATGTGTTCCGTACGAAAAATAGTATGCACTACGTACGGTACGGGGCACTAAAGTATCGAATCGTGCAAAAACTTCCAAAACATTGTGTTTGTCGTTCTAACAACACATTTATTCAACCAACAGACGAAATATACTACTGATTGTACATTGAAAACAGCAGCAGCAACAACCAATGTTGGGGGTGCAACAGAAGCAGTAAGCAGGCCAGAAGAGTGAAGACGCAGCTCTCTCTTCCAAACCAAACATCAGCCATCATTACAAAAGGGCTACCAAAAAAGAACAAGTGTATGCATCAAACTAAATAAAGATCCTACTACACCAAGTGTACGCATCTAACTAACTGGCTCCGTTAGATGTTACTATTTATTAAGCTGTGGAGATTGGCTGACGGCTTGAACCAGATGGGTGCCTGACGGGGGAAACTCCAGCCAGCAGGTCGAAGTCTAATACTTGTGAACCTCTCTCCTACTTTGGGTTGCAGAGCGTGGCGGCACATATCATGGTATGGTGCATGCAGAGACGCATGGTACGCTGTGTACACACAGTTTTGCCTGATGAATGAAACCGCGCTTCCATCATGATCCTTGCCATCGGTTATCTCCTGGTTAATTGGATAATTCAGTCTGACAAACAGAGAGCGTGTAACAAGGCTACTTACCAACCTCCAGTCAAAAATTCCTGAAGGCCTAGGGAAGCTGGGATCCTGCTCAAAGACCTTGTAGTGATTGTGATTGTATTCCGCGAAACAACACGTCCGGTACGTGTGAACGATCATCAATCGTTCGCCGTTGTCTGATCGAGCCAGGAACCACCTGCAACTGCCATGCCGCTTTTCTTTGAAAGGTTCTGGGATTAGGAAGGGTAGGGACACCAGGCGGCCTACAACATCATATCAAGTTGGAGTCAAATAACCATCAAAAGAAGTTGGAGTGAAATAAAAAAGGGCTCTTGATGTAGTCAATCTTAAGAACAGCATGTTATGAGCATGAATATTTTTTCAGTAAATGTTGACAGTAATATAAGCAAGCCATCATGATATCATAGGAAAGTAACATACTGCTGTAACAGCCGTTTGTAGCGATGACTGGAGTAGGCCAGCAATACGTCCAGCCATAGAAGGAGTCGATAGCGTAATTGAAGCCCTTGTGTTCAATGGCATCAGAGAACCATGGAGGATGTATGATCCTGCGATGGAGGTGCAGATTTATCCACTTACCGCAGTGACCTTTCAGATAGGCGAGACCGCGGTTGAAGAACGCAATTAGCCTGAAGTCTTTATAATTCGCAAATCTTGTGGGCACTTGGCAGATTACAACCTTGAGAAAATCAAACTTGGTATCATGTTGGCTACTGTAAGATTCCGAGTATTCTGGGCCGCGGTGCCAAAGCAGTGAAGTGTTAATCGAAGGTAGGGGGATCAATCACCGGGTGTAGACCTCCACGAGCATCCAGATGCCGCGACCGTCGATGAGCACCATCCAAGACGTGTTCATGCCGACCCAGTACATACCGTTAATGTAGTTGAGGGTGACGGGGATCGGATCACAGTAAAGGGGGTTCATGCTCGCCACCCTACGATCATTATGTTGCATGACACACTATTTCTGAAGATCAGGCGGCATCACCAAGCAAGGAGCTGGCTTAAAAAGCTCCGGCCTGAGGGCTTTCAGTAAACGGTACAGCCCTGACGAGCACGCGGCGAGCGGCATGGTACTTAGATTTTCCACACGCGAAACAATGAGCTTGATTACCTCTGTGGGAAGCGAATTCCAGCCACTCTTTCAGTGGACACTGCTTGGTTCTGCCATTGTTAGTGCTTGGGTTTCGAACGAGGGGGGGAGGCGCCTTAGCGGGGATGGAAGATTGGATGAGGGGGGAGGCACCTTAGTGGGGATGGAAGAGCAGACAAAGATGGAGAAGCGAATATGTGCTGCGGGAAGTGGACTGGTGATGATGACTACAGCACGCCGCTTGACTTACGAGACACATACCAGCAGCGTAGGGTGATATGAAGTCAGAAAACTTGCTTGAGTGATCACAGTACTAGTACTCCCTATAGTACCTACTACTATGCCCTAACTTGCTTGAGTAGAGTAGTAGTGGAGTAGGACTCTGCTCTACTACTAGCATCAGAGGGGTAGTATATTCTAATCTAAAATAGTTACAAACTTCAATGCCCGAGCGTGGAACGACTACGAACCGCTATCGGTGCTAACTCCAATCCCCGGCAAACATTCGCTGGGAGACATGGCAGTTGCAAACGCCCGCGACGCAGTTACAGTACGTGTGTAAGGGTGGCGCTTTTGTCAAATACTATGGCTTAAAAACAGGCCACCGTCGGATGGAAATCTGATGGTTACGTGGGATTCGCCAGGATTGAGCTCGTGCCAAACAATCGCCAGATATCATTACTAAAAAAAGGTTAAAACACCCGGGGCTATAACTTGCACCGGCTGACCACTAACAATGATACTAACATACTTGTAAAATGGTCAAAGACCGTGTCTAGTGGTGTTTGGAATTATATGCAAAAACAATTAGCAAGATGCTCGTGCATTTCACGGAACACCATCATCACCAACTCGGTTCTTTCTCTACTCCTACTCCTATAAAAGACTCAGTTGGTGACGATGGAGGCGAGGAGGCGTGTTTAGCCGGGCGTGCAGCGGACGGCGCGGTACTATTCGATTTGTTATAAAAAACAAAGAAGAGTAGTAGAGATAGAGATAAGAGTAGAGATAGAGACTTAGGCCTTCCACTATGTAGGCCAAAAGCTGTGCTAAATTTTCTTTTTGGGTATTTGTCACCGATGCCCTACATTGCCCAAGCGATGCCAAACAAAAATTTCTGGGCACCGGAGCACCATCTACTGCTTCGTGTGCTACTCCTGTGCTCCATTCGGCGGCTGCAGCGTCCCCTACAGCCACTCCCTCTTGAGCTCCATTCGGCTGGCGCTGTTGAAATTTTGGGAGCACACTCTCGCGAATGCTGGCAGCCACGACTTCACCGACGATGACTTCTTCCCTGAACTCAGCAACCTCTTCCTCGACGACATGGGCGACAACCTCAGCGCCAATGGTGCTGCTCCCGTTGCACCGTATGTGTTTATGTCCTTCCTGTTCAAAATCATGGTAGAATTCATGTTTCTACTCTGTATCCTACTAGATTCTATTTGTTCATCTACTATGCTAGTCCACATGATTAGTTTAATCTCTGTTATAGCCATCATGATTTATTTTGTGCTTATTCAGATTAAATCTCGTAGTAACTTGCTCATATATTCAACTGGCGCAACGTCCCCTATAGCCACTCCCATTTCATGGATGACCTGGTCGATGCCTCCAAGGAACCCTTCGTCTACTGCAATGAGTGCCCGATGCCGTTTTGGGGCTCGCCGGCGGACATCGTGCATCACCTCACGGATGCATGCAGTGGTCACTACTGGCCCTTCGCGGAGAACATCAAGTACGAGATGTGCTACCCGTTCACCATGGCGGAGTCGTTGGAGGATCACCGCCACCTACTAGTCTCGGAGGAGGACGGCAGCGTCATCCTATCTTGATCGTCGGCACCGGCTAGGCCCGCGCAGGCCGCCGTTGCGTCTCTGTAGTGTGCATCAGGGGCGACGCCGCTGACGCTGACACTGACACGAGGTCGATGTACGGGTGCGTGCTCACTGTTACTACCCCTCCGAGGTAAGTGGGCGGCGACACAGGCTCCATCATGCTGACTAGGACTGTGGAGAGCTAGGAACTTCCGCCAATGTGGACATGGAAGACGCATGGTATGATTTACCCCCCAACGCGGTGCACGGGGAATCCAAGGAGATTCACCTGGACATACGCATTATGAAGTTAAACGTTGATCATTAGTATTCGCTTAGTGTAATCCGTTGTCTAAGCATGTGGAGACTTCCATGCATAATCTTGCTCTATTGGAGTATCGCGCATGAATAAAAGTGTATCCATTTATAGTTTAGTCTAGAATCTTCCTCGTATGAATTTTTACTACAGTACCGGTGAAAGACTTACTATGAACCATTTCTTACATCTCCTCTGCCCCTTCCAAGTCATCCTGATTAAATCCCTCCATCTAGGTGTATAAAGGCATGGTTAATAATTAATAGTATAGCCAACTTTTGACTATAAGAAAGTGGCATGTCATCTATAGCCAACATGTATAACAATTGATACTCAAAAACTAAATCTTAAAGATCATTTCTTGCAAAGCACAATAAGTGTTATTTCTTCACTAGTTTTGGATGCAGGTTGAAAATTTGAATGCTTTTGTTTGCAAAAGATACCTTTTTATCTATTTCACCCGGATGTTTGTGAGCTCTAGAGATCACCCCCACGTCCTTTGTCAAAATAAACAACTCCCTGATCAATGCATTTCACTCTTCCGTGCAATGCACGGGCACCTTACTACTATAGATTTGTACGACAAAAAATTGAACTAACATTATATATAGTACGATAAATTCTGATGCATGTCACCTAAAATTATATCATTGAAAAATATGTTCAAATACGAATCCAACGATATAGTTTTTGTTGACATGCACTAACATTTTGTCAGTTAACTCTTCAGTCAAATTCAATGGGGGACTAATAAACCATGACTGATGTAGTACAAGTGTAGAGGGTGGCGCTGCACGGGAGTCTCACTCTCACCCCACTCGTGGCGCAGCAGTAAAGCCGTCATGTCACAAAACCCAACCACTGCCAGTAATAAGTGGCCTAGTAAAATAAACAGACAAGCAACCATCACATCCCTCCGTCTTTTTGCATTTCATCACTCTGCATTTACTTTCTTCGGTTCATCTCGCACACTCGATCCCTAGATACTACTCCTAGTATCCCTAGCTACTACTCCTAGGGCCAGTTCTTTTCGCGGCTTAAAAATTAAGCCGTCTCTTCCCTAGCTTTTCACGTAACACTAGTCACAGTGGAGAGTAACATTAAGGCGCCTCACTCATTTATTTGGGCTTCTAAACTACTACTAGTACCTCCGTCCTGGTTTATTCATCACCATTGTAATTTGTGGTAAATTTTGACCAAAGATTTAACTGATAAAATGTTAGTGCATGTGACATGCACAAACATTTCATTAGTTAAATTTATGATCAAAATTTGACACAGATTACAATGGGGACCAATAAACCAGGACGGAGCTAGTAGTAACAGGATTACTACTAATCTAGAAGCCTAAACAAACTAGCCCCTGGTACTCCTACTACTAGTACTATTACTCAAGTTGGAATTCCAATTGCACAACACAACTTGTTAGGCAAAAAATTCGATACAGGGTGTAGGAAGCAGTTTGGAATTTGCATGCCTTTCTGATAACCCACAAGTATAGGGGATCGAAACAATTTTCGAGGGTAGAGTATTCAACCCAAATTTATTGATTCGACACAAGGGGAGCCAAAGAATATTCTCAAGTATTAGCAGCTGAGTTGTCAATTCAACCACACCTGGAAATTTAATATCTGCAACAAAGTATTTAGTAGCAAAGTAATATGATAGTAGTGGTAACGGTAGCAAAAGGTAATGATAACAAAAGTAATGTTTTTGGTATTTTGTAGTGATTGTAACAACAGCAACGGAAAAGTAAATAAGCAAAGAACAATATATGGAAAGCTCGTAGGCAATGGATCGGTGATAGAGAATTATGCCGGATGCGGTTCATCATGTAACAGTCATAACCTAGGGTGACACAGAACTAGCTCCAATTTATCAATGTAATGTAGTCATGTATTCCGAATATAGTCAAATGTGCTTATGGAAAAGAACTTGCATGACATCTTTTGTCCTACCCTCCTGTGGCAGCGGGGTCCTAGCGGAAACTAAGGGATATTAAGGCCTCCATTTAATAGACTACCGGACCAAAGCATTAACACATAGTGAATACATGAACTCCTCAAACTACGGTCATCACCGGGAGTGGTACCGATTATTGTCACTTCGGGGTTGCCGGATCATAACACATAGTAGGTGACTATAGACTTGCAAGATAGGATCAAGAACTCTCATATATTGATGAAAACATAATAGGTTCACATCTGAAATCATGGCACTCGGGCCCTAGTGACAAGCATTAAGCATAGCAAAGTCATCGCAACATCAATCTCAGAACATAGTGGATACTAGGGATCAAACCCTAACAAAACTAACTCGATTACATGATAAATCTCACCCAACCCATCACCGTCCAGCAAGCCTACGATGGAATTACTCACGCACGGCGGTGAGCATCATGAAATTGGTGATGGAGGATGGTTGATGATGACGATGGCGACGGATTCCCCTCTTGGGAGCCTCGAACGGACTCCAAATCAGCCCTCCCAAGAGGTTTTAGGGCTTGGCGACGGCTCCGTATCATAAAACGCGATGAATCCTTCTCCTTTATTTTTTTTCTCCCTGAAAGTGCATATATAGAGTTGGAGTTGAGGTCAGAGGAGCTCTAGGGGGCCCACGAGGTAGGGGGCGCGCCCAGGGGGGCAGGCGCGCCCAGGGGGGCAGGCGCGCCCCCACCCTCGTGGCTAGGGGGTGGACCCGCTGGCCTTGATATTTTGCCAGTATTTTTTATTATTTCCAAAAAGACGCTCCATGGAGTTTCAGGTCATTCCGAGAACTTTTGTTTCTGCACATAAATAACACCATGGCAATTCTGCTGAAAATAGCGTCAGCCCGGGTTAAGTTCCATTCAAATCATGCAAGTTAGAGTCCAAAACAAGGGCAAAAGTGTTTGGAAAAGTAGATACGACGGAGACGTATCAACTCCCCCAAGCTTAAACCTTTGCTTGTCCTCAAGCAATTCAGTTGACAAATTGAAAGTGATAAAGAAAAACTTTTACAAACTCTGTTTGCTCTTGTTGTTGTAAATATGTAAAGCCAGCATTCAAGTTTTCAGCAAAGATTATAAACTAACCATATTCACAATAACACTTAGGTCTCATGTTTACTTATATCGATGGAATAATCAACTAGTGAGCAATAATAATAAATCTCGAATGACAACACTTTCTCAAAACAATCATAATATGATATGACAAGATGGTATCTCGCTAGCCCTTCCTAAGACTGCAAAACATAAATGCAGAGCACCTTTAAAGATCAAGGACTGACTAGACATTGTAATTCATGGTAAAATAGATCCAACCAAGCCATACTCAATGTAAACTAACAGTAATGAATGCAAATGACAGTGGTGCTCTCCAACTGGTGCTTTTTAATAAGAGGATGATGACTCAGCATAAAAGTAAATAGATAGGCCCTTCACAAAGGGAAGCAGGGATTTGTAGAGGTGCAGAGCTCGGTTTTGAAATAGAGGTGAATAATATTTTGAGAGGTATACTTTCATTGTTAACATAACAACCAAGAGATGGCGATATCTTCCATGCTACACACATTATAGGCGGTTCCCAAACAGAATGGTAAAGTTTATACTCCCCCTCCACCAACAAGCATCAATCCATGGCTTGCTCGAAACAACGAGTGCATCCAACTAACAAGAGTCCTAGGGGGAGTTTTGTTTGCAATTATTTTGATTTGATTTGCATAAAGCATGGGACTGGGCATCCCGGTGACAAGCCATTTTCTCGTGAGTGAGGAGAGGAGTCCACTCCTCTTGAGAATAACCCGCCTAACATGGAAGATACGGACAACCCTAGTTGATATATGAGCTATTCGAGCATACAAAACAGAATGTTTATTTGATGGTTTAGAGTTTGGCACATACAAATTTACTTGGAACGGCAGGTAGATACCGTATATAGGTAGGTATGGTTGACTCATATGGAATAACTTTGGGGTTTATGGGATTGGATGCACAAGCAGTATTCCCGCTTAGTACTGGTGAAGGCTAGAAAAAGACTGGGAAGCGACCAGCTAGAGAGTGACAACTGTCATGAACATGCATTAAAATTAATCAACACCAAATGCAAGCATGAGTAGGATATAATGCACCATGAACATAAATATCGTAGAGGCTATGTTCATTTTGTTTCAACTACATGCGTGAACATGTGCCAAGTCAAGCCACTCGAATCGTTCAAAAGAGGATACCACCCTATCATACCACATCACAACCATTTTAATAGCATGTTGGCACGCAAGGTAAACCATTATAAGCTTCTAGCTAATTAAGCCTCGCACAAGAAACTATGATCTCTAGTTGTCATTGCAAACATGTTTATTCATAATAGGCTGAATGAGGAATGATGAACTAATCATATTTAGGAAAACAAGAGAGGTCGAGCTCATACCAGCTTTTCTCATCTTAGTCAGCCCATCATATATCGTCATAATTGCCTTTCACTTGCACGGCCGAACGATGTGGATAATAATAATAGTGCACGTGCATTGGACTAAGCTGGAATCTGCAAGCATTCAATAAACAGGAGAAGACAAGGCAATATGGGCTCTTTTGTCAGATCAACAATAATGCATATAAGAGCCACTTCAACAATTTAATTATGGTCTTCTCCTATCGACCCCCAAAGAAAAGAAAAGAAATAAAACTATTTACACGGGAAAGCTCTCAACAAGCAAAAGAAGAATAGGAAATCTTTTTGGGTTTTCTTTTTAGTTACTACTACAAGCATGGAAAGTAAACTAATTAAAAGCTACAACTAATTTTTTTTCTTAAGGTTTATTAAGGACACAAGAAGAAAGCATAAAAAGAGAAAATAAACTAGCATGGATGATACAATGAAAAAGTATGAGCACCGACATCTAGCAATGAGTGTGAACATAAATGTAATGTCGGTGAGAAATACGTACTCCCCCAAGCTTAGGCTTTTGGCCTAAGTTGGTCTAGGGCCACGGCTAGCCTGGCGGAAATGTAATGTTGGGGTCGTACTAAGATGCAGCAGTCATTGCATCGTGGGCTGCAGCTTGGAGGCGAGCTATCTCAGCCCTCCTCTTATACTCTTCCGCCTCCTCTCTGGTTATAGAATATCTCCCCTTTGCCTGAAAACCAAAGAAAGTAGAAGCAGGGAGAGCAACATGATAGGTGTGTCGTCTGTCAAAGATTAGTTGATACTGGAGGAACTAATCGTTCCTCTCAACAAACTGATGACGAACCATAGCCTCATAATCCAAATAAGCAGGAGGCAACTCAATATCATCCTCACATATGGTTATACCAAGAAAATTAGCTATGCCGGTTGCATAAATTCCACCGAAGAAATCTCCATTAAATCTATTAAGATGCAACCTATGTGCAAGAATGGCGCCCAAATTATAAGATTTAACTCCTAACACGGCACTCCTAAGAATACTGAGGTTAGGGACACACATGTGACACGCTTCATCTTTACCGTTAATGCGTCTACCTATGAAGAGAGAAAAATAATGTATAGCAGGAAAATGAATGCTCCCTATGGTAGCTTGTGCTATATCTCTAGATTCCCCCACAGTTATACTAGCAAGAAAATCTCTAAATTCAGATTTGGGAGGTTCACTAGTACTACCCCATTGTGGAAGTTTGCAAGCAGTGGTAAAGTCCTCTAAGTCCATAGTGTAAGAATTTTCATAAAGATCAAACAGGACAGTTTGAGAATTACGTGAAGATGAAAATTCAAACCTCCTCACAAAGGAACTAGTGAGATAGTGGTACTGACGGCATTTTTCTTCCACGAAGCAAACAAGATCAGCGTTACGCAAATATGCGTTAAATTCTTCCATAATGAACCGATCCAGGGATGACACTGAAGCACATAGACTTGACCGTTTGAGGTCGGGTCGCTACAAGATGCTATCAGAGCACACACTGAGTGTAGGACACGACCACTAAGCTAAAGCCCTGGATCACTACTCTCTTCTCATTTCTGACTCCTCTCCATTTTCTACTCTTTAGGATGGCGGACACAAGGAACAAGTTTGCACAACCGGATGAAGAAGCACCTTTTGGACAACACTTGAAGGAAGTCACTAAGTACCTGAACATTGGAATACCAAGCTTCATCGGGACTTACAACACCACTTTACCAGAAGAGGAGCGATCGATGATTCAAGTTCAAGTTCCAGGAAGGACATTCACGCCAGTCACTAAGCCAATAGAGTTTTCCTTTGATGCACCAACCTAGAGTCTAGGAAAGAGTATGGCGGCTCACATCACCATGGGACGCATTGGAGAAGTTTACCATAAGGAGCTTAAGAATGCTATCTATCAGATCTGTGGGCGCCGAGATGAGCAATGGGAGATGATCAGCACCAGGAAGGATAGATCAATCACAACTTTTATCCAGGAGTTAAACCAGCACATTCGTCGCTAGGAGAACCAGATGTGCATAGCCAGGATAGATCTGAAGAAGGCGATGACAAGGATCACGGAACTGGAGGAAGAACTCAAGGCTACTCACAAAGATTATGAGGAGGAAATCATCGTACTAGTGGAGAAGAATGACGATCTGGAAAGGAAGCTAGGAGTCTTCATGGGAGACCCCACGCCAGCAGGAGAAGACGATGAACCCAAGGAGATTCATTCTGAGGACTACATCATCATCGACGACACTGACTCGGACCCCGATGATAGCGATGATGACTATGAAGACGAAGCTGGAGCAGACATCATGGAGTCTTCGACCGATCAATATTTCTAGTAGACCACCACATCAGTAGTAGTATTCCACCATGTATATAGTATAGTCTGAGCACTTTTGTAACGGTAGTTAGATCGATTGTATGCCCTTGCTTGATTGATTGAGTGATATGATTGTGTTTGTCTCATGTGCATATGGGTAGTGTTTCTCTCACTAGACCTCATTCTATTCTATTCTCTTCCCTTTAAACCCTCAGATGCCTCCGAGACGTGACCCCGGATTTACCTTCCCACCGGAGCTCACTCAATTCATCTAGCAGCAGAATACACTGATGCAGTTGTTAGTTCAGAACCAAGGCAATAACAACAACAACCCACCGCCACCACCACTAGTTGACAACTTAGCCCGCTTTCTGAGGTTGCAGCCGTCGGTGTTTTCCAATAGCACCGAGCCAATAGTGGTAGATGATTGGCTCCACAGGATTGGAAGGGAGTTAACCACTGCAGGATGTACATATGCTGAGAAGGTGCATTTTGCCGCACATCAGTTGGATGGACCAACAGCCTCATGGTGGGAGAATTACACAGTCACCTACCCTATAGCCACTTTTACATGGGATCAGTTTCAGCAAGCATTCTGCACCGCCCATGTCTCAAAGGGAGCCATGAGCATGAAGAAGCGTGAGTTTCGCAACTTGCGCCAAGGGAACCGTACTGTGGGGCAGTACGTGGATGAATTTAGTAAGCTGTCTCGTTATGCCCCTGGCGATGTGGCCATAGATACCGCGAAGCAGGAGAAGTTTATGGAAGGGCTGAATGATGAGATGAGCATGCAATTGATGGTGGCAACATTTAAGAACTACCAGGAGTTAGGTAGACAAGGCTCTTATGATTGAAGGGAAGCAGCAGCAAATTGAGAGCCGGAAAAGGAAGTATGGACAAGGAAGGTACAATTCAGGAGCTCAGCAGAAGCCTCGTCTAATCCCGAACTCGGGAGGACTTGTTCATAACCATGGAGGTCATAGCCATAATGGAGGAAGTTCGCATAACCACAATGGTTCCAAGAATGGGACTGGGAACGGAACAAGCAACAATCAGAACTGCTCTAATCCAGCCACACCCGCCAAGAGAGACCTAAGTCACATTACTTGCTTCAAGTGCGGGAAGACTGGACACTATGCCACGGAGTGCCCTGAAGTGAAGAATGGAAACGGTAATGGGAGCGCTGGGAAGAAGCCCAATCCATTCAACAAAGGACAAGTGAACCACGTTAGCGTGGAGGAGGTTGAAGGGCAGCCAAATGCAGTTATCGATATGTTTTTACCGCCCTTGTTCTTTTTTATACTGGTGCATCACATTCATACATATCAAGGGGATTCGTGGATAAGTTCAAACTACCAACACAAGCCCTTAGGACCCCTCTATTAGTAAGTTCACCTGGAGCAGAGTATATGGCTAGCCGATGGTGCGACCGGATACCCTTAACCATTGGTAGCCATGTTTTCCCGTCAGACCTGATAATTTTGGAGTCACAAGGATTGGATGTGATATTAGGCATGGACTGGATGTCAAAGTATGGAGGAAGCATTGACTGTGCTAGTAAGTCGATTTATCTCACCACCCCGGAGGCAAAAAGGATCAAGTATGTATCTAGGCATGCGCCGGGAGTTGTTCAGGAGGAAGTGCCTGTAGTGAAGGATTACCCAGATGTTTTTGCAGAGGAGCTACCAGGCATGCCACCGGATCGAGACATCGAGTTTTTGATAGAGCTATTGCCAGGTATAGGGCAAATATCAAAGAGACCCTACCGGATGCCCGCAAATGATCTGGAGGAGATTAAGAAGCAGATCAAGGAGTTATTGGGGAAAGGTTACATCCGACGGAGCTCATCACCATGGGGAGCCCCAATGCTTTTGGTTGAGAAGAAGGATAAGTGTCTAAGGATGGTTGTTGATTATTGTGCGTTGAATGAGGTGATGATCAAGAACAAATACCCACTGCCGATGATCAATGATTTGTTTGACCAGTTGCAAGGAGCTAAGGTGTTTTCGAAGATCGATCTGCGATCAGGATATCACCAGCTGAAGATCCGGGAGAAGGATATACCTAAAACCGCATTTACCACAAGGTACGGGTTATATGAGTATACGGTCATGTCATTTGGACTGACTAACGCCCCTGCCTATTTCATGAGCATGATGAACAACGTGTTCATGGAATATTTGGATAAGTTTGTTGTGTTGCTCATTGATGATATAATGGTATACTCGAAGAATGAAGAGGAGCACAAGGAGCATTTGCATTTAGTTCTTGAGAAACTCAGGGAACATCAGTTGTATGCCAAGTTCATCAAATGTGAGTTTTGCTGAAGGAAGTGGGATTCCTTGGACATGTTATATCAGGAGAAGGTATAGCAGTAGACCCCACCAAGGTTCGGTCAATCACTGAATGGTTGGCACCCACTTCAGTTAGTGATATCCCTAGTTTTCTTGGACTCGCAGGATACTACCGGAGATTCATTGAGAATTTTTCCAAGATTGAGAAGCCAATGACGGAGTTAGTGAAGAAGGATACCAAATTTAAATGGACGGAAGAGTGTGAGGCGAGTTTTCAGGAGTTAAAGAAACGTATGACTATAGCCCCAGTGCTGATTCTACCAGATATACGCAAGGATTTTCAAGTGTATTGCGATGCGTCTCGCTTAGGACTTAGAGGAGTACTATTGCAGGACAGAATAGTTGTTTCATATGCCTCACGACAACTGAAACCGCATGAGTTAAATTATGCCACGCATGATTTGGAGTTGGCTACCGTAGTGCATGCGTTGAAGACATGGAGACATTACCTTATTGGAAACCGTTGTGATGTGTACACTGATCATAAGAGTTTGAAGTACATTTTCACAGGGAACTTCGATTGGAGATTGTCCCTAGAGGTTTTGTTGCAACAATGGAAGTTCAGTCTACACTGTTAGGAAAGATTCGAGAAGCTCAGAAGGATGACAAAGAGATTGCCGAGATAAAAGAGAGAATGAGCAAAGGAAAGGCCAAAGGTTTTCGTGAGGATGAACATGACACCTTGTGGTTTGAGGACCGTGTTTATGTGCCCAATAACACAGAGATCAGGAAGTTAATACTTCAGGAGGCTCATGACTCACCATACTCGATACACCCCGGAAACACCAAGATGTATTGAGATTTAAAGGAGCGTTTCTGGTGGACTGGTACGAAGAAGGATATAGCCGAGTATGTAGCCGTATGTGATGTATGTCAGAGAGTGAAGGCAGAATATCAAAAGCCGGCAGGATTCTTACAGCCTATGCCGATACCCTTATGGATGTGGGATAAGCTTGGCATGGATTTCATCACCGGATTGCCGAGGACCAAATCAGGGTATGATTCTATATGGGTAGTAGTTGATCGCTTGACCAAAGTGGCTCACTATATCCCAGTGAAAACCACCTATACAAGTGCAAAGTTGGCCAAGATATACATGACCAGGATCGTATGTTTGCATGGAGTTCCGAGGACCATTGTATCAGATAGAGGAACCCAGTTTACCTCAAAGTTTTGGAATCAGTTGCATGAAACTTTGGGAACCAGACTGGAGTTTAGTACAGCTTTTCACCCGCAAACAGATGGACAGACTGAGAGAGTCAACCAGATTATGGAGGATATGTTGAGAGCTTGTGCACTATATTATGGATCTAGTTGGGAAGACAACCTGCCCTACGCGGAGTTCTCATACAACAACAGTGTCCAGGACAGTTTGAAGACTGCACCATTCGAAGCCTTGTACGAAAGGAGGTGCAGGACACCGTTGTTGTGTGATGAAGTTGGAGACCGTCAGTTTTTTGGACTAGATTTGATTAAGGAATCAGAAGAGAAGGTTAAACAGATTCGAGATAGACTGAAGATAGCTCTGTCGGCGAGAACGACACCTATGGGATCACAAGAATCCCTACTACGGTTAGCGGGGCAGGGGGTCATGAGAAGAGCGGATCTAACAGGTAGCACATGGTTCCTTTATCCAGGTTCGGGCCGTGAGGATGCGTAAAACCCTACTCCTGCTTTGGTGGATTGTATATTTGTGTTCTTTAGCTAGCTATGGGGCGTGAGGAGCTCCAAAAGGCCGAATCCTTCTCCTAGTCGCCTCGGGCCTCCTTTTATAGGAAAAAGGGGTTGCCACAGTGGCACACAGGAGGTGGAAAGGGTACAGTGATGCGAGGTTATCCCTCACATTACATGACAAGGCGCATTTAATGTGTCTTGCTTAGGTGTCCTTGCTTTATCGGGGACGGGGGAGAGATCTGTCTCGTCCGTCGCCGCTCCTTCTTGTGTCGACACACGCCCTGGCCAGCGACGCCTGCGATGCCACGTAGGTAGGAAGGCAGCTGAGGTGGCGCAGTGGTGGGTCTTCACGAAGATCTACATGCCGCCACGCAGGTGCGTGCCCAGCTGGTTGGGTCGGCAGCTGCATGCATGCGGTGGTGGAGGTTTAGTCGGCGTGGGCCTGATGGTGGCCCCGCGGGTGTCGTCGGTAAGGGCCTTGCTGGGGCGCCTACTGTCATCCCCGGAAAGGCTCTTGCCGGGGACCTTGTGGTCTTCCTCGGCTGGGTTCCCGCCAAGGGTTGTTGTCTCCTTAGTGCGTACCTGATCTTGAATGTCTTCACAAAGATCTGCATGTCGCCACGGGGATGTCTCCCAAATCCTTGCCCTTTGGGGGCTGTGGACTCAAGGGTGATTTGCTCCGTAGGCGCGGGACGAGTCGCCGCGGCAAGGGTCTTGCCGGGGCTGCTAGAACTGTCTCCCGGCAAGGATCTTGTCGGGGGAGTCCGCTTCGTCCCCTTTGCTCTTCGTGGTCTTGGCCTTGGCATCGTAGTTCTCTTGAGCTTCGGCTTACCCAGGCTCACCTCCCTTGCCTTGCTTGGTGTGGTGGTGCCCGTGGCTCAGACTCCCCGTGCATAGTTATAGGGGTACAAAAGGTATACCCCTCTTTTCGTACACCGACAGGAGCCCCTGGGCCTGGTCCACACATAAGCGCAACGCGTTGCTGGGCTAGGCCCAAAAACGGTGCGCGGGCAGGCGGGGCGGTTTTTACCGTGGTAAGATTCTTCGCACTCTGCGCTTCCCACGACTCCCGCGCGTGGCGTGGCGTGGGGAGGTGTGTGTGACATGGGCAGCATGCATGGGGTTGGTTCCCGCAGGCATGTGTCACATCGTAGTAAAGGGGCGGTTCCTGCCTTCCCCATAAACGGAGGGAGGCGTGGAGGCGCGGCCCATTTACTGAATAGGGCTGAGGCGCGGTCTTCAAGGTGTCCACTCCCCACGATCACGGGGTGGGGAGTGGTCGTCTCACCCGTCCCCTCGGTTCTGCACATCCGCCACGTGTCTCCCATGCGCATGGGGTGGCAAATGGTGGAGGTGGGAAACCGGGCCGTCGCTGGTTGGGGCGGCGGGTCGGTCCTGGCGCCTTGTGCCTTCCGTATCTTGATTGGCCGAGCCCCAACCCTGATCCTTTATAAAGAGCGGGAGGGGGGATGGTGTCCCGCATTCTTTCATCTTCTTCTTCCTTCAGCTTTTGCTCCTCCCTTCCATCCGTCATGGAGAGAGGGAATCCCGGTCCTTCGACAGTGGCAGCGAGGGTCGCCGCTCGACAACGCGTCCCTCCTTCCCCTGCGCCTGCGGTGGCAGAGCCAGCCACAAGGGGAAGGGGGAGGGGGCGAGGCCGGGGCGCTCGGGGAAGAGGAGGACGGGGCGGCGCGCCGGCCTCGCCTCCGCCAGCACCTCCTCCTCCAATGGAGGGCCATCTTGGGGATGACCCTTGTGAGTTCTTTGTCAGGCTGTGCCGGCGCCGCGCCGTCGCCTTCGTCTCCCAACTCCATTTGCGCGGGAGATGGAGCTAGATCTGCCAGAATCGTTGCAGCTGCACATGAGGGGCTGCGGGATCAGTGGCACACGGGTCCGCGTCGACTTCCCCGCCCCTCACGTGATGTATCTTTGTCGGGGATGGAAGACGTTTGCTCATATCCACCGCTTGACGGAGGGGCTCACTCTCCATTTTAAGCTGATGGAGGGTGGCCTTCTCTCCGTCAAGGTCTTCGGGTGCTTTGGGACCCGTGCAAGGTGCTGCGTGGAGAGCTCTTCTGATAGTGAAGACTCCTCCTCAGGCAGGAGTGACGAGGAGGACAGTGGCAGCGACAATGAGGGTAGTAGGCGGCAGGATGACGGGTCCGATTAGGTGTCGGGTGCCGCTCCGTGCGGCACCGGCGACCCCATCATCCGCGCCGCCGGTTCCCTGAACTTCTCGGGGTCGTCTCCTTGGGCGGCTGGCGTTGGGAGGCTGCGGAGGTGGAAGAGGGCGGGCGGCAATGCCGTCAAGTCGGAGTACGCGGGCACCGACACCTCCGACGCATGCCGACGTCCTGCCGCCTTGTCTTCGAGCTCTGCTTCCGGCGCTGCCATCACCATCCAGCCTTTGGACGGCCACCAACATGTTCTCTTGGTGTCTTCTGCCACCCGTAGCTTTCCTAGGCGCTCCTTTTGTCCCTTTCGCCTCCTTGACCCGCCTCCTAAGGAGAGGGACAAGAAAGGGATTACGGGCACCTTATCTCTTTTTAGTTTGTAAGCCTTCGGGCCTTTGCTGAATTTAAAACTTGTAATCCCATCATTCATGTTTTTCATTCCCTATGGACTGTACCTGAGTGGATTGTTTTTAATGAAAAAGGGATGCTTGCTGGGTCATTTGTTTGCGGGTGGAACCCATGACAAGGAGTAAATCCTTGATATCTTCAAGATAAACATTTCCTTGCCCGGCAACAGGCCTTGCCGTCTCCCCACTTTGCTCGACCTTGCTCACGCCTTTGGCGGAGGCAGGGATGAGGCGGGTTCAGGCTCCTTGTTTCATCCTTTCGCTGCCGCGACTATGACCCAACTTGGCCCCAGGAACGAGCCCTAGGGCCTAGAGTTAGGGGAGCACGGTAGCTTAGGGGAAAACGAGGTTTCACATACCTCAGTCCATAATGGAATGCATGATAAGGGATGAAGAACTTATCTGAAGCTGCAGTCCCCGGCACCCTGGATTGCCGTGGGCGAATCTTTGCTCTTGCAGCCCCCGGCAATACTGGCTTGCCGGGGGCTAGATGCTGGTCTGTTCCTCTTTTTCTCTCTCCCCAAGTGGTTCGGCACGGATATCTATGTGTCCTGTAAACCAAAGAAGACAAAAGGAAGACAAAGAGACGAACACTCGACCTCTAAGCTAGGGGTTAATCGCCGCTAAGTACTATCAACCCTAACAAAGGACGAGACTCGACCTTGCATGCATGCTATAACTTAGGGCGCCAGCGCTTCATTTACTTATGCTCAGGGTCTGCGCCTGGCTTTGTACAAAGGGTTACATGCGTCATCGGCAAGGCTCATACAAAAGGTGTCTTGCCGGGGGGCCTGGCAAGCCGCGCCTCATGGGTAAAACTTGCGAAGATGCTCAATGTTTCAGGAGTTACTCACCGGAACGGCATCTTCGGTCTCCAGGGGGACTGCGCGGGGCCTGGTGACTCGTATTACCCGATAAGGGCCTTCCCACTTTGGCTTCAACTAGTTGGAATTCTTGGCCGATTGAACGCACCGAAGAACAAGGTCGCCTTCCTCAAAGCTTCGGGCATGAACCTTGCGGCTATGGTAGCGGCGCCAGGCTTACTGGTAGCGCGCTGCTCTCACAGCCGCCCGAAGACGATCTTCCTCAAGGAGCGTTGCGTCATCTTGGCGCAGTTGCTCTTGCTCAAGCTCATCATAAGCGAGTACTCGAGGTGACCCGTATATGAGTTCAGTGGGGAGAACTGCTTCTGCCCCATATACCAGGGCAAAGGGTGTCTGGCCGGTGGCTCAATTTGGCGTCGTTCTGATTGACCAAAGAACCGTCGGCAACTCATCAATCCAGCGCCTTCCACTCTTGCGTAGCCTGTCAAAGGTCTTTGTCCTTAAGCCTCACAGTACTTCAGCGTTTGCCCTCTCAGCTTGACCATTGCTTCGTGGGCGAGCAACGGAAGCGAAACAGACTTTGCTGCCGAGTTCTTGGGTATATTGCATGAAGGTGCTGCTTGTGGACTATGTACCATTGTCGGTGATGACCCTGTTGGGTACACCAAAACGGCACACTAGTCCCTTGAAGAATTTGACGGCTGACTAAGCTGTGACCTTCCTCACTGCTTCCACCTCAGGCCACTTTGTGAACTTGTCGATTGCGACGTACAAGTACTCAAAGCCCCCGACAGCGCGGGGGAAAGGGCCCAGTATGTCGAGCCCCCAGACCGAGAAGGGCCAGGAGAGAGGAATGGTTTGAAGGGCTTGAGCTGGCTGATGAAGTTTCTTTGAATGGAACTGACACACTTCACACCTGGTGACTAGTGTCGTCGCATCCTGCAGGGCAGTGGGCCAGAAGAAGCCTTGCTGAATGCCTTGCCGGCAAGGGCTCTTGACCCTATGTGGGATCCACATATGCCTCCATGTATCTCCGCCAACAGCCCCAGTCCTTCCTCTCGAGGGATGCACTTCAATTTCACGCCGTTCGGCCTCTTTCTGTACAGGACGTCATCGACGAACTGGTACATAGTAGAGCGACGGGCTACTTTTTCCGCTTCTTCCTGCTCCTCAGGAAGTTCCCCTGTTTGGAGGAATCGGACGGTATGTTGTGCCCACGCTGGAGCCCGGGGCTCGACGACGAGGACTAAAGGCATTTCCTCCACTACAGGAGCGACTGTCTCGACGGCAAGAGCTTGATGCTCTGTCGGAGCTAGCCGTCCTGTGGCGGGCTCATTGTCTCCGGCAACATCCTTGTCGGCGGCTTCGGGGAGCTCGGTGGGAAAGTACTTGCCGGGACCTGATTTTCTCCTCTTGTTCTGCTCTGTTGATGGATCAACGGATGGCTGAGTTAGCCGAAGCACAAAGGTACCTGGTTCCATAGGTAGCTTGAGGGCAGCGTGTTTTGACAGGTAATCGGCGATATCATTCTCCGCTCAGGGAATGTATTCTGCCCGTATACCGTCAAAACGCTCTTCCAGCTTTCTCACTTCATCGACGTAGGCCTTCATCAACGGTCTTTGGTAATCCTTGTTGACTTGCTTGACGACAAGTTGCGAGTCGCCTCTGACGATGAGTTTCTTGATTCCGAGGTCCGCCGTGATCCTAAGACCGGCAAGCAGCCCTTCGTACTCAGCCGTATTGTTTTTGACACCTCCCTGGGGAAGTGCATCTGGATCACGTACTTGAGGTGCTCTCCGGTGGGCGCGACAAGCAGTACGCCAGCCCCGGCGCCCTGTAAGGAGAAAGCTCCATCAAAGTACATGATCCAGTCGCAACTTGCCTGCTTGCTGGGGAGAGAAGTCTCTTGGGTTTCTCCGTCAGGCGTCGCGGTCCATTCTTCAACGAACTCCGCCAAGACTCGGCTTTGAATCGTCGAGGTACTCTCAAACTTGAGGCCAAAGCTGGACAGTTCCAGTGCCCACTCTATGATCCTTCCTGTTGCGTCTGGATTGTGCAATATCTGTTGCAGAGGGAGGCGAGTGACGACAGTGATTTCGTGCGCCTGGAAGTAGTGATGCAGCTTCCTCGAGGCCATAAGAAGGCTGAAGTGCAGTTTCTGCACACCGGAGTACCTCGATCTAGCCCCCTGCAGGAGGGAGCAAACAAAGTAGACCGGGTGCTGCATCATTTTCTACTTCGGCGGCACTTCAATTGGCTGCATCGTCTCGACATCGGTGGCATCGGGCTCCGTCGCTGCTATTACCTCATCATCAATTTCTCTCTGCGCCACTAGTGCGGCGCTGACCACCGGGTTCGTTGCCGCCATGTACAGCAGCAACGGTTCCTGTGGCCTAGGCGCAACTAGTATTGGCGCGGAGGAGAGGTACCTCTTCAAATCTTGCAATGCTGCTTCGTCTTCTGGCATCCACTCCATCGGGCCTGCCTTTTTGAAAATCTTGAAAAAGGGAAGGGCGCGCTCGGCGGACTTGGAAATGAACCTGCTCATGGCGGCAACGCAACCAGCAAGCCAGCACATATCCTTGACTCGCTTGGGCGCTTCAATCTGCTCTATAGCTTTGATCTTGTCCGGATTGGCCTCTATCCCACGCTGTGACACAAAGAACCCGAGAAGCTTGCCAGACGGGACGCTGAAGACGCACTTCTCAGGGTTCATCTTGAGATTGATCTTGCGTAGGTTTGCAAGTGTTTCTTGTAAATCTGATATGAGGGTTGCCCTGTTCTTGGTTTTGACCACTATATCATCCATATAAGCTTCCATATTTCAAAACCAATCTGGACCGCCCTTGCAAACGTTGAACCAGCACTCTTCAACCCGAAAGGCATCCGTATAAAGCAATACGTACCACATGGGGTGATGAATGCCGTTTTCTCTTCATCTTCCCTTGTCATGAAGATCTGGTTGTAGCCGGAGTAGGCATCGAGGAATGACAACAGATCACACCCAGCTGTGGAGTCAACAATCTGGTCGATGCGCGGCAACGGGAAGGGGTCTTTGGGACAAGCCTTATTAATATCTGTGTAATCAATACACAGCCTCCACTTCCCATTTGCCTTGCGCACTACCACCGGATTGGCCAACCACATTGGATGGAGCACTCCTCTTACCAAACCCGCTGCTTCTAGTTTTCGGATCTCCTCTGTGATGAACTCTTGTTGTTCCAAAGCTTGCTTTCTGACCTTCTACTTGACGGGCCGTGCATGAGGACAGACAGCAAGGTGGTGCTCACTCACCTCCCTGGGAACGCCGGGGATGTCGGATGCTTGCCATGCAAACACATCGACATTCGCCCGCAGGAAGGTGACGAGCGTGTCTTCCTATTTGTCGTCAAGGGTGGAGCTTATGGTAAAAGCTCCTCCCGTGCCGTCCTCCTTGACAGAAACCTTCTTGGTTCCCGGCGGTGTGGCCCTGGACTTCTTGTTTCTGTCGGCGGAGCTCTCTGGCACGTCCTCGACGGGAGCGCTACACTCCGAAGAGGTGCGCTTGCCGGAGTGGGTGCCTGAGGTCTCACCGGTCTTCTTCTTTTGCCTTCCCGGGGCCCCAGCGGCAGGAGCAAGCGCCTTAGCAGTGGCGGCTGCTGCAACTGCTTGTTGGTATAGTTGGTCAGCGCAAATTAGCGCATCCTTCTTGTCTAATGGGACGGTGATGATCATCACAGGCCCCGGCATCTTCAGGGTGTTGTAGGCGTAATGTGACGCCGCCATGAACTTGGCCAGCGCTGGGCGGCCAAGGATCCCGTTGTAAGGCAAGGGGATCTTGGCAACGTCGAACACAATCCTTTCCGTCCTGTATTTCAGATAACTCCCAAAAGTTACAGGCAACATGACCTTTCCCTTTGGTTGACTTCTTCCCAGGTTGACCCCCTGAAACGTGCCCGTCTCTTCGAGGTCTTCATCAGGAATCTGCAATTTCTCGATCACGGCAGGCGAGATTAAGTTCAGACCGGCCCCGCCATCGACTAGCATCTTTGTCACCTTGAGGTTGCGTATTGTTGGTGAAACCAACAATGGCAAGCACCCGACTGCAGTAGTGCGATCAGGGTGATCCTCAGTGTCAAAAATGATAGGTGTGCCGGACCACTTCAGCGGCCTTTGGGCATCAAACGATGGTTCCGCCGCTGTAATCTCACGCGCCCACTGTTTAAGCTGGCGGTGAGAGGTACGCAGCGAGGCGCCGCCATCGACGCACATGGCCTCTGTTGCTTTCTGAAATTCTTGGTCACCAGACTCATTGTCCTCTTCGTGATCATCGTCTTCTGGCTTTTTGTCATGGCCCCGGGTGGGCCTCTCCTGCTATTTATCTTTGCCGCGATGGCCCTCCTGGCCACCACGCTTCTTGCCGGACCGCTCAGCACCGTCCTGGCCTTTTTCCTTGTCCCGCCTCTCATATTCATCCCTCTACTTCTCAGTAACGAGCTCAACCTGTTGGCAGTTCTGGAGATCATGGCCTTTGGTGCGATGGATCTTGCAGTATTTCTTGTCGGAGTTTCCTGGCTTCTCGGCAGCCACCAAGGCCCGGCAGGCGACACATCTGGCAATCTCCTTGCCGGGGTCATCTGCCTTGGTTTTCTTGGCAGAGCCGGTGTCGTCAGATCCCTCGACGGCAAGCACAACTTTACCTTTGCGCTTCCTGTTGCGGCGCCGGCCTTTCTTCGCCGGGGCAGCAGTATCCTCATCTGAGGAGTCGGTTTCCATGCTGGCATCTTCTCCAGGGTACTTCCTTCCCTCTTCAGCTCGGGCACATCTGCCAGCATGAACATAGAGTTCTGCCACATCTTTCACCTTGTTCATTGCCAGTTCTTCGCGCATCTTGCGGTTACGCACGTTCTGATGGAACGCGCTGATGATGGCGGCAGGGTGAACATCAGGGATATTGTACTGTACCCGGCTGAACCTCTGTATATACTTGCGCAGACTCTCGCCTCCCTTTTGGGGAATGACATGCAAGTCGCTTGCTTGGCCATGGGCTTGGTGACCTCCAGTAAAGGCGCCCACAAACTCATGGCACAAATCCGACCAGGAGGAAATGGATTCTACCGGCAAGTGCATCAACCACGACATGGCGTTGGGTATAAGAGCCAATGGAAAGTAGTTCGCAAGCACCTTATCGTCGCGGGCTCCGGCGGCTTGCATCGCGATGGTGTAGATGCTGAGGAACTTAGACGGGTGAGTCTTGCCGTTGTACTTTTCGCCAACGTCAGGTTTGAAGGTCTGGTGAGTGGGCCACTGGAACTGCCGCAGCTCACGGGTAAAAGCCGGATAGCCTACCTCGTAAGGTAGGCCTCCAGGGCTCTCCGGGGCCGGGTGGTTCACAGCAGGCCCTGCTGGCCTGTCTGACTGGTGGCGCGCTCCGCACCAGCGCTCGATAGTGGTTCAAGCGTCTTCATGGGCTCGTTCCCGAAGAACTTGGCGCTGGTCACAGTGGGTCCGCGGGTCAGACGATGCTATGGAGATGTCGTCGCCCGCGACGTCGCGACGAGCCAGCGTCTGCGGTACCGGACGGGGAAGAGGTGAATGCACCATGGTCGCGGCGCCGCCGGCTTTTCCGCCACTGGTCCGCGGGACTCCGTCGGAGCGTCGACCCGGGGGCCTCACCGGACTTGGTTCGTCTTTGTTGGCCACCGCAACAAGGCTTCGGATAGTGGCTCTCCATTCGTCGAGTTTCCCCGTAGACGGAGGAAAATCAAGGAGCAACTGTGTGCGCCAAGGCCTCTGTTGGCATTGGTGGCAGCGAAACCTGCACGGATCGCGACGCGCTTCGACTTCTGACCATGTCAGAAGGAGATCTATCACGACCCCGTGGTCGCATGCCGTTTTCACCAGTGCCTCGGCGAGTGGGCAGGTCTTCTACGTCCCGGGAGTGGCGCTTGGGGCTCTTCCCGCGGCGACGCCCGTGATCTTCGGCATGACTACACCGTTCGTTGTTGGAGCCGGTGTGGGAGGAGCGCGCTGTTGGAGCCGACGTGGGAGTCATGGAGGCCCTTGCGTCACCTTCGGGCGAGGTGGCGATGACCCTGGAAGGCCCCGCTCCACCCGCGAAGGGCTTGGCTCCGCCTTTGGATTTGGCGACGTGTGGCCCGTTACCAGGCGCACAAACATCGCCGCCTCCCAAACTCCGGCTGCTGGGATGGTGTTGGTGTTCGCGAGCAGCGCCCCGGGTCCTTTCTGCGACCGGTCCGCTGCTCGCCCGCATCGGGACGGGCTGTCCGGCTTCCGACTGGCCAACCGCCACCGTCGTCTTCTTCTTCGGCACCATCATAATGAAGAAGCGCCGAACTAACTGCTAAACCCGATTCTCACAACTGCGCCCCCTATCTGGCGCACCAGAGATGTCGGCGGGAACGACACCTATGGGATCACAAGAATCCCTACTACGGTTAGCGGGGCACGGGGTCGTCAGAAAAGCGGATCTAACAGGTAGCACACGGTTCGTTTATCCAGGTTCGGGCCGCGAGGATGTGTAAAACCCTACTCCTGCTTTGGTGGATTATATATCTGTGTTCTTGAGCTAGCTATGGGGCGTGAGGAGCTCCAAAAAGCCGAATCCTTCTCCTGGTCGCCTCGGGCCTCCTTTTATAGAAAAAAGGGGTTGCCACAGTGGCACACAGGAGGTGGATAGGGTACAGTGATGCGAGGTTATCCCTCGCATTACATGACAAGGCGCATTTAATGCGTCTTGCTTAGGTGTCCTTGCTTTATCGGGGACGGGGGAGAGATCTGTCTCGTCCGTCGCCGCTCCTTCTTGTGTCCACACGCGCCCTGGCCAGTGACGCCTGTGATGCCACGTAGGTAGGCAGGCAGCTGTGGTGGTGCAGTGGTGGGTCTTCATGAAGATCTGAATGCCGCCACGCAGGTGCTTGCCCAGCAGGTTGGGTCGGCAGCTGCATGCATGCGGTGGTGGAGGTTTAGTCGGCGTGGGCCTGATGGTGGCCCCGCGGGTGTCCTCGGTAAGGGCCTTCCCGGGGCGCCTGCTGTCATCCCCGGCAAGGCTCTTGCCGGGGGCCTTGTGGTCTTCCTCGGCTGGGATCCCGCCAAGGGTTGTCGGCTCCTTAGTGCGTACCTGATCTTGAGTGTCTTCACAAAGATCTGCAGGGTGATTTGCTCCGTAGGCGCAGGATGAGTCGCCGCAGCAAGGGTCTTGCCAGGGCTGCTAGAACTATCTCCCGGCAAGGATCTTGCCGGGGGAGTCTGCTTCGTCCCCTTTGCTCTTCGTGGTCTTGGCCTTGGCATCGTAGTTCTCTTGAGCTTCGGTCTTACCCTGGCTCACCTCCCTTGCCTTGCTTGGTGTGGTGGTGCCCGTGGCTCAGACTGCCCGTGCACAGTTATAGGGGTACAAAAAGTATACCCCTCTTTTTGTACACCGACAAGCTCAATCCCGACAGAAGAGTTATGCAGGTTCAAAATGCAAGGAGGTAGTATATGAAATCGGAGACAGAGTATATCTTCGAGTATCACCACTTCGAGGAGTCAAGCGCTTTGGAGTTAAGGGAAAGTTAGCGCCACGTTTTGTGGGACCATACAAAGTTTTGGAACGTATGGGAGAAGTTTCTTACAAGTTGGAATTACCCAAAGGATTGTCAGGAGTTCACGATGTGTTCCATGTTTCTCAGTTGAAGAAGTGCCACGCAGAGATGGATGACATTGTTCTGAGAGATACAGTACCGCTAGAAGCGATACAGTTGAATAATGATTTGACTAATGAGGAGAAACCAGTCAAGATTCTCGAGGTTTCCAGCTGGGTTACTCGCAGCAAAGTCATCAAGTTTTGCAAGGTTAAGTGGAGCCACCATACCGAGGACGAAGCAACCTGGGAACGAGAGGATGATCTTCGCAAATACCACCCACACCTATTTTCTAGCCAACCCGAATCTCGAGGGCGAGATTGATCTTAAGGGGGTAGGTTTGTAACATCCCAAATTTTAAATTTGGAATGTTATACATTAGGTCATCATTGCATATCATATTTTATTGCATTTTGCCTTGATCCTAGAAATTCTACGCAACTCAAGGACCCACGGAGAGAGTTGGGGATTTCGTTAATTTCATATTTGAGTTTTCTCAAATTTTCAAAAGAGGATCATTTGGTTTTGATTATTTTCCTTCCTAATATTTATAAAATAAAAATATATGAGAGGAGATAAAATGACTTCTCCAACATAGATGAAATATTAGAGGAAAAAAATATTAAAATCAAATAAATGTTTTATTTGGATTTTATTGCAATTCTTTTTTGCATTAGAAAAATTGCACGTTTTCAAAATTCCATTTTAGGGAAAGAAATTGTCCATCTTGTTCTAAATATTTTATTTAGATGGTGAAAATTTGTTTTGGCATTTTTTAGATTTTTATTTATTTTTTTAGGATTTATTTTCGTCGAAATGCTATTTAAAAAAAAGAAGCCCGCCGGACCGAACTGGGACGAGGCCCAGTTGGCCCAGCCTTCCCGCGTCGCCATCTCCCTCGCGAAGACCGTGACCGCCATGCCGCCGCTCGCCGTGGCCGAGTCGGCCACGCCTCCCCGTCCCCTCCCGCAAGCCACTCCCCCTTTCAAAGCCGACCCGGGGCCCCCCTGGAGCCCCAAGCCGCAGCTGCCGCCGTCGAGCCGCCCCGCGCCGCATCCCGCCGCTGCCCGCGCCGCCGCCCCGCTCGCCGAAAGCCGCCGGAGACGCGCCGGAGTTCGCAAATATTGTCATCCGGTTTTTTTTCGGTTTAGGTAAAAACCGTTGGTTTTTTAAAAACCCTAGTTTCGGTTTTTTTAGATCGGTTCACCGGTTTTCTCGGTTTAGTTACTTAGCGGACGTTCGTCCGTATGTTCGTTTTAATGAACGGTGTTCACTCGTTAGCCGCAGATAGTGAACGTTCGCTCGTTAGCCTGTTCGTCAGTTTCTCTTTTCCAGGGTTTTTCTGCGATTTCTGATCCGATTTTCGTTTTAGTTTATCTTTTCGCTCGTTTATCGGAATCAGGCAATTCAAGCGCCTAGATCTTCGTCTCGAAGTCCTCTTTCCATTTGACCAACTTGAACAAGATTTTGGTACTGTAAAATTTGACTTCAGTCCAGTTTAGTAATCGCATCTTGTTTCTTTCGCAGTTTGAGTTTCGTTGCTCCGTTTGATTTGATTCTTTTTGCAAACCGGAGTTCTTAAGTTGTACTTTCTGGTTAGATCTTCTTATTCGTATTTTACCCGTGCTTCTTTGCTTGTTTTCTTATGTATGCTATCGTTTGTTTGTAATAGAACACCCGGAGTGCGAAGCGTGCTACTATGAGTCTCTATGTTTTGCGGATCATCAGCAAGGCAAGTAACACTTTGGTCATACCCCTTTATCACCCAGTTTTTATGCATTAGTTCCAATCCTCAAACATTGCATGATTAGGTTGTGATATAACATGTGAGTTTGGGAAGTAGTTGATGAGGTAGAACCTATCGCCCTGTTATTATCAAACCCTTGGGAGTTACTTCTACGTATTGCTTATATTGCTATGCTATGCTCGTAGATGTGGTTTGGGTGAGTGAATCCATGACAGATGTGAGATTGTGAATTAATGGTTCAACATAAGGTGGAAACTTTAATACACAGCTGGGTGGATTGCTTGTCGGGCACCTGGAGAATCCAGTGTTGTCCTAGGATATCCTGGAGTACTCGTGTAATAATCCTAAGGTCCGCCACCCAGGCTCAAAGGGAGCTGAGATATTTCATGCTAGAAACTTCCATGTGCAGCCACAAGCTATTATGGGCTCTAGCATAGTTGAGTAACTTGCATGACCTCTTCCAGTGGTAGGCTTGCAGATGTAGAGGGATGTAGGTTGCTACTGTCTACCCGGGGTGAGAGCTAATGCTTCTGAAAGACTGTGTCTCGGACATCCATTTCTCAAACACCATGTAGTAGGAGAAATCCAATGGAGGAGATCGAGTCTTGTGGGGAAAAGTGCGCAAACCTCTGCAGAGTGTACAATCTAATCATGGTTAGTAATGTCCCCGATTATGGACATCTTGAGTATCTAGTACTTGGATTATCATATGTATCTCATCACTCAAATTTAATATTGTTGGGTTGATAATTACATTTAATTGGGATTGAGTTGGAGGAACCTTCTCAATGATGTTTGAACTACCATGATAGGTAAATAAAATATATTCCTTTGTTGTAGGGAAAAATTGGCTTTCCCGAAAACTTTAACCATACAGCTTTTCCACCAGCCAAATATGCATGTAGTGATAGCATTATTCAGTTCTTGCTCTACTGTGTTATATTGCTAGCATATTCCATGTGCTGACCCATTTTTGGGTTGCAACGTATTATGTTGCAGACTTTTCAGATGAGGAGTAAGGTTCGTTAGGTCGTAGTCATGCAGCTCAGCTATGTCGTTGGAGTTGATGGACTCACTTTATCTTCCAAGCCTTCCGCTGTTATCGTATTAGATGGTCTTATGCCATATTTATTGTAATAAGTTCTCTTTTGAGACATTCGATGTAATAAGTGTGTGATTGCTACTCTGTTATAAATCCTTCGAGTACTGTATGTGTCATCATTACCGATCCAGGGATGACACTGAAGCACGGAGACTTACCGTTTGAGGTCGGGTCTCTACAACACCCCACACATGTTCATATTTGAAGGTGCACTAAATTATTGCATGCGATGATTATGGCTGGCCATAATGGTGGTATCTTAGCTGGTATCATGCACACGGGAATAGCAAACATGCTAATGTGGAAAATATTTAAAGAAGAGAGGGGGGTTAGAATAACTAGTGTTCATGCATGCATTGGTAAACACATGTTTTTGAAGAATGACAACATTAGTTGAGTACTTTTGGAGACTACAAAAACTATTCCACCACCTCTATCTTGCTAACAGTAGGTGAAATTTTTGAATCGAGCCCTTTAAACAAGAAGGGAGGTAGTAGTACTCTAATAGCTCTTGTTGTGATGACAAGATAGGACATGGCACGCACCTGGATGGAGGAACTAGTCTGCATTGTGCATTTAAGTTTTCTCTGAAGTCAATGTACCTCTACTTTCACCAAACTTATAGAAAAATGTATCAACATTCACAATGTCAAATCAATATTTTTATACTCATTATAAAACGTAGTTCTTATACTCATTATAATCAGTATTGTAGATATTGATATTTTTAGTATAAATTTGGTCAAACACTTTGCAAACGGTTGATGGAAGTAAAAAGGACCAGAGGGAGTATCATGCATGCGGAGTAGGCAAAAAATTGCTCATTTATACCCAGTCGAAGTCTCAAAGGGCGCGACCGCGCGAGGGAGGCGAAGGTCGTGGGAGGCACAACGGTTGATGGAATTAAGTGAAGTTACCCACGCACCGGCATGGCGTGCGAATACGCAGAAGCTATACCGTCAGGCCTACGATATGGGTCTAGTGACATGACATCTAGTGGGTCCCGCATAGTTCTCGAGAACTCTTTGGGGGCTTGCAGCCATTTATCCACCGGGCAAGCCAGCAACCCCACGCCGTTCCCACATCCTACTCGTCCCTGTCTTCTACTAGTACAGTACCTTACAATAGTTCGCTCCCAGTCGTCCCATCCTTTCACATTACACCAGTTCAACTTCTCCTAACCCTCCTCCAAAATCCATGGCCTCCCAAATCTTCATGGTTGCCACTGAGTACCAGGTTAGAGCCATCACCAGCGATGAGTTCATCATCATCTACACATGTGGATCCGCGATGGTGAAAGCATGCCTTGCTCGCTTCCTACGCATGTTCAATAGTTCAACGGATGAGTGGGTCGTTGGGCTAGATGTTGAGTACACCACGGTCCTACAAAGAGAGAAGGTTCTAAAGGAGGCATAGAAGAAGAAGCCCACCGTGATCCAGGTTTGCGTACATAACGTGTGCTTGGTCTACCACATATGCCATGCCGACGTTGAGTTCCAGGATTTTAAGAACTTCCTCAAGGACGAAAGAGTGAAATTCATTACTGGAGACTTTAGGAACGACAGGGATGTCCTGGGTCGGATAGGCCTCGTTGTAGGCTAGCCCTTCGATCTCTAGAAGGAAAGCCTGGTGTCCTCCTCTCAGCCTTCAATGCTGACCCTGGCAGCAGCCATGATTGATCCTTCGTACGATAAACTGAAGAAACCTCACCACGAGTTTGATCATGCATGGGAGTCGAAGACATTAGATGAATATCACATCCTGTACGCAACAATGGATGCCTACCTTTTTTAAGTATCTACAAGGTTTGGATGAAGAAGCAGAGCCCAGTGCCCGGTTCAAGCAAAGAAGCGTCGGTGAAGAGGAAGAGGAAGAGGGGCGAGGACGAAGTCGAGGACGTGGACTCGGACTCCGAGTAGGTGGCAGTGCCGTCGCTCATGCTGGTTCTACTGCAGTGTCAAGCGGACTAGTTGCTTAGTTTATTTTCAAGGGTGTGTTGTGCTGAGGCCCCAACAGAACTATGTTTATGTTCTTTCGCATTATTTGAACTTTTAAGTAGATACAATAGTACTAGTACTATGTCTTACTACTGTTCTTCTTGCAGTTGGTACTACTGCTTGTATCTTCGTGTTCCTATTGTACTTAATACATTCATACTAGTAGTATAATTTGGGTCAGTCGATTTGTCAAAGAAGTTCGACGGAGTGAAGGAAGAAGACGGCAGAGAAGCTACCCCAGTATCTATATTAGGGTGGCAGGGTGCCCATGATCTATCCTATGAGTGTTGGGTATGGAATGCAGTTCGCTGGAAAAAAATGGATCATGCCCGGGGTTAAACGGATGGAGCGGGTGGGGGAGCATGCCGGTCGCAGGCGGTTAGGCGTGTGGCGGGCTGAGAAGATGAACCGTGCATCAATTTCAGAGGTTGAAGAAGCCCTTCTAGCCATTCATGTTGCATCAAATGGCTCACAAGAGTCGACTGACCCAAATTGCTCCTTCAGATTGCAGGATCCACGTGGCATTCAAGGTCTCGAAGGTAGATTCCGTGTGTGCACCCGGTTTGCGGGCTCGACGCGCACGCGACCGGCTTCCGCCGCAACAGCCACCATGCGCGCCTCCTCCGCGCGGGCAGAGACGACAATGACACGCTAGTTCCTCCTCGCCGGCGTGCTGGAGCACGTGCTCGTCCTCCTCTTCGTACGCTGTGTGCATAGACGCGGCTCCACCAGCTGCTCGCATGCTTGGCAGCACGGCGGCATCGCGAGGAGGGACTATAGACGATGTGAGCGGGCGAGCCTTTGGCTTCATGGCACAGGGATGGCGGCGACACGGTAGTGATGGTCGAGAAATTGTTGGCCGGAGCAGGCGGGCGCCGGCATGCGCAACGGCGGCGGCATATTGATGATTGCGCGTATGGGAGCTTAGTTTAGTTTTATATAGGGTTGGTCAAACTTAAAAGAAAACCGTACTAGTACATGTAAACATTAGACTTATGCAACGCTTTTATTAGTTACCACAACCACGATACGGAATCATGTGCAAGCGCGTGAACTGCGGCCGCGCGGTCGATCGAACGGTGCGTCACTCTGTCGCGCTTGAAGGACATCCACCGAACCTTTTTGTGTGTATGAAAACAATCCCCGGATATTACTCACCTTTTTTTCCTGGAAAAGTTCTTGATGCTACAATATTTCCATATATTTGAATTTAGCTCCAGTTCGTGTTTATTTGGATTTGGACGTTTTAGGTGCGCCCTAGTTTTTTAATATTGATTTTGTGTGTGTGACTGAGAGAGAATGTGTGTATGTGTCCATATGTGTGTTGTGGCGGAAGGGCAATGTGGAGATGGTGTGCATGTGATAGAGACATAGAGAGGTGTGAATGTGCAAATGATCATGCATGAGTGAGACATAGACAGATGCCGATACGTTGTGTATACATCAGAGAACAGTCTTCTATTTTACTTGCGTGTGTGTGAGAGAGAGAGGAGCATCCATAACACAACAGCCATCTCTCTCGATTCGTCCATCCCTCGCACGATGACATGTAACACATGCATCAACGCGCACATTTCGACACCCTCACCCAGCCCCTGCCCACCTCAAGGCCCGCATATCGCTCTCTATCTGGCACGCACAATCTCTTCGTGAATACCCTATTTAGCATGTAGCTTTCCGTCACATACACACACATTTATCTCCTTAGGTTTGTTTTCTCTCAATATCTGACACACACACACAGCACACAGCACACACACACACCCTCGCCCGAGCACACAATTGATCCCCATCCAAGGTTATATGGCGACCACTCTCGCTTGTGCTTCTCTACACCCCAACATGGACAACACCTCAATCTTCAAAGAGGGCATCGAGGAGATCGAAGACGGCGACCACACTACGCTAGAGCATGCGGGGCCATTTGGAATCAGGATGATGTGACAATGGCTGACTGACTCCTCCCCCACCCTCTCTCTCTCTCGCACAAAATTACCAATCCCTCTCTCCCCCGCACAGATTTATCAATCCCTCAACCCACGAGATCCTTCCCCTCTCGTCCATGTTTTTCCAGCTATCTCATCAAACATGTTGTCTCTCCTCCTTCCACGTGTACAGAATCTGGATGCACGCGCATCTAACGTATATTACATGTCTCCATCTTTCTCACAGACCTAACTTCTTCCTCTCTATTTCTCTCTCTATCACTCTCTCTCTGTTTTGTTAGGTTTGTCTCCTACTCTCTCGTCCACATACATACAATCTTTCCCGCCCTATCTGCTCCATCTTCGCAAGCTCTCTCCGCACGTTTCATTCACACATTGGGATATGTTCAAAATGTTGCTTTTATAATGGCTGATGTAGAGTTATTGTTGGTTTTGTTGCATCCTACAAAGTAATAACTATGAGATGCATTTTGATTGTCATTTGACTGGGATTATGTGAGTTTGAGCATGTTGTGAAGTACTATAAACCTCGTATACATCTTGGAATTCGACAATGATTGTAACTATTCAATTGTATAGACCATTACATTCGAAGTTAGTAGTCTAATATATTTATTTCAAAATTTCAACAAATGATTAATTCCCTACATACTAAGAAAACAAATGTGTACACCCTCCATTTTTATTTAAGTCCACATATTATCATTGTTGAAAGTCAAGTTTTGTAAACTCTCAGAAAGTTTATAACAAAAAATATTTACATATAAAATAACAAATAAATACCATTAGATTCATTATTGAATGTACTTTCACATCATACATATCTGTTATGGTAAAGGTTTATATTTTTCTATAAACTTGGTCAAACTTTAGGAAGTTTGACTTCGGTCAAACCTAATATGCAGAGTTTACTAGTACTACTCGCTAGTTGCTTAGCCGAATCACCCAACACGCCACAAGGGGAGTTCAGTGAAACAAAATTTTGAGGTCGGCAGGAAAATCTCCCGTGACCCTGATTCGAGCAGTGGGAAGTTACCATCATAGCCTTTGGAACAGGCCTACGGATGACAGTTGGTAGCGGGGCTGTTTTCGTAACTTCAAGTTCAACCCTACCTAGCCAACCCCACCTCGGCACCCAGAGTAGTACACCTGAATACTCCCCATTTTCTATCCCCACCATAAAATAGACTTCTCCACGACACCACAGCCTTCATGCTCCTCCCCTTCTACATCGGCGTGCTCGTCCACCGCAGCGCATCTGCCTCATCGACGACCTCGTACGCCACACTGGAGCCGGTCCACCGTCATCGTCATACACGGAGCCTCTTCCCTGGCACCGTCTTCCACGGTCTCAGATCTGCTTCCCAGAAGCTGACGCCAAGCGTAGAAGCACCACCGTCATGGACAATGAACTGACTCCCGTTGCTGACCATGACTCACAGAGGCCGCCGCGACCATCGTTCTCCTCCTCGATTGGTAATGTGTGTATTGAATCACTTAGCAGTACATGTGCAGTTCCAATTTTGTTCATACCTACCCTTCAAATTTCCTGGGTGCTATTGTTCCCATAAAAGTAATTCGTTATAGCCTCCATTGTCCAAAAGAATATCAGCTTGTAATTGTGCGTCGCTCCTGTATCGCGTTGTTGTTGGGTAGGTTTTTCATCTGCAACCAGTAGTGTGGCAAATGATGGGAAGTTTTTTAGAACTAGCAAGATGCCCATGCGTTGCATGCATCAAGATGCATTTGTATGAGTAGTTTATCTTGTGGGAGAAAATGATGAACGAGGGAAGGCCTTATTTGCAGAAGAGGGGTGTGCGTATCCTTTTGCAAAATTTCCATTGGTTCCTTCCTATCTGTCAGATATAAATCGAACGGCCTATATTGCAGGATGGCAGGCACACCATCAACACCAACTCTGTTTTTTAATAAGAAAAAAGTAGAGAAAAAAAGTAGAGAGTAGAGAAGTAGAGATAAATATTAAATATAAAATAAATATAATAGTATAGAAGAGAAGAGAGTAGAGATAGCAGCGACGTCGAGAAAGGATTGCGCGCGGGGGAAAAAGCGGCCGGGCGTGCGCTAGTTTTGGCGCGCGGCATCTGGCGCGCTTTATAAAATCGAATGCCCTCCCACCGCTCTGTGCCTTGCCACCGCTCTCTCCCCGCTCTTTCTCGCCTCGCCGCCGCCGCGACACCATGCTGCAGCGTCGCCGGGAAACTTGGGGATGCCGCGGCGTCCGCGCGCACCCCTCCGGTGGGTTCTCCGCCGAGATCTGGTTCCACGGGATGCGCGTCGGCCTCGGCAATTTCGACACCGCCAATGAGGCCGCCCGCGCGTATGACGCGGCGGCATGGCGCCTCCGGTGGCCTCATAGAACATTGAACTTCCCCAATGTGCCGATGCGGGAGCGGGCATAGGAGCTCGCGCCTCTGCCGCGGCTTATCACCAACGAGGATCGTCGCGACAACCAGAGGCGGGAGCACCGTCTCGGCATCACCGAGATGGACGAGGAAGCCATGGCGCTGTGGCGCCAATGCTTCCCGCAGGACATCATCAACGAGTGTGAGTTCTATGCATAAAGGAGGGTGGAGAGGCATAAGAGGAGGGCAGAGCGATCCACCTATCGCGAGGACAAGCGTAGGCGAAAAGCGGACGCTCAATTCAACATGAGGCTAGGAGCAGCGTCGCCCTGGGAATCCGACGATGATCAATATCTTCACGCCTACAGTCAGACGTCGGAGGAGGACATCACCGAGGAGGAGTCGGACGACGAGGAGTAGTTGAATAATCTATTTTTTATCTATCTATGCTGAGAACTATCCTCTACTCTCTAGTCTCTACTCTCTATCTCTACTTCTCGATCTCAGCACTGTAAACGCTTTTTTAAAGCACCGCGCGTTGCGATTCTGTTGGAGATGCTCTAACATGGCAGACGAGTGCTTTAATGTTGCCCACACGATGCGCGAGTATTACTAGTAGTATATTTTTCTTGCCATGTTGAGATTTTAAAACCATGAGTGCGAACATGCAGAGGAGCAATGAAGACCAAACATGGGATATTGGGGACATCTTCAAGGAGCATGGCAAGTTAAATAGGAGCTACACTGAACCTGTAAAACGAGCTTTGGTAAGTAACACCCTTTCAATTACTTTCGTTTAGCCTCGTGTTCTTCAATGTGTATATGTTGAAGTTTCTGTTTCTCTTAAGCCTCATGTTCTTCGATGTGTAACAAGAAGATTCTTAATTGTCCAAATGCTTTCGTTTTTAGCTTGATGTAGGAAGTGGGTGTTCTCACCTTGTAGTCTATTTTTATATTTTTTTCCTTTTGAATTCACTTCTCCCAGTTCTGTTTATCTGGCTTCTACTAAGTGGATCTGGGTTGCTCTGAGTATTGATCTAAAAAAGAAGTAACTTCATGTCAGGATGCAGTTCCTGCGAGGAGGGAAGTATGGTCAACCTCGAGATCATGTTTCCAAAATGAGGCTAGATTACACACAAGGTGCTAGTTCCCTAATGATGCTGGATTACACACAAGGTGCAAATTCCCAGATGATGCTGGATTACACACAAGCCAGGTGGAGTCGTCAGCTGTTCGTGTCCTCGTGGCTCTAGTAAAGGCTGAAAGAAAGTGTGCAGAAGCCCTTGAGAATGTAGCTGAGTTCCTGAAGAAGCGAAAAGAGCAATCAGAAGCTCTCTTCACCCATGCCAAAGAAGAGATGGAAGAAGCCAGAAATAAGCTAGCAGAGGGAGAGCAGGCTAGGCGTCTCCTGCTATCTAAAACTGTTGTCAATACAAATTTTCCTTCATAGTAGCCAGGTTCAAATGTTTATCGAGTTAGCATGCCTGTTGTGATGTCCATGCATCTACTGATGTGGCACAAAATATATTTTTTCGGGTCATGTAATAACAGAAATTACTTTCCGAACAATAACAGATGAAGCATTGGACACGGTATAGTTCACGCGCAAGCCCGACATTCCAAGTTCAACTTCCACATCAAACTCATGTTCACAGATATCTGCACATTCATACATAATGTCCACAACCATGATTCACTTCAAAGCCAAAAAATATGAGGAGAGTTATGAATAAAGAAAAACCACTAGTTCCTGCTACCAGTGCGAGCACAACAAGTCAAGACCATGCGTAATTAATTATATTTTGGTCATTTTTTGTGTTCTAAAATGTCGGCCAGGTTGTGGAAGGACGTGTTGCCGGCACACGCGAGGATTCAATGAAGGCAGGCGGGGTAGTCTGAAGCCGTTTTCATGCGGCGAGGAGGCGTGTTCAGCCGGCCCTGCAGCAAGTGGGGCCCTATTGGCCGGCGCACTGGTTCAATGCCTGCACTATGAGAGGTCGCATCTGTGTCAGAGAAATCACTCCCTCTAGTCCTTTTTTGTTTGGGTATAACAAAATCTCGTTTTCCATTCACATTTTACAAGTAAAATTCGTGGACAAACATTGACCCAAAAATACGATGGGGACTAGTAAACCAGAACGGAGGTAGTAGTTTTTTTTAATCAAAGAAGGGTTTCCCCCTTCCGATTTTTATTACTGACAACCAACATCTAAATCTAAACCATAGTATTTGCCCTAGAACTACAAGGTTCAACATCTCGCAACATAAACCCATACAACCATACGCCAAGGAGGTACGTAT
This sequence comes from Triticum urartu, assembly GCF_056163025.1. Classification (NCBI taxonomy): domain Eukaryota; kingdom Viridiplantae; phylum Streptophyta; class Magnoliopsida; order Poales; family Poaceae; genus Triticum; species Triticum urartu. Next base: position 241,795,261 of record NC_141873.1, on the reverse strand, counting down.
TACTATGAATTCCATTTTCGCTCCATACCAATCGTTCTAAAAACTACTTAGTACTTATAACGCGCCATTGAAAATCGGAACTCTTAACCACGATAAAAATGATATTTTAAACGTGGCTACTCGATCTGTGGCAACTGGTGAGGCACCGCCTCCAAGTCGTTCATCTGTGGTCCCGACCATCAACTCCTACGGATCAAATTATCACGCGAGCTGACTATTCCTACAAAGGTGCGCTCCACCACATACCCGGTACCCGCGAATGCAGCAATCGTGCATCTAGGGTTTAGGGTTTATTTGTTAACATTGCCTTTACGTAACACTCATGTGTGCGATACAGCGAGAGACCGACTGCGTGCGTGCGCCTCTTCTCTTTGTATATGTACTCCACCGTTTGTTTGGTGTCCAAAAAATTATAATAACTACTAGCAATGTGCCAATGTGTTGCCACACGATCAGAGTAGATTAATACATATTTATTGATTTTTTAGAAAAAAGTCTAGTTTTGAAATACATATATCACTAAAAATATGTTATGTTTCACTCAAAATATTTTCCTTTGGCGGTTTTGATGAGATAAGGGAGGAATGTTGTTGGTTTCAAGATTCGAGAAGTGGTATATGTCTAATTTCTACTCTTACTAGCAAGATGCCCGTGCGTTGCACGGAACATCAAGATCTCGTGGGAGAAAAGGATGAATGAGGGAAGGCCTTATCTGCAAATGTGGAGAGGAGTGCAAGTAAATTTCCATAGTTTCCTTCCTATCCGTCAGATATAAATCAAACGGCCTATATTGCAGGATGGCAGGACCACCATCATCACCAACTCTATTTTTTATCCCTACTCTTATAAAAAGCATAGTCGGTGATGATCGTGTGCCTGCCATCCTGCAATATAGGCCGTGCGATCTATATCTGACGGATAGGAAGGAAACTATGGCAATTTTGCAAAAAGATACCCACACCCCTCTCCACACTTGCAAATAAGGCCTACCCTTGTTCATCCTTTTCTCCCACAAGATAAACTACTCATACAAATGCATCTTGATGTTCTGTGCAACGCATGGGCATCTTGCTCGTTGTTGCAAAAAGCCCATGTGTGAGAGAGAGAGGGAGAGAGGAGGAGGATAGATTGCATGTGTGACAAAGACACAAAGAGTGTGTGTGCGAGAGGTATCAGCTTAAAATGAGGCGAGAGTGTGTGTGTGCACGATCGAGAGGGCGTGTCTCCAGAAGGGAAGAAAAATCTACATAGATACAAGGAGAGAGAGAGAGAGACATGTATGCGATAGTGGAAGCATGAGTGTGCAGGTGTATAAACCTATCTAGAGGCTAGTCGATAAATGTTTGTGAGAGAAATATGAGTCGGGGGTGCGAAAGCGAGAGTTTGGTGAGAGAGAGAGAGATGGTAGTCGGGAAGGGGAGTGGAAGCAGGAGTTGTGAGAGAAAGAGAGAGAGGGGGGAGTTTGTCTGATTGGTAAACAAATGAATAATGTCATTCTGGGATGGAGATGAAAAGGAGACCGCAACAAATGTTGTGTCTACAGGAGAGAGAGAGAGAGTAATTTTAGTGGTATGATTCATATCTAGAGACATATAGGGTGTGAGAGAGAATCCCATAGAGAGAAAGAAAAAGTTAAATACAGGTGGAGGCTGTGTGAAAAAGAAAGCTCAAGTACCTAGTGATACGAGAGAACGGTAGAGACATGAGAGATAATGAAAACCGTGTAATGTATAATTATAGGGAGAGTGTGACACTTCTCAAGGGAGACGTCGAGAGACCATGTTTGCGGGGATAGGAGAAACATGAAGTGAGCGTGCGGGTGAGTTGGAGAAAAGAGAGTGATAGCTACATGAAGGAGCATGCATGCGAGAGAGATGGGTGTGAAAGGAGTGAACATAAAAGGGATTCAAATATTTGAATTTGAGATGATGATACATGTAATCCATACTCAAACCAAAATTGATCTATCAAACATGCATACTCATATGAATTCACGTGCATATATGTTATTTAATATGTAGATATTACTGATCCATACATATTAGTAGGACATATTTTGGTTTAATTTTTTGAATTCAACCATATGATTTTGAGATCATTGTATTTGTAAATCATATTATACATATAAAAGAGTAGAATTCTTTGTTGTGCTTTTGAAAGTATATATAAAAGAATGATCTCTATAGAATTTTATTCCAATCGAAAATGGATCCCGCCTGAAAAAAATAGAATACAAATGGGATTCAAATTGAGTTGGCACAGTAAACATGCATTCTGCAAAATTTGAACGAAGCGGGGAAAGTTGCAGTAACCGCCCGAAACCAAAATCTGCAAGATGGAAATTACTACTGCCTATCCCTGCCACGCAAAGCCTATCTGCTCGATTTCTGTAGGTTTCGATAGGGGTAGGTTTGTAATTTCACTCAAACGTGAAATAACCGCCTCTCACCCGGATTCATACACGGTGGGCGCCAAAACACAGTGTGTCCTCGGCCGAAATCGACTCCCACCCCAATTCATACACGATGGGCGCCAAAAACAAACTCTCGCCGGCAAATATTCGGTGTATGCGAGATTCCCGCCCTATCCCCAACCGACTAATATTGCTGTGATGTAGGAAATTTGGAACGGGGGCTAAGTTTGTAAATTTTCTCGCATTTGAGACAAGCGCGCCCTGAAGACATGGTTCCCCCTTCCTCTCCACCTCCATTTCCACATTCGTACTCCGTGCGTGCCAAAACACCCTCTCCACCCCAGCCTCCTCCGTCCGCCACCCCATCCACCGCCATCCTCCTCCACCATGCCGGAGCTAATACCCCGACGCCGCCGTCCATTACAAGAGATCGACCTCTCTCATCCACAGCTTCGGACCGAGATCCTTGCATCCTGTCCTCTTGCTTCATCCTCGTCGTCGTCCACCTTGCCGGCGCCGCTCCTACGACTGTCTTGTCCACCGCGCCCCGCCGTCACCGTCTACCCTCCTAGATCTGCTTCCACACTGCTGATAGCCATCGCTACCGCAACACCGTCAAATTCTCAGCAGATGCATACACGGCACCACACTAGAGGCGGTACTCTTTCGTATCTGCTCAACTTATTTATCACAGCAAGAAAATAGATCGTCACTGCTTTACTCTCATTTCTGGTCCATCACTTACTTGCTAGTTGAAAGCAAACATTGGTTGCGAAGTTCCCTTTGTCCGGTTTGCACCTTCAAATCCGCCATGGCACGCTCAACACTATACTCCCAATGCTTATGGTTTTCCCCTTTTATATTCCACACTAGTTAAATCACAGTAGACTAAATTTCAAAATCGGGCCAGTCGATTTTTCAGAGCTCGCCGGTGCGAATGAAGGGGCTTGAGTGGGGATGGTGGTTGTGGGGGGCGGTGGTGGGGCCTCGCCAAACAAAGAATACTCAATGCGGGTGGGGCGGGGTGGGGGTGGTGGAGGAACACAGGCGGTGGGGGCTGGTGGTCCGGCCGGCAGCCCGTGCGGTGTTCTATATGGGAAGAATCAGAGACGAGGAAGAAGAAGGGTTAGGAGATGTAGGATCTTCATCCAACCGTCTGAAATGGTCGACTGACCCAAATGACAAAATTCACGCGACTTGCATGCAGACATGCCTTTATATTCAGTACCATCATTGTACCTACTTAGCACTGCTCCTGAATCCATCAAGCTAAACAATGTGCCGCTCATAATTCCAAACTTGTTGCTCAAGTACGAATCTAATATGATGCTGATATTACTAAAATAGATAACATTTAATTGGTCAGCTAATGTTCCTACTTTACTTTCGAAAAAGCACATGCACCACATATAGAGAGACAGCAGGGAGTTGCTTTCTTACTGCGCTCTGGTTCATCATGTGTGGGCACTACGCAACGAAAATTTTATTATCCAAAATCTGCTTGCTCTTCTTTAGCATGTTCCTCTTCCGTTCTTCTTTAATAAGTACTCTCTCCGTTCCTAAATACAAGTCTTTGTATAGATTCCACCATGGACTACATATGGAGCAAAATGAGTGAATCTACACTCTAAAATGTATCTGGATACATCTGTATGTGATCCATAGTGGAAATCTCTACCAAGACTTATATTTTGGAACGGAGGGAGTATGATAGTAGTACAGTATGTTCCTTGTAGTGAAGATGAGCAGGGACATTTGCAATGTAGAGGTCTATACGGTCGGTTATGATGGACACTTTAAACTCTTCGGGCCTCTTTGATTCGTAGGATTTTGTAAACATGGGAATAGGATTTATAGTGGCTTGCCCACTTGAATCCTATAAGAATAGCAAGGAAATGCGGGGAACTATGTCGCCTTTGAGAGTTACACTAATATTAACAGTACCGCACCTATAGTTGAAGAGAGCTGGTATCCGAAGCCTTTCTAGCCGTACCGGCAATACTAGCACATATATTCCAGCAAGTTCCACTTTGCTGATTTTACTCTGATGCTTACGGTTCTCCCGTTATATCTACACTATGATCTGTGTAGCTCCTTTGTGTCGCACTAGCAGCAGTCCACTCTTGAAGCTAAACCCCGCAATGACATACAAAATTGGCACCAAGGCATTGAGTGCCATTCTGGATGCAATAAAACTCATACGCTCCCCACCTGTTGATTCTTGTTGAGAATATGATCCTAATGACTATTCTAACATTGAGGAGTCAAAGGCAGATGGCCTGTCCTGTTCACCCATCAAGGTGCCTGTTCTAATTTGGCAAGGTTTTATTGATTGCGTGTATCTTGCATATGTTGTCTTGCATTTCTTCTACTTTGTTGCACCGCCATCTGCTTAGTTTACTCATCATATATGTCGAGATGCCGTGCCCATCCATTATCAATACATATTCCATCTGTCATCATACCATGTTTTTCCACTCAAATGCTGTTCTTGTGCATCAGACATCAAAAAGGAAGAGGGTGATTGCCGAACCTAAAGGAGCACCAACAAAGTCCTTGAAAAATGTGGTGGTGCCGGAGAAATTAGACAGCACCCCACTTATATTGGTTGTACAACCAGTGACACAAAACATAGGACCGACTCCAGCAGACTATACCCATACTTCACTGGCCACACCACTAGCCCCACCACACAGGACCTGCACTCCAGCAAAAGGTATACCAATTTCAGTTGCCATAGCACCAGCCACACCACAGAAAAATCCCACTCCAGCAAAAAGTACAGCAAGTCCACCGGCCGAAGACCTATCCCAACTGCAGAGATGGCCAATTCCTGCAGATTGGAACCCCATTCCAGTTATTCCCAGTTTAAAAGACAATGCTTTCAATGTTGTTAGGGACTACGTGCATATATTCCCATCATGGGAAAATTATAGTGAAGACAAACACCATTTTCACATCTTCCTGTCCAACTTACGTGTAAGTGCTATTATTCATGGTTATTATTTTCCTGTTTTCTGCTTATTGAACACATCAATGGTTTACATTACATTGTTGTAAGTGGGCGAGGGTCAATCTGGATAGTCATGACGAGCAAAGCTTGCTTGTGCTTTTCAAGGAAGCATTGCAGCAGTATCGGTGTTACCTGAGGAAATCACACTTTGATGGAAAGTCTGTAAACGAATTTCTGGTGAAGTCTCCTGTGCTAAATTTAGAAGACATTGAATGGAAAAACCTTGTTATGCACTGGCCTTTTTCCCAGGATGAGGTACTGTCTATGAAATCACATGACAATTTGAACTTCTACTTTTCCATATGTGCCTTACGGATCTTTTTTGCAGGAAATCTGCTCGAAGAAGAATTACGGTTTGAAAAGAACGACATGATATCGCAAATATGATGCCCGCTGCTTTGCTCTTGTTAGTACATGTTGTCTTGTATCACTGTACTTGCCAACATACCTGGTTCATTATGTGACAGTAGTATGCATGATAGCTTGCTTATCAATTGTTCGCTCCAAATTATTTGATTTGTATAAATGGTTACATTAGTGTAGAATATATCCAATGCCAATGAAATTTTTTAGCTCTGCATTGTTCTTGTAAGTACTTGTTGTCCTTTATCAGTGTACTTATATTGACAGGTAGTTGTTCATGTACCATCACTCGCAACTTATTTTCCTTTGCTCTCCATTTTCTACACAACAGATCTATATTTACTCTTACCATAAGGTTGGATAACACCGATGGTACTGAATAAGTTTAGCTGTGCATTGCTCTTGGCTATACCTTTTTCCTGTACCGTTGTACTTACAATTATAGCTACTTGGTTATGTAGCATCACTCTTCATCTTATCTTAAATATTCTGCATTTTTTCTTATATTATCACATCTATATTTACTCTTAACAAAATGTTGAATAAAGGCAATGCTTATGAAGAAGATTCTATGGTAAACTTCTTGAATTGCCCCCCCCCCGTCAGCATGGACAAGGGCTTTATAGAGCCTGTCTTCACCAATAATGTAAGTTTGTCCTTCTCAAGCCTTCAAACTTTGTTGTGTATATTTGGTTAGGCATGACTGCAACAGCTGTTTATTTTGGTGTTTGCATCAAATTGCATGTTTAAAGTTTATTATGTAGTTCATAAACAAAAGTTTGTCCTTCTCAATTTAAGTTTTCAGTTGTACAACCAAGTTCGTTCTTCATACCATGTAAATTAAACTATACAGAGCAAGTGATCTTCTTTTGCACTGCATGTATGCTTCTGTTCTTGATCCATAATCCAGTGGTGTGGTGAACCTACCCACTACAGCACATTGTCATATTCTGTAATGTCTTAACTATGAACAATGTCATATCATTCTACTATTATTTAAACCGTCTCTTTATTTGCCAATCTGAAATGGGATGATTTGATAGCACACTAACCATTGATACTTATGAGTTCTTGATCTTTAATCGAGTGGTGCCGTGAAGCTTCCAACTCCTTCACAATGTCATTTCCTACCATGTCTTGACCTGAACAATACCATATTGTGTTAATGCAGTTTTAAACTTTGTCACTTTATTCGTCAGTAAGAAATGTGATGAATTGTCAGCACTGATACTTTTATGTGCAAAACCTATCATCTATCTGCTTGTTTATCTTTCAGAGTGAGGAGGATATATGTGTTAAACAAGCGTAGTCTCATCAGCTTGCTCAGCTGCTTGCGCTGCAGCTCCCCAGCAGGGCTAACCTTTCTTGAACTCTATTGAAGTGTTGTTGGTTTTGTATATTATTTTGTCGGCGTGTTTAGTTGCACTGGTGGCGATCTTTGATGCCCAGTGTATGTAATCTGTTGTCTGCTTGTGCTTTATTATCATAGTGGCGAACTTTGATGCCCAGTGGATTTAATATGCCGTAATTTCTTTATTTTATAGTCTAGGTTTTTTCTTATTCACGATGCTGCAGTTATTTTACTGTATATATATCATGTCTTCACAGTAAACCGGCCAAACCGTAAAATTACGGTACATAATCGGGCCATCATGCAATCACGATGTATGATCCGCATCATGGCCCCGTCATCTTGGTCCATTAAAAGGGCTAAATGTAAACTGGCCCACTAGTAGATTCGGGCCTTTAATAGGCCGAGTAAACCGCCGACCCTCTTTTCACAAGAAAATTCAATGAGCTTTTAGGAGGCTGAGAAGTAGGTAGGGTCTGAAACGTGCCGAACAGCTCATGGGCCGGTAGCAACCCGAAATGGACCCCAGCCCATGATTGTGCCAATCAAATCACGGGCTTTTAGCAGGCCAAAATTGTCTCGGTACTTGTTTGGCCCAATTAGATTATCGGCTGCGAGCAGGCCGGATGCAAACCGGGCCGTAGCTAGGCCCAACTATATGACGGGATTTTAACAGGCCGAAATTAATATAGGGCCGAAATGTTAAACGGGCCCTTAACAGGCCAAAACTAATATCAGGCCGAATTACTAAATGGGCCTTTAGCAAGTGGCCCCAAAAGCATAGCGTCCAGTTGACGGGTCGAATCTGATATGGGCCATAATTTAGCCCAAAGCCTCTTACAGGGCCAAACCTAATCTGGGCCGTAATTTGGCACAGAACATGGAGGCTTTTAACGGGCCGGATCTCATATGGGCCATTGTTAGGCCAGAACGTGGCAGGCCACTAATGGACCGGATCAAATATGGGCCGGCATTTGGCCCAAAAACTGGCAGCCAGTTAATGGGCCGACCTACTAGGGTCATCAAAATCTTGTGGGCCTACAGCTGGGCCGGCCCATTAATGTCGGTGAAATCTCGTGGGCCTTTAGCTAGGCCGACCCATTTTGGTCCACAAAAATCTTGTGGGCCTTCACCTGGGTCGGTCCATTATGGCCCGCAAAAATCTTGTGGACCTTTACCTGGGTCAGCCCATTATGGCCCGCAAAATCTTGTGGGCCTTTAACTGGGCTAGCCCATTATGGTCCGCAAAATCTCGTGGGCCTTTAGCTGGGCCGGCCCATTATGGTCCGCAAAATATTGCGGGCCTTTAGTTGGGCTGCCCATTTAAACTTTATGGGCCACTTTTGGGCTGATCCACATGTCAACATATCATAGGCGCATCTCGCCCATTGGATGAGTGACACCTGTGCCAACGCGGAGCCCACACATGTTTCCTCCAGCCAATGATGATTTTACATGTGGAAAATCCCCATTGGTCCGGGCTGTTAACGGGTTAAAAGGTCCAAAACCGGACCCGATAGCTTAACAGTGTTCCGTTACGATGGATGCCACGTGTCGGTCACCCTTGACGAAAGCACTTCTGTGACGCGCGATTTATCATCATGGAAGTGGGCACTTCCGTGATGATAATTTTGGTAATGTCATGGAACACTTCTACGATATCACAGGTTTGACTATCTTGATTCTATCATAAAATCGTCATGGATGTACATGCATGACAAAAAACGCGACCTACTGTGACAAACACGTATCATCACGGAAGTGTATTTTTTTGTAGTGTTCGGCAAGCTAGGCTTTGAGATCATGGTGAGAGTGTGAACTAGGGGGAGAGAGATCTTCGTGCGCACCCTAGAGTTCGAACCTCAAGGGTTTTGCCAGAACCCGTAATCTGACAGTACTATAATTTTTGATTGTTCCATGCTGCTATGTTATCATTCCTAGATGTTTTAAAATCATTTTATAGCAACTTTATATCATTTTTTGGGACTAACCTATTGACATAGTGCCCAGTGCCAGTTGCTATTTTTTGCTTGTTTTTTACTTTGAAGAATATCCCTATCAAATGGAGTCCAAATGCAGCAGAACTTTTTGGAGATTTTTTTGGACCAGAAGACAAGTTGGGAGCCAAGGAAGCATCTGGGGACGGCCCGTGGGGCCCACAAGACACTAGGTCGCGCTAGAGGCCCCTGGCGCGCCCTGATGGGGTATGGGGCCCATGGGGGTCTCCTGCACCACCTCTCAGCTCAATAAATACCCAAATATTCCAGAAACCCTAGGGGAGTGCTCGGAACACAATTAAAGCCGCCACAAGTTCCAGAACAACGAGATCCAATCTAGAGCCCTATTATGGCACTCTGCTGGAAGGGAACGCGATCATGGAGGGGTTCATCATCCTTATTGGTGCTCCGTCGATGATGCGTGAGTAGTTCACCATAGATCTACGGGTCTGTAGGTAGTAGCTAGATGGCTTATTCTTCTTTTTTGATTCTCAATACAATGGTCTCTCGGAGATCTATTTGATGTAATGACTTTTTGCGGTGTGTTTGTTGGGATCCGATGAAGTTTGAGTTTATGATCAGATTTTTATCCATGAGTAGTATTTGAGTTTTCTTCTCTTATATGCATGATCTTTATAGCCTCGTATGTCTTCTCTGAATCTTTGGTTTAGTTAGGCAAACTAGATTGGTTTTTCTTGCAATAGGAAGAGGTGCTTTGTGATGGGTTCGATCTTGCGGTGTGCTCACCTAGTGACAGAAGGGGTAGCGAGGCATGCATGTATCGTTGCTATTAAGGATAAAAATATGGGATATATTCCTACATAAATAGATCTTGTCTACATCATATCATCATTCTTATTGCATTACTCCATTTCTCCATGAACTTAATACACTAGACGCATGCTGGATATCGGTCGATGTGTGGAGTAATAGTAGTAGATGCAGGCACGAGTCGGTCTACTAATCTTGGATGTGATGCCTATATACATGATCATTCCTTGGATACTGTCATAATTATTTGTTTTTCTATCAATTTCCCAACAATAATTTGTTTATCCACCGTGTGCTATTTTCTTGAGAGAAGCCACTAGTGAAGTCTACAGCCCCTGGGTCTATCTTTTATCATATTTGCTTTCCAATCTATATTTTGCCATATTTGTTTTCAGATCTATTATTACAAAAACCCAAAAATACCTTGTTGTACCTTTATTTATTTATTTATTTATTTTATTTCACATTTTATTCAGATCTATTTATCCAATCTACTACAAATTAATCTATCTTTTTACCGAGGAGGGATTGACAACCCCTCTTATGTGTCGGGTTGCAAGTATTCGTTCTTTGTGTGCAGATACCATTTACATAGTGTTTCTTGGTTCTCCTACTAGGTTGATACCTTGGTTTCACAACTGAGGAAAATACTTACCGTAGCTGTGCTACATCATCCCTTACTCTTTGGGGAAATATGGACGCAGTCTCTAGCCACGTCAAAGGAATTTCTAGCGCCGTTGCCGGGGAGACATCATCAACATCTATCAGGTTCCTAAACACAAATCTCATCTCCTTGCAATTTACATTATTTTCCATTGTCCTCTCGTTTTGATCTCCCCCACTTCACAAAAATATTTTCATTTTTATTCACCTTCTTTTTGTTTGCCTTTTTCTTGTTTGATATTTTGTTTGCTTGTGTAGCCATGTGCCTTCTATATGCTTGCACCTTCACTTGCTATAACTCTGTTGATATGGATCCCCATCCACTTGCTAATCTTTCTAAAAGATCCAATCATGATGAACCAATTGCTAGTGAGTTGAGTGCATTAGATTATCTTTATGAAGGTTTGCTGAGATTCGTGAATCTAAAAATTGTGAGGAAGAAATTTATGAAGTGATTCATGATAGCTCCTTGAATGAAAAGCATGATTGCAATGATTTTACTACAAATTCTATTAATTTCAATTGTGCTAATAATATGAAAACCCTAACCTTGGGGATGCTAATTTTGCTATGCCCGCTACTTATTGTAGTGATCATGATTGGGGTGATTCTTCTTATGATCTTGAAAATTTATTTAAGCCTCATGATGAATATGATATTGATAATAATGTTTGCAATAATATTTAAAGTGGGTTTGGAGAGGTCATGGCTTTAGTTGATGTTGATCCCACTATCCTGGAAGATTATAAAACTTTTATGAATGTGGATCATGAAGAGAAAATTTTATATGATAGCTCTATATGTTGAATTTGATGGTTGTAGAAATTTTCATGTTACTAATTTATCGCTCGTTATGTTGAGATTGCTATTGTTTCTTTCTTCTTCCTTGCATATGCTTTATATTTTTGTCTTGATAATTTGTTTGCTTATAAAATCACTATGCAATAGAAGCATGTTAGACTTAAATGTGTTTTTCACATGTATTATGATGCTATCTTTGTGTTTCAATTCTTGTCTTTCATGCGAGCATCATCAAAATTTTTGATGCCTAGCTAGGGGCGTGAAACGACAGCGCTTGTTGGGAGGCAACCCCAGGAATAAAATATTTTTTCTATTTTTCTTCCTATTTTTGTTTGTTCACACAATTATTCTACTCTTATGATTGTGTTTTTATGTTTTAGTTAGTGTTTGTGCCAGGTAAATCCTTTGGGATCATGTTTGGTGATAGTTGATTTGATCTTGTTAAAAAACAGAAACTTTTGCATACAGTAACAGAATTGTTTAAATTCACAGAAGCGACAAAAAATTCTGAACTTTTTACACAAGGTTGATATAAAAATTCATTACATTTTCCTAATTTTTCAGAATGTTTGGAGTTACAGAAGTATGCTTAGAGTTCAGATTACAACAGACTATTCTGTTTTTGACAGATTCTGTTTTCGTTGCATTGTGTGCTTATTTTAATGAATCTATGGATTGTATTGGCGAGTATAAGCCATGGAAAAGTTAGAATATAGTAGGTATAATGAAATATGAATGGGCTTGGGATAGTACTTAGAGTGGTGATTTTCTTTATTATACTAACCGATCTCATGAAGGTTTTGTTAAGTTTTGTGTGATTGAAGTTTTAAGGTTTTGTGTGAGATCACGATGGAAGAAAGAATAAGGAGTGAAAAGAGCCTAAGCTTGGGGATGCCCATGGCACCCTGATAACCCACAAGTATAGGGGATCAATTGTAGCCACTTTCGATAAGTAAGAGTGTCGAACCCAACGAGGAGCTAAAGGTAGAACAAATATTCCCTCAAGTTCTATCGACCACCGATACAACTCTACACAGGCTTGACGTACTTTGTAGGTGTTGTTGGATAGGTTTGCAAAAATATAAAGTGCACGTAAATAAAAAGTAGGGGCTGTTTAGGTAAAGAAGCAATAAATTTAGTATAGAGAGTGTGTAAAATTGGTGGTAGGAGTTGCGAAATTGTCCCTAAGCAATTGACTACTTTACTAGACCGATAGCAAGTTTTATGTGGGAGAGGCCACTGCTAGCATGTCATCCCTAACTTGGAATTCTATGCACTTATGATTGGAACTATTAGCAAGCGTCCGCAACTACTGACGTTCATTAAGGTAAGACCCAACCATAGCTTTAAGATATATTGGCCCCCCTTCAATCCCGTATGCATCAATTTCTATGCTAGGTTGAAGCTTCTGTCACTCTTGCCCTCCAATACATAGTCCTATAAACATACGACTAACCCTATGGTGTGATCCAGGCGCGCGCTCATATGATGGGCACCAGAGGACATCAACATAACCACAAGTAAATTAAACCAATCATCGCAATTCATAAATTACCGATAGGACAACGAAAATCTATTCAGACATCATAGGATGGCAACACATCATTGGATAATAATATGAAGCATAAAGCACCATGTTCAAGTAGAGGGTACATCGGGTTGCGGGAGAGTGGACCGCTATAGATAGAGGGGGGAAGGTGATGGAGATGTGGGTGAAGATGGCGGAGGTGTTGGTGTAGATTGCGGTGATGATGATGGCCCCCGGCGGCGTTCCAGCGCCACCGGAAGCGAGGGGGAGAGAGACCCCCTTCTTATTCTTCTTCCTTGACCTTCTCCCTAGATGGGAGAAGGGTTTCCCCTCTGGTCCATGGTCTCCATGGCGTGGGAGGGGCGAGAGCCCCTCCGAGATTGGATCTGCCTCACTGTCTCTCTCTGTTTCTGCCTTCTGGGATTCTGCCCTTTCACCGTTTCTTATATATCTGGAGATCCGTAACTCCGATTGGATTGAAACCTTCACCCAGATTTTTCTCCGAAAATTAGCTTTCTTGCGGCCAAAGAAGAGCAGCAACCGCCTTACGGGGGGCCCACGAGGGTCAGGGGCGTGCCCAAGGGGGGCAGGCGCGCCCCCTGCCTTGTGGCCCCCTCGGGCACCGTCTCGCGTTGATTCTTCGTCCCATATTTCACAAATATTCCAAAATTATTCTCCGTCCGTTTTTATCCCATTTGGACTCCATTTGATATGGATTTTCTACAAAACGAAAAACATGCAACAAACAGGAACTGGCACTGGGCGCTGGATCAATATGTTAGTCCCAAAATAGTATAAAAAGTTGGCAAAAGTATATGAAAGTTGTAGAATATTGGCATGGAACAATCAAAAATTATAGATACAACAGAGACGTTTCAGCATCCCCAAGCTTAATTCATGCTCGTCCTTGAGTAGGTAAATGATAAAAAAAGATAATTTTTGATGTGGAATGCTACCTAGCATAATCTTGATCACATATCTAATCATGGCATGAATATTAAGACACGAGTGAATCAAAGAAATAGTCTATCATTTGACATTAAGACAATAATACTTCAAGCATACTAACCAAGCAATTATGTCTTATCAAAATAACATAGCCAAAGAATGCTCATCCCTACAAAATCATATAGTCTGGCTGTGCTCCATCTTCACCACACAAAGCATTCAAATCATGCACAACCCCGATGACAAGCCGAGCAATTGGTTCATACTTTTAACGCGCTTCAGCCTTTTCAACCCTCACACGATACATGAGCGCAAGCCATGGACATAGCACTATGGGTGGAATAGAATATGATGATTGAGGTTTGTGTGAAGAAGGAAAAAAAGGAGAAAGTCTCACATCGACGCGGCTAATCAACAGGCTATGGAGATGCCCATCAATTGATGTCAATGTGAGGAGTAGGGATTGCCATGCAACAGATGCATTAAGAGCTATAAGTGTATGAATCTCAAACTGGAAACTAAGTGGGTGTGCATCCAACTTGCTTGCTCATGAAGACCTCGGACATTTGAGGAAGCCCATCATCGGAATATACAAGCCAAGTTCTAAAATGAAAATTCCCACTATTATATAAAAGTGATAACTCAAGAGACTCTCTATATGAAGAACATGGTGCTACTCTAAAGCACAAGTGTGTTAAAAGGATAGTAACATTGCCCCTTCTCTCTTTTTCTCTCATTTTTTGTTTTTCTTTTTCTATTTTTTTGGTGGGCTTCTTTGGCCTCTTTTATTTATTTTTAAAGTCCGGAGTCTCATCCCGACTTGTGGGGGAATCATAGTCTCCATCATCCTTTCCTCACTGGGGTAATGCTCTAATAATGATGATCATCACACTTTCATTTACTTACAACTCAATATTACAACTTGATTCTAGAACAAAGATACGACTCTATATGAATGCTTCCGGTGGTGTACTGGGATGTGCAATGATCTAGCGTCGCAATGACATAAGAAACGAACAAGCCATGAAAACATCATGCTAGCTATCTTACGATCGTGGAACGCAATATGACAATAAATGCTCAAGTCATGTATATGATGATGATGGAAGTTGCATGGCAATATATCTCGGAGTGGCTATGGAAATGCCATGATAGGTAGGTATGGTGGCTGTTTTGAGGAAGATATAAGGAGGTTTATGTGTGATAGAGCGTATCGTATCATGGGGTTTGGATGCATTGGCGAAGTTTGCACCAACTCTCGAGGTGAGAAAGGGCAATGCACAGTACCGAAGAGGCTAGCAATGATGGAAGGGTGAGAGTGCGTATAATCCATGGACTCACATTAGTCATAAAGAACTCATATACTTATTGCAAAAGTTTATTAGCCATCGAAGCAAAGTACTACTACACATGCCCCTAGGGGGATAGATTGGTAGGAAAAGACCATCGCTTGTCCCCGACCGCCACTCATAAGGAAGACAATCAATAAATACCTCATGCTCCAACTTTGTTACATAACGGTTCACCATACATGCATGCTACATGCAAACCGCAAAACAAGTATTTCTCAATTTCAAAATTAGTCAACTATCACGACTCTAATATCACCACCTTTATATCACAAAACTATTGCAAGGAATCAAACATACCATATTCAGTGATCTACAAGTTTTATGTAGGATTTTATGACTAACCATGTGAATGACCAATTCATGTCAACTCTCTAAATAGATATAAGTGAAGCAAGAGAGTTTAATTCTTTCTACAAAAGATATGCACATGCTCTAACAAATATAAGTGAAGCAAAAGAGCATTCTACAAATGGTGGTTTTCTATGTGAAGAGAAACAGGCAATCCAAACTTCAAATGATATAAGCGAAGCACATGAAGCATTCTATAAATCCGTACTCAAAAGATTTAAGTGAAGTGCAAAGAGCATAATATAAGTCAACCAAGGACTATCTCATACCAGCATGGTGCATAAAAGAAAAAAGAAAACTAAATGCAAAAGATGCTCCAAGATTTGCACATATCGCATGAACGAAACGAATCCGAAAACATACCGATACTTGTTGAAGAAAGATGGGATGCCTTCCAGGGCATCCCCAAACTTAGACGCTTTAGTCTCCTTGAATATTTAATTGGGGTGCCTTGGGCATCCCCAAGCTTGAGCTCTTGTCTCTCCTCCTTATCCTCACATCGAGACATCCTCGATCTTCGAACACTTCATCCACACAAAACTCAACAGAAAGCTCGGTAAGATCCGTTAGTATAATGAAGAAAATAACTACTCTAAGTACTGTTGCAAACCAATTCATATTTTATTTTTGCATTATAGCTACTGTAATATAACTTTTCATGGCTTAATCCACTGATATAAATCGATAGTTTCATCAAAACAAGCAAACTATGCATAAAAAACAGAATCTGTCTTAAACAGGACAGTCTGTAGTAATCTGAACATTCACCATACTTCTGGTACTCCACAAATTCTACAAAACTTAGTAACAATAAACAATTTGTATAGAAAGACAGTGCAAAAAGTTTCAGAACCGTTTGACGTTCCAGTAAAAATTGTAAAATCGCGCACTACAGCCAAAGTTTCTGTCCTGCACCGCACAAACCAACAAGCATTGTAAACATCCTAAAGGCAAACCTTGGCACATTATTTTTATTTTTAAGCCTTATAAAAGCACAGAACAGAAATAAATGACTCTTTGAAACTTCCGGGTTGTCTCCCTGGCAGCGCTTTCTTTAAAGCCATTAAGCTAGGCATATAGTGCTCAAGTAATGGATCCACCCAGATCCCAAGGTATATCAAAGCCAATTTTAATTAACAATGATTTTTAATTTAGTAGTGAGCACAAAGTAACATATATCAAGTAATGACGAAGTCTAACTATCTTCCTATGCATCGACATGTCATACTCTCTTCGAAAAATAATAATTTGACATGCAATTTAAATTTCATTTTGACTTTTGTTTTTATCAAGTGATAATTAGCTTAGCAAAAAGGTGACGACATGGCATCGTTATCATGGGTTCACTATAGCTGATCATCAGGGGTGTCACAGGTGGGCACTCAATTCTGTTTGTCGAGTGAATGGCGGGTCGTCACTAGCCATGCTAGCAGGCCCGACAAGCGCACGACTATGCAATTCAATGAGCCGATAGTTTAGCCAAGTACTGTCTTTCTCTTGATTTGGGACGCCATGTTTGGTTGACCAAATCAGCACTATTATTCGAGTTGTATCCTACTACATGTGAACTTTGATCCATAAATCTTAGATTTACCCTAGAAAAACAGCATACTACCAACAATTAGGACTACTAGCACATGATCAATAGGATGAGTTATTCTCTGTAATTTACCGAGAAATTATGTGATTGTGCTAGCTCTAATTATGTCTATTCAAAATTTAGTTTACAGCAAGCCTAGGCTTTGACAATTCTCTAGCTCCACCACTGGGGCAGATCAGATGACTCGCATCGACCCCTGGTGGCTCTCATGGCAAGCCATCAACCAATGGACTGCTAGGAGGTTCGCTTCGCCCGCAGAAAGCCCTGGGAGGCGGGTACTCCGCCATCCTTTATAGGAGTAACTTCTTCTCTTGTAGTTGCGGATGCTTGCATGGAGAGTATAATCGTAAGTAGATATTTGTTCAAATAAGGACATTACCTTAGCTCCAATCCACCCACATAACACTTATCAAGGCAATGAATGCTATAATTATCTTGTTATCAAACTATCTATCAAACCTATCCGATAGCACTTGAAGTGTAACCTTGGTGAAAACTGTTTATCAATTTATTTTTCTCCTTGTTGGGTTCGATACTCTTACTTATAGAAAGGACTACGATTGATCCCCTATACTCGTGGGTCATCAAGACTCTTTTCTAGTGTTGTTGCCGGGGAGTGTAGCACTCTTGGTAAGTGGAATTTGGTATGAAAACTTTTACCGTACATGCTGATTATTATTTACACTTCCTATTATTTAAAATAATCCTTTGAGAGGCTTGTTTGGGATGCCCATGCCACATGCACAAGTGGTAAGAGAGGACCCCCACCCGCTGAAATTATTTTCTATTAAATTCCTATTGGTATTTTTGAAAGATTTTCTGCTAATCCTTATGCGGGAGACATGACAGTATATCATGATATGCACTTGCTTGCTATAGGGGAACTTTGTAGATTATATAAGATTGCAGGGTTATGGAGGGAAGAAGTTAAGAAGAGGTTACCCCATCTATCTTTGGAGGGAAAGTCATTGGCCTGGTATAGGCTATTGGATAATTCTCGCTCATGGGACTGGAATTGATTGAAGCTGGAGTTCAATAATAAATTTTATCATATGCATCTTGTTCAACATGATTGAAATTATATTTACAATTTTTGGCCTCGTGAAGAAGAAAATATTGCTCAATCTGGGGGGTGCCCAAATCATGAGCTCTCAAGAGATATTATTGTTCACAACTTTTATGCTAGGCTTTCACTTTGCGATAAGGAAATTCTTGATGCAATAGTGCCATATATCAGGGTGGCTCATCTAAGGGAGCCCGATCTTAGACTTTATAAGGGGCCCACGAGCCCCAGGGAAAAGGGGAACCCTAAGGAATGTGCGAGAGGCCTTCTTTCCCTCCAAGATATGGACGATGACGACCAAGATCGCATTGACCTCCCTGTAAACCCTTGTCCCCTTCGTGTATATAAGGGGTGGCTAGGGGCTCTCCTTCTCATATATTCCCAGATAGAAAACTGCAGGTCGCAATCTCATACACCACTGTAACCCCTCGCATGAGGTTCCCTCGACAATGAATAACTAAAACAAGCAGGACATAGGGTATTACTCTTTGGAGGCCCAAAATTAGATAAACCCCTCTGTTACCTCCGATCTAAGACTTCTAGCTGCGCTTGGACCCCTATTGAGGGATATGACAGTATTTCGCGCTGTCTGTTGGTGCTAGGCACGAGCGCCGATGGTGGGAGACCGATCTCAGATTGGATCTTCTTTATCTCTTCGCGGCCTCTCAACGGGAGAAAGCCTAATCTTCGGCTCTCTCACCTTCACTGTGGACAGGGCGGGCGCGCCAACATCAACCCACCGGCCCATCCAAATAGCATGACCTACGCAAGCCAAGTCGCTATGGTCACCAACAACATCGACCACCGGCCCATCCAACACGTCGTAGGATGGGGTCACCCCGGAATCAAGCCTTTAGATCGTCCTGGTAGGCCTTCCGGAGCTTAGGAAGGCAAAACCACCCCGCCGCACCACCTCACCATGACCCAAGCCGTCAATCAGTGCGGTGTCAAGCTCCAAGGTGACTAAGTGGTTGTTATTCGCCACATGGCAGCCACTTTCTACAGAAAATTCTTCCAAGCGACACCTGTCCTACGATGTGTCAAGCAAGTAGGCGCAAAGCTGGCAAAATAGCCCGACAGGGCCTGCCAGGCCAGCTATGATGTGACGTTGAGCGGCGCATTTAATGCGCTCTTTCAGCCTGCAGAGTTAGGTACGATAGCATTGTTTGCTATCTAATCCGTGCATAATGACTGATTTGCCATTTTGGTTACCTCTTTGTCTATAAAAGGAGGCCCAAGGCAAACGTAGAAAGGGTTGGACACTCGGTTGGCTAATCCATCCCCACACACATTCATACGCACGTAACCATTTCGTCCCAAGGCAACCCTGCCGGGCAAGCGTGTTGCGTTCACCAGCATTTTTCTACCATCAATCCACCAAAGCATGAGTAGGGTTTTACGCCTCACAGCGGCCCGAACCTGGGTAAAATTGCCCATGTGATCTCTGTCGTGTTGTTCCATGCTCTTCTGCTCTTTGTGCAACCTGCCATCCCCCCACCCAACCAGAAAGGGACTCTTGGTCCCATAGGTAGCCGTGGTTTCCCGCGACATCTTTGGTGCCCCAGGCAGGGGGATCACTTGCGCAAACCTGAAGGCTTGAGCGGCGCGTCGTATTCACGACGGGCTAGCCAAGGCTTTTGGTGTCAGTACCGCCATGGAGATATGGAGACAGAGCGGGGCCGTCCCTGTGCCTGCTCTGTTCGTCAATCTTGTCCCACCGCGGTCGCAGCCGCGGTGAAGATTAATGTGGGAGGCGGTACGCTTCTCCCATGCAGCCTAGGCGGCGTGAACGACACTCGGGCACCATTCAAGAAGATGGGGTGAGGTGCGCGGGAATGAGGTTCCTCTTTCCCCATGTCTCTCCCTCGTCGGCAATTGAGCTGCTTTGGCCCTGGCATTGTCAATGTCGATGAGTACCACGCGATACTCGGTTCAGCATTTACCCTGCTTAGGGAAATCCTGAGTAAAACGCTGGTATGAATCCATTGATCGATACCCCGACAAGGTCTGCCCCGACAAGTCCGTCCGCACTAGTGTGATCCATGTGACAGCCTGCCGGATTGCTCGAAAAGAGTGGGGGAGGGGGAAGGAGGGACCGGGAAAGCCCGACACCAGATTCCACTGCCCGCTAGGCACGCATGACATGTATTGGTCCCTGCTGGGAACCAGAGGGTTATTCGCCTGGCCTCCGTCTTTCCGGACATCGCAAGCACACCAAGTGTGTGCAGCCAGGAGGGATGGGAAGGAACAAGGACAAAAGCTAAGTTCATACAATCATTCCTTCATGATGCATCCTAGATTTTTGCATTAGTTTATCCCTTGGCTTTAGTAAATGTTAGTACTATGAAATCCTTCATGTGATGGTACCTTGGCTAGTCCTTTGTATGCACCCTCGTTCTGTCCAGAGCCCCGCTCGCAGAATGAGCGGCTGCGTCGAGAGCTACCAAGGAAAAACTTGCCGAGATGCATTCACGCCAAGATGAATGTTAAGGGTCAGACCCTTACAACAATCGCGACAATATGATACCGGCAAGCAACCAGAACATACATCAGGACCAATCGTACGAACATAAACACTAAGCTCATAGGGATAAACACGCATTTAAGATTAAGCAACGGATATCAGTTCCACGCAAGCATAAAGTAGTACGGAACCTAAACACAAAGCATACCTCATGTTTTGTTACAGAATAACACGGGAACAACAATGGTCCATCACTTAGTCTAACAATTGCGTGAAGCCTTTGGGATGCGAAGAACCTTGGCGGCCAAAGGGGCGGCTTTCTCTTTGGCAGCTGAGAAGATGGTGCCCACCGGCGGCTTCCTGAAACCGTCATCAAGGTCGAGATCCGGATAGTGGCAGGCGATGTTGCTCAAAACCATGAGGAGGTTGGCGTGGGAGAGCTTCCAGGATTCGATCGCGAAGCACTTGGCCCTCCCCTCTTCATGCACCTTCATCTTGTCGATTAACTCATTGAAGAAAACCACCAGCTTGACGCTGGGGACCTCATGCCTGTTGATTGAAAAAGCTAGCCCATCCATGCCCATCACAATGGTCTAGGCAGCATGGCGATATCAACCAGGCTCCTGATATAGAGGTTGAGCTGCTCAGATTGATTCGCCAGCTGGTCTTCTGCATCTTTCCAGAGACGCTGGGCATTGTCCAGATCTCTGGAGAGTTGTTGCTGGCGGCTTCCGCTGGACTCTGCCGCGCTCTCGAAGGTGCCGATCCTGGCCTTTAGATCTCTGATGGTGCCGTTGGTGGTTTCAAGGCTTTGGGTCCTGGAGGAAAGCTGTGACTGCACATCGGTCAAAAGAACCTCTGTCTTTCGTGCTTCTTCCTTGAGGGCCTCCACCTCCTTGATGCTCCTGGCAAGCTCTTCGTTCAGCTTGGTCACCTGTTGGTTGAGATCAGTCTTGGCAGCAGTTGCGGCAGCTAGATCATTAGTGAGCTTCTTCAACTGAGTGGCAGAATCAGTCATAAGGGCATCCAGGGCTGCCTTGTGCTTGTCTTCCAACTCCTTGGTTGATAGAGACAACGGTGTTCTGCCTTTCGATGATATGGTGATTATTGTTTCGGAGGAGTAGACTTTCACGATCCGAACTACGAACGTGCGAGGACATCACGCCTTATCAGTCACTAAACCAACTCCGACAGGTTATTAACCACGTCGGAGCATGATCAACCTAACCACAAAGGTCTATTTCCTGCAAGAAAACAAAGAGAAAGCAAGAAACTAAGATTGCAATCTGGATATTGCGAATATAAGATGAAAGCTTTATTGATCAAGATGGGGTTCTGTGACGCCTTGGTCTGGTCGTTGATCACAAACAAAGTACACGAAGTTGCAGCTATGGAAAACTTTTAATCTAAACAAACCACAAAGTCAAAACGACGCCCTAAGGGCTGTATATATGGAGGAGCAGGGGGGATTTCGTGGCCCTTGGGGGAGGGGTCCGAAACCAACCCTACCTCTTGGTTCCGCACACATACAGACTCTAAAAACATCCTATACTTATGTATTTCGAAATTACATGGGCCTGGCCCAATAATAAGGTGACGCAACACCAATAATAGCCTCTGGACGAAATTCGTGAAGTGGCATATTGTATGTTTCTTCCAAGATTTCATGCACTCATTACGGTGGCTTCAAAGTCCTGAAATCATCACTTAAAACTTCATTCTTGTTTCCCTTGCACATGCCATCATCTCCATGCTTATTCTTTCTCCAATGTTCATCCTTCTCCAAGTTAGGCCCTTCATTTGTAAGCAAAACAAATGTATCCAATTTAGGCAGCATCATATTCTCATGAACATTAGAATCATTACCAAGAAAGGAAAGTACGTGGTAATTTAATTGGCGTGCATGAGCTCTAGTAATTGGTCCAGTATGTATAGTAGCAGGGGCTGTGGGTGTAACAAGGGTATTGATGTCCTCCTCATCATCCCCTTCTTGAAATGAAGTCATCGTCGACGGAAGCTCATCTTGCTCGGCCAAATAAGGCTTCAAATCTGCAATGTTAAAAGTGGGATTCGCCCCAAAATCTGCAGGCAGCTCAAGTTTATATGCATTATCATTTATTTTCTCTAACACCTTAAAAGGAACATCAGCACGTGGCATTACCTTTGATTTGCGCAAATAAGGAAATATATCCTTACGCAAATGTAACCAAACAAGACCTCCAGGTGCAAACACAACATGTTTTCTACCCTTATCTCCAGCAAGTTTATATTTATCATTCATACATTCAATGTTTTCCTTAGTTAACTCATGCATTTTTAAAATCAGTTCAGCATGTTGTTTAGCATAAAAATTAACCTTCTCCGAAGATGGAAGAGGAAACAAATCAATAGGTACACGAGGTAGGAAACCATACATAATTTGAAAAGGGCACATCTTAGTAGTAGAACGCAATGAACGATTATAAGAAAATTCAATATGAGGCAAGAATTCTCCCCACATTTTTTATTATTCTTCAAAACAGCCCTAAGCATAGTAGACAATGTTCTATTGACTACTTTAGTTGTCCATCAGTTTGGGGTGTCAAGTAGTACTAAAAAGAAGTTTAGTCCCCAACTTAGCCCATAAACATCTATAAAAGTGGCTAAGAAATTTAGTATCACGATCTGAAACAATAGTATTTGGTACACCATGCAAGCGAATAATTTCACGAAAGAACAAATCAGCAACATTAACAACATTATCGCTTTTATGGCATGGTATAAGGTGTGCCATTTTCGAGAATCTATCCACGACAACAAATACGCTATCCCTCCCCTTCTTTGTTCGAGGTAAACCTAAAACAAAGTCCATAGATATATTCTCCCAAGGAACACTAGGTCCAGGCAAAGGCATATATAAACCATGATGATTGAGTCGTGACTTAGCTTTTTGACATGTAGTGCAGTGAGCAACAAAACGCTCAACATATCGTCTCATCTTTGGCCAAAAGAAATGTGTAGCAAGTACGTCCTCTGTCTTCTTCATGCACAAGTGTCCCAATAATCCTCCTCCATGCGCCTCCTACAACAATAAAAGACAGACGGAGCTAGCTGGAATGCATAGCTTGTTAGCACGGAACACAAATCCATCATTAACGACGAACTTGTTCCATGTTCTTCCTTCTTTACAATTCCGCATTACAACTTTAAAATCAACATCATGCACATATTGATCTTTGATGGTCTCCAAACTAAATATTTTGAAGTGTAGTTGTGAAAGCATATTATAGTGACGAGACAATGCATCAGCAATAAGATTTTCGTTACCCTTCTTGTGTTTAATGACATAAGGGAAAGTCTCAATGAATTCAACCAAATTAGCATGTCTACGATTCAGCTTAGCTTGACTTTTAACATGTTTCAATGATTCATGATCAGAATGTATAACAAATTCTTTGGGCCATAAATAATGTTGCCATGTTTCCAAAGTCCGAACAAGAGCATATAATTCTTTATCGTAAGTAGAATAATTCAGACTAGGCCCACTCATTTTTTAGAAAAGTATGGAATAGGTTTGCCATCTTGTAATAACACACCTCCTAATCCAATTCCACTAGCATCACATTCAAGCTCAAAGTATTAATAAAATCAGGAAGTTGGAGTAAAGGAGCATGTGTCAACTTATCTTTCAATACCATGAAGGCTTCTTCCTGTGCGGTACCCCAAACAAAAGACACATCCTTCTTTGTAAGATCATTGAGAGGTGCAGCAACGGTGCTGAAATCTCTCACAAAACTCCTATAGAATCCAGCGAGGCCAAGAAAACTCCTCACTTGTGTGACCGTTTTGGGCTGCGACCAACTCTCAATAGCTTCAATATTGGCTTTATCAACTTCAATTCCCTGTGGAGTAACAACATAGCCAATAAAAGATACTCGGTCGGTGCAGAAGGTGCACTTCCCAAGGTCACCAAACAAACATGCATCACGTAGAGCAATAAAAATAGCACGTAAATGTTACAAATGTTCCTCCAAAGATCTGCTACAAATCAATATATCATCAAAATAGACTTACCACAAATCATCCAATTAAAGCACGTAAAACTTCGTTCATTAATCTCATGAAAGTACTTGGTGCATTAGTTAACCCAAAAGGCATGACCAACCACTCATATAATCCAAATTTCGTTTTAAATGTTGTTTTCCATTCACCTCCCAATTTCATACGAATTTGATGGTACCCAGTACGCAAATCAACTTTGGAGAATATTTAGAGCCACTGAATTCATCAAGCATGTCATCTAACCTAAGAATAGGATGACGACAACGAATATTAATATTATTAATGCCTCTACAATCAACACACATACACGATGTACCATCCTTTTTTGGCACTAGTATAATAGGACCAGCACAAGGACTAAGAGATTCGTGTATATAAACTTTGTCGAGAAGCTCCTGTATTTGACGCATAATCTCCTTCATCTCCTCTGGATTGGTACAGTATGGCGCACGGTTAGGCAGCGAAGCACCGGGAATTAAGTTAATCTGATGCTCAATCCCTCGAATAGGTGGTAAGCCCAGTGGCACGTCTTGTGGAAAGACATCAGCGAACTCCTGCAAAATGTTAGTGACAGCAGGAGGCAAAGAGGAAGGTACATCCTCGAAAGAAAATAACACCTCTTTGCACACAAAAGCATAGCAAACAAATTTGCTGAAATCTAGATCATCAATATCAGATTTGGTGGCAAGTAAACATGCACTTTTCAATTTAATTTTAGAAGCAACACTAGATGGTTTATTATGAGGCTTCATTTGTTGCTCAAATTCTTTTGCCACAATCTGATTTTCACTCTTATATTTCTCCTGTTTTGCTTTATTAGCTCTATTAATATCATCTTTCAAAATGGAATCAGGAGTCATCAGAAGCAAAGTAATATTTTTATCATTCTGAACAAGCGTATATTTATTGTTTCTACCATGGTGTACAGAACTTTTATCAAATTGCCATAGTCTACCAAGTAATAAGGAACATGCTTGCATAGGTACCACATCACAATCAACATAATCAGCATATATAGACATACTAAAACACACACGAACAATACGTGTTACCTTAACCTTGCCGCTGTTGTTCAACCATTGGATATAGTAAGGATGTGGATGTGGTCTTGTGGTGAGAGATAGCTCCTCCACCATCTCCATGCTAGCCAAGTTGTTGCAGCTCCGTCCATCTATGATGACGCGAACATAATGTTCCTTCACAACTCCCTTTGTATGGAACAAATTATGCTCTGATTTTGCTCAGCTTGTGTGACCTGCACACTCAAAACACGTTGACAACCAAAACATTCGTACCTGTCAGCGTCTTCAGGAGCCATGTATTGTGTCTCATGATCAGAATCATCTCCACCGTGTTCTTCACTTATAATGAGAGCCAAAGTCTCCTCATCATACTCACTAGCGAACTCATACCTACCATCCTCAGTAGCAATCATCACACACTGAGATGTGCATTCTCTCACATAATGACCTCTTCCCTTACAAAGACGACAAATAATATCACTTGTGTGCCCTATTGATGCCATGGAAAAAGAAGAGCTCTATGCAGGCCCGGCAGGTGTGCTCTTGCCAGATAGTGGTGGTTGTGCCTACTTGCATGTAACGCGGTTGGAGGTGGCACCTGATGAAGGTGCTAGTGCAGTGGAAGTAGAAGATGCACTCGGTGTCCATGATGAAGGTGGACCTGCGGAAAAGTTAGTTCGCGCCAATGCCTGTCGATCCTGCACTTCACGTTCAGCTTTACAAGCAAAATGGAATAAACGAGTGATATTATTATACTCCTTATACTCTTGAATGGTCTGAATCTGTTTATTTAATCCACCCATAAAACATGCAAGCATAGATTCATTCTTGTCGGGTGGTAGGTGCGACATATGCCAACGGGTGGCTTATCATTGTGGGAGCCAGTAAGACGTCGCTGGTGCCTGGAAACGGGATGAGGCGAAGACATGCACGCCGGCGAATCTTACCCAGCTTCGGGGCTCTCCATGGAGATAACACCCCTACTGCTGCTCTGCGGGGTCTCCGCATGATCGCTAGATGGACAAGTAGCTACACAATGCTCCTTGAGCTGTTCGGTGGGAGGAGGAAGAAGGGCACAGCTAGCTTGCTCCTTCTCCTTGTATGGTGTCTAAGACTAGCTGGGGGTCGAACCCTTTGCATGGGTGCCCCGGGGGGTTTATATAGGCCTACCCCCTGGGGGTACAATGGTAATCAGTCTGGGCGCGGGGCCTAGCCGTCTGTGACTGCGCTCGCCGGCTTCTGCGCCGGCTGCTGGGGCCCGCCGACTGGTGGGTCCCGCCGGCTGCCGGCCCCTTGGTCGACAGGCAGGCCCCACTGTCCAGGGCCTGGTCGGCGGCTGGTTACTGTTGCTCTATCTTGGTGACGTGGGCTTCGTTGTGGTAAGCGCGGCTACAGTGCCGCTGCCCGTCGGGCGACCGCTGTAGCCTCACCGTGTCTTGTCTCCTTAATGGGGCGTCTCCTTCGAGGGAGGCGGCAAGCCGGCTGCGGGGAGCCGGCTCTGTCTTGGGCCGACTGGGGGAGGCGTGGCCGCCTTCGGGTGTCTCTCTGCCCGAAGGGCCCACCATCTGTGGGCCGCGCTGGCGGCCTGTCGTGGGTGACGCCAGGGTCAGCATGGCAACAGTGCCGCGCCGGACGGGTCATGCCCACTCCGTACGGCGCACTGTGCCAGGCGTGCTCCGGGATTCGGGGGAGGCAGGCTTCACTGTAGCCACGCCCCGTCACATTGCCGCTAGGTGGATGCAAACTTTGAGGGTATGGTCTCGACTGCTTTATGGGAGCCGGCTTCTTGGAGTCGGCCTTCTTGAAGTTGGCTTCTCGAAGTCGGCCCTCCATGGCTTCCTTCATGAGGGCTAAAGTCAGGCCACCTTCCGAAAGCCGGCCTGGGTGACAGCCAGCAAGGGGAAGGCGGCCCCATGTCTTGGATTCTTAAGAGCTGGACGGGCTCATAATTTTTTCAGAAGGGCCAGGGGAAGCCGGCTAGGCTACCCATGGCTATTTACTCCGACAGTAGTCCCCGAAGCTGATCGAGCTCCGAGGAGGACAAAGGGACGAGAAGCTTGGTCAGCTTCCTATCCTGAAGAGCCGTCTTCGCTGGTGTACGCCGATTTCGGGGAGCCCCGCGTCTTGCAGGCGGGAAAGGGGTGAACCCGCGTGCTGACCGCGGGCCCTCCCACGGCCACGTGGCAGCAAGATCCTGCCAGCGCACGCGCGCGACGGGACGCCGCCGCAAGCCCAGGCCCGCCGCTCCTAGGCCTCGGCCCGAGCGCTGATCTTTTGAGGCCCAGGTGGACCACTCGCCTTCCCATGGCGATTTTATTTCGCCATTAGGGCGCAATAAGCGCGGGACGTGGGGGAGTGGGCACGATCGATCCCCACGCTTCCCCACGGCGCGCCTCCTCGGCTCCGCCACGCGAGCCTATAAGTAGGGGGAGGAGGGGGAGAGACAGAGGTTCGCACGCTCTCTCTCGCTCCGCCCCCCCTCGTACTCCTCTCTTCCTTTCGTTGCCGCCGCAGCCTCCCGTCTCAGCGCCGTCGTGCCGCCACATCGTCTTGCTCCCATGGCGCTGTCGAGCTCGTGGGACGGCTCCAACGTCCATGAGGACCACGTTGAGTTCCTCCGGCAGACTCGGTGCCTGCCCGACGCCAACCTCGTGCGGGTCCGCCTGGCGCCGAAGACGGAGATTTCGCCGGCACCGGAGGAGGGCGAGCGGGTCGTCTTCCTCTTGCACTTCCTGCGCGGCTTCGGCCTTCCGGCGAGCGGATTTCTGTGCTCCTTCCTCGAGTTCTACAACCTTCAGCCGCATCACCTCACGCCCAATGTGGTGATGCTACTGTCGGCCTTCGTCTCCCTCTGCGAAGGTTTCTTGTGGCTGCTCCCCACGCTGGAGCTCTGGGGGGAGTTCTTCCAGAGAAAACTCGGCACCGTCGTCGCAGGCGTGCCCGCCCCCTGCGGGGCCTTCATCGCCATGAGGAGGGCGGGCGAGAACAACCCGTTCCCACCCATCCCCCTGATCCAGTCGATGAACATCTGGCAGAAGTCATACTTCTACGTGAAGAACGTCCCCGAGCAAGGAGACCACGTCAACCTGCCGGCTTACGTAGCCAGCCCGCCGGCTGGGAGGCAGCCCTCATGGAGTTTCCGGTCCCGGTCACTGTCTCAGGCCAGGAACGCTGCCGTCTCCCGGCTTCGGGTGATGATCCAGTCGGAAGGCCTGAGCGGGGCCGACTTGGTGGCCTCCTTCGTGGAGCGCCGGATATCTCCTCTCCAAAGCTGGCCCCACATGATGTGCCAGATGAGCGGCCGCTTCGACCCAAGCCGGCTGAGCACCAGGGAGATGCCTCATGCGGAGGTATCGTATATGGTAAATTACATCTCCAATTGCAAGCTCGCCGAAGACTGGCGATACGGCAAGGCGCCGTATTCTCGCGCCAACCCTCCGCCCGTGGTAAGCCTTCCTCTCTTTCTTCTTTTCGTTGGTAGCCGGCTTTATGATGGCCGGCTTCTGATCAGTCAGTTCTTCTTAGCAGAACCCCCTTCTCCCGCCGACGGCCGGAGCAGCGGGGATAGAACGCTAGTATGCCCCCGACCGCACGGCGGACGACGTCAACGACCCGGATTTGGGGGCGGCCGCCATGGACGACGCCGTCATGGGGGACGACGCCGAGCCCGGGGGCTCAAGGCTTACCGCCAGCTTCGAAGACTGGCCAGATGATGCTAAAGCCGAAGTCGCCCTGGGTCGCCAGCCAGCGGCCGACCATCAGGGCGCGGGCTCGTCCATCGTGCCGGCTGCCGGCGGCGGCGCACAGAAGCGCCGGGCCGCTTCCGGCCTCTTCGGCAATCGGCCGAAGAAGTCCAAAGCCTCCTCCGCGGCGACCAAGCGAGATGAGGCGGCTGCGAAAGCGGCCCGCTTCCGCAAGGCGGTGAAGCAGCCTCAGGCGATCTCGGCGTAAGTCGTCAATTGCCCTGTCGCATGCTTTTCATCGTTCTCTCTTGTTCGAAAATTCTTCTTGACCCTATCCCGCTTGCTGGATAGGGCGCCGCTTTCCCTTGAGCGTGGTCCGGGCGGCTCCGTAGTGGGGCTGGCTGGAGGGTCTTCGAGCTCCCGCCGCGTGGACCCCCGCGCCGACCTCAGGGAGGCCATGGAGCGGAACGCCCGTGAGGCGCGGGAGGAGCACGAGGCGGCGGAAAGAGCAGCCGCCCAGGCGGCGAAGGAGCAGGCCGACGCGGCAGCCAAGGCCCAGGCGGAGGCGGCGACCGCGGAGACGGAGGCGGAGGGCTTGCGCAACCAGCCTCCACTGCTCGCCATTCCCCTCCGAGCCGTGGCCCCTGACACCCCATTGCCCTTGGCGGAGGAAATCGTCCAAGACCCGCCGCTGATGGAGAGGGGGGAGGACCCCGTGGCCTTTGCGAGGAGAGCGCCGCCAGCAGCGCCAACCGGAGCGGGCCAAGGCGGCCAATCGTTAGCGGCGCCAGAGGAGCCGGCCGGGGGTGAGCCGGAGGACAGAGCCGGCCTCGAGGTGCAGCCGGTGACGCGCCGGCGCGCAGGGGGAGGCGCCGCTCCGTCGGAGTCGCACCGAGTCGTGGGCGCCGGTCAGTCGGCGGAGGCTCTGGAGACGGCCAGCACCGCCACGTCCGAGTGGACTCCCAGCGGGGGGACTGGCGAGCTGAATGTGGCGGCTCAAGAGGTCCGGAGCCGGCTTCAAGCTCAGGCCGCCCTGCTGCAGCAGTACACTCAGGAGTTCCTGTCGATGCGGGCCGCCATCCGGGTGAGTCTTCCATTCTTGGCCGCTTTGATCTCTTGATTTCTTCCGTGGGGGCGCGTCAGCGCACCCATTGGGTGTAGTCCCCGAGATTCGGGCCGACTGCTGCGCAGTCGGGTCAGATCTTTCTTGACGGCTACCTTATTTTTGCTTCTTGTCTGAACTCCCAGGAATATCATAACTCCCGTGCTCCCGCCTTCAACTCCCAGGCTCAGGAGTTGGGTCAAAGGACCGACGACCTGGCCGACAGCCAAAGTAAGTACTTGATCTTGTCTGTCTCCTGTGGGGGCGCGTCAGGGCACCCACTGGGTGTAGTCCCCGAGATTCGGGCCGACTGCTGAGAAGTCGGGTCGGATCTTTCTTGACGACTTTTTCCTTATTGGTTTTTCTTTTTCTTTGTCTTCAGGGGCCAACACCGACTTGAGGAAGGAGCTCAGCGAAGCGCAGGCCGCCCTTCATACCACGGATGCCGAGTACGCAGCCTTGGTCCAGTAGCGTGATCGCCTGGCCAAGAAGCTGGCTGACCAAGACAAGAGCCACAAGGCAGCCCTGTAGAAAGCACAGGATAGCGAGGCCGCCCTAAAGGCAGAGTTTGAGACCGAGGCGGCGAGCTGGGCTGAGACCCGGCGAGCACTGGATGAAGGCTTTGGCCGTATCGAGGACTTGATCGACGGTGAGCCGCCTTCCTTGCTCCTCTCCTGCCCCTTGCCGCCTGGGTTTTTGGCTTAACTTGTGCTGCTGCTTATTTTTTGTGCAGACTACTTCCCCGGCTACTCCGCCTTCGCCGCCCAAAGCATCGAGGCCCATCGCGAGGCGCACCGTCAGGCGGGGGCCAACATCGCGCCGAATGCGAACCGGACGCTTGAGGAGCAGCTCTTGGCTGTCCAGGCGCGGTTGCAGCCGGCTCATCGGATGCTTCGCCGGCACCAACGTGCCGGGGCGCAAGTGTTGGCCGCCCTCTGGCCCGGCGAGACGATCCCCCGCACCCCAAGCCGAACGGCCGACTGGCTGGAGGTCGCAGTCGGTCGCTTTGAGGCTTGGAAGGTGTCGGCGGCCCGCCTCAGAGCCGGGCGGGCGTTGGAGTTCGTTCGGGCCTGGTACCCAGGGCTGAGCCTGGACCAGCTGCGCACTTGGCGGATGGAGGCCGACGCGGAGCTGGAGGAGGTGAGGACGGCTACCGCCCAGCGGGCTTCGACGATCGCCGAGTGCACCGACATCAGCGTTTTTGCACCCGAAATCGATGATGACGGTGTTGCCCAGCCGGAGGAGTGGTTCGGGCTGAACCCGGCGGTGGGCGAGGACTCGGCAGAGGAGATCGCCTCCAGCGACAAGGGCGAGGATGATGAAGAGGAGGACGGCGAAGACGTCGAGCCGGCTGGTGGAACAACCGGCCGACCTCAGGCCGACCGTGCCTCTAGCAACGAGGCACGTGGAAGCGCGCCCTCTGCGGGAGGCGGTGACCAAGCCGAGGTTCGCCAGCCGGCCGCTCCTTCAGCCGGCACAAACGTCTCCGCCAACCAGCCCGGCTCGTCGGTCGCTCCGCCAGCTTGACCTGCCGTCCTTATTTTTCCTGCTTGTTGTCTTTGAACAATCTTCATTAAGTTTTCGCAGTTCCACCCACTGGGGGTGTATCCAAACTATGTTGAATGCTGGCCTCTCGGAGGTCTTTTATGTAAATATTATTATGTGCATGTTTGGTTTCCATTCGCGTATGCTTTTTTTTCCTTAGGCCTTTTCCTTTGTCGCCTTCCCTCTTTGGGGAGGCAAGTACTCGAGCTTTCTTGGATTGAAGTGAAGTGAATGGAAACCGGCCGGCCGGCTACTCTAGTAGCCAGTCGGCGGTGGGAGAAAAACCGGCTTTTGTTATATTAGTCCGTTAGTCCCTAGCCGTTTTTCGTGTGGGTGCCCGTTCCTGCCTTTAACTCTTGCCAGCCGGACAGCCGGTTCTTCGAACTGC
Organism: Triticum urartu; assembly: GCF_056163025.1. Taxonomy (NCBI): domain Eukaryota; kingdom Viridiplantae; phylum Streptophyta; class Magnoliopsida; order Poales; family Poaceae; genus Triticum; species Triticum urartu. The sequence continues at coordinate 241,762,805 of NC_141873.1, read as the reverse complement.
GACTTTTGGCAAGAGAAGGCTTGGGAGCCGGCACACTACTTGTCTGACTGCGGGTAGGACTTCTAATATAACTCCAGTCGGCCAGTCCCCGAGCCGACTAGTCGAACCCGGTGCCGGACGGAACAAGTAAATGAAATGACAAGGTCATAAGCATGATACTTTTCATTCATAGATAAGAGATGGTAGTCCCTGAGCCCTCCTCGGGGGGCCTATTGTCTCGTACTTAATACAAAAGTTAGCGTGATACATACTGCATTTCAACTGTAAAATCTTCGAAGGAGGTTGGCGTTCCATGGTCGTTCCGACTCCTTGCCGGAGTCATCTCTCTTGCGTGCCTTCGGCTTCTGTGCATCGATCAGGTAGTAGGAGTCGTTGCCTAGAGCTCTGCTGATGATGAAGGGGCCTTCCCAAGGGGCCGAGAGCTTGTGCTGGCCAGCTGTTCGCTGGATCAGCCGGAGCACAAGATCGCCCTCTTAGAAAGATCTTGGCCTGACCTTCCGGCTGTGGTAGCGGCGCAAACCCTGCTGGTAGATGGCAGACCGGCTGAGGGCTAACAGCCGGCTTTCTTCCAGCAGGTCGACGCCGTCTTCTCGTGCTTCCTTGGCCTCCGCTTCCGTGTACATGGTTACTCGAGGCGAGTCGAACTCGATGTCAGTTGGGATGACCGCCTCGGCACCATACACAAGGAAGAAAGGGGTGAAGCCGGTTGACTTGTTTGGTGTAGTGCGCAGACTCCAGAGGACAGCCGGCAACTCATCGAGACAACAGCCGGCTGAACGCTCCAGAGGTACGACCAGTCAGGGCTTGATGCCGGAGAGGATGAGGCCGTTGGCTCGCTCGACCTGGCCGTTTGACTATGGGTGGGCGACGGACGCTAAGTCCAGCCGAATACCTTGGGCTGCGCAGAAACGTGCCAAGGCTCCTTTGGTAAAATTCGTGCCATTGTCGGTGATGATGCTGTGTGGCATGCCGTACCGAGTTGCTATGTCTGCGATGAATGTCGCAGCAGTTGGCCCATTCATCTTCTTGATCGGCTTTGCCTCAATCCACTTGGTGAATTTGTCCACGGCGACGAGCAAATGCGTCATGCCGCCGCGCGCCGTCTTGAATGGGCCCACCATGTCCAGTCCCCAAACGGCGAAGGTCCAAGTGAGGGGAATGGTCTTGAGTGCCGAAGCCGGCATGTGTTGCTTGCAGCTGAAGAGTTGGCACCCCTTGCAATATTTAACTAATTCTTTGGCGTCATCCAAAGCAGTCGGCCAGAAGAAACCATGCCGTAAGGATTTGGCGACAAGTGATCTTGAGGCCGCATGGTGGCTGCATTCTCCTTGGTGAATGTCTCTGAGGATTGTAATGCCCTTCTCTTGCTCGACGCATCGTTGGAGGATTCCAGTGGCACTGCGCTTGACTAGTTCTCTATTGACGATTGTGTATGCTCCGGCTCGACGTTGGACTTGTCTTGCCTCTGTTTCGTCAGCCGGCAGATCTTGGTTTACTAGGAAGTTGAGGATGGACTGAGCCCATGACGGAGCCGCGACTTCTCCTGCTGCCAATGTGGCTACTACCACCAGGGTGGGCGGGCTGGGTGGTGAAATGCTGGAGTCGGCCGGCGGCTGTTGTGTTGGTGCAGTCCCTGGGCCGGCTACTGCAGTCCCCGAGCCGGCTACTGTAGTCCCCGAGCCGGTTGCCGAAGTCCCCGGGCCGACTACTGAAGTCCCGGGGCCGCCCGCTTGGTTCTTCGAGCCGGACCCGGGCGCGTCGGGGTCAGGCGGCATGAAGATGGAATCGGACTCTGGAGACGGCTTGATGGACGGCTTGAGGAGGCGTTGTAGAGCGACGCCGGTTGGTATTGCTTGCCGAGTGGAGCCTATTCGAGCCAGGGCATCGGCTGGCTCGTTGTCGGCTCGCGGTACGTGGAGGAACTCGCATCCTTCAAAGTATCCGCTGAGTTGTTGAACCAGGAAGCGGTAGCTCGCTATATTTGCGTCCTTGGCGTCCCAGTCGCCGGATGATTGCTGAACCACCAAGTCGGAGTCGCCATAACATAGGATCCGGCGAATGCCGAGTTCTTTGGCAAGCCGGAGCCCGTGTATGAGCGCCTCGTACTCGGCCACGTTGTTGGAGGCGGCAAAGTGAATCTGCGGCGTGTATCTGAGCTTGTCACCTTTGGGAGAGGTAAGGACGACGCTGGCTCCCAAGCCGGTGCGCATATTGGACCCGTCGAAGTGCATGCGCCAATGGGTGCAGTCGGGAGCCGGCGGCAGGTACTGGGTCTCGGCCCAGTCGACGAGGAAGTCGGCCAGTGCTTGGGAATTGATGGCGGTGCGGGGCTGGTAGAAGATTGTGTAAGGGGCCAGCTCGATGGCCCATTTCTCCACCCGGCCGGATGCGTCCCGGCTGCCTATGATCTCGGCCAGCGGGGCGGTGCATACGACCGTGACGGGATGCTCTTGAAAGTAGGGCTTCAGCTTCTTGGCGGTGAAGTACACACCGTAACACATCTTCTGGTAGTGCGGGTAGTTCTGCTTTGAAGCGGACAGCACCTCGCTCAAATAATACACCGGCCTCTGGACCGGCTGGGCTCGGCCTTCTTTTGGGCATTGGAATACGATGACGGTGCTAACCACCCGGCTGGTTGCGGCAATGTAAAGGAGCATGGGCTCTTTCTCAGTTGGCGCCGCTCGGACGGGCGGCGTGGCCAGCATCTTTTTTAGCTCGTGAAAGGCTTGATCGGCCTGGTCGTTCCACTCGAAGTGAGTGCTCTTCTTCACGAGGCGATAGAGGGGGAGAGCTTTCTCTCCGAGCCGGCTGATGAAGCGGTTCAAGGAGGCCAAGCATCCGGTGAACTTTTGGATGTCTCGCAGCTTGGTGGGGATCGCCATTCTCTCGATGGCCTTGATCTTCACCGGGTTGCATTCGATGCCGCGTTCAGAGACTAGGAAGCCCAAGAGCTGGCCGGCTGGCACTCCGAACACGCATTTCTCGGGGTTGAGCTTGATTTGGAACCGGCGCAGGTTCTCAAACGTTTCCTTGAGGTCTCCCAGCAAAGTGCCGCGCTTCTCCGTCTTCACCACAATGTCGTCCACGTAGACGTGAGCGTTTCTGCCGAGTTGCTTGAGGAGGCACTTCTGCATGCAACGCTGAAAAGTGGCACCGGCATTTCTTAAGCCGAATGTTATAGTCAGGTAGCAGAAGACTCCAAATGGCGTGATGAAGGCGGTCTTCAGGCGGTCGTCTGGATCTAGCTTTATCTGGTCATATCCTGAGTAAGCATCCAAGAAACTGAACAGCTCGCATCCGGCTGTGGAGTCTATCACTTGGTCAATCCTTGGCAGGGCAAAGGGATCTTTGGGGCAGGCCTTGTTGAGGCTTGTGTAGTATATACACATGCGCCACTTGTTGTTCTTCTTTAGCACGAGGACCGGGTTGGCGAGCCACTCTAGAAAGAAAACTTCCATAATGAAGCCGGCTGCCAGAAGCCGGGCTATCTCCTCCCCTACAATCCTGCGTTTCTCCTCCGACAGTCGACGAAGGGGATGTTTGACTGGCTTTGCGTCTTCTCGAACGTGTAGTTTGTGCTCGGCGAATTTCCTCGGAACACCCGGCATGTCCTTGGGGGACCATGCAAAGATGTCTCGATTCTCACGGAGGAAATCGGCGAGCTTGCCTTCCTATTTGCTGTTCAGGTTTGCCCCGATGACGGCAAACCTCTCTGGGTGCTCGGGGTCAAGAGGTATCTTCTTCATCTCCTTGGCTGGCTGGAAAGATCCTTGAGCATCATGCTCCTTGGGGTCGGGGGACACGGCCGACTGCTTGCCGGCTATGGCCACGACTCGGTCCAACATCTTCTTTTCTTCGGCAATCACAAGGGACTCGGCCAGCCAGCTGCTGGCTGCCGCGCACTCAGAGGACTTCTTGTAATCGCCAGCTACGGTGATGACGCCTTTGGTGCTTGGTATCTTCATCTTGAGGTATGCATAGTGGGGAACTGCCATGAATTTGGCCAAGGCAGGTCGGCCAAGTAATGCGTGGTAAGGGCTCTCCAGGTCCACCACTTCAAACCAGATCGCTTCCCGGCGGAAATGCTCCTTGTCCCCAAAGAGCACATCAATCTTGATCTTGCCAATGGGGGCGCAGGACAGGCCGGGTACGATGCCATGAAACACTGTCCGAGTAGGCACGAGCTGCTTCGTCTTGACATTTAGCTTCTCCAGGGTGTTACGGTACAGGATGTTGATGCTGCTCCTGCCGTCTATCAGCACACGGGAGAAGCGGGCAGCGCGTCTGTCCGTCGCGAGGGTAGCTTCCAGGACCAGCGCATAAGAGCTGGGAGACGGCATCACCTCTGGATGGTCGGCCCGGCTCCAGCTGATGGGTTTTTCTGACCAATGCATGTGTCCGGCGGGGTTGGCAGCAACCACGCTGACTTCCTGGTGCTCTCGGCGTTTGCCGCGCCGGTCTTCAGGCTGGCTGGTAAAGATGATGTAGGTTGCTTGCTCGTCGGGGAATTCGTCATGCACGACTCCGACTGTGGGCCGAGCGCCGGAGGCGGCGGAGCCGGAGGCGGCGGGCCGGCAGGCGGAGGCGGCGCGAGCCCCTCGCCTTTGGAGATTCGGGTGAGCCAATGGCACTTCCGGGTTGTGTGGTTGGACGGCTTCACGCCGCTGTGGAACTTGCACGGGGCGTCGAGAGTTTGCTCGTAGGAGAAGCTTGGCTGCCAAGCCGGCCGGCCGCACTTGGTTTTCTTCGGCGCGGGCCGCCCTTCGGGCGGCACGTCTTCAACTGTGGCCACCTGCCGACTGGCGGGAGGCGGCGCGGGGCCCTTGCGCTTGTGGTCGTTCAAGTGTGGGCGTCGGCCAGAATCCTCAGCCGGCGTCTTGGGCGCCGGGTTGAGTACTTTTCCGAACGCGTCTACCCGAAGCTCGGTCTTCATTGAGGAGTCGGCGGTGGCGTATTTGTCGGCTATGTCCAGAAGCTCGTCGAGGGTAGTCGGCTCGTCGCAGAGGATCTTGTGCTTGAGGAGGGTGCCTTCTCGGCATCCGGCTGTGAAGTATCCTATGGCTTGCACCTCGTGCACCCCTTCGCAAGAGTTGCGGAGCTCGGCCCAACGCGTGAGGTAGTCGCGAGTGGACTCGGCGGGGCCTTGTACGCACAAGGAGAGCTGTCTGGGCTTGGGAGCCCGCTTGTAGGTGCTGGTGAAGTTGCGGACGAAGGCTTCTGTGAAGTCCAGCCAGCTGTTGATGCTGCATGGTTTGAGGCTGTTGAGCCAGGTTCGCGCCGTGCCTTGCAGCATGAGGGGCACGTACTTCACGGCAACGCGCCGGTTGCCGTTGGCTATGCTAACCGCAGTGGAGTAGTCGATCAACCAATCTTCTGACTTCACGGAGCCGTTGTACTTGGGCGTGTCTCTTGGGAGCGAGAACCCTTTGGGGAAAGGCTCGTCGCGGATGAGGGGGCCGAAGCAAGGCGGGCCGACATCGTCTTCTTCTTCCAGCGCCAGGGATCGCGCCAGGCGGTCGATCCGATGGCGGGCGTCGTTCTCACCGACTCCTTCGCGGTGACCTAGTCGGCTGCTGAGAGTCGGGTGCGCCACCGGCGGCGGGGTGGGATATCTCTCTCCACGGGGTCGAGGCGGAGGCGGGTTGCCCCGCCATTCCATGGCTCGGGGATGCGCGTCTCGCTCGATGGAGATTCGGGTCCGGCTGCGGCTGGCAGCCGGCTCTTTCTCGCGCCGCACGCGGGTGTTGCTCGTAGCCGATGTTCGGGACATCGCGCCGTGATCTCGGCGCGGGGGAGGGCTTCCCGCACGGGCGTCGGTTTCGTGCCGCTGCGCGGCTGCATCGATCAGCTGCTGGATGCGTCAGGTCATGTGGGGCAGTTCTTCGGCCCCCAGTCCGTCTAGCTCGTCTACGGCCGCCAGGGCGGCGCGCAGGTTCTCAAGTGGAGTGGCGTAGACTGGGCGGTCGACTCCTAACGTGTCAGCGATGACGGCGCCGCATTGCTTGACAATGCTGGCCCGGCTTGGCCCACCCGGGGCCGGCGTGCCGAAGGCGTCACGGTCAGCTTCGCGCTGGTAGGCCTCAGTGAGGCATCTCACGGAGGCCAGCCTCCGGCCCTCTGCGAGGAGGGTGAGGCGGCGCGCCTCCAGTGCTTCGTCGTCGGCATCAGCCGGGAGGGGGTGGACAAGTCGTGGGCCGCCGCTGCGGGGCGTCGTGGGCGCTCTCGTCGGCCGGGCCGCCGTGGCCGACAACCATCACTTCGGTGGTGACAGCATCGCAGCCGTCGGCTCGAGGAAGCGGGTCGTTGTAGATCGTGACGTTGGTGGGGAAGGTGTCGTAGGAGGCCGTGTCGGAGTCGACAGGCATCGGGTCGGTGGAGCCAACCGACTCCAGATCCACAGCGGGCTCACTGGAGACATGGAGCTGGCCGAGGAGGTTGGCGAGGTGGTCGGTGCCCGCATCGGAGGCGAGCTCGTCGGAGGTGATGGTTTCGTCGGAGGTGAAGGTTTCGTCGAGGAGATCGGCGAGGCTGCCCGCCGCGCAGACGCTGGTGACGCCTTGCAGCGCGTCGTGGCAAGCGCCATCGGGCGTGCCGGGCTGGCTACGCTCGCTGGGGCGGAAGAGGGTTCCCGTCCAGAACAGGTCTCCGGACGACGGTGCATCTGGCCCCACGGTGGGCGCCAAATGTCGGGTGGTGGTGCGACATATGCCAACGGGTGGCTTATCATTGTGGGAGCCAGTAAGACGTCGCCGGTGCCTGGAAACGGGATGAGGCGAAGACATGCACGCCGGCGAATCTTACCCAGCTTCGGGGCTCTCCGTGGAGATAACACCCCTACTGCTGCTCTGCGGGGTCTCCGCATGATCACTAGATGGACAAGTAGCTACACAACGCTCCTTGAGTTGTTCGGTGGGAGGAGGAAGAAGGGCACGGCTAGCTTGCTCCTTCTCCTTGTATGGTGTCTAAGACTAGCTGGGGGTCGAACCCTTTGCATGGGTGCCCCGGGGGGTTTATATAGGCCTACCCCCCAGGGGTACAATGGTAATCCGTCTGGGCGCGGGGCCTAGCCGTTTGTGACTGCGCTCGCCGGCTTCTGCGCCGGCTGCTGGGGCCCGCCGACTGGTGGGTCCCGCTGGCTGCCGGCCCCTTGGTCGACAGGCAGGCCCCACTGTCCAGGGCCTGGTCGACGGCTGGTTACTATTGCTCTATCTTGGTGACGTGGGCTTCGTCGTGGTAGGCGCGGCTACAGTGCCGCCGCCCGTCGGGCGACCGCTGTAGCCTCACCGCGTCTTGTCTCCTTAATGGGGCGTCTCCTTCGAGGGAGGCGGCAAGCCGGCTACGGGGAGCCGGCTCTGTCTTGGGCCGACTGGGGGGAGGCGTGGCTGCCTTCGGGTGTCTCTCTGCCCGAAGGGGCCCACCATTTGTGGGCCTCGCTGGCGGCCCGTCGTGGTTGACGCCAGGGTCAGCATGGCAACAGTGCCGCGCCGGACGGGTCATGCCCACTCCGTACGGCGCACTGTGCCAGGCGTGCTCCGGGATTCGGGGGAGGCAGGCTTCACTGTAGCCACGCCCCGTCACATCGCGGCTAGGTGGATGCAAACTTTGAGGGTACGGTCTCGACCGCTTAATGGGAGCCGGCTTCTTGGAGTCGGCCTTCTCGAAGTCGGCTTCTCGAAGTCGGCCCTCCATGGCTTCCTTCATGAGGGCTAAAGTCGGGCCACCTTCCGAAAGCCGGCCTGGGTGACAGCCAGCAAGGGGAAGGCGGCCCCATGTCTTGGATTCTTAAGAGCCGGACGGGCTCGTAATTTTTTCAGAAGGGCCAGGGGAAGCCGGCTAGGCTACCCATGGCTATTTACTCCGACAATTCTCCTCAACAATACGACATCTAATCATGTCAGTTTGTAATTCCTGATAATATTCTTCTACATAATTTTTTCCTTGTCTTAAACACTTCAATTTTTGAAGCAATTCACGTTGATAATAAGGTGGAACCCAATGAGTACGCATAGCAGCTTTCAAAGCAGCCCAAGTAGCTGGAATAGGATATAATCTACAATGTTAAGGCCAGCAAACACATGCAAAACTAGTGAAAGCACAAACATCAGTAGCAACACGTCTTTCCTCGGGATATTGTAAACATGTAAAACATTGTTCAGTTTCTAACTCCCAAGTAAGATATATATCAGGAACATATCTACCCTCGAATGGTGGAATATTAAATTTTAATTTAGGAAGATGGTCATGATCTCGTACCTGAGGTGGTGCTGCAGCCCTACCGTTGCGATTATATGCCTGAGTTCGACCTGCTGTTGGTGGTGCTGGTGATTGCACGTAGTTTTGATTTCGATCAACCTCATCCTCGTAATAGTCCTCCACGTATGTAGTATGATGCGAAGCATCCTATAGACATCACCATGTCAAGAGTCCGTTCGGCGAGTGACACGTGCGACATCTACTTCACATACACAAAGGTGAATCATCTCCTTTACACGTGATCACTTGACACCTTCGAGGTTGGTATACTACTTGACACTCCACTCGTGTGCATGCATAGGTATTGTCGAAACGCTATGGATGACGAGGAGGAGTGCAAGCGCCAAGGAACAACTACACCATCCGCGAGGGAATCCTAGAAGCGACGACGGAAGAAGACGGAGCTGCTGAAGCTACAGTGGCCGGACATCCAGGCCAGAGGCCGGACATCCGGCGCCTGGGCAGCCGCGCAAGAGCTGCCCCAACAGATGGCCAATAGCATTAGTGGCCGGACAGCCGGCCCGCGTGCCCGGAAATCCGGCGCCCCGCCAAGTAGTGGACATCTGGCCTCTCCCCCGGAAATCCGGCATCGATGACAGAACGCACCAGAAGTTTGGCCACTTCAGCCCGGACATCCGGCGCCTCCTGAAGCCCCGGACATCTGGCACCTGCGCGTGCACAGCCAGGCCAGAGGCCCATGTATACCCTCCTCACTTACCCCTTTGTGGCCTTAGACTATATATACTCCTCCACCTTCTCCTAGTTACGGTTAGCAAAGGGTTAGCTCATTTGAGATAGAGCTTTGCTCATCCATGCGGATCTACTCCACGAGAGAGACCGCGGCCCCTCTACGGAGAAGATCCCCCTTGGACTCAAGACCCCCTGTTGGGTGGCACCCTTCAAGATCTCCCCATGGAGATGAACCATACCTTGTATCTTTCCCTTTGTTGTTCATGTACCTTGTGGATCTTGTGTGTTTGATCGTCTAGTGGATGTGTGATTGGACTTGTTCTTGAGCGTTTCCCCTTGTGATTTCTCTCCGTTCTCCCCTCGTGTTCTTCGTGTTCTTCGCGGGATCTGCTCCTTTCGTGAAAGATCAGCCATCTAGGGTTCCACCCTACATCATTTTGGTATCATGAGCACTGTTGATCATGATTTCGGAGCCTCCCCTCTTGGTTTTCTAGGCTTGTTTTGTTGATTTCGTCCCTAATTCAATAATTCCCCAGAAAAATAGCCCCAAAATTTTTTTGTGATTCATTGGTGTGATGATATTTTGTTGATTTTGATCCATGGATTCATTGTGACTTGAGTAGATCTATCTTTCCCCCAAGTTTCCCCACCTTCCATCCACGAAATCTCATCAATTTTGCCCTTGGAATCATCAATTTCCACCCCCAATTCGAAAATTTCCGCCCCAAACGAGATCTGGAATCGTCGGGCCGGACATCCGGGACCCAAGCCGGACATCCGGCTCCTGGGGCACAAAATCCGCATGGTTCTGGACATCAGCCCCCGAATATCCGGCCACCGACGCCAGATGTTCGACCCCTGGGAATTCACCCTCCCGTGTTTCACCGTTTTGACCATAACTAATTCATCCGGAGTCCGTTTTTGACGTTCTTTGGCTCATTTTGAAGCTATTGCCATCTCCCTTCCCACAAAAATACTACCATCACCATTTGAATCCATAAAATTTTTGGAACTTTGGCATCTTTGCCTAGGGCTTCCAACATATCATCCGCAAAACCACCATTAGCCTTTCGCAACCTAACCAATTTTGTTCCCCATTATATTTCTGGTTGTTTGAGTTGTGATTTGAGTCTCCTAAGGTGTTTAGGCTACTTAGGGATGGTTGCTTCTTCATCAACCACCACCACGACCATAACTTCCGCATAGGCTTGCCCACCATACACTTCCGCCACCCCAACTTAACCCAATTTTGTTTGTCCTGTGAATAGTGTCTCCTAAGGTGTTTCAGCTACTTAGGGACCATGCTTCCAACTACGACACCGTGTATAGTCCACCACCTTACCCTGCACTTCCGCATTGCATCTCAAAACCCAGCATTGCATTCCCGCAATCCCATTGAGCTTCCGCAAAACCACCACTGCTTTCCCGCTACCACCATTTGACATTTGACATTTGAGATTTTGAGTTCGCGGTTTTTCCGTTTCCTAAGTTGCTTTGTCTACTTAGGGACGAGTCTCCATCATCTTGGTATCTACATCAAGAACACCGCCACTCATCATCACCGCAGACGGTAACCTCCATATCATCTTGGTATCGTGGTATCCATCGATTGTATATTATCCATGCCATTACATTGTTAACCCCTAGCCCATTTTGCTTCACTTGCCTATCGAGACTAGCCATTTGAGTATTGCCGGCAACGTTACTTGTGCACATTAGTGATCTACACCTCCCATTGCATACATACCATATCATATTGGTATCATATCATCCCTTGTGTCACAAGATTGTTCCCGTATATACCCAATTGCTATCTTGGTTTGTGCATTTCGCATTGTGGCCATACACAAAAAAATAAAGCTTTTAAGCAAAGAAAGAGAAAGAGCAAAGAGCTTGTAAGCAATGGCCATAGCATCATACCACATTGCATAATATTGTCATATCCGATCATGTTGGATCGTCTTGAGAGAAACACCGGGAACCATCATATACATAGTATACTTGGGATAGAAGTCGTTGAATTTTTGTCTCCTATAGGTTGTGCACAAGTGTCGTATACGCCTATTGAGCAATCGTGCTAGCGTCTCTCTAGAGTTGTGCAACAAGATAATTTTCCGTGGATTCCACATTTTGAGCTCATTGCTTGGTTGCACGACCCCATTTATCTATCCGTGTGTGTGTTTCCATGTGCCATTCATTGGTATTGGTCTACTTGTTTCACTTTCGAATTTGTGAATCTCTTTCAACATCATCGACTCTTGCTAACATTTTGCATTAAATTTTTGTGCCACTATCCTGACCGAGCTACTCCATAAGCTTTAGTTTGTAGTTGTGAGTGAACAAGTCCGGTACCAATTCCACTCTTCTTTCATCTCACATTGAGTGAAACGGGATACATCCTCAACTTTGGGAAAAGGTTACTTGGTATTGTTTATCTCATTTCCTACTCACCTCTACTCGAGTCTTGTGATGGATAGGCAAGGCATTTGACCTTCTGTATACAACAACAACGACGAGTTCGATGCCACGAAAAACTCCACCGATGCCAAGATGCAAGCTCAAATGGAAGATATCAAGGCCCTCATCAAGTCATACAAGCGATCTTCCTCATCTTCGCGAAGATGCTCACGTGCACATCATTCCGAGCTACCATCTCCGACAAGATCACATCGGCATCGACACCACCACCAACAAGAACGTGAAGGTCAAGAGCTCAACACCAACAACCGCTCAATGACTTCACCATCTCCCTTGGCATCTTTGCCACGCAACTTCAAGGCATCTTCGCCTACGGACATACGGCATCTTCGCCAACAAGCACCTCAAGACTACACTCAAGAGAAGCTCCCCAAGCTCAAGTCCGCAACTTCCAGGAGCTACTACGACCTCGACACCGACCACAAGATTCCTTTCTATGGGACTCAAGAACCCGAGGAGTATCTCGAGTGGGAGCACCTAATGGACGACTACCTCAAGCTACATCAAGTACCTTCCGAAGAACAAGTGAAGTGCGCCACAAGAAACTTCCACGACTACGCATCGACATGGTGGCTTCACACACATTCGGAGAGCTACGACATGAGTTGGCCCAAGACGAAGAGAACTACGCGGCGAGAGTTCGTGCCCCCAACCTACACGGAACAACTTATACGCCAATTGGAGAACACCATCCAAGGATCCAAGTCCATCGACGAGTACTTCAAGGAGATGAAGCATACCTTGTGATGAGCCAGCGTGGTTTTTATGAAGTTCCACTTCATGATGGGATTGAACAATGACATCTCCAAGTCTATCTTCCTGAGAACTACAAGTCCCTTGACGACAACTACATTGGTGCTCTCAAGGCGGCACAAGAACTCATGAAGGCCAAGGCTTCTCCACCCCAAGCACATTTCGCGGTGACCAAGCTCTACGACAACGAGCATGAAGATAGTACCAGCAAGATGTCCAAGCCTGACGAGCTCCAAGACAATGGTCCCAAGTTCCACTTCACCGTCATCCCTCTTTGTGGCATTGATGGTGCCGATTCTACTTCGACTCTTTTTCAAGACAGTGTGGCGACGACTACGACTATGGAGTCAATCAAGAAACATGCTTTGGAGGCGAGCGACATGGTGACGAGCAAGGATAATTCTTCCATCTTAGGAGGCGAGAGTGATGATGTGCCATCTTTAGCCTTCATCCACGGCGACGACAACGAGATGGTTGAGCATGGGATTTTCCCTTCGACCACGGCGACATATGATGACTTGAGTGACTTTATACATCATATTGAGAGTGAGAGTGACTTCACCACTAGCCCGATATATGATGTGGTGCCGCAATTCCCATGTGAGGAGAGCCATAGCCCCCACCACTTGAGTGAGATGAGTGACTCCACCATATGTGACACTGAGTGCACCTACCTTGAGGGAGTGAGTGAACCACCACATAGAGAGAGTGAGGCCACTATGATTCCTAATGACTTAACCTCTACCTCTATTGTGTCTTCTCATTTGGTGCTAGGTACCATAAATGATGACGTGCCGATTCTCGACGGCTTCATCCTACCTTTGGACAAGACGATGGCCATGGTGGAATATGATGCACCCCCCACATGGTTCCATCAAGATGATGATCTTGACCACCATTTGGTCTTACCCACCTCACATACACCAGTAGAGTGGAATGAACAAGGTAACATAGGTGAAGGTGATGCTCTACTCCCACTAGTGGACATTCTTGACATTGATTTCTTGCATGATGTTGATCAACCTATTTCCATGCTTCATGCTAGTGTGACTTCCCCATGCGATGATTTACCCATTTATGATGAGTATGATGATTCTCATGTGGATTCTATTAGTTGTGATGCCATGTTACATAGGATTTCTTGTGACAATTCTTTAGGTCACATCATGTTTGACAACCCGCTTGACTTGTCATATGTTATGCATGAGATCAATCATATGTCATATTTGCAATCTCTTCGTAGTAACTATGCATGTGCCATTAAAATACACCCAATTTGCACATATGGCACTGATGACAAGCCCATGGTTATCGGCATTTGTTTTTCTTGTGATGATATTGATATGCTCCCTTTGCATCATTTATCTCATATGCCATGCCATGACTACTTAGCTTCGGATATGCATTGTTTTGGATGTTCTCCATTTTCTCCATATGATGTTTCTAATATTTCTCATGAGGAAACCCCCATATTTTCCTCATACATGTTACAAAATTTTGATCAATCCCATCCATTGCATGATCCCAATACTTATGTGCATAATATGCTTCCCATGAACAAACATGCTATTGATGTGCCATACACTTGCATTCTTAATTTGTGTCCCCATCATGTTATACACAACAACTATTCTTTAATGATGGATGACATGTTCCTATACCATATATCAAATTTCTTTTAGCAATGTTTATCTTGTGCTAACTCTCACGTGCACATACACATCATAATGGATGATGTGTACATTTACCACACAAACAATTTCTTTCGCTTGTGTATATGTTGTGTAGGTACCCATGAATACTTGTAAACCTCACAATCCCATGAGTTGACAAAACGAGCTCTGGAGAGCAACGATGACTTGGGATCCCATGGATTGTCTTTCCCACCATTCTCTTCACGCAAAGATTTCGCGCATTTCTTCTACATGGCCCTCCCTTGGCTACGGGTTATTGTCCATTACATATTATATGCCCATCTTGCCATGTTCACTTTGCATGATATGTTCATTCCTATACCTTTGACATGCATTTGTGACCCATGCTTTGCATTACACATGATGATTCATTCTAGCACTTGTATGTGTATTTGCAAGCTTGGTGGAGATATTGCTTGCTATTTCCATGTTTGCTTTGTGCCCCATTCCTATGATGATACTATGATCATGCTTTGTGTTCGTGCTTGCGATATGTCATGTGTGCCTATGCCTATTATTTGCTCACATGACATGATTGCCATGATTTCCTCTAGTATGTTGCATCTTCGCACTACTAGCTTGCACGACTTGATTACTATGATTGCTTGCCTTGCTGCATCACCGATGATTCATACTTGCTCATTTCATGTGGTTGATGACAATCATCTACATGCTTTGCACATGATTGTTATTGCTTCTTGTCATATATCTCCATGTGTTGCCTCTCTCATGTTAGACAATTTTCTATGTATTGAGTGCAACAATGATTCTAATCTTGCTCATGAGATTGCCCCCATAGCATTCTCACATATATTAGGAGATTTCGACATATTTTTTGTGAAGCATGCTTGTGTTACCTCTTTGCACCATATACATAGTGCCATGAATATAGCCATTATTGCATCATATTATTCATGCACTTGTGCTACTAATGTTTGTGTGCAAAAGAAGAGAGCCATCATGATGGATGATGTGTTTATCTACCATGTGCATACATTCTTTCTTTTGTTGTGTTCATGTGTAGGATACTTGGACTTTGTGTCGACTTCCACTTCACGTGATTTCACCATTCGAGCTCTTGAGAGAAAACCACCTTCTACCATGACGATTCTACATCGCACTTGCTTGTACTTTGGCATTGTGAAGGACGCACAAGGACACACCTTCAAGGTGACATCTTTCTTGAGCATGGATATGCCGGATCATACTACTTGTGTTGCTTCCACTGTGAGACTTATTGTTCATCTTGGACCACTTGATTGCACACATGTTAGAGATATTTCTTCGACTTGTCATTTTCACCGTTCCATGCATCATGATATATATCCCTTGTGTGTTGCATCCAATTCTTGGATTACTTGCTCCTCTCATATGTTTGGTTGCAACAAATGTCATCACTTCACATATGCCATGTCCCATCGATTGCTACTGCTTTCCTTGATTGCCTCACACATGATGAACAATTGCTCTTTCAATTGTGTTGAGTGCCACACGATATTAACTACACCCCATGCACATTATGCTTGGATTGTCTTGCACTTGACCCATGTGTTTAGACACTTCATTTTATTTGGTGTTGTGAATGCTTCTTATGCCTACCATAGACCTTTCATTGAGCGCCTTGCCCATTCTTGCTATGACTTTGAGGTAGATGATTATTCTCTCATTACACATATTTGCATCACTACCTCACATTTACATGCTTGTCCCCATGATATCTTTGCTTGTGCTCGATTAATATGCTTACATGCCTTGTCACACCATATGCTTCGCATGATGATGACACTTGTTTGGTGCCTCACCTCTTGAATGCTTGGTTTTGCACTAATGCTAACCATATTTGTTTTTCCAAGTGTTTGTTGTCCTTACTCCTTTTGAAGGAATCACAAGACGGTGCGACATTGGAGAGTGCCCATATCGAGATTCAAGACGACGAGTACTTGGTGAATTTCCACTTATACACGACGAAGCTATATCTTTCCCCATGGTGATTTGGTTTTCGATCCGAGGTCGGATCTTTCCAAGGGAGGGGAGATGATGCGGAGCATCCTGTGGACATCACCATGTCAAGAGTCCATTCGGTGAGTGACATGTGCGACATCTACTTCACATACACAAAGGTGAATCATCTCCTTTACACGTGCTCACTTGACACCTTCGAGGATGGTATACTACTTGACACTCCACTCGTGTGCATGCATAGGTATTGTCGGAACACTACGGACGGCGAGGAGGAGTGCAAGCGCCAAGGAACAACAACACCATCCGCGAGGGAAGCCTGGAAGCGACAACGGAAGAAGACGGAGCTGCTAAAGCTACAGCGGCCGGACATCCGGGCTAGAGGCTGGACATCCAGCGCCTGGGCAGCTGCGCAAGAGCTGCCCCAATAGATGGACAACGACATCAGCGGCCGGACATCCGACCCGTGCGCCCGGACATCCGGCGCCCCGCCAACTCCCGGACATCCGGCCTCTCCCCCGGAAATCTGGCATTGACTACAGAACGCACCAGAAGTTTGGCCACTTCAGCCCAGACATCCGGCCCGAGTCCCGGACATCCGACCCCCAGCCCGGACATCCGGCACCTGCCCGTGCACAGCCGGGCCAGAGGCCCATGTATCCCCTCCTCACTTACCCCCTTCGTGGCCTTAGACTATATATACTCCTCCACCTCCTCCTAGTTAGGGTTAGCAAAGGATTAGCTCATTTGAGATAGAGCTTTGCTCATCCATACGGATCTACTCCACAAGAGAGACCACGGCCCCTCTACGGAGAAGATCCCCCTTGGATTCAAGACCCCTCTTGTGTGGGCCCCTTCAAGACCTCCTCATGGAGATGAACCTTACCTTGTATCTTTCCCTTTGTTGTTCATGTGCCTTGTGGATCTTGTGTGTTTGATTATCTAGTGGATGTGTGATCGGACTTGTTCTTGAGCGTTTCCCCTTGTGATTTCTCTCCGTTCTCCCCTCGTGTTCTTCGTAGGATCCGGTCCTTTCGTGAAAGGTCGGCCATCTAGGGTTCCACCCTACATCACAGTAGTAGCAGGAGCTACAGAAGCATCAACATCAGTAGCAGCGGCAACCGAATTTTGTCCAGGCTCAAGTGGAACGTGTAGTGCTCGTCCCACTTGATTTGGAAGGCGACGCTATTATTGTTGTAGAGGTGCGATAGGTGCAGCTGGCGGTGGTGGTGGAAGACGCGTGAGCAATTCATTGAACCTGTTATCGAGCTTTGTTTCGAACATCTTCTCAATGCCATCTATCTTCTCCATGGTCTCTCAAATATGTTTAGCACATATTGCACCTTTCCACTCATCATTTGCTGAAATTTATCATGTAGCTGTTTCTTCGACATGTTCTCCCAATCAGTCTCATCAGCTTGTGATCCTGCCATGGTTAGCAGCAATAGAAACACACAAGAATATGATCCTACGGACTACTATGAAGTGGTGGTGGTGTGTCACAAATCCGTCAAGCGAATCTCAAATTCTTACCAGTTCTTACCCAGCAATAGGTGGTGATCGGCAACCGTTGTAGTCAAAACTCTCAAAGCTTGGATAGAGGATTGCTAGGTGGTGTCAAACGCACGACGTAGATGTATGTGGAGCTGGGAAGGCTTATAATATGGTAGCAAAAATGTCGGCAATAATCAATTCAGAGATGCAAAGTTGAATAAGCGCTCAACGATTGTACTATGGTGGTCCTAGGCTAGACCGTGTTTGAGACGTGAGCTTAGAACACTAACAAAATCACGGCACTGCACGTAAACAAGGGAGGAGCACTCTGAATTTTTTTCCTCTTTTTTTCACTTTTTTTCCTCTTTTTTTTGCTCTGCAACATTTTTTTTGAAAAGTCAACAAATGGTCTAAAACCTGCCTTGCCAGAATTTTCCAGACTTAGTTTGTTTTAAACTGGAACTATTTTTCTACTATGGGTATCAAGAAAGTTGGGGAGTCCGACTTGGTCACGACTCAAAGTATGGCGTGATCTAGAAATCAAAAAAAGAACAAATACTAGACTCAGACTAGGACTGTTGGCGGAGATGAATCTGGTGGAAACTCGGACTGGTGGCGGATATATGTAGGGCGGTGGAACACGGACTGGTGGCGAATCTGTGATGTAGGTGGACTCGAATTGTCGTGATGGTGGTGGATATGTGGTATATGGCGGCAGTGATGACGATGGTGGTATATGCCAGCGGAGATGGCGATGGTGGTATATAGCATCGGTGATGATGATGGTGGTGTATGGTAGCGGTGATGACAATGATGCGGCGGCGACGTGACAACTTGTGAACATAACTCGAAACTCGAAAGGACTAGACATTAAGACCAGCAACTAGACACGACAATGCTCCCGTAAATTCAACAATGCAAAACCCTAAAAAGATTATGCAAAGGCCCAGATTGGTTCGGATATGATGAACTAACCCTAATTTTTTGGGCTTTTTCATGGACTATAGGTACGAAGAACAGACTCAATCTAAACTACGAAAAACTGTAAAAATCACACCGAGCAGCCTGGAATTCTGATACCACTTGATATAAGGAAAGGTGTCCCATCTTTCTATGAGAGGGTGGCTATCATTTATTGTGGAGTGGACTTTGACGATCCGACTACGACCGTGCGAGGACATCGCACCTTAGCAATCGCTAAACCAACTCCGAGAGGTTATTGACCACATCAGAGCACGATCAACCTGACCACGAGGGTCTATTTCCCGCACGCAAATGAAGAACAAGCAAGAAACTGAAATTGCAATCTGGATATTGCGAATAAAAGAGGAAAGCTTTATTGATCAAGTGGGGTTCTGTGACGCCTTGGTCTGGTCGTTGAACACAAACGAAGTACGCGAAGTTGCAGCTATTGTGAAATTTTTATCTAAACAAAACCCAAAGTCTAAACGACGCCCTAAGGGCTGTATATATGGAGGAAAACGGGGGACTTTCGTGGCCCCGGGGGAAGGGGTCAGAAACCAAACCTATCTCTTGTTTCCCCACACATATGGACTCTAGAAACAACCTATACTCATGTATTTCGAAATTACATGGGCCTGGCCCAATAATAAGGTGACACAACACCTATAATAGTCTCTGGACGAAATTTGTTAAGAGGCATCTTGTATATTTCGTCCAAGACTTCATGCACTCATCACGGTGGCTTCAAGGTCCTGAAATCATCACTTGAAACTCTGTTCTTGTTTCCCTTGCACGTGCCATCATCTCCATGCTTGTTCTTGCTCCAATGTTCATCCTTCTCCAAGCTAGGCCCTTCATTTTTAAGCAAAACAAATGTATCCAATTTCGTTCATCAATCTCATGAAAGTATTAGGTGCATTAGTTAATCCAAAAGGCATGACTAACCACTCATATAATCCAAAGTTACTTTTAAATGTTGTTTTCCATTCATCTTCCAATTCCATACGAATTTGATGGTATCCACTACACAAATCAACTTTGGGGAATATTGTAGAGCCACTCAATTCATCAAGCATGTCATCTATCCTAGGAATAGGATGACGATAACGAATAGTAATCTTATTAATGCCTCTACAATCAACACACATAGCGATGTACCATCCTTTTTTGGCACTAGTATAATATGAACAATACAAGGACTAAGAGATTGGCGTATATAACCTTTGTCGAGCAGCTCCTGTACTTGACACATAATCTCCTTCGTCTCCTCTAGATTGGTACGATATGGCGCAAGTTTTGGCAGCGAAGCACCGGGAATTAAGTTAATCTGATGCTCAATCCCTCGAATAGGTGGTAATCCCGGTGGCACGTCTTGTGGAAAAACGTCAGCGAACTCTTGCAAAATGTTAGTGACAGCAGGAGGCAAAGAGGAAGGTACATCCTCGAAAGAAAATAATGCCTCTTTGGACACAAAAGCATAGCAAACAGATTTGCTAAAATCTAGATTTGGTGGCAAGTAAACATGCACTTTTCTATTTAATTTCAGAAGCAACATTAGATGGTTTATTATTAGGTTTCATTTGTTGCTCAAATTCTTTTGCCACAATCTGATTTTCACTCTTATTTTTCTCCTGTTATGCTTTATTAGCTCTATTAATATCATCTTTCAAAATGGAATGAGGAGTCATAGGAAGCAAAGTAATATTTTTGTCCTTATAAACAAGAGTATACTGATTGTTTCTACCATGGTGTACATATTTTTTTTTATCAAATTGCCATGGTCTACCAATTAATAAGGAACATGCTTGCATAGGTACCACATCACAATCAACATAATCAGCATATGTAGAGATACTAAAATGCACACGAACAGTATGTGTTACCTTAACCTTGCCGCTGTTGTTGAACCATTGGATGTAGTAAGGATGTGGATGTGGTCTTGAGGTGAGAGATAGCTTCTCCACCATCTCCATGCTAGCCAAGTTGTTGTAGCTCCCTTCATCAATGATGACGCGAACAGAACATTCGTTCACAACTCCCTTTGTATGTAACAAATTATGCCTCTGATTTTGCTTAGCTTGTATGACCTGCACACTCAAAACACGTTGAGCAACTAAACATTCATATATGTCAGCGTCTTCAGGAGCCATGTATTGCATCTCATGATCATAGTCATCTCCACCGTGTTCTTCACTTGTAATAAGAGCCAAAGTCTCCTCATTTAGGACAGTATAACCGAGCCTAAAGCGAGCCCTCTCAGCAATTTGAATTTCCGGCTGTCTATTTTTCCGATCTTGACGTTCATGACCGCTAGATCTGCTGTCCTAAGGGGGAGCTACTCCCGCAGAAAAATCCCTCAACACTGGTTCATTCGGGTTACTGGTCCATAACAGACCCGCTATCCAGCGATTGGTACCCCTCCACCCTCGACAGTTCGCTCCCCTCCGCCCCTTCCTCTTTCCCTCTCTCTAGAGGTCAAGCCGCCGCCCCCGGGCCATCTCCATCTCCACCGCCAGTTTGCTGCCTTTACTTCATGCCACCGCTGCCGCTCTAGGACGAGGCTTCCCCGCCCTCCACTGTTTGTCGCCTCTTCGATCCTCCTATTGCTCGCTGTTGCTCTAGGAGGCCGCGCCCCATCGCCAGATCCCACTGCCCGCCACCTCCCACACAACTAGCAGCTCATGTAATTCATCCCCATGCATCTACGCTGGTGGGATCCCGCCTCCGGCCATGGCCTTGATCCCGTTTCCCCGATGATGGATTTATGCCCCCTACGCGCCTCCCCCTCACCATCATTCAAAATCTAGATGTATCTTTGATCCTCTACCGAACCTCGCTCCCATTCTGAGGTGCGATTTTTCAGTTTCCATTTGGTTCTTTCATCTCATTCCCTAGGTTTGCATTTGCCACCTTGATTTCCTTTCACACAATTCTAATAAGAACTTCACATGAGTTTATTTTTAGGAGGAGGTCAGCATCCAGCAGCATATGGTGCCGCAAAATCGACGTGGAGTTCATCCCGCTAATCGGGTATGTGTGCTACAGTACCATCTGGCATTTTTATGTTCCTCCTCTGTTGCGAACCTATGATTGTTGATCCCCTGATTTTGTAGCTAAGTTGTGATATAATTTTTTGAAACAGTAATAGTTGTGATATATTATATGGCAAGTGTGGTCAGCTATCTCAAGTTAAGTTATGACAAGTTTTGATGAAGAGAAGAAGGAGGACAAGAAAGAGATTATCGTACACTTGTTGTCTGCAGAGCTCCCGAAACCTGTGCTGAAACTATTTGCTTAAGTTGTCAATTCCATTGGGGTCTTCTTAAGTGAGAAATTGTTACATGCTAGAAGACTTGATTAAAAATTAATCAATATATGACACACCTAAATATATTCTTAGTCTATAATTAATTAATATAACCATCGCGCACTCTGACTTGCTCATAAATATATTGGCTATATATTACCTTTTACCCATCCATTAGTCCTATGTTGCTCCACCAACGCACTTACTTTTTAGGACTGCATTTTGCCTATCATGCTAATAATTGTTTTGGATGATGACTCTAGATATGCGCTTCATCTGCTTACTACATGAGACATCATCCTATACTTATCTCAACCATCTAACTTACACCAAAGATGTCTTGTGACAATCTATCTTAATTTGTCTTGTGTCTATTTGGCTCTATATTGGCATCAATGTCAGATTTGTTTTTTATGGTCTCAGTGATCCAAAACTCTTAGTTGATTCAACCACGTTAACTGGGTAGGAACTAGGGAATACTAATGCAAGTAAGTGGATTTTTAGTACATGACTGCAAGTATGTGTCATTATTTTTCTATCATTTTATGATGCCTGCATCACCTATCAAGAGGGGCAAAAAGATATCTATGTTCACTAACAGTCCATGGTCCTCGGGTGTCTTTACAGAAAAGCCTTACGAAGAAGAGTACAGAAGCTTATGTAGCTTCTATTTAGTATGTAGGTTGTCTTTTATCATTGTGTATTTGCAGATGATTTTTTTACAACATTACGCACAAGATTGATAATTGAGTACTCATGATGGTTATGAGCATTTCCTATACAAGGTATACTACAGGTCTGTTGAACGTTGTAATCGTAGGAGCATGATAATCATTTTCCCCTCCCGAAGTATGTTATTACTGGTTTGTCATCTTCCCCATCAATATCCGATGTATCGGTGGAATTTTATTTCCATTTAGCTGCTGCGTGGATTGTTACCCCGCTAACGGAGGAATCCACTTGAATTCGCTGGTACCTGTGTCCTTTCAATATATACTTCAGACCACCCCTTTTTTCAATTTCAAATTGTCGAGTTTGTGTTTTAAAATATATTTTTGTACATTTCGTTCACTCTTAGTGTGTTTGTTGAATATCTGAATATCAATGCATGTTGTTACCAAAAGCATGTGCTAAGGTGTAGTTTACCAAGTTATTTATTCTTCCTGAAAAAACAAAACATGCTCGAGACCTCAATAGTAAAGGATTTTTTTTTGACTATGTACTGCAAGGAAACAGCCTCATAGTGTTTTATTAGATAAAAAAGGTCTACATAATTACAGAGAAACTAGAACCAAAGAAAGTAATACTTACAAGAGATCTATGAGAGAGAGTGAGGGGGTCCTGGATTAGGGAGTCTTCGGATAGCCGAACTATACCTTCAGCCGGACTCCTGGACTATGAAGATACAAGATTGAAGACTCCGTCCCGTGTCCGGAAGGGACTTTCCTTGGCGTGGAAGGCAAGCTTGGTGATACGGATATTCGGATCTCCTACCATTGTAACCGACTCTATGTAACCCTAACCCTATCCGGTGTCTATAAACCGGAGGGTTTTAGTCTGTAGGACAACAGACACATCAACAATCATACCATAGGCTAGCTTCTAGGGTTTAGCCTCTCTGATCTCGTGGTAGATCTACTCTTGTACTACCCATATCATCAATATTAATCAAGCAGGACGTAGGGTTTTGCCTCCATCGAGAGGGCCCGAACCTGGGTAAAACTTCATGTCCCTTGCCTCCTGTTACCATCCGGCCTAGACGCACAGTTCGGGACCCCCTACCCGAGATCCGCCGGTTTTGACACCGACATTGGTGCTTTCATTGAGAGTTCCTCTGTGTCGTCGCCGTCAGGCCCGATGGCTCCTATAATCATCAATGGCGATGCAGTCCAGGGTGAGACCTTCCTCCCCGGACAGATCTTCGTCTTTGGCGGCTTCGCACTGCGGGCCAATTCACTTGTCCATCTAGAGCAAATCGAAAGCTACGCCCCTGGCCGTCAGGTCAGATTTGGAAGTTTAAACTACACGGCTGACATCTGCGGGGACTTAATCCTCGACGGATTCGAACCAATGTCGAGCGCGCCGCACTGTCACGACGAGCATGATCTAGCTCTGCCGCCGAACAGTGCCCTGGAGGCCGCACCCGCATCGGCTCCGACCCTTAGTTCGGAGCCGACCGCCCCGATCGAGGATGGGCGGTTGGACGCCACCTCGGGGGCTGCGATCCAAATGGCGATTGAGCCGAACACCAGCCCCGTACTCTGCGAGGCTCGTGACTCCATGGAGTCAGACTCCTCTCCGGACTCCGAACCCTCCGCGCCCCTTCCAGTCGAATCCGATTGGGTGCCGATCATGGAGTTCACTGTCGCAGACATCTTTCAGCACTCGCCTTTCGGTGATATCCTGAAGTCACTGAAGTCTCTCTCTTTATCAGGAGAGCCCTGGCCGGACTACGGTCAGCAAGGTTGGGGTACGGATGATGAAGAAATTCAAAACCCACCCACCACCTAGTTTGTAGCCACAGTCGACGACTTAACCTACATGCTCGACTTCAACTCCGAAGACATCGACGGTATGGACGCCGATGAAGGAGATGATGAAGAACCAGCGCCTACTAGGCCCTGGAAAGCCACCTCGTCATATGACATATACATGGTGGACACCCCAAAAGAGGGAGAGGGCAATGGAACAACGGAGGATGACCCCTCCA
Organism: Triticum urartu; assembly: GCF_056163025.1. NCBI lineage: Eukaryota > Viridiplantae > Streptophyta > Magnoliopsida > Poales > Poaceae > Triticum > Triticum urartu. The sequence goes on along the minus strand of NC_141873.1, from coordinate 241,738,504 downwards.
AGAAACAGCCCAAGCACCGGTGTCAGTGGCGCCGCTCAAAATCCCGCCAACACAAAAACGGCGATTCCAGCACAGGAGATAATAATACTCCGGAGAGTGCCGAAGAAAACCCCCTCCAGCAAGGTTTAGCATGGGAGGATGGAGAAACCAGCCCTCATGAGAGAGCGGCAGACAGAGAGGTCGAGGACGATAACTATATGCCTCCCTTCGAAGACGAGGCATGCCTCGACGAGGACGAATTCGTCGTGCCAGAGGATCCCGTTGAGCAAAAGCGTTTCCAACGCAGGCTTATGGCCATGGCAAGAAGCCTCAAGAAAAAACAACAACAGCTCTGAGCTGATCAAGATTTGCTGGTTGACAGATGGACTGAAGTCCTTGCGGCCGAAGAGCATAAACTCGAACGCCCCTCCAAGAGCTACCCAAAGCACATGTTGTTACCCCAATTAGAGGAGGAAGCACTTGATGCGGCCGACCGGCCACCTCGTGGCCGCGACAGAGAGGTCTCCCAGCCCTCCACTCAAGCCGCACCCCGTACCAAGGCACGGGAATATGCGCCGGACTTACGAGACATGTTGGAGGACAAGGCAAGGGAAACACGATCGATCTACGGATCGCATGGGCACCCCACGGCTCGAGACGGTAACCGTCACGCCGGCCACAAATTCGGCAGCGCCAAACACAGTAGACAAAGCTCATCAGAGCTACGTCATGATATCGCCTAGTACAGAGGCGCCGCACACCCACTGTGCTTTTCAGACAAAATAATGGATCATCAAATCCCCGAGGGTTTCAAACCCGTAAACATCGAATCGTATGATGGCACAACAGACCCTGCGGTATGGATCGAGGATTATCTCCTTCATATCCACATGGCCTGCGGCGACGATTTTCACGCCATCAAATACCTCCCACTCAAGCTCAAAGGACCAGCTCGGCATTGGCTCAACAGCTTGCCAACAGGATCAATCAGTTGTTGGGAGGACCTGGAAGCCGCATTCCTCGACAATTTCCAGGGCACTTATGTGCGACCCCCAGACGCCGATGACCTAAGTCACGTAATCCAGCAGCCAGAGGAATCGGCCAGACAATTCTAGACACGGTTCCTAACAAAGAAAAATCAAATAGTCGACTGTCCGGACGCTAAGGCCCTAGCAACCTTCAAGCACAATATCCGTGACGAGTGGCTGGCCCGGCACCTCAGACAGGAAAAGCCGAAATCTATGGCAGCACTCACGACACTCATGACCCACTTTTGCGCGGGAGAAGACAGCTGGCTCGCTCGTAGCAACAATATGACCAAGAACCCTGGTAGTTCGGACACGAGGGACATTAGTGGCAGGTCACGTCGCAACAAGCAGAAGCGCCGCATTAACGGCGACAATGCTGAGGATACGTCAGTTAATGCCGGATTCAGAGGCTCTAAATCCAGTCAGCGGAAGAAGCCATTCAAAAGGAATCCTGGGGGGCGTCCAGTTTGGACCGAATACTTGACCGCTTGTGCCAAATAGATGGCACCCCCGAAAAGCCGGCCAATCACACCAACAGGGATTGTTGGGTGTTCAAGCAGGCAGGCAAGCTAAGCGCCGACAATGAAGACAAGGGGCTTCATAGCGATGATGACGAGGAGCCCCGGCCGCCGAACAACAATGGACAGAAGGGTTTTCCCCCACAAGTGCGGACGGTGAATATGATATACGCCACCCACATCCCCAAAAGGGAGCGGAAGCGCGCGTTAAGGGGCGTATACGCGGTAGAGCCAGTCGCCCCAAAGTTCAACCCATGGTCCTCCTGCCCGATCACCTTTGATCGAAGAGACCATCCCACTAGCATCCGTCATGGCGGATTTGCCGCATTGGTTCTAGACCCAATTATTAACGGATTTCATCTCACTAGAGTCCTCATGGACGACGGCAGCAGCCTGAACCTGCTTTACCAGGATATAGTGTGAAAAATGGGCATCGATCCCTCGAGGATTAAGCCCACCAAAATGACCTTTAAAGGCGTAATACCAGGTGTAGAGGCCAACTGTACAGGCTCAGTCACATTTGAAGTGGTCTTCGGATCCCCGTATAATTTCCGAAGCGAGGAATTGATCTTCGACATAGTCCCATTCCAAAGTGGCTATCATGCACTACTCGGAAGAACCGCATTCGCCAAATTCAATGTGGTACCGCATTATGCATACCTTAAGCTCAAGATGCCAGGCCCTTGTGGAGTGATTACGGTCAATGGAAACACCAAACGCTCCCTCTGAACGGAGGAGCACTTGGCGGCCCTTGCAGCGGAAGTACAAAGCAGCCTCTCCAGGCAGTTCTCAAGTCCGGCCATTAAACGTCCGGACACCGTCAAGCGCGCCCGGAGTAACCTACAACAAGACCGCCTGGCACGTTCCGAGCAGGCGTAGCAATGCGGCCCCAACCCCAACCCTCGCAAAAAGGCGACTCCAGTACTTCGCATCCATAACTACGCTCTAGAAATACCATGGGCATCGGGGGAGGGGCACCATCATGGAACACGCAAAACACGGCTTAAACCGCACCAGGGGCTGCCGATTTTTTACTTTTCTCTTACTTCCAGGACTCTACTCTTTGGAAGGCCTGTTCGGTAGTTCAATTGCCGCACAAACGATGCAAGGACCAGGGAAGCAGACAAGCCATGCCGCATTACGGAAATCCTAGGTGGTCTCTATCACGAGCAGTATACCTGTTTTGCATACTATTCCGCAGCTTGCCCCTAGAGCAGACATGTTAAATAGTCCAACTTTTCGTTTATCGCATTACTTGTATCGTTCTGCTTTGATCGCAGCTATTTTTAATGAACAATGCATAGCTTTTGTCTATTTTTTGCATTATCTTTTTATAAATAAATGTTCCTTAATGACCTGTTGCACCCGTACAACTTGGTACGGCCAAAATACGCTAGGGGCTTTTAGCACCCCTCAATATGGTGTTGAGAAGTCTGAACACTTTCACAAGTGCGGCACCCCGAACTTATAGCACAATATGCATCGGCTCCGAATCATGTCTTGGGTCAATAATTGGGTTTGCCCGGCTCCTATGTTTTGGTGCCTTACGTTCCGCTATATCAGCTAAGGTAGCACTAGGAGAACCACTGCGATTGTGCCCCGGTTGAGCTGGGTCGAGCACCTCAGTGGAGAAAGCTAAACTTACTGTCATGATGAAGCGAGAGTTGGTCGCTGTTCGAGAGGTCTCTCGAGTCCCTAAAGACTTATGCCGCTTAGGGCGAGGAGCCGGCTCTGTCCGGCCAAGGCGTGGATAGCGCCCCGAACTCGGTCTTCCGAATACTAGGGGCTTCGCCAAAATTTAAAATTATAGAATTCTATGGCTAAGTGAGAGTGTTCACGCATTATAGTCCGATTGCCTCATTCGTTGGGCTGAGCGCCTCCCTCGAAGGACCCAAATATGGGAAAAAGAGCGCCCAGGTTTATCCCCGAACACCCCAGCACTAGCAGCAAGGGGGAAGAAGCCGACGACTCGCCATCTCTCAGTATTGATAAACAGCCGCACAGAAGGTAATATTTTAAATTCAAGCAGATTGCTTAGTGCATATGAACAAGTTTTCAACGCACAGGATAACACGAGCGGGTTTTACTCAAAAAATACATCCTTGGTACATTCATCCGCAACAAGGCTGGCACCCTTCAGAACATCCTTATAATAATTCTCGGGCTTGCGATGCTCTTTCCCCGGTGGTGGTCCGTCCTTCACAAGCTTCTCCGCATCCAGCTTGCCTAGTGCACCTTAGCACGGGCAAGGGCCCTACGGGCACCTTCAATGCAGACGGAGCGCTTGATGTCTTCAAGCCTTGGACAGGCCTCCACCAGCCGCCGCACCAGCCCGAAATAGCTCCTAGGCAGAGCCTCTCCAGGCCACAGCCGAACTATGAGGCCCTTCATGGCCTGTTCGGCCGCCTTGTGGAGCTCGACCAGTTGCTTCAGCTGGTCGCTCAGGGGCACGGGATGTCCGGCCTCAGCATACTGAGACCAGAACACCTTCTCCGTCGAGCTTCCCTCCTCAGCTTGATAGAATGCGGCGGCATCGGATACACTCCGGGGAAGATCTGCGAACGCTCCTGGAGAGCTCCGGATTCGGGTAAGTAATAGGTAACTCACGTTTATGTGTTTGCTTTGCATAAAGAATGCCTTACCCGCCGCTATCTTATTCACCTCATCCAACTCCTAGAGGGTCTTCTAGGATTCGGCCTTGGCAGATTTGGCATTTTTTATAGCCACCGCAAGCTCGGACGCTTGCGTCTTCGAGTCACGCTCCAAACTCTCATCTTTTTCCATGAGAGCCTAGAGCTCTTGCCGCACCTTGCCAATCTCGGCCTCATACTTCTCCCGCTCGGTGCGCTCTGAGGCCAAATTCTTCTCGGCCTCGTCCAGCGTTGCTTAAGGGTCGCCACCTCAGACGTGGCCCCTACAATAGCCATGATAATCCTATCATTTTTTGCAGTTGCACCTTTTATATATATATATTTTTAACAAGGTATTTCTTACCTTCATTGTCCTCGAGCTGCTTCTTGGCACGCTCGAGCTCTTGCTTGGACCTTTCGAGGTCCTGCTTCAGCATGTCCACTTCTGCAGTCAGAGCGGCGGACGCAAGCAGGGTAGCCTGCACATGCATATTGACTCATTTTTGTTAGACTCCTGCGAATTCTATTTGATCCTCTATTCGGCTTTTCTACCCGAATGCCAAAAAGAGCATCAGGGGCTACTGTCTATGCGGTACTATTATTTACACTTTCTTTACTTACCTCGAAGCCTGTCAAAAGGCTAGTACAAGCTACAGTCAGTCCGTTTTTTGCGGACTGAACCTTCTGGACCACCGCACTCATGATAGCGCGGTGCTCCTCGTCGATGGAGGCGCCTTGGAGCACCTCCAACATATTGTCCGGCGCCTCCGGTTGGACGGAGGCCGCCGGCACGGTGGACTTGCTCCTCTTGGAAGGAGGTCCCCCGCCGGACTCTGGAACCTTTGAAGGTTCCAGAGCGGTGTCTGGCCTAGAGCCGGACTTGGAGCCCTGGGGGGTTTCATCCCCTTTACTCCTGGAGTCCGGGAGGTCGCCTTACGGGGCCTCCAGGACCACCTCCTCCCAGATTGGAACCTGTTGGGACAACACTTCGGTGTCGTCCGTAGGGCGGGGGGAGGAAGCCGTCGGAAGTGAGTTCACGTCCGACGAGTCCAGTGAGCCGCTCGATGACACGTCGAGCCGGTCTTTGGGTGGGCTGCATAAACACATTCGACATAAGGGAAAGCTGTGCAATAAACGAATACTATGAATTACTTTGGTATCCGGATACTTACGATTTCGCTAGGGGCTTGGCCCTGGGCGCCCACTCCTCTCTGCCGTCGTCGGCGTCGGTGGAGTAGTCCGGAGAAAGGGTTTTCCCCTTCTTGGACCCTTCGGCCTCCCTAGTTGGGGCAGCCTTCCTTTTCTTCCCTTCCCCCGCTGGAGGGGGAGGGGTCTCTTCTTCCTCCTCCTCGTCTTCATGGGAGGAGTGCGCCTCGGATTCGTCAGATGGTGAATCCGACATCTCCGGGCGTCGGGCACTCTTTCGAGTCCCCGTGGCCTTCTTCTTGGCCCTCTTCTCTAGCACCACATAGGGTGCCGGAACCAGCAGCTTCGCCAATTGAGGGTCCGCTGGGCCTTCGGGCAAAGGCGCCGGACAGTCGATCCCTCCGGACTTCGCCTGCCAATCCTGTCAAAGGTAAGGGAGTTTAGATCCCGCATAGAGTCAAACTATGGAAAACTGATACCCTGTAAAAGGAAAAGGCAGCTTACCGCGAGCGCGTGATGCTGCACGCTGAATCCGTGGTCCTCGGTAGCGGATGCAGGAGCCTCGGCGCCCTTGAAAAGCATCCTCCAGGCATCTTCGTACGTCGTGTCGAAGAGCCTGTTTAGAGTTTGATGCCGCGCCGGGTCAAACTCCCACAGATTGAAGGCCCGTCGTTGGCACGGGAGGATCAGGCGGATGAGCATAACCTGGACTACGTTGACAAGTTTGAGCTTCTTGTTCACCAGGGTTTGGACGCATGTTTGGAGTCCAGTCATCTCTCCTTTTCTACCCCACGACAGGTCGGTCTCCTTCCAGGAGGTGGGCCGCGTAGGGGGTCCGGACCGAAACTCGGGGGCTGCGACCCATTCGGGGTCGCACGGCTCGGTGATGTAAAACCACCCTAATTGCCACCCCTTCAGGGTCTCCACAAAGGAGCCCTCGAGCCACATGACGTTGGCCATCTTGCCAACCATGGCACCGCCGCACTCCGCCTGGCTGCCGCGCACCACCTTCGGCTTGACGTTGAAAGTCTTAAGCCATAGGCCGAAATGGGGGCTGATGCGGAGGAACGCCTCGCACACGATAATGAACGCCGAGATGTTGAGGACGAAGTTCGGGGCCAGATCATGGAAATCCAGGCCGTAGTAGAACATGAGCCCCCGGACAAATGGATGCAGAGGGAAGCCCAGTCCGCGGAGGAAATGGGGGAGGAATACCACCCTCTCATGGGGCCTAGGAGTGGGGATGAGCTGCCCCTTTTCGGGAAGCCGGTGCGCGATATCGCTAGCCAGGTATCCGGCCTTCCTTAGCTTTTTGATGTGTCCCTCCGTGACGGAGGAGACCATCCACTTGCCTCCCGCTCCAGACATGACTGGAGAAGGTTGAGGTGGTAGTGCAGACTTGGGCGCTGGAGCTCGAGTGCGCAAGAATGGATTGGCAAAGGTGGAAGAAGGCGTGGGTGAAAAGGTGGATCCTTATCCCCTTATATGGGTGGACACGACTACGTGTCCCCACAAGCCTGGTAAAACTCGCTTATCTCCAAGCGCCATAATCAATGGCGCGGTTGGGTTACCCACGCGCCGTATTGATGAGAATCCTGGAATAAGGGGACACGATCTCTGCTTTGACAAGACGTGCCAAGGAAACCGGCTCGCATAACGCGCTAAGACGGGACAATAAAACGGTTCGAATAAAAGCTTGGCCGTGGTGTGATGTCACACTACGGAATACGTCAGCAGATTAGATTTGTGTAAATATTATTCTCTCTATGGCAATATGTGGAAACTTATTTTGCAGAGCCGGACACTATCTTTGTGTTCAAAATCTTCTATGAAGTACTTGGAGGAGGAACCCGCCTTGCAATGCCAAAGACAATTTGCGCGCCGGACTCGTCGTTATTGAAGCCTGGTTCAGGGGCTACTGACGGGGTCCTGGATTAGGGGGTGTTCGGATAGCCGAACTATACCTTCAGCCGGACTCCTGGACTATGAAGATACAAGATTGAAGACTCCGTCCCGTGTCCGGAAGGGACTTTCCTTGGCATGGAAGGCAAGCTTGGCGATACGGATATTCGGATCTCCTACCATTGTAACCGACTCTATGTAACCCTAACCCTATCCGGTGTCTATATAAACCAGAGGGTTTTAGTCCGTAGGACAAGATACACATCAACAATCATACCATAGGCTAGCTTCGAGGGTTTAGCCTCTCTGATCTCGTGGTAGATCTACTCTTGTACTACCCATATCATCAATATTAATCAAGCAGGACGTAGGGTTTTACCTCCATCGAGAGGGCCCGAACCTGGGTAAAACTTCATGTCCCTTGCCTCCTGTTACCATCCGGCCTAGACGCACAGTTCGGGACCCCCTACCCGAGATCCTCCAGTTTTGACACCGACAGAGAGGCTATCCAGGAAACTAGACTATCCCTATATTTACATTTGATTCTATGAGCTAATAAGGAAATATCATGTATGAAGTTCCTGCTCCAAGAAATGAAGGTAAGTCTCTCATTTCTAAAGATTTTCCCATTCCTTTGAATCCAGATGTTCCAAGTAGCAGTAAGAACCACCTCTGTGAAGAAAGGATAACCAAAGTCCCTCCTAGCAGCAAGAGCCATGTCATATTTATTCTGGTTGCGTTGAGCATTCCAAGAAATCCCAAGGTAATTCCAAACCCTCTGGCTGAAGTTGCCGGCAAAGAAAAGGTGTGCACAATCCTCATGTGTAGAAGAGAGGCAAATAACACACGTATCTTCCTGGATGATCCAGTTCCTGCATTGCATCATATCCCTAGTGTTTAAACGGTCCATTAAAAGAAGCCATCGAAACACTTTAAACTTTAGCGTGCAGGCACACTTCCAAATCCATGTGAAGATGGGATCGACCAACAAATGTCAGAAGCAAGACTCATAATATATCTTTGATTTGAACTCCCCAGATTTGGAAGGCCACTTCCATATGTCCTTACCCTCCTCATTCAAGTTGACTAAAGTGAGAAAGTCTTGGAGCTGAGTTAGTTCAGTATATGCCTCTTGCGATAGAGGCAGATGAAAGCGCTCCGAGATCTCTGGAAGCTCCAAAAACTCTCTGACAGTGATTGTGTCATTAATGACAAAAGAATGGAGCCTAGGGAATTGCTTGCACAAAAGGATCACATTATTTCCCAGCTGCCATCGATCAAGCCAGAATACCACCGTGTTGCCAGCATGCACTTGTGGGACGGCTAACTTGCAGAAGTTGGTGTACAATCTCATGACATCCCTCCACCAAAAGGAGCCACAACTCTGTGTAACCTGTGGAGGCGAAGCAGCATAATAAGTGTCCCAAATTAATGTGACCCAAGGCACGTCCATTCTGTTAAAAAACTTGAAAAGATGCTTGAGTAACAAGGCTTCGTTTTGGAGACCCAAATTTAGCACACCCAAACCACCACACTTCTTAGGTCTACAGACCCGATCCCAAGCAGCTAAGGATTTTCGAGGATTATCTGTGTTGCCTCTCCACAGACATTGACGCATGATTCTCTCAATCTGTTGCAAGATTCCCTTAGGGAGAGATAATGTGCAAGGAAGTAGATTGGCATTGAACAAAGTACTGACTGTAGCAGTTGCAGCCGACTGCCTTGATTTAGCAAACATGAGGAAGCAGACAACCTTCGCTCAATATGATCCACAAGTGGCAGCAAATCATAGATCGTGTGTCTAGAAGTGCCCATAGGTAGCCCTAGGTATGTGAAAGGCATAGATCCTACATCACAGCCTAGTAGGTTGGCGACCCGAGCGCCCTCTTCATCAGTCATATTGATTGGAATAAGAGATGACTTACTGAAGTTGACGCGTAAACCAGTTGATGCTGCAAAGATAGTGAGCATCTTGAAAGTGCGTTATATCGACTAGAGGGGGGTGAATAGGCGATTTTTATGACAGTCTTGAAAACGTGGAAGTTTCGAAGACAAATGATAGAAATAAACCTATTACCATGCAGCGGAAGGTAGACTACACTAGGAAAACCATAGTCAAGTATTCAATGAAGTGAAAGCACAATGACTAATAGCAGCTAGGTAGTAAGGATCAGGTAGGATGATATTATGAAGCCAATCAGAACAAGCAGTCACTCAGTGAAGACAAAAGATAGTGCAATCATACAATGACTTCACAAGGATCAACAGTAAGTAAAGGGAAGGGAAGGATGAAACCAGTGACTCGTTGAAGACAATGATTTGTTGGACCAGTTCCAGTTGCTGTGACAACTGTACGTCTGGTTAGGGCGGCTAGGTATTTAAACCTGAGGACACACAGTCCCGGACACCCAGTCCTGAACACGCAGCTCAGGACACCCAGTCCTCACCGTATTCCCCTTGAGCTAAGGTCACACAGACCTCGCCCAATCACTCTGGTAAGTCTTCAAGGTAGACTCCCAAACCTTCATAGACTTTGTTCACCGGCGATCCACAATGACTCTTGGATGCTCAGAACGCGACGCCTAACCGGCTGGAGGATTCACAGTCCTCAAGTGTAATAAGTCTTCAGATCACACAGACAGGAAGACTTAAGTGATGCCTAACACTCTTTGGCTCTGGGTGGTTAGGGCTTTATCCTCGCAAGGAATTCTCTCTCAAAGGCTTCGAGGTGGGTTGCTCTCAAACGACAAAAGCCGTACTCTAACTCTGAGCAGCCAACCGTTTATGGTTGTAGGGGGTGGGCTATTTATAGCCACTAGGCAACCCGACCTGATTTGTGCGAAATGACCCTGGGTCACTAAGGAACTGACACGTGTTCCAACGGTCAGATTTCTAACACACACGGCAACTTTACTTGGGCTACAAGCAAAGCTGACTTGTCCGACTCTGGACAAGATTTGCTCTCATAGTGTTCACTCGAAGACATAGGTTTTGGTTAAGCATCACTTCAGTCATTCTGACTGTTTCTCTTGGACCCCACTTAACAGTACGGTGGTTCCTATGACTCAATAAAGAAGAAAAAGAACTACGAAAGATCTGAGTCTTCGAGCTCCATAGGCTTCATGCGATGTCTTCTCTTGTCATAGTCTTCAATGTGAATATCTTCACGTACCACCTTTGACATCAATGTCTTCATACATTTTTAGGGGTCATCTCTGGTAGGAAAACCGAATCAATGAGGGACTTCTACCTGTGTTATCCTGCAATTCTCACAAACACATTAGTCCCTCAACTAGGTTTGTCGTCAATATTCCAAAACCAACTATGGGTGGCACTAGATGCACTTACAATCTCCCCCCTTTTGGTGATTGATGACAAACTAGTTGAAGTTTTCAACGAGGAATATAATATGTGAAATTGTAAAGGATAAGGAATTGTCTTCATAAGTTGCAAGGGCTCCCCCTGAAGATGTGCATATAAGTAATTTGCTTTTGGAATGCAAATGCACATGGCAGGTTGTACTTGTGGAGATCCTCTTCAACTTATGACGACAATTCATTATGCATGTGAAGGTATGTGAAGATAATGACATGCATAATGGAAAATGGACATCTGCAAAATGATCTAAGTGCGGTATTTATCGTCACACATGCGGAATTTATCATCGCATCACAAAGTAGCAAATAAGTAGCAGACGACCATCGAGTTTAGGTGTTACAACTCAAAGAACCAAATGTATCAAAACGAGAGTTGTAAACACTAGGAAAAATATAAAGCAACCGCCCATGTGGAACCGCTTGAAGACTATCAAACTCATATGCTTCTCCCCCTTTTGTTAGTAAGGACCAAAAAGGTTGAAGACATAGAGCATCTACTCGTTCCCATGAAGAGTAGGTGAAGCAGCAGGGTCGTCGGTGGTGTTCGGCGGTGCAGAAGAACTAGGAGCAGTGTCGAAGCGTGCTGAAGGAGGGGCGGTGAAGTAGCATCGTCTTCGTCCTCGATCACTCTGGCATGCACAGTTGCCGCAGAGGAAGAGAACTCAGAGTCTTCAAGAGATGGAGTTCGTCGCAGCACTGCCCTTTGAGGAGGTGTAGAGTCAAACTTGAAGTGTTCAGAGAAGCCATCCTCTTGAAGATCATCTTCAGAGCACATAAGCATTAGCCCTTTCCATGTGCGTCGAGAGGTTTCATGGGCAACAAAGGCATTCTTGGTGGCAAGATTGCGAATGCGGTTAACATCCATCAAGAGGCTTTGCATTTGGCACTTCAGCCAGTCATGATGCCTATCCTGTTTCTGATGAAGAGCCACCAGAAGCTCTCGGTCATTGAGAACACGAGATCGCTTCTTGGGTCGTTGGGCAATAGTGCTTTCGGTGGCTTCAGTGAGGGAACGATGAGGTGCACGTGTAGTTCCAGCCAGAGGATAAACACGAGTGACTACTTCAACTCCTTCAATGTTCTGAGAGAAACTTTGATGCTCCGCATTATGAAGACTAAGAGGCTCCTTGGCAGGCTCAGGATAAATGGCTTCAACGGACATATCCACATCAGGCAGAAAGATCCTATGATTGCGAGCAGAAGGCTGATATGAGATAGCGGAGTGGAGTTTAATCAGCCGCATTATCCATTGAGCATAGAACTTCAAGCCAAAGAGATTAGAGCCTGATGCAGCAAGTTGGCGGATGAAGAAGTCTTGTGCATTGAAGCATTTGCCATGAAGAATATAGAAGACCAAAGTCTTCATTGCACCTTCCAGCTTGGCATGTGGAGAATGTCCTTTGATGGGCCAGAGAGTTCGCCTTATGATGTGATAGATAGTCCTTGGCAGATACTCAAGGTCTTCAACAAAGAACTCCTTAGGATATGCAGCATCTTGTGGCAAGGGCTTCATCATACTGAGCATCTGACTCATGTTTGGTTCAGGCTTCTGAAAGATGCTCTCCATAGCTTCACTGTGAAGCTGATAGCCAGGTTCGTAGAGATCGCCGGGAGTGGGCAGACCAGTGAGCTCAATGATATCAAAGGCTTTGGCTTCGTGATGAACATTTCCTGTCATCCACTCCAGGACCCAAGTCTTCGGATCTCTGTTGTACCCACGGATGTGAAGTGTAGCATAGAATTGGAGCAGCAACTCTTCATTCCAGTGCTCTTGGTCGGTGACAAACGGCAACAATCCAACCTCTTTTAATCAATCCAGAGCTTCTTCCAGACAGGGCAGACCAGCTATTGCTTCGGTGTCAAGACGCTTATGTGGGAAGATGCGACCTTGATTGTACAGAATGCAGGAGTAATAGCTTCGCTGCGGATAGCTCCAGAACCGATCAGAAGATATTCTTTCCCTTGAGTAGGGGTTCTTGGAGCTATTGAAGAAAGTGTTGTCTGCTTCGAAGCCGTTGACATTGAAGGATCCAGGTGCTGATGCAGGACCTGGAAACCTGGGCAACCTTGGAATTGGCTTCTGTACCTGAGGCCTATGCTCAACATGATAGTCAAATTGAGGACCAGCAGCAGGCGCAGGAACAGAAGCAGTAGCATCATTGGCTTCGCTGACTTCTGGTTCTTGGGTTGGTGTAGGCTCCACATTTGCTTCAGCCATGACTGCGTCAATGGCTTCATTGGTGTTGGTGGTGGCAGCCTCAAGATTTTCTACCTCCACTTGATGAGCTGGAGGGTCGGGCACAGACACGTTCTCCGCAAGAACAGCTTCGTCAGTAGTTTGGGAGTGGGGACATGTTCTTCTTCTTGGGTGTCATCGGCTGATGCAGCCGGAATGTCTTCAGCAGCTTTAGCTTCAGACTCGGAGACTCGAGGCCTTGGTCCTTTGCGAAGCCTGCGTAACGCTGGCGACGCCTGTGTAGATGGAGTTGGCTGGGCCTCAAAGTCATCTTCTTCTTGTGCTTGTGGGTGATCAGCCCATGTTGTATCCTGAGCAATTGGCATCAAGGGACGACCAATGCTGATGAGTTCGTTGTGCGTAAGCACAGGCGATGATACCTGTTGGTGCTCGATCTGAGGAAGGACTACATTATCTTCAACATTGTCATGGTGACCAATGTCTTCAGCAGTGGTAGGATCAGCTGCTGGAAAGTCTTCAGTTGCGTGAGCCTCTGTGAAAGCAGGCTCATGGACAGTCAGTTGGCGCTCTTGAAGTTCAGTGGCAGGGCGAACCATAGAGATGGGTTCAACAATTAAGGGCTCTGTGGGAGCAGCCCGTTCCTTCTTGGTCTTCCGATTCTTCTTGGAGGGAGCAGCATTAGAGGCTTCAGAATGTTTTCTCTTTCTGGCTTCAGCCTCAGCAGTCCTCGTCTTCTTCAGTTCTGAAGCGGTTGACCTGGCCTTTGGCTTCGAGCCAGTCATGCTAGTTGGGAAGACAATGGGATCTCCTTCCTGCCTTGGTGCGTTGGGTTCGGCCACAGTGGGCTTCTTCTTCTACTTAGCAGCCATCCTGGGATCAATGCCAGGGCGCCCAAGGGCCTTGCGTTTCTCAGCCTCATTGTAGGCTTGCACACACTTTTCAGCCAGGCTCTTCATGCGCTCATGAGAACCCTGAGCTTCTGCATGTTTTTTGAGAAAGGCTTCTTTGAGCTCGTGCAGCATAATCTTGAAGTTTTTCACCTCTTGCACGCTGAGCTTGGCCATATGCTTCTTGAACTAAGCTTTCTCAAAGTCAATCTTTTGCTTCAGTTCGACAATGCGTTGAGCGAGAGTTAGCTCTGAAGCAATGGCGCCATGGAAGGCGACACTGAGGCCAATTGGAAGTTGCAGATCTTCGAAGCTGAGATTGGGCGTGTCAAACCATTCATCAATGAAGTTGTGGATGATTGCCACGTCAAAGAGAGGCAGATCATTGAAGATTTCTGCTTCTTCTCTGCTCTTGATCAGTTGCTCAAGAGCGTCATCTGCAAAATCTTCATCACTGGACAGATCAATGGCATTGTTGCACAGAATAGCAGCAGCAGTCAGTTCTTGGCCGGTGTGTGGCAGAGGCATCTTGACTTTCTGGGGCTTGGAGATGCGTGACAAATCTTCAGACTGCACACTGTCTTCAGGAGGTGCAGTAGCCAGTGGCTTCGCCCATGAGATTTTTGGTGCAGAGGCAGGCTTTGAAGCTTTAGGCCGCTTCAACTTCTTTGGCTTCGGCGCTGCAGGCGCTTCATCTGATTCAGCGTCATCTACAGGCTCATTCACGGCTGTCCCTTGAACCACGATATGAGTGATGAGACCTTCCAAGTTGTAGAAGGGCCCAAGAAAATTGGGTTCAGCTTCGCGAGTTCCATCGGCACGGGGAGCAGAGGGACCAGGGTTGAAGTCTAATCCCAAAGACTTCTTGTTCTGCTTCCACTGATTTCTTGGCAAACTGGAAGTTGCGCTTGAACAGATTGTCGTCATGACACCATAGTAGTGACGATGGGTGTGCATCTGCAGGCTGTGGCCCACGGACCATGCAGGGATAGAAGACTTGTTCAATGGCTTCTTCTCTGGACCTGGGTTGAAGATTCTTGTATAGGATGTCTCCCCACGGTCGCTTGATGGCATTTTTCTCAGCATATTCCTAGGTCACAAACCGGTATTTGAACCATTGTTCTGCCCAATATCTTCGAATCCATTGGATTCGGGTCTTGCGCTGATTGTAATCCTCTTTAGGATCTGTCTTGTAAAGCTCTGAGAGGTCATCAGGCAAATCTCTTGATGTTCCCCCACGACGCTGTCTGCCACCCTTCCTTACTGATTTCTCTGCAACCATGAACTTCAAACTGAATGGCTTCAACACGTTCAAAGGCTTCAAAGGCTTTCGCTTGCTGGACAAACAGGAACTGGCTTCGGGAGAATTTATATGATACTGTAAGAATTCTGCAAATGAATGCAGACTATGAGAACCAAGGGATTCTCCCACGGACATGTACCTGTGACAGCATTAAGGTGCGAGGGAAGGGGAAGAGGTCATATGCATTCTGAGAAGATTTTGAAGATAAATCAGTTTAGAAAACATTGACCTCATCGTGCAAAGACATTCACTCATAGATAAGGAGTTGGTTCCAGATTTGTACGAATCCACGGATCAGTACAAGTGAGGAATCTAACTACTTTGTGAAGCATAAGTGAATATACTAGGCATATTATGAGATGCAGTATGAAGTGGATCCAACATGTGTGAACAAAAACCACTTGTGGTAGAAAGTGATGAATCTGTAGGATCAAAGGGGCCGTAAAAAAGGAGGTTTTTATTTACCACAAAAGGAACTGCTAGACGGAGTGGAAGAGGAGGCTGAGCAGTTCGATCGTCCGTGCCCTAACTTGGCGACGGAGGACACCTACGGCGACGGCGGAGAAGACGATGTCCGCGGTCGGCGTGAAGATGGCGTCAGAGAGGTTGCGGCAGCTAAGCGCTTCGTCGCTGGCATCGTCGAGGGCTAGCGGTGGCGCTAGGGTTCATGCGAGAGTGGAAGAAGAGATAATGATTGTGGTGTGGCGTGTATTTATAGGGACAGGGGAAGCTTAGTGTTATTACATAGGTGCCCCTGGCAATTCACATCTGAGGAACACGTGGCCATCATGCAGCATATCGGAGGTTGTTCCACGTCCCACGCACGCCTGGATTGTCGGGTGGTCGTTCCCACTTCTCCGGGTTTCAGGTGAAGGAATTAGCATTGAAAGCAGACTTAATGTTTGTCTTTGTATCTTCTGCTAACAAGGATGCAGAGAAGACATTTGATAGTTTCAAAAGAATGCATATGATTTGGAGAGATAGAGTTTGAGATAGAAAGCATAGAGAGGTTAGGGTCCGATCACATTCACTTAGTTCAAAAGATTCAACAAGAAGACATAGCTATAAGTGAATGCTGTAGAGGACAGAACACTAGTATATATATATATATAATATCAACATAGTGAAGATAATCATTAAGACATGTGGAGATTGAAGCCAAACCAAATGTGAAGACATAGCAAATGTAACGCCATGAGTGAAACACTTCAAACAGAACATTTGGTGGTGGCGTTACCCACCGTATAGGAAGTATTAGACCCAGACACGGCGCACAATTATCGTGGCGCTCCGAGGTCAAATTCCTCATTAATGTATTCACACTTAGAATGCATGTCTTCATTGATTGAAGATATACTTTACTTCGTGTGTTGCACATCTAAGTCATCAATATGCATAAGTGTTAGGATGTGTGCCTGATCACAGGACATTTGAGGATTCCAAGATATTTAGCTCACACCGTAACTTGCAAAATCTCTTCTCATCCAAGGGCTTGGTGAAGATATCTGCCAATTGCTCTTCAGTGTTGACGTGTATGATATTAATATCTTCCTTCACAACATGATCTCTAAGAAAGTGATGAGGAATCTCAATGTGCTTTGTCTTCGAGTGTTGAACTGCGTTGTTGGCAATCTTGATGGCGCTTTCGTTGTTGCAGTAGAGTGGCACTTGCTTCAGATGAATGCCATAGTCTTTGAGTGTTTTCTTCATCCACAGAAGCTGAGCGCAGCAAGATCCAGCAGCAATGTATTCAGATTCAGCAGTGGAGAGAGATACACAGTTATGCTTCTTTGAAGACCAACATACAAGTGATCGTCCCAGAAAATGACATGTGCCTGATGTAGACTTGCGATCCACCTTGTCACCAGCATAATCAGCATCTAAGAATCCAACTAGATCAAACTCTGAGCCCTTTGGATACCATAATCCTAGAGTTGGGGTGTAAGCCAAATATCGAAGAATTTGCTTCATAGCTAAGTGATGTGATTCCTTTGGTGCCGCTTGGAATCGAGCACACATGCAAACACTAAGCATAATATCTGGCCTAGATGCACATAGATAAAGTAAAGAACCAATCATGGAGCGGTATACCTTTTGATCGAACTCTTTACCATTGTCGTCAGGACCCAGATGATGTTTGGCTGGCATTGGCGTCGTGAAGCCTTTGCAGTCTTGCATACCGAACTTCTTCAGGCGATCTTTGAGATACTTCTCTTGAGAAATAAAGATGACGTTGCGTTGCTGTCGTATTTGAAGACCAAGGAAGAACTTCAGCTCTCCCATCATGGACATCTGGTATTGCTCTTGCATCATATATCCAAATTCTTCACTGTATTTCTGATTGGTGCAGTCGAAGATAATGTCATCCACATATATTTGGCACACAAACAGTTCACCATCTTATGTCTTCATGAAGAGAGTGGGGTCGAGGGAACCAGGTGTGAAGCCTTTGCTCTTCAGGAAGTGTTTGAGTGTGTCATACCAAGCCCGAGGGGCTTGTTTGAGGCCATAAAGTGCCTTGTTGAGCTTGTATACCATGTCAGGATATTTTGGATCTTCAAAGCCAGGCGGTTGTGCAACATACACTTCTTCTTCAATCTTGCCATTGAGAAATGCGCTCTTCACATCCATTTGATATAGAAGTATGTTATGATGATTTTTATAGGCCAGCAGTATGTGTATGGCTTCAAGTCGAGCCACGGGAGCAAATGTTTCATCGAAGTCAATCCCTTCAACTTGAGTATATCCTTGAGCAACGAGACGAGCTTTGTTTCTGACAACTTGACCATGCTCATCTTGCTTGTTGCGATATATCCATTTGGTGCCTATTATATTGTGCTTCCGAGGATCAGGACGCTTAACCAGTTCCCATACATTATTCAGCTCAAACTGTTGAAGCTCTTCTTGCATAGCTTGAATCCATTCAGGTTCCATGAAGGCTTCTTCAACTTTCTTGGGTTCTGTTATTGAGACAAATGCGAAGTGCCCACAAAAATTTGCTAGCTGTGTTGCCCTTGAACGAGTGAGCGGACCGGGTGCATTGATGCTATCAATTAGTCTCTCAATCTGCACTTCATTTGCAACACGAGGATGTACAGGGCGAAGATTTTGTTCTTGCTGATCATTGTCATTGTTAGAGGGATTGTCTTCAGGCTGAGCATTGTCTTCAGGTTGAGCATTGTCTTCAGGTTGATCAGGTGTGGAGATGATAAGTTCCTCTTCAGGTTGAGCTTCGGAGGGTATGATTTCTCCAGTTCCCATAAGTTTGATTGATTCACTGGATGGAACTTCATCTAGCACATTTGGCAGTTGCTCTCTTTGTGAACCGTTAGTCTCATCGAACTGCACATCCACTGTTTCAACCACTTTATAATGAAAGAGATTGAAGACTCTGTAGGAGTGCGAATCCTTTCCATATCCAAGCATAAAACCCTCATGTGCTTTTGGTGCAAATTCTGAAGTGTGATGTGGATCCTTGATCCAGCACCTGGCGCCAAATACTCTGAAGTAACTGACATTTGGCTTCTTGCCAGTAAGGAGCTCATAAGATGTCTTGTTCAGAATCTTGTGAAGATAAACACGATTGATTGTATGGCATGCAATGTCAATGGCTTCAGGCCAGAATTTTCTTAGAGTCTTGTATTCATCAAGCATCGTTCGGGCCATCTCAATGAGTGTTATGTTCTTGCGTTCGACGACACCATTCTGCTGTGGCGTGTACGGAGCTGAGAATTCATGTGTGATGCCCAAAGTATCAAGATATGTATCAAGGCCAGTGTTCTTGAATTCAGTGCCATTATCACTTCTGATGTGCTTTATCTTGGCGCCATAGTTGTTGATTGCTCGATTGGCGAAGCGTCTAAAGACATCCTGCACTTCAGTCTCGTAGAGGATTATGTGCACCCAAGTATATCTAGAATAATCATCAACAATGACAAAGCCATAGAGACAAGCAGTAGTAGTAAGAGTTGAGTAATGAGTGGGACCGAAAAGATCCATGTGGAGCAGTTCGAAGGGTCGAGTTGTTGTCATGATTGTCTTCGAGGGATGCTTTGCCCTCGTCATCTTTCCTGCTTCACAGGCACCGCATAAGTGATCTTTCTTGAACTTGACGCCCTCGATTCCTATGACATGCTTCTTCTTTGCAAGGGTGTGGAGGTTCTTCATGCCAGCATGCCCTAGCCTCCGATGCCAGAGCCAGCATTCTGAAGCTTTTGCCAGAAGACATACGGCAAGTTGTGGTCCTGCTGAGAAATCTACCATGTACAAATCATCTTTCCTATACCCTTCAAACACTAGAGACTTGTCAGATTCCATTAGAACAAGGCAACGATATTTTCCAAACATCACGATCATGTTTAAATCGCAAAGCATTGAGACAGACATTAAGTTGAAACCAAGGGATTCAACAAGCATGACTTTATCCATGTGTTGATCCTTTGAGATTGCAACTCTACCTAGACCCAATACCTTACTTTTACCAGTGTCAGCAAATGTGATGTGACTCTTGTCAGATGGACGTAAGGTTGAGTCCATAAGAAGGCTTCTCTTGCCAGTCATGTGATTGGTACACCCACTATCAATAATCCATTCTGAAGCTGCTGGTGTCGTACCCTAGAGTGCAGCTAGGGGGATATGCTTCACGAAGAGAATTGTGAAGCAAAAACATTTGACAAACCAGTGGGTTATGAAAGCTTAGATCGAGATTTGGACTGATAGGGCGAGTAGCAAGCAATTCATGAGCGAAGTACATAATAAGACCATTTGGGCATTTGATCTTGCACCCTACAAGATGTTTAAGGTCCCCAGCAATAGCGTCAGACGATTTTGGTTTTCTGCTGGAGACCCTTCCCTGCAAAAGAGAGTTAACCTTTCTTAGCCACCCACATCTTCAAGGGTGGCTTCGAAGCAATGAGTCTAAGTGCAGCATCTGAGAACTTTGGCTTTGCAGCCCTAGCGAAAAGTCTTGTAGGAGGACAATAGTATTCATTAGAATAAGCAGAATAGTTCTTGGTCTTATGAACATGGCGGTTTGATGAAACGCGCTCATATTCATAGCCCTGAGTATGGCTTCCCTGCAAAACATTTGCGTTAGTTTGACTCTGGTGAGTCCTCTGTCTGTATGAAGCCTTTGGAGCGTATGAAGCCTGTGGTCTGGGGTTTGTCTTCTTCACCTGTGGTGTCATGATGACATTCACAGGAAGATTCTCCAAACACTTTTTGGGCACCCAGATCTTCTTCATAGGCGGTCCATTCCTGCAGTTAGTACCAATATACCTGGCAAACACTTCACCATTCTGATTCTTAAACAGTTTATAGTTTGCGTCAAAGGATTCATCAATGATAATGGGGTTAGCACAAGTGAAGCCAGATAGAGTGGATGGATCTGCTGAAGGTTCCTTTGCAGCAACCCATGTGGTTTTGGGGTACTGCTCAGGTTTCCAGTAAGAGCCATCAGCATTCATTTTCCTTACGAACCCAACACCCTCTTTCCTAGGGTTTCGGTTCAGGATCTGCCTTTTGAGGACATCACATAGTGTCTGATGCCCTTTGAGACTTTTGTACATCCCTGTTTCAAGCAATGTCTTCAACCTAGCATTCTCATCAGCAATAGCAGTGGTATCCTTAGCAGAGGGGTTAGTTCCCACATCAACAGTTGAAGATATTACAACAGTAGCAGCAGTAGAACATTCAGCAACAGAAGTAGCATTATCACGCTCAATGCATTTAAGACATGGTGGTTCAAATCCTTCCTGAGCTGAACTGATCTGTTCCGCGCGAAGCAACTCGTTTTATTTTTGAAGATCTTCATGAGCCGCTCTCAATTTCTCAAGATCTTGCTTCCTTTGAAGATAATCATAAGAAATCCTTTCATGAGCTGTTGAGAGCGTTTCATGACGACTTTCAAGTTCCTCATACTTAACGTGAAGATTTTTTATGTCTTCACTTAAGGACTGAGATCGAGTCATTTCAGCGTCTAACAGATCATCGCTTTTGTCTAACAGTTTTTGAATGTGTTCCATGGTTTTCTGTTGTTCAGTTGCAATTTTAGCGAGTGTTTTGTAGCTGGGTTTGGAACCACAATCAGAGTCATTGTCACTAGATGTTTGATAGTGAGTAGTGCGTGTGTTTACCTTCACACCGCGTGCCATGAAGCAGTAGGTAGGAGCGGAGTAGTCCTTGTCATTTGCATCGGTGTCGGTGCTGGAGTCATTGTCTTCAGTGTTGAGGATGGACTTGGCAACGTATGCTGTAGCCAGACTCGCAACGCCAGAATTGGACTCCTCCTCAGACTCCACCTCCGCCTCCTCAGAAGCGGACTCCTCCTCTGAATCCATTTCCTTGCCAACAAACGCACGTGCCTTGCCAGATGAGCTCTTCTTGTGTGATGAAGACTTTGAGGAGGACTTGGAAGATGACTTTGAGTATTTCTTCTTCTTCTTGTCATCAGAATCATACTCCTTGCTCTTCTTTTTCTTCTTGTTCTCAATGTCCCACTGCTGACACTCAGAGATGTAGTGGCCAGGTTTCTTGCACTTGTGGCATGTTTTCTTCTTGTAGTCATGAGCAGAAGCTTCATCATTCCTTGAGCTTGATCGTGAAGACTTTCTGAAGCCTTTCTTCTTGGTGAATTTTTGGAACTTCTTCACAAGCATAGCAAGCTCCTTTCTAATGTCTTCAGGATCATCAGAACTGCTGTCAGATTCTTCTTCGGATGAGGAGACAGCTTTTGCCTTCAAGGCACGAGTTCGCCCATAGTTGGGACCATAGATATCTCTTTTCTCAGAAAGCTGAAACTCATGTGTGTTGAGCCTCTCAAGTATGTCAGATGGATCGAGTGTCTTGAAATCAGGACGTTCTTGAATCATCAGGGCTAGGGTGTCAAACGAACTATCAAGTGATCTTAGGAGAGTCTTGACGACTTCATGCTTGGTGATCTCAGTAGCGCCGAGGGCTTGAAGCTCATTTGTGATGTCAGTGAGTCGATCAAACGTGAGCTGGACATTCTCATTGTCATTTCTCTTGAAGCGGTTGAAGAGGTTGCGAAGGACACTGATTCTCTGATCTCTCTGGGTTGAGACGCCTTCGTTGACCTTGGAGAGCCAGTCCCAGACTAGCTTAGATGTTTCCAAAGCACTCACGCGGCCATACTGTCCTTTGGTTAGATGACCACAAATGATATTCTTGGCAGTAGAGTCCAGTTGAATGAACTTCTTCACGTCAGCAGCAGTGACACCTTCTCTAGCCTTGGGAACGCCATTCTTGACGACATACCATAGGTCGACGTCAATGGCTTCAAGATGCATGCGCATCTTATTCTTCAAGTAGGGATATTCTGTTTCATCAAAGACGGGGGACGCAGCGGAGACTTTAATTATCCCTGCAGTCGACATAGCTAAAACTCCAGGTGGTTAAACCGAATCACACAGAACAAGGGAGTACCTTGCTCTGATACCAATTGAAAGTGTGTTATATCGACTAGAGGGGGGTGAATAGGCGATTTTTATGACAGTCTTCAAAATGTGGAAGTTTCGAAGACAAATGATAGAAATAAACCTATTACCATGCAGCGGAAGGTAGACTACACTAGGCAAACCATAGTCAAGTATTCAATGAAGTGAAAGCACAATGACTAATAGCAGCTAGGTAGTAAGGATCAGGTAGGAAGATAATATGAAGACAATCAGAACAAGCAGTCACTCAGTGAAGACAAAAGATAGTGCAATCATATAATGACTTCACCAGGACCAACAGTAAGTAAAGGGAAGGGAAGGATGAAACCAGTGACTCATTGAAGACAATGATTTGTTGGACCAGTTCCAGTTGCTGTGACAACTGTACGTCTGGTTAGGGCGGCTAGATATTTAAACCTGAGGACACACAGTCCCGGACACCCAGTCCTGAACACGCAGCTCAGGACACCCAGTCCTCACCATATTCCCCTTGAGCTAAGGTCACACAGACCTCGCCCAATCACTCTGGTAAGTCTTCAAGGACAGACTTCATTCACCAGCGATCCACAATGACTCTTGAATGCTCAAAACGCGACGCCTAACCGGCTGGAGGATTCACAGTCCTCAAGTGTAATAAGTCTTCAGTTCACACAGACAGGAAGACTTAAGTAATGCCTAACACTCTTTGGCTCTGGGTGGTTAGGGCTTTATCCTCGCAAGGAATTCTCTCTCAAAGGCTTCGAGGTGGGTTGCTCTCAAACGACAAAAGCCGTACTATAACTCTGAGTAGCCAACTGTTTATGGTTGTAGGGGGTGAGCTATTTATAGCCACTAGGCAACCCGACCTGATTTGTCCGAAATGACCCTGGGTCACTAAGGAACTGACACGTGTTCCAACGGTTAGATTTCAAACACACACGGCAACTTTACTTGGGCTACAAGC
Source organism: Triticum urartu (assembly GCF_056163025.1). Classification (NCBI taxonomy): domain Eukaryota; kingdom Viridiplantae; phylum Streptophyta; class Magnoliopsida; order Poales; family Poaceae; genus Triticum; species Triticum urartu. The sequence goes on along the minus strand of NC_141873.1, from coordinate 241,715,140 downwards.
AAAGCTGACTTGTCCGACTCTGGACAAGATTTGCTCTCATAGTCTTCACTCGAAGACATAGGTTTTGGTTAAGCATCACTTCAGTCATTCTGACTGTTTCTCTTGGACCCCACTTAACAGTACGGTGGTTCCTATGACTCAATAAAGAAGAAAAAGAACTACGAAAGATCTGAGTCTTCGAGCTCCATAGGCTTCATGCGATGTCTTCTCTTGTCATAGTCTTCAATGTGAATATCTTCACATACCACCTTTGACATCAATGTCTTCATACATTTTTAGGGGTCATCTCTGGTAGGAAAACCGAATCAATGAGGGACTTCTACTTGTGTTATCCTGCAATTCTCACAAACACATTAGTCCCTCAACTAGGTTTGTCGTCAATATTCCAAAACCAACTAGGGGTGGCACTAGATGCACTTACACATATCCTTAAAAGCGATCTGCTGGTCGTCAATCATAGGCAAAATAATAAGTGTGTCATCGGCATATTGTACGATCGGGTAGTCATTGGAGTTTGTTGGGATTGGTAAAGTGAGAATGCCTCTTGAGAACATCTCATTGACTATGGACTGAAGCAAATCCACCGCAATGACAAATAATAGCGGAGATAGCGGGTCTCCTTGGCTTACACCCGATCTGCAAACAAAATGATTACCTAGCACACCATTTAAGAGGACAGAAGAAGAACCCGTGGACAAAATGCTATTAATCCAGCCAGTCCAACGAGCATCAAAACCCTTGCATTGTAGGATTCAGAGGATGGCCTCATGCTCAAGTGTATCAAAGGCCTTAGTGAAATCAAGCTTGAGGAGGATGATGGGTCGTTTAGATGCTTTGCATTGGTGAATATATTCGAAACACCAGGCTAGACAGTCTTGTATAGATCGGCAACGAAGAAAACCGTATTGGTTGCAGTGCATGCATCTCAGAATCACTTTTTGTAGGCGATTGGCTAGCAGCTTAGTCAGGAACTTTAAACACGTGTTTGTCAAGGAGATCGGCCTGAAATCACCAACCACTTCTGGACTTAGCTTCTTGGGGACCAAGGTGATTAAGGAATTGTTGAGACATTCCAAATTACACCTCCCCTCATAAAATTCATTGACAAGTTGCATAAAATCCTCCTTGAGAATAGACCAGCACCTCTTTAAGAACAGACCAGTAAAGCCATCCGGGCCCGAAGCACGGTCGCATGGCATGTTCTTAATTATAGCATGAACCTCAGAATCCGTGAACGGCAAAGGCAGATCTTCCAGACTGTCAACTCTCTGAATTAAATTGGGTAGATCAAAACCCATTTGTATTCCTTTTGCATGGCCCATGCGTTGATTGAAATCAGACCAAAACATGCCCGCCAACATTTGGTTATTAGAGACCACCTCACCCGCCAAATTCTTGATTGAAGAAATCGTATTCCTTCGATATCTTTCGGTGGCCATAGTGTGGAAAATTTTAGAATTTTCTTCCCCAACTTTAATGCTTCGAATCGTGCAGAGTTGTTTCCAATAAACATATTGCCAGTGTAAAATATCTTGCAGATGCAACTTAACTATTCGTCTGAAATTGAATTCAGGCCAACTTAATGGCCGGATCTCCTCCAGCTCATCAAAGTACAGAATAACTTTTGTTACAATCAGAGATTAGGGCCTTAACTGTGGAGAGCTTTAAATGCCATTGTTTTAATGCATGTCTGAGCGCTTTGAACTTAGCAGATATCGTTAAAGCAGTTGTAGGTTTACGCGCCGTGCTGTCCCAAACCTATGCAACACACTCATGAAAGCTAGGTAAGTCAACCCAGTAATTTTCAAAGCGAAAAATTCTAGCCTTGGGGATGGCCGTGGCAATTGTGACAACACAAGGGACATGATCTGATGTTGATCGCGCAAGAGGCAAAACCAAAGTGTTTGGATGATCGGAGGTCCAAGCAACTGAGGTGAAGAACCAGTCAATTTGTTCAAGAAGGGGCTGAGACTGCATATTAGACCAAGTGAATTGCCTTCCCTTAATTGGCAGCTCAATAAGACCCAAGTGACCTATGATTTCATTGAACAAAAAAATGTCATTGACATTACCACCAGGCAAGTTATGATTTTCAAGTGACCTCATAAAGTTAAAATCTCCCAGAAGAAGCCATTTGTCATCACAATTAATGTCCAGATTATATAACCACTGCACAAACTCATCACATGCAGGACTCTGACAAGGGCCATAAACAGTCACTAGTTTCCAAACTTCAGATGTATGTTTGGAAAGAAACTCCACAATAATGCCAAAAGGCTTGGCCTCAATTAATTTGCCCTCAAAAAAAGAAGAATTCCAAATAACAACCATACCAGCTGATGCACCGACCGAAGGCACATATGCAAAATTGTCAAAGCGTCGAGGACAGAACTTTCTAATGAACCTATGATCAATGTGCATGCACTTAGTTTCTTGTAGACAAACCACTAAACAACCACTTTCATCATTTTCTGTTTGACAGCAAGCTGCCGCGCTTCAGAATTAAGGCCATGCACATTCCAACATAGTACCTTCCATTCTTTAAACCTAGTCTTATTCATTACAAACCAAAAGACGATGCAGCAAAAGTAGACCACACAATGATCCACATAGTCCGGCTAAGCAAAGCAAAATGATAGAGTTCGAAACACAAAGACATAAATAAAGATAGATGACGTTTAAAGTGGCACGCCATTGACCAGAAAGAAGACATATGCACTCAATCATCAGAATTGTTGCTGCTGGTAGATTGAGCCGGATTAGTGACAAGCTTATCCGCAGTGATCTTCTCTGGAGCAATGCGCAGGCGAGCCCCAATGCGCTGAAGGTCAACAATGGTAGTTGGTGGAGGCATAGAAGCATCCTCATCAGCCCTAGCTGACTTGGTCTTGCGTTTCTTCAGGGTGTGCGGAGACCTATTCAGACCAGTAGATTTACTGCCACTACTTCGCAAACGGTATCCATCCCGTAAGGCACTGAGACGTGCACTGCGGGGGACCTCAGTCTCAACCAAAGCTGCAGATTTCTTCTTGCGTTCATGTTTCAGAGTGACCCTTGGTGCAGCAGTGAACTCAAAAGACTCAGTTATAGGTTCAGAAATATCATCAAAACAGAGGGCCCGAGCAACTGGCCTTTTTGCTGGAGAAAGCAGGCGAGTACTGACACTTGAAGAGGCAGGTACAGGTGGCCGAACAAAGCTTAGATCATATCCATTAAAGGAAACATCCCAAGACTTGCTAGAGAGCAGAAGAGACCCAAATCCAGACATAAACATGAGCTTTGGGATTTCAGAAAAGCAGAGCGAGGGCATCATCTACTGAAACGAGCGCTGCCACAACATGTTCGGAGGCAAAAAAGGCCCAAAACTGTGAGCACCTGTCCAATATGCAGGGGAGGCTGCAATGGAGCCCCAGGTTGCTGAACAATGACAAAATCATCCACTGGCATGTTATAGACTGAATCATTTGAAACTTGCAGGACCATGGATTCCTGGGACTGCTCCACAACAACTTGATTTTCATCCACCATCTCCTGCTGAACGTTGTGTGGCTCATCATGTGGGGCATCCTGGTGATGCGGCTCATGGTCATGCTCTAGCGGAGGTAGGTCATCCCAGCCAATTTCAGGAAACTCAGGCATAACCCAGTTATGGTTATGAAACTGAAGGTGTCCAGGGAGAGGATGTGGGTTGCCATCAAAGGGCATAGGGTCCTCATCCGGTGGCAGAATATCAGCAAAGTCTGCAGAGAAGATGTACATCGGAGCAGACCAAGAAATGTGGGATCCACCAAAGTCAGCAAACTCCCGATACACAGCATCCCGAGGCACTAATGTGGTTGCAAGAAAAGATACATATGCCAGAGTACGAACAAGCAGGGGATCATCCTGGTGCCAGTGATGGAAACGACCAAAAGTATTGATAGCATCTGAAATAAACTGCGTGCGCCTATAATCCAGAGGAATTCCAACAATCATGACCTGGCCCCTTCTAAAACCTTGGATAGCTCTGTAGTTTATACCCTCATCATGCGGCACAAATCGAACAAATCTATCGTTGCCAAGATCAAATGGAGGATGATCTAGAAGAGCTTGCCTAGCAAATGGGCTATTGAAACGAAAGAGCCCTACTCCTTGAATTCACGGCTGAGCATCAAGAACAGCGCGCCCAAGATTGTGAACAACAAAATTACTGACCATGTTTCTGAAGATGAGGGTTTCCACAGGCAGAGGGGCTGGCTCCACAATGGCAATGGCATAGTCTTCATTCTGTCAATCAGGAGCCACAGCCGGAGAGTAGAAGGTGCGCGGGAGTCGCCGTAGACCGCCGTCGATGATCTCAAAACCATGCGGGACGAACGGCGTGGGGTCGAGTGCAAAGGTGGCCATTGCTGAATCCTGGGCAAGCTCTGGTGTCGTGGAGAGAGTCTTGGAGGATGGCAATCTGGGCGGCCACGGCGGTGGGGCTGGCAGTGCGGTGGGCGGCGACGTAGAGGTAGGTGGCGGAGGCGTGGTGGGTGGTGGCTCTGCAGGCAATGGTGGGAGCGTTGGGGTGGCAGGCGAGATAGGACTGGGCAAAGACCCCAGGGTGGAAACCGAGGCGGCGGGCGAGTATATCTCCGCTGACCGTTCTAGAGAAACCGAATTGGTTCGTGGGACCCAGCTGTAAGTAGGGGAAGGCACAGAGCCGGAGCATCCCTTGGCTCTGTGGCCTGATCAAAAGCATTGACGGCATCTGACCTGGTTGGTGCATGAATTGGTGTGGTGCAACATGGATAAGCAGTTCTGGCACTTCCAAACGTTGAACACAATATCATCGATAAGATTATTAACCCTAGCGGAATCCCCAGAAGAGTCCATAATCAGTTGAGAATAATTTCCAGGCGAAGAATTCACCTTATCCAAAAGCGGCTCTGATGGTTGGGCCGCAACTTGGGCCATGGGAGGCGGATCACCATGTTGGGCCAGAGATCCATGATGGGCCTGAGGTTCCGGTGCAACGCAAACAGATGACACAACATCCTGCATGCAAGGTGCTTGTACATTTTGCGTGTCATGCAACAGATTGCGGAAGCCAGTTGGAGTTGTTCCGGAAATGACGGCAGTATTCTTGGCAGGGACGTTGATTGTTCCGAAAGAGATGGGTGGCGTCACCACTGTCCACTGAAGATTGCTCGCCGGCGGTGATGGCAAGATCACCTTCTCGGAAGGGTTGACTTCATAGCCAGCCTCAGCAATTGCGTCAACAAGGAACTAATCAGCTGGGTATCTATAGCCCTTACAAGCAGGGTACTGTTGAAACGTGGCAAAGGAAAGTTTCTTCCTTGCCGAAGAACCCGATCTAAAAGAAGACTTTGATGGGGGTTTATGCATAGCAATCAAACCCAAAGTTGCACGCTTTTTAGATGGACTAACTAGAATCCACTCAGCGTCGCATTCCTTTCTCCAGATGACTAACTCATGTCTCCAATTTGGACCACCATTTCCCCAAAGGTGAAAATAACATTTGAAATACGGGCATGTATACGATCTCAACTTGAGAATACAAAGGCCAACTTGCTTGCAGGAGACAATAAATGAAAATACCTTGCCCTTAATGAGTTGGACCGACAAATCAATGGCCGATCCACCAATTGATGATTCCAATGCAGCCGCCACAGAATCCTCATTAAGACGAAAAACATGTCGGCTAAAGGACACAACCATAATGAAATGGCTCGTGTCGTCCGAAGGATGGATAGATCTCCCACAAGAAATGAAATCTTGTCCGCAAAGATGGAGCCCGGCGAGAAATCCAAACCCAAGGTTGATCCACTAGAGGAACCCATAGGAGATGGGTATAGCCGTGTAGATCGAAGCCCGCCGGAGAAGATGAGCGGAGAGGATCCACAATTCACAGGCTAGATTTGTAGATCGCCGGAAAACCTAGGCCGTGGGTGGAGAGGGTGGGTGGGAGCGCCATTATCTGCCGCTAATTTTAATAGTAAAGGATTTTGTCTTACTGTGTTTGTGTTAAAACTCATATCATTTCAATGAGGATGCAGCTGGACCTGTTTCTCGAAGAACGATATATCATGTATGCAAAGCCAAGAGTAGAATATGAAGATTTTACTTTCATCCTCATAGAAGGTAACTATTACCTTTTCAGATATTTCGTCTCTATAGTGGGGTGCAGAACTGCAAATGTGTGCTGCCATACAAAGTTTTCTCTATTGAATTCTTGCATTTCCTTGCAAATTCTAGTTGAATGTTATTCGTTTGGCATGGAGCATGGGTGCGGCTGCATCATTTGCGCCAACTCAAAGTTAGATGTTGCTCCGTCCTGGATTAGTATGATATCATTCTCTTTAGGTTATTACTTGCTACTGATTGTACGGTCTCTCATTTCAAATGAAAATGAATTTTTTTGTGGAACAACTTATTTTGGTCTCCTTTTTCCATTTGACATAATTTATCTTCTATAGGTATGTTTATAAAAAATATCACATCTCTATTATACAACATTCAAAATAGATGGGCGCAGCAACGCGCGCCTTCGACGATCTAGTCATAGTCACTAGCGGACTCATACCCACCATCGTTAGTAGCAATCATCACACGCTTAGATGGGAACTCTCTCTCATAATGACCTCCACCCTTGCAACAATGACAAATAATATCATGTGTTTACCCTATTGATGCCATGGATGAAGAAGAGCTCTGTGCGGAACCGGAAGGTGTACTACTGGCAGATGGTGGTGGTGGTGCCTGTTTTCTTGTATCTCGGTTGGAATTAGCGACTAAAGTCAGTGGTGCTACAGTAGGACATGTGGGAGTAGAGGATGCATGTGGTGTCCATGATGAAGGTCGATCTGCAGAGAAGTTAGTTTGCACCAATGCCTGTCGATCCTGCACTTCACGTTCAGCTTTGCAAGCAAGATGGAATAAACGAGTGATATTATTATACTCCTTATACTCTATAATGGTCTGAATCTCTTTATTTAATCCACCCATAAAACGTGCAAGCATAGCTTCACGGCTGTCTACATCCGGCGCCTGGGCAGCCGCGCAAGAGCTGCCCCAACAGTCAGCCAACGGCATCAGCGGCCGGACATCCGCCCCGTGTGCCCAAACATCCGGCGCCCTGCCAACTCCCGGACATCCGGCCTCTCCCTCGGAAATCTGGCATCGATGACAGAACACACCCGAAGTTTGGCCATTTCAACTCGGACATCCGGCCCGAGCCCCGGGCATCTGGCGCCTCCTGAAGCCCCGGACATCCGGCCCCCAGCCCGGACATCCGGCACCTGCCCGTGCACAGTCGGGCCAGAGGCCCATGTATCCCCTCCTCACTTACCCCTTCGTGGCCTTAGACTATATATAAACCCCACCTCCTCCTAGTTAGGGTTAGCAAAGGATTAGCTCATTTGAGATAGAGCATTGCTCATCCATACGGATCTATTCCACAAGAGAGACCGCAGCACCTCTACGGAGAAGATCCCCCTTGGATTCAAGTCACCCTCTTGGGTGCCCCCCTTCAAGACCTCCTCATGGAGATGAACCTTACCTTGTATCTTTCCCTTTGTTGTTCATGTACCTTGTGGATCTTGTGTTTGATTATCTAGTGGATGTGTGATCGGACTTGTTCTTGAGCATTTCCCCTTGTGATTTTTCGCCGTTCTCCCCCCGTGTTCTTCGCGAGATCCGCTCCTTTCATGAAAGGTCGGCCATCTAGGGTTCCACCCTACATCACAGTAGTAGCAGGAGCTATAGAAGCATCAACAGCAGTAGCAGCGGCACCAGAATTTTGTCCAGGCTCAAGGGGAACGTGCAGTGCTCATCCCACTTGATTTGGAAGGTGACGCTATTGTTGTCGTAGAGGTGCGATAGGTGCAGCCGGTAGTGGTGGTGGAAGATGCGTGAGGAATTCATTAAACTTGTTATCGAGCTTTGTTTCAAACATATTGTCAATGCCTTCTATCTTCTCCATGGTCTCTTCAAATCTGTTTAGCACATATTGCAACTGTCCACTCATCATTTGCTGAAATTTATCATGTAGCTGTTTGTTCGTCATGTTCTCCCAATTAGTCTCATCGGCTTGTGATCTTGCCATGGTTAGCAGCAATAGAAACACACAAGAATATGATCCTACAGACTACTAGGAAGTGGTGGTGGTGTGTCACAAATCCATCAAGCGAATCTCAAATTCTTACCAGTTCTTACTGAGCAATAGGTGGTGATCGGCAACCGTTGTAGTCAAAACTCTCAAAGCTTGGACAGAGCGATTGCCAGGTTATGTCAAACACACGACGTAGATGTATGTGGAGCTGGTAAGGCTTATAATATGGTAGCAAAAATGTCGGAAATAATCAATTCAGAGATGCAAAGTTGAATAAACACTCAACGACTGTACTATGGTGGTCCTAGGCTAGACCGTGCTAGAGACACGAGCTTAGAACACTAACAAAATCACGGTGCTGCACGTAAACAAGGGAGGGGCACTCTGAATTCTTTTCCTCTTTTTTTTTCACTTTTTGCACTTTTTCCTCTCTTTTTTGCTCCGTAACAATTTTATTTGAAAAGTTAACAAATGGTCTAAAAACTGCCTTGCCAGAATTTTCCAAACATAGTTTTTTGTAAACTGGAACTATTTTTCTACTGCGGGTAGCACAAAAGTTGGGGATTCCGGCTTGGTCACGACTCAAAGTATGGCGTGATCTAGAAATTGAAAAAGGAACAAATACTAGACTCGGACTAGGACTGGTGGCGGAGATGAATCTGGTGGAAACTCGGACTGGTGGTGGATTTATGTTGGTTGGTGGAACATGGACTGGTGGCGAATCTGTGATGGAGGTGGACTCGGATTATCGTGATGGTGGTGGATATGTGTTATATGGTGGCAGTGATGACGATGGTGGTATATGGCAGTGGAGATGACGATGGTGGTATATAGAAGCGGTGACGATGATGGTGGTGTATGGCAGCGGTGATGACAATGATGCGGCGGCGACGTGAAAACTTGTGAACATAACTCGAAACTCGAAAGGACTAGACATTAAGACCAGCAACTAGACACGACAATGCTACCGCAAATTCAACAATGCAAAACCGTAAAAAGATTATGCAAAGGCCCATATTGGTTCGGATATGATGAACTAACCCTAATTTTTTTGGCTTTTTCGTGGACTATAGGTATGAAGAACACACTCGATCTAAACTACGAAAAACTGTAAAAATCTCACCGAGCACCCTGGAAATCTGATACCACTTGATATAAGCAATGGTGTCCCGTCTTTCGATGAGAGGGTGGCTATCATTTATGGTGGAGTGGACTTTGACGATCCAACTATGACCGTGCGAGGACGTCGCGCCTTAGAAATCGCTAAACCAACTCCGAGAGGTTATTGACCATGCCGGAGCACGATCAACCTGACCACGAGGGTCTATTTCCTGCACGCAAACGAAGAACATGCAAGAAACTTAAATTGCAATCTGGATACTGTGAATAAAAGCGGAAAGCTTTATTGATCAAGTGGGGTTCTGTGACGCCTTGGTCTGGTCGTTGAACACAAACGAAGTACGGAAGTTGCAGCTATTGTGAACTTTTTATCTAAACAAAACCCAAAGTCTAAACGGCGCCCTAAGGGCTATATATATGGAGGAATAGGGGGAATTTCGTGGCCCTTGGGGAAGGGGTCAAAAACCAACCCTATCTCTTGTTTCCCCACACATACGGACTCTAGAAACAACCTATACTTATGTATTTCGAAATTACATGGGCCTGGCCCAATAATAATTTGACGCAGCACCTATAATAGACTCTGGACGAAATTTGTGAAGTGGCATCTTGTATATTTCGTTCAAGACTTCATGCACTCATCACGGTGGCTTCAAGGTCCTGAAATCATCACTTGAAACTCCGTTCTTGTTTCCCTTGTGCGTGCCATCATCTCCATGCTTGTTCTGGCTCCAATGTTCATCCTTCTCCAAGCTAGGCCCTTCATTTGTAAGCAAAACAAATGTATCCAATTTAGGCAGCATCATATTCTCATGAACATTACAATCATTACCAAGAAACAAAAGTCCTGGTAATTTAATTGGCGTGCACGAGCTCTAGTAATTGGTCCAGTATGTATAGTAGCAGGGGTTGTGGGTACACATCCATATTTGTAAGCTCATTGAGAGGTGCGGCAGTGGTGCTAAAATCTCTGAAAAACACCTATAGAATCCAGCGAGGCCAAAAAAACTCCTTGCTTGTGTGACCATTTTGGGCTGCGACCAACTCTGAATAGCTTCAATCTTGGCTTTATCAATTTCAATTCCCTGTGGAGTAACAACATAACCAAGAAAAGATACTCGGTCGATGCAAAAGGTGAACTTCCCGAGGTTACCAAACAAACATGCATCACATAGAGCAATAAAAATAGGACGTAAATGTTCCTCCACAGATCCGCTATAAATCAGTATCAGTATATCATCAAAATAGACTACCACAAATCGTCCAATGAAAGCAAGTAAAACTTCGTTCATCAATCTCATGAAAGTACTAGGTGCATTAGTTAATCCAAAAGGCATGACTAACCACTCATATAATCCAAAGTTACTTTTAAATGTTGTTTCCCATTCATCTTGCAATTTCGTACGAATTTGATGGTGTCCACTACGCAAATCAACTTTGGAGAATATTGTAGAGCCACTCAATTCATCAAGCATGTCATCTATCCTAGGAATAGGATGACGATAACGAATAGTAATATTATTAATGCCTCTACAATCAACACACATAGCGATGTACCATCCTTTTTCGCACTAGTATAATATGAACAACACAAGGACTAAGAGATTCGCGTATATAACCTTTGTCGAGCAGCTCCTGTACTTGATGCATAATCTCCTTCGTCTCCTCTAGACTGGTACGATATGGCGCAAGGTTTGGCAGTGAAGCACTGGGAATTAAGTTAATCTGATGCTCAATCCCTTGAATAGGTGGTAATCCCGATGGCACGTCTTGTGGAAAAACATTAGTGAACCCTTGCAAAATGTTAGTGATAGCAGGAGGCACAGAGGAAGGTACATCCTCGAAAGAAAATAATGCCTCTTTGCACACAAAAGCATAGCAAACAGATTTGCTGAAATCTAGATCATCAATATCAGATTTGGTGGCAAGTGAACATGCACTTTTCTATTTAATTTCAGAAGCAACACTAGATGGTTTATTATTAGGCTTCATTTGTTTCTCAAATTCTTTTTCCACAATCTGATTTTCACTCTTATTTTTCTCATGTTATGCTTTATTAGCTCTATTAATATCATCTTTCAAAATGGAATGAGGAGTCATAGGAAGCAAAGTAATATTTGTATCTTTATAAACAAGAGTATACTGATTGTTTCTACCATGGTGTACATATTTTTTATCAAATTGCCGTGGTCTACCAAGTAATAAGGAACATGCTTGCATAGGTACCACATCACAATCAACATAATCAGCATATGTAGAGATACTAAAATGCACACAAACAGTACGTGTTACCTTAACCTTGCCGCTGTTGTTGAACCATTGGATGTAGTAAGGATGTGGATGTGCTCTTGTGGTGAGAGATAGCTTCTCCACCATCTCCATGCTAGCCCAGTTGTTGCAGCTCCCTCCATCTATGATGACGCGAACAGAACATTCCTTCACAACTCCCTTTGTATGTAACAAATTATGCCTCTGATTTTGCTTAGCTTGTATGACATGGACACCCAAAACACGTTGAGCAACTAAACATTCCTACATGTCAGCGTCTTCAGGAGCCATGTATTGCATCTCATGATCATAATCATCTCCACCGTGTTCTTCACTTGTAATAAGAGCCAAAGTCTCCTCATTTAGGACAGTATAACCGAGCCTAAAGCAAGCCCTCTCAGCGATTTGAATTTTCGGCCGTCTATTTTTCCGATCTTGACATTCCTGACCGCTAGATCCGTTGTCCTAAGGGGCAGCTACTCCCGCAGAAAAATCCCTCAATGCTGGTTCATTCGGGTTACGGGTCCATAACAAACCCGCTATCCAGCGATTGGTACCCCTCCACCCTTGACAGTTCGCTCCCCTACGCCCCTTCCTCTTTCCCTCTCTCTAGAGGTCAAGCCGCCGCCCCCGGGCCATCTCCATCTCCGCCGCCAGTTTGCTGCCTTTACTTCATGCCACCGCTGCCGCTCCAGGACGAGGCTTCCCCGCCCTCCACTTTCGGTCGCTTCTCCGATCCTCCTACTGCTCGCCGTTGCTCTAGGAGGCCGCGCCCCATCGCCAGATCCCACTACCCGCCACCTCCCACACAACCAGTAGCTCATGTAATTCATCTCCATGCCTCTACGCTGGTGGGATCCCGCCTCCGGCCATGGCCTTGATCTCGTTTCCCTGATGATGGATTTATGCCTCCTACCGCCTCCCCCTCACCACCATTCAAAACCTAGATGTATCTTTGATCCTCTGCCGAACCTCGCTCCCATTATGAGGTGCGATTTTTTAGTTTTCCATTTGGTTCTTTGATCTCATTCCCTAGGTTTGCATTTGCCACCTTGATTTCCTTTCACACACTTCTAATAAGAACTTCACATGAGTTTATTTTTTAGGAGGAGGTCAGCATCCAACAGCATATGGTGCCGCAAAATCGACGTGGAGTTCATCCCGCTAATCAGGTATGTGTGCTACAGTACCGCCTGGCGTTTTTATGTTCGTCCTTTGTTGCGAACCTATGATTGTTGGTCACCTGATTTTGTAGCTAGGTTATGATATAATTTTTTGAAATAGTGATAGTTGTGATATATTATATGGCATGTGTGGTCAACAATCTCAAGTTAAGTTATGACAAGTTTTGATGAAGAGAAGAAGGAGGACAAGAAAGAGATTATCATACACTTGCTGTCTGTAGAGCTCCAGAAACCTGTGCTGAAACTGTTTGCTTAAGTTGTCAACTCCATTGGGCTCTTCTTCAGTGAGAAATTGTTATATGCTAGAAGAATTGATTAAAAATTAATTAATATATGACAGACCTAAATATATTCTTAGTCTATGATTAATTAATATAACCATCACACAGTCTGACTTACTCATAAATATATTGGCTATATTTTACCTTTTACCCATCTATTAGTCCTATGTTGCTCCACCAACACACTTACTTTTTAGGACTGCATTTTGCCTATCATGCTAATAAATGTTTTGGATGATGACTCTAGATATGCACTTCATCTGCTTACTACATGAGACATCGTCCTATACTTATCTGAACCATCTAAGTTACACCAAAGATGTCTTGTGACAATCTATCTTAATTTGTTCTGTGTCTATTTGGCTCTCTATTGGCGTCTATGTCAGATTTTATTTTTATGGTCTCAGTGATCCAAAACTCTTAGTTGATTCAACCACGTTAACAGGGTTGGAACTAGGTAATACTAATGCAAGTAAGTGGATTTTTAGTACATGACTGCAAGTATGTGTCATTAGTTTTCTATCATTTAATGATGCATGCATCACCTATCAAGAGGGGCAAAAAGATATCTATGTTCACTGACAGTCCATGGTCCTCGAGTGTCTTTACAAAAATGCCTTACGAAGAAGAGTACAGAACCTTATGTAGCTTCTATTTAGTATGTAGGTTGTCTTTTATCATTGTGTATTTGTAGATGATTTTTTTACAGCATTGCGCACAAGATTGATAATTGAGTACTCACGATGGTTATGAGCATTTCCTATACAAGGTATACTGCAGGTCTGTCGAATGTTGTAATCGTAGGAGCATGATAATCATTTTCCCCTCCCGAAGTATGTTATTACTGGTTTGTCATCTTCCCCATCAGTGTCCGATGTACCGGTGAAATTTTATTTCCATTTAGCTACTGCCTGGATTGTTACCCAGCTAAAGGAGGAATCCCCTTGAATTCGTTGGCACCTGTGTCCTTTCAATATAGACTTCAGACCACCCTTTTTCAATTTCAAATTGTCGGGTTTGTGTTTTAAAAAATATTTTTGTACATTTCGTTCACTCTTAGCGTGTTTGTTGAATATCAATGCATGTTGTTACCACAAGCAAGTGCTAAGGTGTAGTTTCCCAAGTTATTTATTCTTGCTGAAAAAACAAAACATGCTCGAGACCTCAATAGTAAAGGATTTTGTTTTACTGTGCTTGTGTTAAAACTCATATCATTTCAATGAGGATGCAGCTGGACGTGTTTCTCGGAGAATGATATATCATGTATGCAAAGCGCAGAATATGAAGATTTTACTTGCATCCTCATAGAAGGTAACTATTACCTTTTCAGATATTTCGTCTCTATAGTGGGGTGCAGAACTGCAAATGTCTGCTGCCATACAAAGTTTTCTCTATTGCATTCTTACATTTCCGTGCAAACTCTTGTTGAATGTTATTCATTTGGCATGGAGCATGGGTGCGGCTGCATCATTTGCCCCAACTCAAAGTTAGATGTTGCTCCTTCCTGGATTAGTATGATATCATTCTCTTTAGGTTATTACTTGCTACTGATTGTACGACCTCTCATTTGAAATGAAAAGGAACTTTTTTGTGGAACAACTTATTTTGGTCTCCTTTTTCCATTTGACATAATTTATCTTCTATATGTATGTTTATAAGAAGTATCACATCTCTATTATACAACATTCAAAATAGATGGGCGCAACAACGCGCGCCTTCGACGATCTAGTCATAGTTACTAGCGGACTCATACCCACCATCCTTAGTAGCAATCATCACACGCTTAGATGGGCACTCTCTCGCATAATGACCTCCACCCTTGCAACAACGACAAATAATATCATGTGTTTGCCCTGTTGATGCGACGGATGAAGAAGAGCTCTGTGCGGAACCGGAAGGTGTACTGCTGGCAGATGGTGGTGTTGGTGCATGTTTTCTTGTATCTCGGTTGGAATTGGCGACTAAAGTCAGTGGTGCTGCAGTAGGACATGTGGGGGTAGAGGATGCACGTGCTGTCCATGATGAAGTTAGATCTGCAGAAAAGTTAGTTTGGACCAATGCCTGTCGATCATGCACTTCATGTTCAGCTTTGCAAGCAAGATGGAATAAACGAGTGATATTATTATACTCCTTATACTCTATAATGGTTTGAATCACCCATAAAACATGCAAACATAGCTTCATTATCCTCAATAATACCACATCTAATCATTCCAGTTTGTAATTCCTGGTAATATTCTTCTACAAAAAAACTTCCTTGTCTTAAACGCTGCAATTTTTTTAGTAATTCACGTTGGTAAAATGTGGAACCCAATGAGTACGCATAGCAGTTTTAAAAGCAGCCCAAGTAGCTGGAATAGGATATAATCTACAATGTTCAGACCACCAAACACATCCAAAACTAGTGAAAGCACAAACAGCAGCAGGAACACGTCTCTCCTCAGGATATTGTAAACATGTAAAACGTTGTTCAGTTTCTAAATCCCAAGTAAGATATATATCAGGAACATATCTACCCTAAAATGGTGGAATATTCAATTTTAGTTTAGGAAGATGGTCATGATCTCGTACCTCAGGTGGTGGTGCAGCCCTACCATTGTGATGATATGCATGAGGACGACCTGGTGGTTGTGGTGCTGGTGGTTGCACATAGTCCTAATTTTGATTAACCTCATCCTCGTAATGGTCCTCCACCTCCGCAATAGCAGCATGAGCTACAGAAGCATGAACAGTAGGTACAATGACACCAGAATTTTGACCAGGCTCAAGGGGAACGCGCAGTGCTCATCCCACTTGATTTGGAAGGAGGTGTTGTTGTTGCTTTAGAGGTGTGACAGGTGTAGCGGGCGGTGGTTCTGGAAGACGCGCGAGCAATTCATTAAACTTGTTATCGAGCTTTGTTTCGAATCCTTCTCAATGCCATCTATCTTCACCATGGCCTCTTCAAATCTGTTTAGCACATCTTCCACCTATCCACTCATCATTTGCTAAAACTTATATTGCAACTCTTTGTTCGTCATGTTCTCCCAGTCAGTCTCGTCGGCTTGTAATCCTGCCATGGTTAGCAGCAATAGAAACACACAAGAATATGATTCTTCAAACTACTAGGAAGTGGCGTTGGTGTCGTGGAAAGTCACAAATTTGTACCAGTTCTTACCTAGCAGCAGGTGGTGATCGGCAACCGTTGTAGTCAGAACTCTCAAAGTTTGGATAGAACGATTACCAAGGAGAGTCAAACGCATGACGTAGATGTACGTGGAGCTAGGAAGACTTATAATATGGTAGCAAAAAGGGTCAGCAATAATCAATTCAGAGAAGCAAAGTTGAATAAACGTTCAACGACGATACTGTGCTGGTCCTAGGCTAGACCATGCTAGAGATGCGAGCCTAGAACACTAACCAAATCACGACGCCGCACTTAAACAAGGGAGGAGCACACTCTGATTTTTTTCCTTTTCACTTTTTTTGCACGTTTTTCCTCTTTTTTTGCTCCCAACATTTTTTTTTTGAAAAAGTCTACAAATAGTCTAAAAACATCCTAGCCAGAATTTTCCAGACTTTTTTTTAAACTGGAACTATTTTTCTTATGCGGGTGGCACGAAAGTTGGGGAATCCGACTTATTCACGACTCATAGTATCACGTGATCTGGACTCGAAAATAAAGGAACAAATACTGGAATCAGACTAGGACTAGTGTGTAACACCCCGGATGTAACTTGCCATATTTGTAACTCTGACTCTTGCCTTTTTTGGCTTTAAGTTATGAAATTCCCTTCGTGGTTGGGTTTTGTCTTCTTTTTGTATTTTGTTCATGTCATGCATTTCATATCATGTCATCATGTGCATCTCATTTGCATACGTGTTCGTCTCATGCATCCGAGCATTTTTCCCCGTTGTCCGTTTTGCAATCCGACACTCCTACGTGCACCAGCGTGCCCCTATTTTCTCTTTTCGTGAGTGGGTGTTAAACGTTCTCAAAATGGACCGAGATTTGCCAAGCGGCCTTTGTACACCACTGGTAGACCGCCTGTCAAATTTCGTGCCATTTGGAGTCCGTCTGGTACTCCAACGGTTAATCGGGGAACTGCAAAGGCCTCGTGTGTGTTGCAGCCCAACACCCCTCCAAAACGGTCCAATAACCCTTCCAAACCATCTCCATGTCCTCCACCGTCGTCCGCCGCGCCTCGCCCGAGAGTGCCGAGCCCCATCGCCGTCTCCACGAGTGCCGCCCGGGCTCCGCCGCCCGCTGCCTTCACGCCGCGTCGGCGCCCTACTCCAGCGACCGGAGCACACCGCCTGGCTCCCGGTCTCCGCTGCGCCCTCGCCGGAGACGTCGCCAGTCCGGATCCAGCCGAAGGTGGATCAGATCCACCAAGCCAACAAACCAAATGACTTCCCCGACCCGGATATCCTCGTCCCGCACCGCTCCGCTCCGTTGACTTTCGGAGGTTGTTTTCCACTAAGTCCTCAGATCCTCATATTTTTTGCCTCTGTTCTTCATGCCATAACTCCATGACCATAGCTTTGTTTCGTGCGCATGATACATCAAAATGTTCACTGGGAGATGCTCTTCATTTCATTCCATTGTGGCATATTTGTTTGAGTCCATCTTGATGCCCAAATAACTGATGCAAGAGTGCTATAAATTGTTTACTGCTGCTGCTTATTAGTTTAAGGTGATTTGTCATTTTTGTCACATTTGTTGTGTGCTTCATATGGGCATGAGCTCTATATGTGTTTTGGTCTATGCCATGCCATATTTACAGGGGTTCTTGCCATGTATTTTTGTGATCAATGTGGTGACGAGCACAAGCATGCAAAGTAGCCTTCGTGATATTGCTGTTTTCAGGGACTTGGATTTTGCTAAGTCCTTGTTATGCTATTATTTGTATGCCATGTAACCATGATGCTACAGTGAGATCCATGTTTGTTTTGAGTATCTTCAGTAAGGGTGTTTTGGACATGTGGTTATGCTCTATCCATCCATGCCGCTGTTTGCATTTATGGAGTGCCCTAGCATGTCTTAATCTTGCTCTACTTTTGCTATAAAATGTTCCTAGAAGATTGTTTACATATTAATCAATTTTGCCATGGTTTTTGTAGTTGATGCATGCATGCTATGAACTTGATCTTGCCATGGTTAGCTTCATGAACATGTCTTCTTGCTATTAGTATGCTTATCTTGTCATGCAAGGATTTGTGATGAGTGATTTGAGCTCGCAAAGAAGCCTTCATAATTCTGTTTATGCCATGCTCAGTTTTCTGCTAAGTCTGAAACTGTTAATAAAACTTGCTATGTTTACATGGGTGCCATCATATATTTTGTGACTTTTTGGCTCATGATCAGTAAGGGAATTTTGTTCTATGCATTTAGTAGATTCATGCCATGCCTTTGTTTGCTATGATATGTTCCTGTAGCATGTTTTTTGCTTGCTCTAAACATGGCTTCCTGATGTTATTCCTGGCATGTTAGTATTTTCACTAAGTCTGTGTAGCTGATATATTTTGCACTTTTGCCCTCAGTGCTCATGTTTCATAAAGCATCTTGAGTAGATCACTTCCATTTGCTTTTTTGTTATGATGGAATGCAGTAGCTTAGTTTCTTGTTGCATTCTAGATGGCATCGTGCTGTTAATCGCAGAATTGTGCCATTCTTGTTTTCCTTGCCATTTGCAAACCGTGCATCCAATTCTGGCGATCTTTATATCGATTTCGACCGTAATCATCTCATCTTTCCAGAGGCACACTTGGTTTGCCAAGTTGATGCCTTGTTATTTCTTCCCCTTCCGAAGCACGCATATGTATCGCATATCACATCTCGCATATCATGCCATGTTTTGCATCATGTTGTTTGCGCATTGCATCGTGGTTAATTGTGTTGGGGATCGTAGCAGAAATTTAAAATTTTCTACGCATCACCAAGATCAATCTATGGAGTAATCTAGCAACGAGGGGAAGGAGAGTGCATCTAGATACCCTTGTAGATCGCTAAGCGGAAGCGTTGCAAGAACGCAGATGAAGGAGTCGTACTCGTAGCGATTCAGATCGCGGTTGATTCTGATCTAAGTGCCGAACCATGGTGCCTCCGCATTCAATACACGTGCAGCCCGGTGACATCTCCCACGCCTTGATCCAGCAAGAGGAGAAGGAGAGGTTGGGAAGACTCCATCCAGCAGCAGCACGATGGCGTGGTGGTGGTGGAGGAGCGCAAGACTCCAGCAGGGCTTCGCCAAGCATTACGAGAGACGAGGAGGGAGAGAGGTAGGGCTGCGCCAAGAGGGAGATGATCTCGTATGTTGGGCAGCACCCATGTCGGATTTCGGGTTCCGGCTGACCCTTGAGGTTCGAACACTGGGGTGCGCGCGGAGATTTCGCCTCCTACCTACCTGCACCCCTCCGCCTCGCTAAGATCTAAACTGTGGAAAGAAAAACACAAGAGACACAGGGTTTATACTGGTTCGGGCCACCATTGTGGTGTAATACCCTACTCCAGTGTGTGGTGTGGTGGATTGCCTCTTGGGCTGATGATGACGAACAATACAAGGAAGAACAACCTCGCGAGGGTTTGTTCTTGGCTGGGGCGATGAACTGCGGGGAGGAGTTCAGTCACACTTCTCTCTCTGATCCTTTCTTTTTCTCTCCTCCGCTCTCTCTTCTCTTGCGGGTGGCTGATCCTATTTATAGAGGCCCTGGTCCTCTTCCCAGATACCGAGCGGGAAGGGAGCCAACAATGGCGGGCTAATTTGAAGGGGGACAGCTAGTATCAGCTATCCTGACAAAAGTAGTCTTCGCCTGCGCAAAGCTCTGGTGATGACGCTGTCTTGGGCTCCATGGTGACCTCCGTCTCGTAGTCCTCCTGGTCTTGGTCTCGTTGCACCGAAATGGCAACCTTTGCCTGATGCCTCGGTACTCCGCGGCTGCGCTTGCCCCCCTTGCACCAAAGGGGAAAGGAGGACACTGCGCGGGTTGGCACCCGCCTGGCGCCCTTGGTCGTCATGGCTTGCGTCACGGGCACCTCGTGAGGTATCCTGCCTTGGGCTCTCCGCCTCCTCGTGAGCCAGCCTGACGAGGCCATGCCTGAGGAAGCTCCGCGTCGTCCGCCCCGCGAGGCTTGGCCCCTCGCGAGGGTCTTGGGTGTGTGTTGGTGAAGATGGGCCGCGCTGGGCCCCCCTTTGAGCCACGCCGCAGGCCGCAGGCAGGCAAGTCTGGGGACCCCCGTTCCCAGAACGCTGACAGTAGCCCCCGGGCCCAAGGCGCGCCCGGACTTGGCCGTGCAGGGAGGCAGAAGGGCAAGAGCGAAGCGCCGCGGGCCCTAACAGCCTGCGGCCTTGGGCGCCGCATGGCGGTTGATTGGACGTGGGTGCCTTAGCAACCGCGCGAGTTGATAAAGGAGCGGCATCCACCTAGGCTTTGCTTCTTGCTTTCCCCGGTTGCTACTCAGATCCCCTTTCTTGCGTCTCTCCTTCCTTCCTCCATAATTTCCAGATCCACTCCGACCGTGTGACCTAGGAAGCCATGGCGCCTCGTCAGCCCCCGGCCGTAGCTTGGTACTCGTCTGCCCTGGACCCGCCGAACGTGTCGGAGGCGAGCGTTGCCCGGTTGCGCCGGATGGCGACGGCGCGGGGCATCAACGGGGCAAAGGTGTTTAAAGCCGGCTCCGCCACCCCTGAGGGTCAAGGGAGCACCTTCTATCCGCTCTTTGTAAGTGCCATTGCTGCTGGCCTGGTGCCTCCCTTCTCCGAGTTCTTCTTCTCTGTCCTCTGCCACTATAAGCTGCAAGCCCTGCATCTCCACCCCAACTCCGTCCTTCTCCTGGCAATCTTCGCCTATTAATGCGAGGTTCACGTAGGGGTGCAGCCCTCAGTGGCCTTGCTGCGCCACTACTTCTACCTCCGGACCTCTCATGGTACTGCTTCCGCGTGCGCGAGGTTCGTCGCGTACGGTGGCGCCATTGCCATTTCGAACCCCGGGAAAAGGATTGAGGGCTTCAGGAGCAA
Organism: Triticum urartu; assembly: GCF_056163025.1. Taxonomy (NCBI): domain Eukaryota; kingdom Viridiplantae; phylum Streptophyta; class Magnoliopsida; order Poales; family Poaceae; genus Triticum; species Triticum urartu. The sequence continues at coordinate 241,694,196 of NC_141873.1, read as the reverse complement.
GTGGGTCTTGGTGGATGCTGGGCGCATCCACCCTCGGCTGATCTTGCCCATGGAGCAGCCCACGAGCTCCAGCGATTGGGGTCGAGCGGAGCTCACGGACCCCCGCGCGAAGCTGATGTTGGAGAAGATGGACGCGGATCTGAGGCCGGCCAATATGGCGGCGGCGAAGCTGACCGGCGCGTCGTTGCTGAGGGAATTCCTAGAGCACCAGCTGGCTCCGCTTCGGCAGTACTCACTTCCGATGTGGAGGCCCCGTCCGAGCCCCGCGGCCCTAGCCGACGGAGATCTGGCTGCGGTCCTCCAATCTCTGGTCGGGGGCGATGTGGCGTGGTTGGCGGGCGCTCCTACGCCTTTGTTCCTCCGCGACGACTGGGAGCGGGTAGTGGAGTCCATGCCCGTCTTCAACGGGGATGGGCCCGTGCCCGTGGAAACTCCCGAGGAACCGGTGGACGTGCCCTCCGACGACTCCAGCGAAGAGGAGGAAGGAGGGGAGCGGGGAACAGGGCCTGACTCCGAGGCGACTGACGGAGAGTCGAGGGCTCCCCTCCCCCGGCGCAGGTCCCGCGTTCTCCGCCTCTCTCCGAGCGATGACGACGAGGATGACAACGAAGACGACGACGAGGACAACGGCGAGCAGGACGGCGGGAGCTCGCCCCCGATCCCGAAGAAGGACAGGACCGGGCTGATCTCCCGCGGGTCTGCCCCGGCCCCGGGGCGGACCGCAGATGCACCTTCCGCCTCCAAGCTTACCGAGGTTGACCCTTCTAGCCGGCTTTCAGGCTTCAAATTTGGCCAGAGGCCGCTTGAGCTCACTAGCGACGACCCGTAAGCATTCGATTCTTGTCTTTATCTCTTGCTCTGCTTCTGAGGCTTGACATCCGCATCTCTTGGATAGGCTGGCGCCCGCAGCAAAGAAGCCGAAGGGAGCTCCCGAGGTTCCATCCGTGGCAGCGCTTCTGCCCGCGAAGGAGGGTGACCGCGACGCACAGGCTTCTCCTGCCCGGTTGTCCTCGCGAGGCCTGGCTGAGCCAGTTGGGGCGAGCTCAGCCCCCATGGCCCAAGTGGCTCCCGAGGTGCTCTTGCCTGCCGCCCCCACTACAGCTGTCGGGGCACGGCAGACTCCACCTCAGGATGTTGTGGCCACGCTGCCGCCTTCTCCTCCTACTCCACCGGCTGTTGTCTCTCTGACTCCTTCTGCCATTCTGGATCGTGATGTTGCTAAGCTGGACCGACTGCGTCAGGATCTTCTTGGCGCCGACCCCCGCTTGGTGGCCGGGCACTTGGAGCTGGCTTCAGGATGGGTTCGCTCCGACGCTTCGATTCGGGTGGCGCTGGTCTAGGCCTCGACGGCATGCAACGAGGAGAAGCAGGCCGTCCTTGAGGCGAAGGCTGCTCGTGCCGCAGCCCTGGGGGAGGTGGTCGACGTCCGTGGACGTTGCAAGGCGCTGGAGGGCGAACTGCAAGATTTGCAGGACCAGCTCGCGAATGAGGTCCGCCTTCTCCAAGAGCAGGAAGAAGGCGTGAAGGCTTGCGAGGTGGCTCTCAAGGAGAGGGAGGTCAAGCTCAAGAAACACCGCGACCGCCTAGGCGCGCTGGAGCAGGAGTTGGGGGCGAGGAAGGCCAAGCTGGACGACGAGGCCCTGGTTCTTGCCGAGGACCGCGTGGCCTTCATGGAGATGGAGGCGAGGGCTCGCTCCTCACTGAGGACGCTTTACGATAGCGGCCTGGAGAGCCCACTGGCTGGCACCGAGGACGGCCCCGCCAAGCTGCTTCCCTTCCTGGTTCACGCTCTTGAAGATGTCGCCCTTGGCCTTGGCCCCACGGCCGAGGCCGAGGCACGTGTCCTGTCTTCTGCAGCACTGACACGGGTCCTCACCCACATCTACCTTCGTGATCCCGGTGTCGACCTCGACAGCCTGCTGGAGCCAGTGAGCGGCGAGCGTGCCGCTGCCGCTGCTGAGGCCGTGAATGGTCGCGCAGAGGCCCTGCTGGGGAAGTTCCGGGCCTTCAGCACCAAGCCGAAGCAAGGCGCTGCCGACCCCACCGCTCCGTGAGGCGTACCCAATCCGCGGTGCTCCACCGTCGACAAGTGACTCCGTCGTGGCTCCTGTCCTGCCTTTAATTCCTGCACATGTATCATGCCTCGGGGAGGCATTTAAACTTGCGTTTGGCATTGAGATAACAGTGTGGGCTGTAATATTTGCTTTTGAATTCCTTGAAATTTGCGCCTTTCCTTCCTACTTTCTTATGTTCTACGCCGGCAGAGCCCGGCCCCGCGCATGCCTCACCCAGCGTTGGTCCCGACCGGAAACCAGGACGGGACCAAGGAGTGAGGGGCCACGTGACAAGTTAGGCTCCTGAGTCGCGATGCTCAGGAGTCCCCCTTGGCGCACGAACAGCAAGTAGGGAGGTGTGATGCGGGTGGATCTACCGTTCTACGTCTGCAGAGCCCGGCCGCGCGCGTGCCTCACCCAGCTTTGGTCCCGACCGGAAACCAGGACGGGGCCACGGAGTGAGGGGCTACTTGACCAGTTAGGCTCCTGAGCCGCGATGCTCAGGAGTCCCCCTTGACGCTCAAACGGCCTTCGTACCTTGGCTCCGCTCGGGGAGAGACGCGCGACGAACCAGGCCCGGGGGGACCTGGCTGGGCGGCGTGCGTCTGGGTGTGACCCAGGCGCAGCCCCCATGCCCAGCCCCCTCGCGCGGCACTCCCGAGGGGAGGCGTTATGATGAGGCTAGACACTGAGCTCTGGGTTCCCTGAGGTTGGTGCGGCCCGGGGGCCACCCTCAGTTGTTTATCACCAGCGTGGAGCATAGCGCTACCGTATGTGTACGGGCATAGCCGCTCCTCGGCAGTGTCGTCAGCCAGCGCGGAGCATGGTGCTTCCACTGGTACGTGGGAGGGGGCCCCCCTCCGGGAGGAGCCCCCGGGGCGTGTACAGCCCCACCCTGGCACGTGGCTGGCACGGTAGGGCCTGGCGAGGTGTATCTGGGCACCCGTGAGCCAGCGCGGGACTCACGGGGCCCTACCTCTAGGCGGGTTGCGCCTGGCACTGGGCCTTATCTTGTGATGTGCCCCTGCAAATTTGGTTAGATGTCGGCACTCTACGTCCTCGGGTCCCGGCCCTCGAGCTGGTCTCAGCCGTCGCTATTATGCCAGGTCGCGATGCCATGGACAAGGCCAGAGTGTGAGGGCTGGAGAGCCAGTAAGAGCCCTGAGTCGCGATGCTCAGGTACCCCCCCCTTTAACGTGCAAGTGGTCGGCATGGAGAAGAAGAGGTGCCGTGGACCGGCATCAAATAATCAAGCATGGTGGGTCTAACGCATAATCGGAAATAAACGCAAATGGGATACATGCCGCTGGGCCTGGCCCGAGCGGCTTGGGGATCATGCAGCCCGAGGGGCGCCCCCAACAAGGTAAGCTAACACATGGAATAAGAAAGGGATACACGCCGCTGGGACAGACCCACGCGGCCTGGGAATAATGCAGCCCTGGGGGGCGCTCCCAGCTGGAAATAAGACTCGAAAGATGTCACCTGATGATGTTGAGGACGAAGGAGCGTTGATGTAGCAGGCTCGGTGGGCTGCGGGGGCCGATCCTCACAAGCCCCCAGGCCTAGGGGCCTCGGGAGGCTCCGGAGGCGCTGGCGGCTCCTCGCGGGCCATCTCCATCCCTGCCAGGGCTGCGGAACGCCTGGCCTCTCGTGCCTCCGTGATGCCCCTCATGAGGCGCTAGTACATGTCAGCCGCATTCGGCAAGCCGTAAGGCATGCGAACGTAGCTGTGGGGTGGGCCTCTGCAGCGCCCCACTCGCGAGGGCCAGAGGCGCTCCAGAGAGGCGACTTGGTTGAGCCCTGGTATGTCGATGCAGACGCGCAGCCCACCATCCTCGCCTGGATGCGGAGCCACTGCTGGTAGGCGGCGGCCACCTTTCATGATTCTTGACTCCTGTAGCTCCTGAATGGCCTTGCTGACGAACTCCTGAGGGTCTGGATCTCCTTGCCTTGCTCCTTCTTGAGGGAAACGTGCTTCGAAACACGCCTCCATGTGGTGCCCAAGTGCCTCCCTTGTGACCCTAGCTAGGTCAGTGGCCCTCCAGGGAGAGCCCCTGAGCCCTGCCTGAGGAGGGCGCCGGGCGCGCTTTCCTATGCGATGGAAGGAGGTTCTCCCTGGGCAGGCGCGGGCCCAGAGGGGCCTGCCTCCTGAGTGGTCGGGCCGGACGATGTCTTCTTCTTCTTAGGGGCGGTCTCGGGAGGCCTCCTGCTTCCACGATCCGGGGCTTCCAGTGACGCGGCCTGAAAGGCTCGTTCCAGGGAACACACCGCGTCCTTCTCTTCACAGGGCACCGTGATGACTCCGCCGCTTCCGGGCATCTTGAGGACGTTGTAGCCATGTTGAGTTACGGCCATGAACTTGGCCAGCGCTGGGTACCCAAGGATGGCGTTGTACGGCAGGCGAATGTGATCGACGTCGAAGTCGATGAGCTCGGTGCGGTAGTTTTCGCGTGCCCCGAAGGTGACAGGGAGGTGGACCTGCCCCATCGGGACCGTGGAGCCGTCGGTGATACCGGAGAAAGGCTTGGTTGGCTGAAGCTAGCTGTAGGGCACTTGGAGGTTGTTGAACGTCTCCACGGACAGGACGTTGAGCCCTGCCCCGCCATCGATGAGGGTCTTGGTGACCACCACGTTGCTGACGATCGGGGAGCAAAGCATCGGGAGAACTCCGGCTGTAGCCGCACACTTGAGCTGATCTGCTGAGCTGAACATGATGGCGCACGCCGACCACCTGAGAGGGCGCGTGGCTTTGACCCTGGGGAGGACTGCGTTCACTTCGCGGGCGAACTGCTTGAAGATGCGCTGAGAGGCTGGGGCTTGTGCACCACCCAGGATGCAGGCGATCGTGCGCGGCTCCTGGAAGCCCCCAGCCCCCTCGTCCTGGTGGCGGTCCTCATTTCTCCTTGGCTGCGGCGGCAGCGGTGGGAGACCTGCGTTGCCTTGCGGGCGATCCTCGCGAGGCTGATCCCTCCAGTCTCCCTCACGAGGCTGATCCCTCCAGCCTCCCTCGCGAGGCGGGTCTTGCCAGGGATCCTCGCGAGGTTGATCGCACCACCCTTGGCGTGAGCCATGGTCTTCCCAGCGTCCTGCGTTCCTTCCTCCTCCTCGACCGTAGCCCCGGTCACCGCGGTCAGGGCGACGGTCGATCCTTCCTTCTCGCACGGCTCGGAGCTCTTGACATTCGTTGGTGTTGTGGGTGTGGAGGTCGTGGTACACATAGTACCGGCTGCCCTCGGAAGGTTCGGGCTGATCTCTGCCCCGCTTGGTGTATGGTTCTGCCGCGAGCACGGCAGCCCCCTTGCGCTTCACATCCTTGGCCTTGGGCTTCTTCTCTTCTGGGTCTGCGACAGGCAGCTCGAGGAGGGAGAGACGCCCTTCCTCGGCCCTGGCGCACTTGGTTGCTAGGTTAAACAGCTCCAAGGAAGTGCACAGGTCTTCATGCATCGCCAGCTCCTCCTTCATCTTGACGTCGCGCACGCCATCGGTGAAGGCCGAGATGTTGGCCTCCTCAGTCACCTTGGGAATATTGAGGCACGCGTTGTTGAAGCGCTGGATGTACTTCTGCAGGGTCTCCCCGGGCTGTTGCTTGATGCGGCGCATGTCGCTCACGGCGGGTGGCCGGTCGCGAGTGCCTTGGAAGTTGGCGATGAAGCGGGTGTGCATCTCGTTCCAGGAGGAGATTGTGCCTGGAGCCAGGTTCAGGAGCTAGGTGCGGGCCCCGTTCTTGAGTGCCATGGGGAAACAGTTCGCCATGACCTTCTCGTCTCCGTTGGCAGCTTCGATGCCCAGCTCGTAGAGCTGGAGGAACTCCGCAGGGTCGGCCGTGCCGTCGTAGCGAGGAGGCAAGTCCGACTTGAACTTGTCGGGCCACGCGACGCTGCGTAGCTCGGCGGTGAAGGCGCGGCAACCTGCTGTGGCCACGGGAGGCCTTGGATGATGGGGAGCTTGGTCTTGCATGTCCCCACGCGCTGCAGCTGGGAGCAGCGTGGGGTCTTGACGCGTGGGAGCAGGACCATGGTCGCGACGTGCTGGAGCAGGGAGCGCCCGGGCAGCTTCTTGCGGGCGAGGGACTTCTTGATAGCTCTGCTCTTGCCGCGCTGGCGCCTGACGGAGCGGGTTCCGCCCAGGGGCCACGCACCTTGGAGCCATGGCGCCGTCCTGAGGAGGAGGCGGCCGGGGCGCCGCCAGAGCTTCATCGGTCGCGCGGGGCGGGGTGCGGTGCAGCGGAACGGACAGCGTAGGAGAGCCCCCTGCGGCACGGACGAGCTCAGCGACGCGATCGAGCCATTCTTCATAGACGTCGTCGACGGGACGGTAGCGCAGGAGCTCGTTTGCCGCGATGAGTGCAGCCCGAGCCTCCATGGGCGCGCGGAGCGCGCGGGACGAAGATCCAGCTGGGGTGAGCGAGGGAGTTGCGGTGCGGCCGTCCTGCCGCACGGAGGGATGCTGGGACGATGCTTGCTGCTCGTCCCCCACCAGGCCGGTGGCGGCGTTGATGGCAGGTGACGGGGAACGGCGAGGACGCCCGCCGACAGGGGCCATCTGGGCGACGTGGGAAGCGAGTGCGACCCAGCGCTCGGCGCGGGCCCGACGAGCGTCAGACATGGGCGTGATGGTCGGAGGAGAACGGGGTGGTGGAAGACGAATCCCGGCGCACCCCTACCTGGCGCGCCAAATTCGGATTTCGGGTTCCGGCTGACCCTTGAGGTTCGAACACTGGGGTGCGCGCGGAGATTTCACCTCCTACCTACCTGCACCCCTCCGCCTCGCTAAGATCTAAACTATGAAAAGAACAACACAAGAGACACAGGGTTTATACTGGTTCGGGCCACCGTTGTGGTGTAATACCCTACTCCAGTGTGTGGTGTGGTGGATTGCCTCTTGGGATGATGATGACGAACAATACAAGGAAGAACAGCCTCGCGAGGGTCTGTTCTTGGCTGGGGCGATGAACTGTGGGGAGGATTTCAGTCACACTTCTCTCTCTAATCCTTTCTTTTTCTCTCCTCCGCTCTCTCTTCTCTTGCGGGTGGCTGATCCTATTTATAGAGACCCTGGTCCTCTTCCCAAATATCGAGCGGGAAGGGAGCCAACAATGGCGGGCTAATTTGAAGGGGGGCAGCTAGTATCAGCTATCCTGACAAAAGTAGTCTTCGCCTGCGCAAAGCTCTGGTGATGACGCCGTCTTGGGCTCCACGGTGACCTCCGTCTCATAGTCCTCCTGGTCTTGGTCTCGTTGCACCGAAATGGCAACCTTTGCTTGATGCCTCAGTATTCCGCGGCTACGCTTGCCCCCTTTGCACCAAAGGGGAAAGGAGGACACTACGCGGGTTGGCACCCGCGTGGTGCCCTTGGTCGTCATGGCTTGCGTCACGGGCACCTTGTGATGTATCCTGCCTTGGTCTCTCCGCCTCCTCGTGAGCCAGCCTGACGAGGCCGTGCCTGAGGAAGCTCCGCATCGTCCGCCCCGTGAGGCTTGGCCGCTCACGAGGGTCTTGGGTTTGTGTTGGTGAAGATGGGCCGCGCTGGGCCCCCCTTTGAGCCACGCCGCAGGCCGCAGGCAGGCAAGTCTGGGGACCCCAGTTCCCAGAATGCTGACAACCCATACCTCAAGTATATATAGGGGGAGGGGAGGGGTCTGCGCCCCCTCTAGGGTTCCCACCCCATGTGGTGCGGCAGCCCTAGATCCCATCTAGGGTGGCGGCTATAAGGGGGAGAGGGGGAGGCGCACCTAGGGTGGGCCTTAGGGCCCATCTGCCCTAGGGTTTGCCCCCCTTCCCCTTTTGGAGGCACCTTGGGCCTTGGTGGGAGGCACCCCAACCCACCTAGGGGCTGGTCCCTTCCCACTATTGGCCCAAGTAGGCCCCCGGGGCTGGTGGCCCCACCTGGTGGACCCCCGGGACCCTCCCGGTGGTCCCGGTACGTTACCGATAGCACCCGAAACTTTTCCGGTGACCAAAACGGGACTTCCCATATATAAATATTTACCTCCGGACCATTCTGGAACTCCCCGTGACATCCGGGATCTCATCTGGGACTCCGAACAACATTTGCTAACCGTGTACATACTTTCCCTATAACCCTAGCGTCATCGAACCTTAAGTGTGTAGACCCTACGGGCTCGGGAGTCATGCAGACATGGCCGAGACAATTCTCCGGTCAATAACCAACAGCGGGATCTGGATACCCATCTTGGTTCCCACATGCTCCAGGATGATCTCATCGGGTGAACCACGATGTCAAGGATTCAATCAATCCCGTATACAATTCCCTTTGTCTAGCGGTATAGTACTTGCCCGAGATTCGATCGTCGGTATCCCGATACCTTGTTCAATCTTGTTACCGGCAAGTCTCTTTACTCGTTCCGTAACACATCATCCCGTGATCAACTCCTTGGTCACATTGTGCACATTATGTGATGTCCTACCGAGTGGGCCCAGAGATACCTCTCTGTTACACGGAGTGACAAATCCCAGTCTTGATTCGTGCCAACCCAACAGACACTTTCGGAGATACCCGTAGTGCACCTTTATAGCCACCCAGTTACGTTGTGACGTTTGGCACACCCAAAGAACTCCTACGGTATCCGGGAGTTGCACAATATCATGGTCTATGGAAATGATACTTGACATTAGAAAAGCTTTAGCATACGAACTACACGATCTTTGTGCTAGGCTTAGGATTGGGTCTTGTCCATCACATCATTCTCCTAATGATGTGATCCCGTTATCAACGACATACAATGTCCATGGTCAGGAAACCGTAACCATCCATTGATCAACGAGCTAGTCAACTAGAGGCTTACTAGGGACATGGTGTTGTCTATGTATCCACACATGTATCTGAGTTTCCTATCAATACAATTCTAGTATGGATAATAAACGATTATCATGAACAATGAAATATAATAATAACTAATTTATTATTGCCTCTAGGGCATATTTCCAACAGTCTCCCACTTGCACTAGAGTCAATAATCTAGTTCACATCTCCATGTGATTAACACTCACATGTCACATCGCCATGTGACCAACATCCAAAGAGTTTACTAGACTCAGTAATCTAGTTCACATCACTATGTGATTAACACTCAATGAGTTCTGGGTTTGATCATGTTATGCTTGTGAGAGAGGTTGTAGTCAACGGGTCTGCAATAGTCAGATCCCTATGTATTTCGCAAAACTTTATGTCATATCATAGATGCTGCTACCACGCTCCACTTGGAGCTATTCCAAATTGTTGCTCCATTATACGTATCCGGTATCTCTACTCTGAGCTATCCGGATAGGTGTCAAGCTTGCATCAACGTAACTCTTTACGTCGAACTCTTTATCACCTCCATAACCGAGAAACATTTCCTTATTCCTCTAAGGATAATTTTGACCGCTATCTGGTGATCCACTCCTAGATCACCTTTTACCCTCTTGCCATACATGTGTCAAGGCACACATCTGGTGCGGTATTCAGCATGGCATACCGTATAGAGCCTATGACAAAAGCATAGGGGACGACTTCGTCCTTCCTCTTTCTTCTGCCATGGTTAATCTTTGAGTCTTACTCAACTTCACACCTTACAACTCAGGTAAGAACCCCTTCTTTGACTGATCTATTTTGAACTCCTTCAAAAACATGTCAAGGTGTCCGTTCTTTGAAAGTACCATCAGGCGTCTTGATCTATTTCTATAGATCTTGATGCCCAATATGTAAGCAGCTTTATCCAGGTCTTCCTTTGAAAATCACTCTTCAAACAACCGTTTATGCTTTCCAGAAATTCTACATTATTTCGAATCAGCAATATGTCATCCACATATACTTATCAGAAATGTTGTAGTGCTCCCACTCACTTTCTTGTAAATACAAGTTTCTAGCAAACATTGTATAAACCTAAAAGCTTTGATCACTCCATCAAAGCATATATTCCGACTCCGAGATACTTGCTCTAGTCCATAGAAGGATTGCTGGAGCCAGCATACCTTTTAGCATCCTTAGGATCGACAAAACCTTTTATTGTATCACATACAACTTTTTCTTACGAAAACTGGTAAGAAAACTTGTTTTTACATCCATCTGTCAGATTTCATAATCGAAAAATATAGCTAATGCTAACATGATTCCGACGGACTTAAGCATCGCTACGGGTGAGAAATTCTCATCGTAGTCAACACCTTGAACTTGCGAAAAGAATCTTTCCCACAAGTCAAGCTTCATAGACGGTAACATTACCGCCCACGTCCGTCTTCTTCTTAAAGATCCATTTATCTCAATGGCTCACCGATCTTCGGGCAAGTCCACCAAAGTCCATACTTTGTTCTGATACATGGATCCTATCTCGGATTTCTTGGCTTCTAACCATTTATCAGAATACGGGCCCACCATCGCTTCTCCATAGCTCGTAGGTTCATTGTTGTCTAACAACATGATATCTAAGATAGGATTACCGTACCACTCAGGAGTAGTACATATCCTGGTCGACCTATGAGGTTTGATAGCAACTTGATCCGAAGCTTCATGATCACTATCATTAACTTCCTATTCAACAGACGTAGGCGCCATAGAAAACATCTTTCTGTGTTGCATCATTCTCTGGTTGAAGTAAAGGTTCGACAACCTCATCAAGTTCTATCTTCCTCCCACTCAATTCTTTCGAGAGAAACTCCTTCTTGAGAAAGGACCCGTTCTTAGTGACAAACAATTTGCCCTCGGATCTGAGATAGAAGGTATACCCAACTGTCACCTTTGGGTATCCTATGAAGATGTGTTTGTCTGCTTTTGGGTTCGAGCTTCTCCGGCTGAAGCCTTAAGCATCGCATCCCCAAACATTAAGAAATGACAATTTTGGTTTCTTGCCAAACCATATTCATACGACGTCGTCTCAACAGACTTAGATGGTGTCCTATCTAAAGTGAATGCAGTTGTCTCTAACGCATATCCTCAAAATGAAAACGGTAGATCAGTAAGAGACATCATAGATCGCACCATATCTCATAAGGTTCGATTACGACGTCTGGACACACCATAAGGCTGTGGTGTACCAGGTGGCTTCAACTGCGAAACAATTCCACAATGTCTTAAGTGATTGCCAAACTCATAACTCAGAAAATCCCCCTTTGATCAGATCGTAGGAACATGATCTTCTTGTTATGATGATTCTTAACTTCACTCTGAAATCGCTTGAACTTTTCAAATGTTTCAGACTTGTGCTTCATTAAGTAAATATACCTATATCTACCCAAATCGTCAGTGAAGATGAGAAAATAGCGATATCTACCGCACGCTTCAATTCTCATTGGATCACACGCATCAGCATGTATGATTTCCAACAAGTCACTTGCCCGTTTCATTGTACCTGAAAATGGGGTCTTAATCATCCTGCCCATGAGGCATGGCTTGCATGTGTCAAGCGATTCAAAATCAAGTGTCTCCAAACATCCATCGATATGGAGTTTCTTCATGCATCTTACGCCAATATGACCTAAGCGGCAGTGCCACAAGAAAGTGGTACTATCATTATTAACTCTACATATTTTGGCGTGAACATGTGTATTACCACGACCGAGATTCAATGAACCATTCACATAGGGTGCGTGACCATGAAAGGTATTATTCATGTAAACAGAATAACCAGTATTCTCTAACTTAAATGAATAACCGTATTGCAATGAACATGATCTAATCATATTCATGCTCAACGTAGACACCTGATAACATTTATCTAGGTTCAATACTAATCCCGAAGGCAGATGGAGCGTGCGATGGTGATCTCATCAACTTTGGAAACACTTCCAACACACATCATCACCTCGCCCTTAGCCAGTCTCCGTTTAGTCCGTAGCTTTTTCTCCAAGTCACCAATAATAGCAACTGAACCGGTATCCATTACCCAGGTGCTGCCAGGAGTACTAATGAGGTACACATTAATAACACGTATATACTTTGTTGAAGTTGCCAGCCTTCTTATCTACCATGCATTTGGGGTAATTCTGCTACCAGTGACCGTTCCCCTTACAATAGAAGCACTTAGTCTCGGGTTTGGGTTTAACCTTGGGTTCCTTCACTCGAGCGGCAACTAGTTTGCCATCCATGAAGTTTCCCTTCTAGCCCTTGCCCTTCTTGAAACCAGTGGTCTTGTTAAACCATCAACACTTGATGCTCCTTCTTGATTTCTACCTTTTGCGGTCTTAAGCACCGCGAACAGCTCCGGGATCAACTCCATCCCTTGCATGTCATAGTTCATCACGAAGATATAGTAGCTGAGTGATAGTGACTAGGGAACTCTATCAATCACTATCTTATCTGGAAGTTTAACTCCCACTTGATTTAAGTGATTGTAGCACCCAGGCATTCTGAGCACATGCTCACTAGTTGAGCTATTCTCCTCCGTCTTGTTGGCAAAAGAACTTTTCAGAGGTCTCATACCTCTCAACACGGGCATGAGCCTGAAATCCCAATTTCAGCTCTCGGAACATCTCATATGTCTTATGGCGTTCAAAACGTCATTGGAATCCCGATTCTAAGCCGTAAACTATGGTGCACTAAACTATCAAGTAGTCATCAGGATGTGTCTGTCAGGTGTTCACAACATCCACAGCCGACGTTGTAGGGGTTTGCACATCGAGCGCTGCATCAAAGACGTAAGCCTTCTGTGTAGTAGTGAGGACACACCTCGGACTACTGTAGGATCGAAAGTATGTCTAGAGGGGGGGTGATTAGAATACTTGACCAAATAAAAACTTAACCTTTTCCCAATTTTAGTTCTTGGTAGATTTTAGCTAATTTAGGACAACTCAAGCAATCATCACATAATTCAAGCAAGCATGCAAAGAGTATATAGGCAGCGGAAAGTAAAGCATGCAACTTGCAAGAATGTAAAGGGAAGGGTTTGGAGAATTCAAACGCTATTGGAGACACGGATGTTTTTCCCGTGGTTCAGATAGGTGGTGCTATCCTACATCCATGTTGATGGAGACTTCAACCCACGAAGGGTAACGGTTGCGCGAGTCCACACAGGGCTCCACCCAAGGGTAACGGCTGCGCGAGTCCACACAGGGCTCCACCCACGAAGGGTCCACGAAGAAGCAACCACCCATAAAGGGTCCACGAAGAAGCAACCTTGCCTACCCCACCATGGCCATCGCCCACACAGGACTTGCCTCACTAGCGGTAGATCTTCACGAAGTAGGCGATCTCCTTGCCCTTACAAACTCCTTGGTTCAACTCCACAATCTTGTCGGAGGCTCCCAAGTGACACCTAGCCAATCTAGGAGACACCACTCTCCAAGAAGTAACAAATGGTGTGTAGGTAATGAACTCCTTGCTCTTGTGCTTCAAATGATAGTCTCCCCAACACTCAACTCTCTCTCATAGGATTTGGATTTGGTGGAAAGAGGGTTTGAGTGGAAAGCAACTTGGGAAGGCTAGAGATCAAGATTCATATGGTAGGAATGGAATGTCTTGGTCTCAACACATGAGTAGGTGGTTCTCTCTCAGAACATATGAGTTAGAGTCATGGGTTACTCTTCCATGTCACATACATCTTGGTGGAGCGCTTAAAATGATAAGAATGAAATACATGCACTCATCACCAAGAAAAGTGAATGATCACACAAGATAGATAAGATGATAATATTAAGCAAACATTAAGTGTAGCTTATGATCAAACACATGATCATCAATGTCTCACAAATAATGATGTAGTATCCCAAACACTCAAAAGCAAACAAGTTCGAAAAACCACCAAATAAAGCAAGAGAGAAAAGCAACACTCTCTCTCTCGAAGCCTATGATCTATACATCTTCTCCCCCTTTGGCAACAAGTTACCAAAAAGTTCCTAGAAAATGCATAGCACTAGATCGACGCTCAGTCTTGATCTTCAGGTGGTGGTGGAGTCCGGATCACTCCAAGGATGAAGGCTTCGGTAGATGCTGAAGTAGTCGCTGGAGTTGGAGCTGAAGTAGATGCTGGAGCTGGTGGAACTGAGGCTGTAGCTGGTGCTGAAGTGGTGGCTCTGGTGTTAGCAACTGGCACGGCAGATGACCTCGGGCCTCGTGGCACTCTGGCAAAGGTATGAGTGGTAGTCCTGCCTCTCCTCTCCTGCATGTCCTCCTGAAGCTGCTCCACTGCAGACTGAACTTCGGTTACCTTGACATCCAGGTCATAGAACTTCTGTTCCATGATTCTCTCTAGGCTCTGCTGATTCTGAGTGAGGGTGGCCAGACTTTGCTCAATCCTCAGCGTGGATGCAATCAAGTAACCAAGCTGCTCTTGTTTGGTCTTCAAGAAGTATTCAGATGCCTCCTCTTGGGTAGGCATCTTGGCAGCTTTCTCCTTCCTCGCCTTCTCCTTCTTTGCAAATGCTTGGGCAGATGATGGCTCGTTCTCAGTCATGACAACTTGATTGTCCTCGAAATCTGGACGGATGGGCAGGTGTTCCTTGTCCAATAGATATATGCCCGTGCCCATCTTGGAGTTGATGAGCTCCTGAATTTGAGGGGCATATCCGCAGCTCCTCTTTTGATCTGCTGCAGTCCTCTTAATTGTTTCCACTATGAGGCTCATCACCTTGAACTTCCGAGGCACATAAAACACATGTAGCAAGTTGATAGCATGGCCTCTGATCATATTGTGATCTCCAAACTTAGGCAATAAGGTGTGCCTTAGTATCCAATTGATCGTCGGGAGTCCTGACAGAAGGTAATGCACAGAGCCAAACCTGAAGGTGTCAAGAGCTTCATTGGGAATTTCCTTGTACATATTGGACATGGAGTTATGGTCCATCTTCTTCTTGGCATAGATATCCAAGTCATCATCTTGCTCCTCTGGGGCATTTATGATCTGTGCCCACTCAGCAACTGTGGATTGGTACCTTGTACCCTCAGACATCCATGTGATCCTCCCATCTGGATAAAAGTGTGTCGTGGAGTAGAATTGCATGATCAGTTCCTCGTTCCACTTTGTGAGCTTTTGCCCAACAAAGTCAGCTACTCCACAAGCATTAAAGCTGTCAAATACTCCTGGGTAGTGCTCCTCCTTCTCCTTGATGTAGGTCCAATCAACCCAACGCATATCACAGACAATGGGCTTCTTATCTAACAGCACAGTCTCATAGAAATCCTGCTGCTCCTTGGTGTGAAACCTGTATTCCACGGCAGTCCTTCTTCTTGAAGCATATGGGTCCGCTTCTCTCCATTGTCTCGTGGCAGCCTTTGGCAAGTTGCTAGGAGTGCTCCTGCTGCCTTCATCAGAAGAACTTGAGGGACTAGTGCCCTCACTCATCACCACTTGCTATTCTGACATGTTTTGGCTATCACTTTGATTAGACATGCTGCAAACTGACTGCTGACCCTATGAATAGATTATAGAAGAGATAGAGTGGATGAGCATCACAAAATGCAGAGATTTTTGCAAAAGAATGATCCAAAAACTTAGTTTTAGTTTCCCACTGAAATCATCTCGGATCTACCGATTTTCAAACTCGGTGATACCGAAGCAGTTTTGGAACCTAAACTAGTGAACTCGGTAGGACCGAGTCACAGTTCGGTGGCACCGAGACTGCTAGGGTTTCACTGAGTTCAAAAATTGGTCACACCGATAAGTAATTCTCGGTCAGACCGAGTCTCACTTGTGCAATGGCAAGAGCCAAATCGATGGGACCGAGTTTTTCAACTCGGTGGGTCCGAGATGGTTTCGGCGGAAACCTAAACCTAGAATTTTCGAATCAAACCTAATCTACGGGCGTTTTGACTGGATAGAAGTTTATCAAACGTGGCTAGAATCAATGTGATCATAATGTGCTAGGAATCAAATTGAGGAATAGCACAAAGATCAAGTCCATACCCTAGTTCGGCGGGGACTTGCTACGGCGGCAACGGCGGGGCAGAATTCCCGTTGACGGCGACGGAGACCAGCGACTGGAGGCTGCTGGCGGCGAGAAGACGATCTGGAGACCTCGAGGGCAGAGAAGGCTATCGCGCGGGCGAAGGGGTTCGGAGAAATTTCCAAATTTTGCCCGTGACTATATATAGCCCGACCCTGTCGGTGTGACCGAGTGGAACGACTCGGTGGCACCGAGATTCATAACTGCGTGCAGTTACTGAAACTCGGTGTGACCGAAAGGATCAAATCGGTTGCACCGAGATCGAAAACCTAGATCAACTTAATGATCTCGGTAGGACCGAAAGTGGAGTATCGGTCAGACCGAGAATCATAAAGAGGTTTTGGAAGTTTAAGTCTATGACGAATCGGGGACTCCGAGCGCTCCTCACACAGAGTGGTTCAACTCTGACTTGATCAAATTTTGTGATGCAGCATGAATAGAGTTTGAGACGAGAAAAGCATAGATAGCTAGAGGAGGTTCTTAGGCATTCTTGTCCATCCACTTGGCAGAAGAAGATAAAACCAAACAATCAAAACAACAAGTGGATGTCCTCGAATGAGTAAAATATGCAACCAGCATGCTCACACAATAAGATGACAAATGAAATATGTGACAAGGCATGCACACCCAATTCTAGCATCTATCAAGCAATTTGTGATGACTAGGTCATCTATATATGAGTATATTGACTTGGGAGTCAAGTGAGAACACTTGATCATAGGTCATACTCATCGTTTAAGCCCAAGTGGGGTTACCACTTTTACATAAAGCATTATTGTGTTCACATCTTTAGAGTTGCTTTAGCTCAAGTCTTAGAGTAAAGCTCCCCCTAGATGTGATATCCCCCCTTAGAGGGATGAACTAACCTTGGGTTTTGTCGATGATGACTTCATGTAGATGTTGAAGATGTGGATGCTCAATGTTGATGTAGATCTCTTGGAGCTATCCATTCGAGTGAATTGCACTTTCAATACCTACATGGGTTAGTCCCACAAGGAACAAGCAAGGATATCCATAGACATAGAGCGATGCACACAAAAGATGATGTCCATGAAAACTTTTAGGTTACCTTGTCCCTTGTCTTACCAACAAGAGGGTTTGTGACTCCTTGAACTAGTGCAAGATGTGGAAGTTGATTGCACTTGTTCTTGCCAAGATGATAAGAGTGAAGTATGTTGGCGGAGTCACCCTCAAGAACTCTCTAGTTCTTCTTCTTTTGGATCCACATCATCTTGATGGGAATCCTTGGAGTTGTTGTCGTACTTGATGAAGTGGAACTTGAAGTAGTCTTGGGAATCCACTTGATTAAGGTCTTTGGAGCTTCTTCAAATGCATCAATTTCCTCTTGAAGCTTGTCCTTGCCTTTTTGCTTGTAGTCTTGTGGTGGAAGATCATCTTGAGCTTGTGTCCCCTTGAAAGAAGTATACTTCCCTTGTTGAGGGACAAACTTTGTCTTGGGGTATTGATCTTCTTCCCACTCAACTCCATTGGCATTGAACTTCCGTTCAAAACCAACACCTTGATTCTTCCGGTGCATTCCTTGCTTGCGCACAATTTCCTCGAATTGCTTACTCCCGGCAAGGCTTTTGTACACTCCTTTCTCTATAATTCCCTTCAATAAGCTATTTTCTTGCTCAAGTGTAACTTGGCGAAGAGAATCATTAGTGGAATCAAGAGAACTACTAGAAGAAACAATATTGGATTTAGCATGATCATTGTTACTACTAGAGGAAGAATCTTTCTTGTTAGACTTAACTTGAGGCATGTAAGTGGATAAGAGTAAATGCTTGGCAATGCAAGAAGAACTTTTCTTGCAGAGATCATCATTGATTGCTTTTAAGAACTCATGCTCTTGCTGAAGATTGAGCTTTTCAAAGCGTAATTTCTCATGAGCTCTTAAAAGTTCTCGATGATCTTCTAAGATAGTGTCATGAGCTAACTTGAGAGTTTTTAGTTCTTTAGTTAGGGCCTCAATCTTCTCCTTATCATTGTCATTCGTTTTATCTTGATTAGCATGTTTAATTGACATTTCATCATAGTATTCATCACTAGAGTTGTCAACAAGCAAATCATCACCCAACAAGTCATCTTCATCACTATTGAAATCAACATACTCGGGGTGTGTTACATTAGGACCTTTGGCCATGAAACATCTTCCAATTCCCTCATTTGGTGAGTCAAATATGTCGTAGGAGTTGGTTGACACAAGTGCTAGACCGGAAACACCTTCATCTTGAGTAATAACTTCTCTCGGAGTGGCTGTCGGAGTCGGAGCCGGATACCCATTCACCAACATGAGCTTGATGTCTTCGTCTTGTGTAGCTCCTTGATGATTTTTCCTTCCTTTCTGAATCCTTGCTTCTCCGTGAGTATCTTCGTTCATAATGATCATCTCTGCTCCTTCTCTCTCTTGGTGGTGATTCTTTGCTTCTTCTTTTTGGAGAATCTTCTCTTCTTTTGTAGGGAGCCGTACACTCATTGGAATAGTGTCCGGGTCTTCCACAATTGTAGCAGTTTCACTCTTGACTAGAAGATCTTTTGTCATTGTAGGACCTTGACTTGAAGCTTCTATCTTTGCTTCTATTCTTGTAGAACTTGTTAAAGTTCTTCACCATTAAGCTCAATTCTTCATTGAAGTCTTTTTTCTCACTTGATGATGTAGGGGCTTCACATGAGGCTTTATAGGCACCACTTGATTTGTTGTGAAGTTCCTCTTTATCCTTAAGTGACATCTCATGAGCAACAATTCTTCCAATCACTTCCGTTGGCTTGAGATCTTTGTAATTGGGCATCATTTGGATCAATGTGCACACGGTATCATATTTTCCATCCAAGGCTCTTAGAATCTTCTTGATGATGAATTTGTCGGTCATCTCTTCACTTCCTAAGCCGGCAATCTCATTTGTGATGAGAGCAAGCCTAGAGTACATTTCGGCGACACCTTCACCATCCTTCATCTTGAACTTGTCAAGTTGGCTTTGAAGCACATCCAACTTGGATTCCTTGACGGAGTCGGTACCTTCGTGCATATCAATCAAAGTGTCCCAAATTTCCTTTGCATTCTCAAGACGGCTGATTTTGTTGAATTCTTCGGGGCACAATCCGTTGAAGAGAATATCACAAGCTTGAGCATTGTATTGCAACATCTTCAACTCATCCGCGGTAGCTTCACGGTTCGGTTCTCTCCCATCAAAGAAGTCACCTTGCAAACCAACACACACAATAGCCCAAACGGCAGGGTTATGTCCAAGAATATGCATTTTCATTTTATGCTTCCAACTAGCAAAATTAGTACCATCAAAGTAAGGACCTCTACGGTGATAATTTCCCTCGCTAGACGCCATACTCTCCTAGGTTGTGAAACCAAGGCTATGACCACCAAAAGCTTATGGAGATCAAGCAAATGGAGACCAAAGCTCTGATACCACTTGTAGGATCGAAAGTATGTCTAGAGGGGGGGTGGTTAGACTACTTGACCAAATAAAAACTTAACCTTTTCCCAATTTTAGTTCTTGGCAGATTTTAGCTAATTTAGGACAAGTCAAGCAATCATCACATAATTCAAGCAAGCATGCAAAGAGTATATAGGCAGCGGAAAGTAAAGCATGCAACTTGCAAGAATGTAAAGGGAAGGGTTTGGAGAATTCAAACGCTATTGGAGACACGGATGTTTTTCCCGTGGTTCGGATAGGTGGTGCTATCCTACATCCACGTTGATGGAGACTTCAACCCACGAAGGGTAACGGTTGCGCGAGTCCACACAGGGCTCCACCCAAGGGTAACGGTTGCGCGAGTCCACACAGGGCTCCACCCACGAAGGGTCCACGAAGAAGCAACCATCCACAAAGGGTCCACGAAGAAGCAACCTTGCCTATCCCACCATGGCCATCGCCCACACAGGACTTGCCTCACTAGAGGTAGATCTTCACGAAGTAGGCGATCTCCTTGCCCTTACAAACTCCTTGGTTCAACTCCACAATCTTGTCGGAGGCTCCCAAGTGACACCTAGCCAATCTAGGAGACACCACTCTCCAAGAAGTAACAAATGGTGTGTAGGTAATGAACTCCTTGCTCTTGTGCTTCAAATGATAGTCTCCCCAACACTCAACTCTCTCTCATAGGATTTGGATTTGGTGGAAAGAGGGTTTGAGTGGAAAGCAACTTGGGAAGGCTAGAGATCAAGATTCATATGGTAGGAATGGAATGTCTTGGTCTCAACACATGAGTAGGTGGTTCTCTCTCAGAACATATGAGTTGGAATGATGTGTGTGTTCTGATGGCTCTCTCATTGAATGAGAAGAAGGTGGAGGGGTATATATAGCCTCCACACAAAATCCAACCGTTACACACAGTTTTCCAATCTCGGTGGGACCGAATCAACAAACTCGGTCGGACCGAAAATGTAAACCTAGTGACCGTTAGTGGTTTTCGGTGGGACTGACATGCAACTCGGTAGGACCGATATGGTTAGGGTTTGGGCATAACGTAATCTCGGTGAGACCGATTACACAAACTAGGTGAGACCGAATTTGGTAATTAGCTAACCAGAGAGTTGGTCAGGCAAACTCGATGGGACCGATTTTCTCTTTCGGTGAGACCAAGTGGAACTCAGTGAGACCGAAAAGTTACAAAGGGGAAACACTGAGTTTACATTGCAATCTCGGTGGGACCGATTCGCTCTTTCGGTGGGACGGAAAAGTTACGAAAGGGAAACAGAGAGTTTGCAACCCCATCTCGGTGAGACCGAGATCCCTATCGGTAGGACCGAATTGCTAGGGTTTGGCAGTGGCTAATGACAAGTGAAACTCGGTGGCGCCGGATAGGAAGAATCGGTTGGACCGAGTTTGGCTTAGGGTTTAGGTCATATGTGGATATGGGAAAGTAGTTGAGGGTTTTGGAGCATATCACTAAGCACATGAAGCAAGAGGCTCATTAAGCAACACCTCATCCCTCCTTGATAGTATTGGCTTTTCCTAAAGACTCAGTGTGATCTTGGATCACTAAAATATAAAATGAAGAGTCTTGAGCTTTTGAGCTTGAGCCAATCCTTTGTCCTTAGCATTTTGAGGGTTCCACTTTCACATCCATGCCATGCCAATCATTGAGCTTTCCTGAAATAATCATCTTGGAATAGTATTAGCTCAATGAGCTATATGTTGTTATGAATTACCAAAACCACCTAGGGATAGTTGCACTTTCAACTACAGACCCAATCCGCATCATTGCTTACAATATCATTCAACTTAGTCTTTCTCTAGGAATGTATTGAAACAGGGAGCTACAACGTGAGCTATTTATCTACAACATATTTGCAAAGACAATTTAGACTATGTTCATGATAATTAAGTTCATCTAATTAAATTATTTAATGAACTCCCACTCAGATAGACATCCCTCTAGTCATCTAAGTGAAACATGATCCGAGTCAACTAGGCTGTGTCCGATCATCACGTGAGACGGACTAGTCAACATCGGTGAACATCTTCATGTTGATCGTATCTTCTATACGACTCATGCTCGACCTTTCGGTCTTCCGTGTTCCGAGGCCATGTCTGTACATGTTAGGCCCGTCAAGTCAACCTAAGTGTATTGCGTGTGTAAATCTGGCTTACACCCGTTGTATTCGAATGTTAGAATCTATCACACCCGATCATCACGTGGTGCTTCGAAACAACGAACCTTCACAATGGTGCACAGTTAGGGGGAACACTTTCTTGAAATTATTGCGAGGGATCATCTTATTTAAGCTACCGTCGTTCTAAGCAAATAAGATGTAAAACATGATAAACATCACATGCAATCAAATAGTGACATGATATGGCCAATATCATTTTTCTCCTTTTGATCTCCATCTTCGGGGCGCCATGATCATCGTCGGCACCGGCATGACACCATGATCTCCATCATCATGATCTCCATCATCGTGTCTTCATGAAGTTGTCTCGTCATCTATTACTTCTACTACTATGGCTAACGCTTTAGCAATAAACTAAAGTAATTACATGACGTTTAAGTTGATACGGAGGTCATAGATAAATTAAGACAACTCCTATGGTTCCTGCCGGTTGTCATACTCATCGACATGCAAGTCGTGATTCCTATTACAAGAACATGATCAATCTCATACATCACATATATCATTCATCACATCCTTTTGGCCATATCACATCACATGGCACATGCTGCAAAAACAAGTTAGATGTCCTCTAATTGTTGTTTGCAAGTTTTTACGTGGCTGCTATAGGTTTCTAGCAAGAACGTTTCTTACCTACGCCAAAACCACAACGTGATATGCCAATTTCTATTTACCCTTCATAAGGACCCTTTTCATCGAATCCGATCCAACTAAAGTGGGAGAGACAGACACCCGCTAGCCACCTTATGCAACTAGTGCATGTCAGTCGGTGGAACCAGTCTCACGTAAGCGTACGTGTAAGGTCGGTCCGGGCCGCTTCATCCCACGATGCCGCCGAATCAAGATAAGACTAGTGACGGCAAGTAAATTGACAATATCGACGCCCACAATTGCGTTGTGTTCTATTCGTGCATCGAAACTACGCATAGACCTAGCTCATGATGCCACTGTTGGGGATCGTAGCAGAAATTTAAAATTTTATATGCATCACCAAGAACAATCTATGGAGTAACCTAGCAACGAGGGGAAGGAGAGTGCATCTACATACCCTTGTAGATCGCTAAGCGGAAGTGTTGCAAGAACACGGATGGAGTCGTACTCGTAGCGATTCAGATCGCGGTTGATTCCGATCTAAGCGCCGAACCACGGTGCCTCCACGTTCAACACACGTGCAGCCCAGTGACATCTCCAACGCCTTGATCCAGAAAGGGGAGAAGGAGAGGTTGGGAAGACTCCGTCCAGCAGCAGCACGACGGTGTGGTGGTGGTGGAGGAGTGCAGGACTCCAGCAGGGCTTCGCCAAGCACTACGAGAGACGAGGAGGGAGAGAGGTAGGGCTGCGCCAAGAGGGAGATGATCTCGTATGTTGGGCAGTACCCATACCTCAAGTATATATAGGGGGAGGGGAGGGGGCTGCGCCCCCTCTAGGGTTCCCACCCCAAGGGGTGCGGCAGCCCTAGATCCCATCTAGGGTGGCAGCCACAAGGGGGAGAGGGAGAGGCGCACCTGGGGTGGGCCTTAGGGCCCATCTGCCCTAGGGTTTGCCCCCTTCCCCTTTTGGAGGCGCCTTGGGCCTTGGTGGGAGGCGCCCCAGCCCACCTAGGGGCTGGTCCCTTCCCACTATTGGCCCATGTAGGCCTCCGGGGCTGGTGGCCCCACCTG
This sequence comes from Triticum urartu, assembly GCF_056163025.1. Taxonomy (NCBI): domain Eukaryota; kingdom Viridiplantae; phylum Streptophyta; class Magnoliopsida; order Poales; family Poaceae; genus Triticum; species Triticum urartu. The sequence continues at coordinate 241,670,972 of NC_141873.1, read as the reverse complement.
GTGGACCCCCGGGACCCTCGCGGTGGTCCCGGTACGTTACTTATAGCACCCGAAACTTTTCCGGTGACCAAAATGGGACTTCCCATATATAAATCTTTACCTCCGGACCATTCCGGAACTCCTCGTGACGTCCGGGATCTCATCCGAGAGTCCGGACAACATTCGGTAACCGCGTACATACTTTCCCTATAACCCTAGCGTCATCGAACCTTAAGTGTGTAGACCGTACGGGCTCGGGAGTCATGCAGACATGGCCGAGACAATTCTCTGGTCAATAACCAACAGCGGGATCGGGATACCCATATTGGTTCCCACATGCTCCACGATGATCTCATCGGATGAACCATGATGTCAAGGATTCAATCAATCCTGTATACAATTCCCTTTGTCTAGCGGTATAGTACTTGCCCGAGATTCGATCGTCGGTATCCCGATACCTTGTTCAATCTCGTTACCGGCAAGTCTCTTTACTCGTTCCGTAACACATCATCCCGTGATCAAATCCTTGGTCACATTGTGCACATTATGATGATGTCCTACCAAGTGGGCCCAGAGATACCTCTCCGTTACACGGAGTGACAAATCCCAGTCTCGATTCGTGCCAACCCAGCAGACACTTTCGGAGATACCCGTAGTGCACCTTTATAGCCACCCAGTTACGTTGTGACGTTTGGCACACCCAAAGCACTCCTACGGTATCCGGGAGTTGCACAATCTCATGGTCTAAGGAAATGATACTTGACATTAGAAAAGCTTTAGCATACGAACTACACGATCTTTGTGCTAGGCTTAGGATTGGGTCTTGTCCATCACATCATTCTCCTAATGATGTGATCCCGTTATCAACGACATCCAATGTCCATGGTCAGGAAACCATAACCATCCATTGATAAACGAGCTAGTCAACTAGAGGCTTACTAGGGACATGGTGTTGTCTATGTATCCACACATGTATCTGAGTTTCCTATCAACACAATTCTAGCATGGATAATAAACGATTATCATGAACAATGAAATATAATAATAACTAATTTATTATTGCCTCTAGGGCATATTTCCAACAGATTGGTGTTACTTTGATTGTATTCTTGCTTTGTGTAGGGCCGAGAGACGAGCACGTGATCGAGGAACCTGTTGGCTACGCGAACGAGGATCAAGCTTTGGTCAACTCTGAGAACTTTGTAGGCAAGATGACCATACCCTCGAAATCACTTCTATCTTTGCTTGCTAGTTGTTCTCTCTATTGGTATGCCGCGATACCTACCACTTGCTATAACATGCCTCCCATATTTCCATGTTAAGCCTCTAACCCACCTTTCCTAGCAAACCGTTGTTTGGCTATGTTACCGCTTTGCTCAGCCCCACTTATAGCGTTGCTAGTTGCAGGTGAAGATGAAGGTTGTTCCATTTTGGAACATGGATTTTGTTGGGATATCATTATTATATCTTGTCTACTTTAATGCATCTATATACTTGGTAAATGGTGGAAGGCTCGGCCTTATGCGGGTGTTTTGTTCCACTCTTGCCGCCCTAGTTTCCGTCATACCGGTGTTATGTTCTTTGATTTTGCGTTCCTTACGAGGTTGGGGTGTTATGGGAACCCCTTGACAGTTCACTTTGAATAAAACACCTCCAGCAAGGCCCAACCTTTGTTTTACCATTTGCCTACCTACCACCATATACCTTCCCTTGGGTTCTGCAGACTCAAGGGTCATCTTTATTTTAAACCCCCCGGGCCAGTGCTCCTCTGAGTGTTAGTCTGAACCGAGTAAACTGCGGGGCCACCTCGGGGCAACTTGAGGGTTGGTTTTACTCATAGGATGTCTCATCCAGTGTGCCCTGAGAACGAGATACGTGCGACTCCTATCGGGATTTGTCGGCACATCGAGCGGCTTTGCTGATCTTGTTTTACCATTGTCGAAATGTCTTGTAACCGGGATTCTGAGACTGATCAGGTCTTCCTGGGAGAAGGAATATCCTTCGTTGACCGTGAGAGCTTGTGATGGGCTAAGTTGGGACACCCCTGCAGGTTTTTGAACTTTCGAAAGCCATGCCCGCGGTTATGGGTAGATGGGAATTTGTTAATGTCCGATTGTAGAGAACTTGAAACTTAACTTAATTAAAATGAATCAACCGCGTGTGTAGCCGTGATGGTCTCTTTTCGGCGGAGTCCGGGAAGAGAACACGGACTCGTGTTATGCTTGAATGTAAGTAGCTTCAGGATCACTTCTTGATCACTATTAGCTTCTCGATCGTGCTTTGCTTCTCTTCTCGCTCTCTTTTGCGTAAGTTAGCCACCATATACGCTTAGTGCCTTGCTGCAGCTCCACCTCACTACCCCTTTCCTACCCTTAAGCTTAAATAGTCTTGATCTCGCGGGTGTGAGAATGCTGAGTCCCCGTGACTCACAGATACTTCCAAACAGATGCCGGTGCCGATGATGCTAGTGTAGGGGACGCTACCGAACTCAAGTGGGAGTTCGACGAGGATTCGGGTCGTTACTATGTTTCTTTTCTGGATGATCAGTAGAGGATCCCAGTTGGGATGATCAGGGATCTAGCATTTGGGGTTGTCTTTCTTTATTTTGGTTCCATAGTCAGACCTTCATTGTATTCTGGATGATGTATGCCTATTTATGTATTGTGTGAAGTTGCGATTGTAAGCCGACTCTTTATCCCTTTCTTATTCAGTACATGGGATGTGTAAAGATTACCCCTCTTGCGACATGCCTACCATGCGGCTATGCCTCTAAGTCGTGCCCCGACACGTGGGAGATATAGCCGCATTGTGGGTGTTACATGGTGGCGGAGATGAATCTAGTGGAACTCAAACTGGTGATGGTATATGATGGTGGTATATGTGGACTCAAATTGGTGGTGGTATATGGACTCGGACCGGTGGTGGTATATGGACTCGGATTGGTGGTGGTATATGGACTCGGAGCGGTGGTGGTGCATGGGCTCGGAGCGGGGATGGTATATGGACTTAGAGAAATAGCAAATAAGCGGTGGTGGTATATGGCAGGGGCGATGATGAGAGACTTGGGCTCTATCTTCTCTTGGTCCAAAAGTGTCGTGAGAGGAGTTTTTGAACAACACCCAAACTTCTCTTTTCCCTTATCCACAACTTCGTGTACTTTGTTTGTGTCCAACGACCAGATCAAGACCACTTTCGGATCCCCACATTTATCAATACTTCATCTATATTCACAATATTCGGATTGGCATTATCATATTATTACTTGTTCTTCGATTGCATGCAAGAATAGACCTTCTTGGTCAGGCTGACCATGCTTCCACCATCGTCAGTAACCTCGGGATATTGGTTTAGCGATTGCTAAGGCGCAATGTTGTGCATGTTTATAGTCGGATCGTTAATGTCGTCTCCACCAAATAGTCCTAGTCTGGGACGACTTTGACGATCCGACTACAAACGTGCACGACCTTGCGCCTTAGCAATCGCTAAAGCAACTCCGAGAGGTTATTGACCACACCGGAGCATGATCAACCTGACCACAAAGGTCTATTCCTGCAAGAAATCAAAGAACAAGCAAGAATATGATTAAGCAATCTGAATATTGCGAGTATGGATGAAGTATTGACAAAAGTGAGGTTTCATAAGCGGTCTGGTCTGGTCGTTGGACACAAACAAAGTACACGAAGTTGCAGCGATGGCTAACTTTTAACTAAATAAAACCCAAGTCTAAATGATGCCTTAAGGGCTATATTTATAGGGGAAAAGAGAGGGGATTACGTCCTCCATTGGCAAGGTGGGACTAAAATACCTCCCGGTTCGTTTCCCCTAAATATGGACTCTAAAAATAGCCTATGAAGTAGTATTTCAAAATTACATGGGCCTGGCCCAAAATTAAGGTGGCACAGCACCAATAATAAGCTATGGACCAAATTTATAAAAGGCCATGTTGTATATTTTGTCCATCTTCTTGTATGTCATCATGGTGGCTTCAAAGTGTGGAAATCTCCACTACAAACTATGTCCTTATTCTCTTCGCACGCGCCTTTGTCTTCATGCTTGGTAATGCTCCAATGTTCATCCTTCTTGTCCATGCTAGGCCCTTCAACTGTAAGCAAAAAAAATGTATCGAAGTTAGGCAGCATCATATTCTCATGAACTTCAGAAACATTACCAAGCAACGAAAGTACCTGATAATATAACTGGCGTGCGCGATCTATACTAATCGATCGAATAGGTATAGTAGTAGGGGTTGTGGGTGTAACTATGGCATGCATGTCCTCATCATCCTCTTCTTGAAAATAAATCCATCCTCGGTGTTACTTAATCTGAAATGTGGCTAACAAAAGAGACAAGGTGTACATGTTGTATATGTATATGTCATCCATTTTTATCGACCTCAGTTGTGGCACATGTGACACGGTTGTACAATAGCACCCTTCAAAAGTCATGAAATATAAAGCCAATATATTATCACAAGAAGTCAAAGGCATGAAAATATTGCAACTCAGTTTGCACATATAATTGAAGCTCTTATTCATATCATAAGCTTGACAATGCTTATCATTAAACCATCCCAACAATGGCGAATAAACTTTAATTGATTCAAAATTACATGCTACCACATGCTTAAATAAGCAAACATGCAACAATTTATTTGACACGGAATCATCACCGAGATTGGAGGTCATATCAAAATGTTTGAACATTGGCAAAATTATTTTCAAATGTATTTGATCCAAATCTGATTTATTCTCTAATTCCCATGGGTCTTTCGTATCAATAGTTAATTCAATGGGCTCACTCGAAATTGTTCGATCACATGGAAAATTCAAATCATCAACATAATCCTCTGAAATACTTGGTGTGATCAAAGTAGTAGGTAGCTCATCGCATGGTGCATTTAAATTGGCAAGGCATTCATCATACTCATGTGGAGGTGGAAGATCAGTACCTTTATCATTACCTCTTATGATGAACTCAGAGGATGTAGGCACTCTCGGTGGTGATGTGTCACATGGTGGAGGTGATGTAGTCCTCACAACAACGGATGTGGTTATCGTAGTATGCCTAGTAGTTGAAGGGACAACCGTATCAACTCTTGGAATGTGCACCTTGTGATTGTTCTCCTTGTGGCCAATCCGTCATTTTATTTCCTGTTCAGCTTTGCAAGCAAGATGAAACAAACGGTCCATAGGATAACACTCTTCATGCATTAGCATCTCCCGAATATCATGGTTTAACCCTCCCCAAAATATATCCATAAAATCATCTTCAGTTTCATCTAAAAAGGAGTGCAACAAGGTAGTTTGTAAATCATCATAATATTTTGTTACAGTGTCACTACCTTGTTTTAAATGTTGTAGTTTTTAATCATGCCATGAGTATACACTACAAAAAAAGACACTTCCGTGATGATACGTGTTTGTCACAGTTGGTCACGTTTCTCTCATGCATGTACATCCATGACGATTTTATGAGAGAATCAAGATAGTCATACCTGTGTTGTCGTAGAAGTGTTCCATGACATTACCAAAATTATCATCACGGAAGTGTCCACTTCCATGACGATAAATCGCGCGTCATTGTCGGTGGGAACGACACCTATGGGATCACAAGAATCCCTACTACGGTTGCGGGGTGCGGGGTTGTGAGAAGAGTGGATCAAACAGATAGCACACGGTTCGTTCATCCAGGTTCGGGCCGCGGGGATGCGTAAAACCCTACTCCTGCTTTGGTGGATTTTATATCTGTGTTCTTGAGATAGCTATGGGGCGTGAGGAGCTCCAAAAAGCCGAATCCCCCTCCTGGTCGCCTCGGGCCTCCTTTTATAGGAAAGGGGTTGCCACAGTGGCACACAGGAGGTGGAAAGGGAACAGTGATGTGAGGTTATCCCTCGCATTACATGACAAGGCGCATTTAATGCGTCTTGCCCAGGTGTCCTTGCTTTATCGGGGACGGGGGAGAGCCCTGTCTCGTCCGTCGCCGCTCCCTCTCGCGTCGACACGCGCCCTGGCCAGCGGCGCCCGCGGTGCCATGTAGGTAGGCAGGCAGCTGAGGTGGCGCAGTGGTGGGTCTCCACGAAGATCCGCATGCCGCCACACAGGTGCCTGCCCAGCTGGTTGGGTCGGCAGCTGCATGCGAATGGTGGTGGAGGTTTGACTGGCGTGTGCCTGATGGTGGCCCTATGGGTGTTCTTGGCAAGGGACTTGCCGGGGCCCCGGCAAGGGTCTTGCCGTGGCGCCTGCTGTCATCCCCGGCAAGGCTCTTGCCGGGGGCCTTGTGGTCCTCCTTGGCTGGGATCCCGCCAAGGTTCATCGTCTTCTAAAGGGTGTATCTGATCTTGAATGTCTTCACAAAGATCTGCATGCCACCACGGGGATGTCTCCCGAATCCTTGCCCCATGGGGGCAGTGGACTCAAGGGTGACTCACTCCGTAGGTGTGGGGCGAGTTGCCACGGCAAGGGTCTTGCCGGGTTTGCTAAAACCGCCTCCTGGCAAGGATCTTGCCGGGGGGGTCTGCTTCGTCCCCTTCTCTCTTTGTGGTCTTGGTCTTGGTGTCATTCTGCTTCTCCTGAGCTTCGGCCTTACCTTGGCTCACCTCCCTTGCCTTGCTCAGTGTGGTGCTGCCGGTGGCTCAGACTGCCCGTGCATAGTTATAGGGGTACAAAAAGCGTACCCCTCTTTTTGTACACCGACAGGAGCCCCCGGGCCTGGGCCACACGTAAGCGCAATCGCATCGTTGGGCTAGGCCCAAAAATGGTGCGCGGGCAGGCGGGGTGGTTATTACCGCGGTAAGTCTCTTCGCGCGCTGTGCTTCCCATGCTTCTCGCGCGTGGCGCGGCGTGGGGAGGCGTGTGTGACGTGGGAGGCATGCGTGGGGCTGAGCTCTGCATGCATGTGTCACGTCGTAGTAAAGGGGGCGGTTTGCGCCTTCCCCATAAATGGAGGGAGGCGTGGAGGCGCAGCCCATTTACTGAATGGGGCCGACACGTGGTCTTCAAGGCGTCCACTCCCCACGATCACCGGGTGGGGAGAGGTCGCCTCACCCGTCGCCTTGGTCCTGCACGCCCGCCACGTGGCTCTCATGCGCTTGGGGTGGTGAACGGTGGAGGCGGGAAACCGGGCCACCGCGGGCTGGAGCGGCGGGTCGGCCCCAGTTCCCTGCGCCTTCCGCGTCTTGATTGGCTGAGCGGGGCGGCCGAGCCCCCACCCCGTTCCTCTATAATGAGCGGGAGGGGAGGATGGCGTCCCGCATTCCTTCATCTCCTCCTTTCTTCAGCTTCTGCTCCCCCCTTCCATCCGTCATGGAGAGAGGGAATCCTGGTCCTTCAACGGTGGTGGCGAGGGTCGCCGCTCGACAACGCGTCCCTCCTTCTCCTGCACCCGCGGTGGCAGAGCCAGCCGTGAGGGGAAGGGGGAGGGGGCAAGGCCGTGGGCAAGGCCGAGGTGCTTGGGGAAGAGGAGGACGGGGCGGCGCGCCGGCCTCGCCTCCGCCAGCAGTTCTTCCCCCCGTGGAGGGCCACGTTGGGGATGACCCTTGCGAGTTCTTCGTCAGGCTACGCCGGCCGCCTCGCCGTCGCCTTCGTCTCCCGACTCCATTCGAGCGAGAGATGGAGCTGGATCCGCCGGAGTCGTTGTGGCTGCACATGAGGGGCTACGCGATCAGTGGCACGCGGGCCCGCGTCGATTTCCCCGCCCCTGACGTGATGTATCTCCATCGGGGATGGAAGACGTTTGCCCGTATCCACCGCTTGATGGAGGGGCTCACTCTCCATTTTAAGCTGATGGAGGGTGGCCTTCTCTCCGTCAAGGTCTTCGGGTGCTTTGGGACCCGTGCAAGGTGCTGCGTGGAGAGCTCTTCTGATTGTGAATACTCCTCCTCGGGCGGGAGTGACGAGGAGGACAGCGGCAGCGACGACGAGGGTAGTAGGCGGCAGGATGACGGGTCCGATTAGGTGTCGGGTGTCGCTCTGTGCGGCACCGGCGACCCCATCATCCGCGTCGCCGGCTCCCTGAACTTCCCGGGGTCATCTCCTTGGGCGACTGGCGTTGGGAGGCTGCGGAAGAGGAAGAGGGCGGGCGGCAAGGCCGTCAAGTCGGAGTACGCGGGCACCGGCGCCTTCGACGCGTGCTGACGTCCTGCCGCCTCGTCTTCGAGCTCTGCTTTCGGCGCCGCCATCACCATCCAGCCTTCAGACGGCCACCGAGATGTTCTCTTGGTGTCTTCTGCCACCCGTAGCTCGCCTAGGCGCCCCTTTTGCCCTTTTCGCCTCCTTGACCTGCCTCCTGAGGATAGGGACAAGAAAGGGATTATGGGCACCTTATCTCTTTTTAGTTTGTAAGCCTTTGGGCCTTAGCTGAATTTAAAACTTGTAATCCCATCATTCATGTTTTTCATTCCCTATGGACTGTACCTGAGTGGAATGTTTTTAATGAAAAAGGGATGCTTGCCGGGTCATTTGTTTGTGGGTAGAACCCACGACAAGGAGTAAATCCTTGATATCTTCAAGATAAACATTTCCTTGCCCGGCAACAGGCCTTGCCGTCTTCCCACTTCGATCGACCTTCCTCACGCCTTTGGTGGAGGCAGGGATGAGGCGGGTTCTGGCTCCTTGTTTCATCCTTTCGCTTCCACGACTACGACCAAACTTGGCCCCAGGAACTAGCCCTAGGGCCTAGAGTTATGGGAGCACGGTAGCTTAGGGGAAAATGAGGTTTCACCTACCTCAGTCCATAATGGAATGCTTGATAAGGGATGAAGAACTTATCTGAAGATGCAGCCCCCGGCAACTCTGTTTCGCCGTGGGTGAATCTTTGCTCTTGCAGCCGCCGGCAATGCTGGCTTGCCGGGGGCTAGATGCTGGTCTGTTCATCTTCTTTTCCTCCGCAAGTGGTTCGGCACGGATATCCGTGTGTCCTCTGAACCAAAGAAGACAAAAGAAAGACAAAGAGACGCACACTCGACCTCTAAGCTAGGGGTTAGTCGCCGCTAAGCACTATCAACCCTAACCAAGGACGAGACTCGACCTAGCATGCATGCTATAACTTAGGGCGCCAGCGCTTCATTTACTTGTGCTCAGGGTCTGCGCCTGGCTTTGTACAAAGGGTTACATGCATCATCGTCAATGCTTGTACAAAAGGTGGCTTGCCGGGGGGCCCGGCAAGCCACGCCTCACGGGTAAAACTTGCAAAGATGCTCAATGTTCCAGGAGTTACTCACTGGAACGGCATCTTCGGCTCTAGGCGGACTGCACCGGGCCTAGTGACTCGTATTACCCGATAAGGGCCTTCCCACTTTGGCGTCAACTTGTTGGAATTCTTGGCCGATTGAATGCGCCGAAGGACAAAGTCACCTTCCTCAAGGCTTCGGGCATGAACCTTGCGGCTATGGTAGCGGCGCAAGGCTTGCTGGTAGCGTGCTGCTCTCACAGCCGCCCGAAGACGATCTTCCTCAAGGAGCATTGTATCATCTTGCCGCAGTTGCTCTTGCTCAAGCTCATCATAAACGAGCACTCGAGGTGACCCATATATGAGTTCAGTGGGGAGAACTGCTTCTGCCCCGTATACCAGGGCAAAGGGTGTCTGGCCGGTGGCTTGATTTGGCGTCGTCCTGATCAACCAAAGAACCGTCGGCAACTCATCAATCCAGCGCCTTCCACTCTTGTGCAGCCTGTCAAAGGTCTTGGTCCTGAAGCCTCGCAGTACTTCAGCGTTTGCCCTCTCAGCTTGACCATTGCTTCGTGGGTGAGCAACGGAAGCGAAACAGACTTTGCTACCGAGGTCTTGGATATATTGCATGAAGGTGTGGCTTGTGAACTGTGTGCCGTTATCGGTGATGACCCTGTTGGGAACACCAAAATGGCGCACTAGTCCTTGGAAGAACTTGACGGCTGACTGAGCTGTGACCTTCCTCAATGCCTCCACTTCCGGCCACTTTGTGAACTTGTCGATTGCAACGTACAAGTACTCAAAGCCCCCTACAGCATGGGGGAAAGGGCCAGTATGTCGAGCCCCCAGACCGAGAAGGGCCAGGAGAGAGGAATGGTTTGAAGGGCTTGAGCTGTCTAATGAAGCTTCTTTGAATGGAACTGACACACTTCACACCTGGTGACTAGTGTCGTCGCATCCTGGAGGGCGGTGGGCCAGAAGAAACCTTGCCGAAAAGCCTTGCCGGCAAGGGCCCTTGACCCAATGTGGGATCCACATATGCCTCCGTGTATCTCCGCCAACAGCTCCAGTCCTTCCTCCCGAGGGATACACTTCAATTTCACGCCGTTCGGCCTCTTTCTGTAGAGGACGTCATCGACGAACTGGTACATGGTAGAGCGACGGGCTACTTTTTCCGCTTCTTCCTGCTCTTCAGGAAGTTCCCCTGTTTGGAGGAATCGTACGGTATGTTGTGCCCACGCTGGAGCCTGGGGCTCGAAGGCGAGGACTAAAGGCATTTCCTCCGCTATAGGAGTGGCTGTCTCGATGGCAAGAGCTTGACGCTCCGCCGGAGCTAGCCGTCCCGTGGCGGGCTCAGTGTCCCCGGCAACATCCTTGCCGGTGGCTCTGGGGATCTCGGTGGGAAAGTACTTGCCGGGTCCTGATTTCCTTCTCTTGTTCAGCTCTGTTGATGGATCAACGGATGGCTGAGTTAGCTGGAGCACAAAGGTACCTGGTTCCACAGGTAGCTTGAGGGTAGCGCGTTTTGACAGGTAATCGGCGATATCATTCTCCGCTCGGGGAACATATTCAGGATCTTGAAAAAGGGAAGGGCGCGCTCGGCAGACTTGGAAATGAATCTGCCCATGGCGGTGACGCAACCAGCAAGCCGATGCACATCCTTGATTCGCTTGGGTGCTTCAATCTGCTCTATAGCTTTGATCTTGTCCGGATTGGCCTCTATCCCACGCTGTGACACAAAGAACCCGAGAAGCTTGCCGGACGGGACGCCAAAGACGCATTTCTCGGGGTTCAGCTTGAGATTGATCTTGTGCAGGTTTGCAAATGTGTCTTGCAAATCCGGTATGAGGGTTGCCCTGTCCTTGGTTTTGACCACTATGTCATCCATATAAGCTTCCATATTTCTATGGAGCTGGGGTTCAAAACCAATCTGGACCGCCCTTGCAAACATCGAACCAGCACTCTTCAACCCGAAAGGCATCCGCATGAAACAATATGTACCACATGGGGTGATGAATGCTGTTTTCTCTTCATCTTCTCTTGTCATGAAGATCTGGTGGTAGCCGGAGTAGGCATCGAGGAATGACAACAAATCACACCCAGCTCTGGAGTCAACAATCTGGTTGATGCGCGGCAACGGGAAGGGGTCCTTAGGACAAGCCTTATTGATATCTGTGTAATCAATACACAGCCTCCACTTCCCATTAGCCTTGCGCACTACGACCGGATTGGCCAACCACGTTGGATGGAGGACTCCTCTTACCAAACCCGCTGCTTCCAGTTTCCGGATCTCCTCTGTGATGAACTCTTGTCATTCCAAAGCTTGCTTTCTAACCTTCTGCTTGACGGGCCGCGCATGAGGACAGACAGCAAGGTGGTGCTCAATCACCTCCCTGGGAACGCCGGGGATGTCGGAAGCTTGCCATGCAAACACATCGACATTCGTCCGCAGGAAGGTGACGAGCGCATCTTCCTATTTGTCGTCAAGGGTGGAGCTTATGGTGAAAGCCCCTCCGTGCCGTCCTCATTGACAGAAACCTTCTTGGTTCCTGGCGGTATGGCCCTGGGCTTCTTGTTTCCGCCGGTGGAGCTCTCTGGCACGTCCTTGACGGGAGCGCTACACTCCGAAGAGGTGCGCTTGCCGGAGTGGGTGTCCGAGGTCTCACCAGTCTTCTTCTTCTTCTTCTTCCCTCCCGGGGTCCCAGCGGCAGGAGCAAGTGCCCTAGTGGCGGCAGCAGCTGCAACTGCTTGCTGGTATAGTTGGTCAGCGCAAATTAGCGCATCTTTCTTATCGGAGGGGATGGTGATGATCGTCACAGGTCCTGGCATCTTCAGGGTGTTGTAGGCGTAGTGTGACGCCGCCATGAACTTGGCCAGTGCTGGGCGGCCTAGGATCTTGGCAACATCAAACACGATCCTCTCCGTCCTGTAGTTCAGATCACTTCCAAAAGTCACGGGCAGCGTGACCTTTCCCTTAGGTTGGCTTCTTCCCGGGTTGACCCCCTGAAACATGCCCGTCTATTCGAGGTCTCCATCAGGAATCTGCAGTTTCTCGATCACGGCAGGCGAGATCAAGTTCAGACCAGCCCCGCCATCGACTAGCATCTTTGTCACCTTGAGTTTGCGTATTGTTGGTGAAACCAAGCATAGCAAGCACCCGACCACAGTAGTGCGATCAGGGTGGTCCTCAGTGTCAAAAATGATAGGTGTGCTGGACCACTTCAGCGGCCTTTGGGCATCAAACGACGGCTCTACCGCTGTAATCTCTCGCGCCCACTGTTTAAGCTGGCGGTGAGAAGTATGCAGCGAGGCGCCGCCGTCGATGCACATGGCCTCTGTAGCTTTCTGAAACTCTTGGTCGCTGGATTCGTCGTCCTCTTCATGATCGTCGTCTTCTGGCTTTTTGTCACGGCCCTGGGCGGGCCTCTCCTGTTGTTTATCCTTGCCGTGACGGCCCGCCTGGCCGTCACACTTCTTGCCGGACCCCTTAGCACCGTCTTGGTCCTTCTCCTTGTCCCGCCTCTCATATTCAGCCCTCTGCTTCTCAACGAGGAGCTCAACATGTCGGCAGTCTTGGAGAGCATGGCCTTTGGTGCAATGGATCTTGCAGTATCGCTTGTCGGAGTTTCCTGGCTTCTCGGCAACCGCCAAGGCTCGGCAGGCGACACATCCGGCAGGAGCAGGACAAACCACACAAGGTTTTCTTTGACACATATCTGTTAGAGAAGTTATTGTGTAAGGTCTTGTTTGAATTTGAGGATTCTAACAATGAAGGGATATGAAATAGACAGTAATAGGATAGGAATGCACGTGCAAAACGGAGAATTTAAAAACACAGGATTTCTGCCAATCTGGGTGTTTGGTTCACAAGAATTGGAAGATCACAGGATGCAAAGAAGCATGGTGAGATTAAGTCAAACCACAAGAAAATGTACGGTTATAATGCTATTATGCTACTATCTCTTAGTCTTGTGCTTCACGAATAGGAATTTGACAAGGAGGACAAGTCGAAATTAAAATTCCTACGGTTTTTCTTTCAAGGAGACACTAAAGCAACAAATCCTACATTTTTCCTTTGCTCCATTCCTTTGAACCAAATGCATGAATAGTAGTACCATTGGAAACTTTCCAATTCCTATGTTTTTCCTTCACTTTTCCTTTCAACCACAGGTGACTCTAGTAGGCAGGCTTGAGCAAGGAAAAGCCTACACTAAAAAATGTTTTTATGCTACGTCTACTACTTTGGACCCAGGCCACTGCCCTACTAGCTCAACTCCCAGGCCCATCGACAAATGCATAGCTCAAACGCGCAGAGATGAATAATGATGGCATTCATGAGAGTCCATCACAGATAGCTAAGTTGCCTAGTACCTCACTCCTTGTCATATAGTAGGATAAAATAGTCGTATTTCACGTTACTATGTGTGCTCACTGGACAATATATATAAAATGTAGAGTAAAAAGAGATGCAACAAGTGTACAACCTCTTTGGCGAAGCCATGTCGATCTTAGTGTGATTGGTTGGTCGGTGAGGATGCTCTGGCTGACTTGGTTGTCGGGGGAGGGGAAGAAGATCTCAGGTGTCTGGAGATGGAGCCCGGGGTACTGCTCCACTGTGATGGAGGGTTTCATCGTTGGAGCAGCTCCGGTGAGTTGTACGATGCCAAGGCTGAAGCAGGACAAGAGAGACAATGTTAACCTGAGTGGAATTCTAATAACATCTCCAATAGATGACATAAAATACATAACCACAAAGTGCTAGATGTAAAATACATCAGCCGCTTATCTCTGAATTTAACTGTCGAAACTGAATTTAATTGTCGAAACTGAATTTAACTATTGAAACTGAATTTTGCTGTCGAAACTGAACACACCGGTAGCAGAAAAGCAGCAGCAACAGCGCGTGCGAGAGCTGGGGCAGCCGGTCGTGTAGCAGCTCATCTTCAACCTCCACCACCCTGAGCCTCCAGCCACCATCGGCCAAACCACCGCCCCTCGTCGCCCACGACCGGCGGTGCACCGCCCCGCCCGCCACGAAACCACTCCCACCACTGGTCCGCCGCCGCCCCGGCCATCCCTCTAGGCCCCCCATGTCGAGCTTTTTCTCTGGCGATCCCCACGCCACCGCTAGCGACCACCGCACCCACCCTAAACCCTAAGATAGATAGTGGGGCACCTCTCCGGTGAGCCCCCTCCCTGCTGTGCCTGGTTCTTCCTTAAATCCGTCGACCCCCACCCCTGAAAATCGACTGACCCAAAATTCGATTCAGTCGACTGAAGTGTAGCCAAATCAGAGGAGCATCGCAAGCAAGAGCAAGAGCAAGAGCAAGAGCAGACCAGGCAGGGGACCGAGAGCAAGAGCAGAGCAGCAGCGTGAGTGAGAGCTAAAGCAGGAGTAGCTCCTACTGATGTGGACGTCGCTGTCGAGGGAGCGCTGCCATGGAGGAATTGGCCGGTGACGCCGCCGTGGATGGTGCCGCGCTATGCCGGCTCGGGACCGAGCGCCGGCAGCACCGTGAGATCGAATGAAGAAGAAAATGCGGCGATTAGGGAACAACCTCTTTGGTGGTGCCGATTAGGCCTCAGCTTCATCCGAGGAAATGGTGATGATGATGCTCTTCCGGTGGTGCAGGTGAAGACGGCGGTGTGGGCATGGAGGTGGCACGAAAGACGAGGGGAACATCGAGGCAGCTCCTCCGAGGTGGAGGACGGGGTGGCTGAACCGGCGGGATGAAGAGATCGATGAAGGATCCTCATCCAGTACGGTGGATGAGGGACGTCGAGGTGTTGATGTGGACGACGTCGTTGGGGAAGATGCTCCGGCTAGGGAGCAGTGAGGTGGCGGACGGAGGAGGGTGGGGTTTCGTGGCCGGAGTGGAGAGGTTATGGTGGCCTGGGATTTCGAATGGTGAAAAGGAGGCGATGGGAGGGGGAACCATGGCTTAGGGACGCACTTGCCGAAATGTGGGGTAAGTTATGAAAGTACCCCCACCGATTTGAGCTAGGAGGTTCTTTCGGTTCAGGGGTATCACGGGCATTTCGCGTGTCGGGATTTCGCAGGAGGTGGGAGTTTTCGTGTGCGTTGTAATTTTGGGATAGCAAGGCGCGGGTTGAGATGGGGGGAGTTTTCGGAGCACAACGAGACAAATATATATCTTAAATATGTCGGGGTAACAAGGCGCGGGTTGAAGAGGCGGGAGTTTCACAGCACGATAAACAGAGATGCTAGCTTGAAATTTTGGCATAACAAGGCGCGACTTGAAATTTCGGGAGAACAAGCTTAACGTATACCCAAAAAAAGACAATTCGCACCTCATCACTAGAGAGAGCCACGTCCAGTTTTACTACATTACTTTTTCTGACTATAAACAGTAGGGCAAAACACCCCACTGCAATTTTTATAATCAGAAGGCAAGGTCTAGAAGTACAAAGCAACAAGAAAAAAAGACAACAAGGGCTTGAGGGAAGCCCCCTGAAAAGAAAAGAAGAAGAAGAAAAGAGAGGAAGCTAAGAAGCTAGAAAAAACCCAAAAGAAGACTAAGAGAAAGGATAATGCTAGAGCTACAGCTAAAGACCTAGGCAGGAAGAAGCTGTCAAGAAAGAGAAATGAGGCTATCCTTGAAGAACCAGCCATGAGTTGAATGGTTGGCATGCTTTGGTCTCATCCTGTGCTTGAGTAACTTCAGCTCCATCAGGAAAATGTTCTTCCATCCTTGAAAAGTGGGGTAGATATGTTCAAAGATCTTGTTGTTTCTGGAAATCCAAATAGCCCAAGAACTAAGTATTATTATGTCCATGAAAAAGGTAATCTTAGCTTTTCCTTAATGTCCTAGAAAGCCTCAAAAACAGATAAATTTGGAGTTCTGGTGGGGCAGATGTGATCCCAACATCTCTTGGCAAAAGTGCACCCCCAGAACAAGTGATGTAGGGTTTCCTCCTGTTGGCACCCCCTGAGGCCACAGTTATAGTCTTCTAACACAAATGTTTTCCTTCTCAGAAGATTTCTTGTATTGAGTCTGTCATGTAAAAGCATCCAGAAGAACATTTTGTGTTTAGGTTGGCATGATGATCCCAGATGCAATTTTACTATATTACTAGAAATGCATTCAAATACAACAAAAAAAACTAAAAGAATTGGGACAACAAACATAACGTGTACAGTACCAAAACAATTTTCACTTCCCTCAACAATAAAAAACAATGTGGGTTGTCTAGCATATGCACTAAGTTTGAGTATATTTTCCCTGTTTGAATGGGATTGTACTCAGGTTAGTTATACAACCATCTAAATATTATCTTCACAACACATGACATGAATATAGGAGAAGTAAATTACTATATAAAAACGAACTACATGTACATACAATCTCAAATTCAAATATATGTATCCATTTTATGTTGAATTCAAATCATAGTACATGTATGCTCTAGCTAGATGTTCGGAATCTAAACCATGTATGATACTACGTACAATGTGTTTAACACGCACAACACGCACACAAACACCATTTAGACTAGTAAGGTACACGTGCATTGCACGCATAAGATTTGGCAACCAAATTATGAATAAATACCACATTATAGCATGTAAGCTTTGAGTCATATATGCATGATGTAGATGTTCGTTTAATTCTTATAGTTCATTTCAATCAAAATCGTCTAGTTTTTATAAGAAAGCTAATCTATTTTAAGATTCATGGAATTGTGCGTTGTAAAGCATAAAGTAAAAAACAAATAATGGCAAATCACGTAGAAAAACATTTGACAATTCTAATACGGAATATTCTAGAACAAAGAAGAAGTGCTTGTGTTTTGAGGTTTGTGCATTATGCTTAAGTTCAACCATGGAGTCTTCTATATTGTACATGTGGCAAAACCTGGTGGAATCTAGATGATATCCAACGGCCAGTAGTGCTCAAATTTGCCACCATCGGATTGGCTTCATCCAACGACCATCTTTCAAAGTTAAAGTTATCCGCACACTATATAAAAAATATATAATATAATATAGAGGGGTATAGATATAGACATGTGATGCGAAAGCCACCCATCATCTCCAGTTAGAATAGTGTGTCCATGCACAGATGCAATGTGGCCAAACGATGTCTGCCATCGGTACCTTAAATTCAAATCAGTCTGACCTTGTTCAATGTGTATATAGTACAACATGCTCATTTCCAAACCACGCCGCGCATATCTCAGTTATATTCATGCATGCATGGGTTTCAAACATCATGATCTCTTATTCAAATATTTGAATTCAACTTTACATTGATTATGACCTCACCTAGTCTTTTACACCCACACAATCGTCTTCTCTTTATAATTGTACCACTAACTTTCTCTCGTGCATGCATGCACACACACTACCACTCGGCATTATCCATCACACACATGCAATCTTCTTCTTCAGGTCGGTCTCCCATGCATGCACACACACACACACACACACCTCCCCCTTTCCATCTTATCGGGCATTCTTTATCTCTCACGTGCATGCGCAATGATCGATGTTCCTCTATGTGTGTGTATATATATAGCTAGGTCTTTCACCATTTTCCACACAAACTGATCAATCTATATATCTAGTGAGGTCTCACCCTCTTTCCCACGTCCACATCAATCAATCTATACCTTTGTATATAGGATTACCTTGCTAATACACCCACATTAATTATATAACCAATGACCCCTGAGGGAGTCCTGGATTAGGGGGTCCTCGGACAGCCGACTAGTTGGACTATGAAGATGCAAGATTGAAGACTTCATCCCGTGTCCGGATGGGACTCTCCTTTACGTGGAAGGAAAGCTTGGCAATTCGGATATGTAGATCTCCTCCCTTGTAACCGACCCTGTGTAACCCTAGCCCCTCCGGTGTCTATATAAACCGGAGGGTTTTAGTCTATAGGACAACAACAATCAGACAATAGACTAGCTTCTAGGGTTTAGCCTCTGCGATCTCATGGTAGATCAACTCTTCTAATACTCATATCATCAAGATCAATCAAGCAGGAAGTATGGCATTACCTCCATCGAGAGGGCCCGAACCTGGGTAAACATTGTGTCCCTCGCTTCCTGTTACCATCCGCCTTAGACGCATAGTTCCGGACCCCGTACCCGAGATTTGCCAGTTTTGACACCGACATTGGTGCTTTCATTGAGAGTTCCACTGTGTTGTCATCATAAGGCTTGATGGCTCCTTCGATCACCGGCAACGATGCGATCCAGGGTGAGGTCTTCCTCCCCAGACAGATCTTCGTATTCGGTGGCTTCGTACTGCGGGCCAACTCGCTCGGCCATCTAGAGCAGATCGAGAGCTACGCCCCTGGCCACCAAGTCAGGTTTGGAAGCCTGAACTATACCACCGACATCCGCAGAGACTTGATCTTCGACGGATTCGAACCCATGTCTGGTACGCCGCACAGTCACGATGAGCATGATTTAGCTCTGCCATCGGACAGTGTTCGGGAGATCACACCTGTAACTACTCCGGCCCTCAATATGGAACAGATCATGCCGTCCGAGGATGGGTGGATGGACCCCGCCACGGAGGCTGCACACTCAGCGGTGATAGAGCCGAATACTGACTTCACCTCCTATGAGACCTATGTTGCCGGACACTCAGATTCGTCCCCAGCCACATACTCCGAACCGCTCGCGTCTATGCCCATCCAATCTGATTGGGCACCGATCATGGAGTTCACCTCCGTGGATATCTTTCAGCACTCGCCCTTAGGCGACGTGCTAAACTCATTACGGTCTCTCTCCTTGTCAGGAGACCCTTGGCCAAACTATGTCCGGCTCGAGTGGGAAGCGGACGGCGAATAAATTCGTTCCCCACCCACCACCCACTTAGTACCCACTGTCGACGACCTAACCGACATGCTCGACTTCGACTCCCAAGACATCGACGGTATGGACGACGATGCGGGAGACGAACAGGAAGCACCGCCCACAGGGCGCTGGACTACCACCTCATCGTATGATATATACATGGTGGAAACCCCCAAAGAAAGCGATGGTAATAAGGCAATGAAGGATAATCCCCCCGAGAAGCAATCCAAGAACCGGCGTCATCGGAGCCACTCTAAGCCCCGCCATAGCAAAAACAGCGATACCGACAGAGGAGAAAATAACGCTGCAAATAGTGGCGACGACGAAGACAATCCCCTCCAGCCAGGCTTTGAGTAGGAGGATGGCCAAGCCAGCCCCAAGGAACAGGCAGCAGACGAAGAACTAGAGGATGACAATTACATGCCTCTCTCCGAAGATGAGGTGAGCCTCGGCGACGAAGAATTTATCGTGCCTGAGGATCCCGTCGAACAGGAGCACTTCAAGCGCCGGCTTATTGCCACAGCAAAAAGCCTGAAGAAAAAGCAACAATAGCTTCAAGCTAAGCAAGATATGCTAGCGGATAGATGGACTGAGGTCCTCGCAGCCGAGGAATACGAACTCGAGCGCCCAATCAAAAGTTTCCCAAAGCGCAGGTTGCTACCCCAACTTGAAGAGGAAGCATTAAAGCCTGCGTTCCCAGCGTATGATGTGGCAGCCCGGCCACCTCGTGGCCGGGACAAAGTGGCATATAAGCCCGAAGTCTAGCCCGCACCCCGTCGCCAGTCAAACAAGAACATCAAGGCCCGGGGTAACACGCAGGACCTGCGAGACGTATTGGAAAACAAAGCAGGACACAAAATATCGATCTTCGGATCACGAGGGCGTGCCCCAACACATGACGACCACCGTCATGCTGGATATACCAAAAGCAAATCTGGCCGGGCCGAACACAGCAGACAAGAATCGTATGAACTGCGTCGTGACATAGCCCGGCACAGAGGCGCTGCACACCCCCTATGCTTCACTGATGAAGTAATGGATCATGAATTCCCTGAAGGGTTTAAACCCGTGAACATTGAATCATACGATGGTACTACTGACCCCGAGGTATGGATAGAGGATTTCTTCCTCCACATTCACATGGCCCGCGGAGAGGATCTACATGCCATCAAGTACCTCCCGTTAAAACTCAAAGGACCAGCTCGGCATTGGCTAAATAGCTTGCCACTAAACTCCATCGGAAGTTGGGAGAACCTGGCAAACACATAACTGGACAACTTCCAGGGCACTTATGTGCGACCACTGGATGCTGATGATTTAAGTCACATAACACAACAGCCCGGAGAGTCAGCCAGGAAATTTTGGACTCGGTTCCTAACCAAAAAGAACCAAATTGTGGACTGTCCGGATGCCGAAGCCCTAGTGGCCTTTAAACATAACATTCGTGATGAGTGGCTCGCTAGACATCTCGGCCAAGAGAAGCCAAAGTCCATAGCAACCCTCACAACACTCATGACCTGCTTCTGCGCGGGCGAGGATAGCTGGTGGGCCTGTAGAAACAACACAGCAAGCAACCCTGGCATATCGGAGGCCAGAGACAGCAACGGCAAGCCGCGTCGCAACAGATACAAGCGCCGCAACAACGGCGATAACGCCGAAGACACGGCAGTCAATGCCGGATTCAGTGGCTCTAAATCCGGTTAGCAGAAAAGGCCGTTCAAAAGAAACAATCCGGGCCCGTCCAGTTTGGACCGCATACTCGACCGCTCGTGTCAAATTCACGGCACCCCCAATAAGCCAGCCAACCACACCAATAGAGAATGCTAGATGTTCAAATAGGCCGGCAAGTTGAATGCCGAAAGCAAGGAACAGGGGCTGCATAGAGACGACGAGGAGGAGCCCCGACCGCCGAACACAGGAGGACAGAAGAAATTTCCTCCCCAAGTGAAAATGGTGAACATGATAAATGCAACCCATATCCCCAAGCGGGAATGGAAGCGTGTACTTAGGGACGTCTACGCGATGGAGCCAGTCGCCCCAAAATTCAACCCATGGTCTTCTTGTCCGATCACTTTTGATCGCAGGGACCACCCCACTAGTATCCGTCATGGCGGTTCTGCCGCATTGGTCCTTGATCCTATCATTGACGGATTCCACCTCACTCGAGTCCTTATGGACGGTGGCAGCAGCCTGAACCTGCTTTATCAGGATACTGTGCGCAAAATGGGTATAGACCCCTTAAGGATCAAACCCACAAAAACCACCTTCAAAGGCGTCATACCAGTTGTAGAGGCCTGTTGCACAGGCTCAATCACACTGGAAGTGGTCTTCGGATCTCCGGATAACTTCCGAAGCGAAGAGTTAATCTTCGATATCATCCCCTTCCGCAGTGGCTATCACGCACTACTCGAACGAACCGCATTCGCTAGATTCAATGCGGTACCGCATTATGCATACCTCCAGCTCAAAATGCCAGGACCTCGCAGGTTTATAACAGTTAATGGAAACACAGAACACTCGCTCCGCACGGAGGAGCACACTGCGGCCCTTGCAGCAGAAGTGCAAAGCAGCCTTTTGAGGCAAACCGCCAATTCGGCGACAAGGCCCACAGACACATTCAAGCGAGTCCGGAATAACCTGCAACAGAATCGCCAGGCGCGTTTAGAGCTCGCCTAGCAATTCGGCCTCCGTCCTAGTCCCAGTCAAGCGACGAAATCTGTGCCGCGCGCACATAACTACGCACTAAAGATACCATGGGTATAGGCGGAGGCATGGCTATGGCACGTCCCACAATGCGGTTCAACCGCCTCAGGACCAGTATATCTTTATCATTTTCTTCCTTTCAGGACCCTATTCTCTGGAGGCCCTCTCCGATAGCTAGATCATCGGACCCATCACGGGAGGGAAGCACCAAGGGAGCAAGAAGCTTTGACGTACAAGGGAATACCCAGGTGGTCTCTCATACCGATCATTATACCTATTTTACATACCCGCACGCAGCTCGCCCTTGGATCGGACATGTCAGATAATCCTATTTTTACTTATTATACTACTTATACACATACGCTTTGATGTATCCTATAAATAACAATGCATAGCGTCAGCTTATTATTACATTTCTTCATCTTCTTCTTTTTTCTTTCATTGTTTGTCTATTCACGACAAGTTGCTCCCGTACATTATGGTACGTTCAGTACGCCAGGGGCTTCAGTGTACCCCATAACACGGCAAGAAAAGTCTGAACACTTACAACAGTGCGGCACCCCGAACTTATAGCATTATGTGCATCAGCTCTGAATCATGTCTTGGGTCAATAGTTAGGTTTGCCCGGCTCCCATGTTTTGGTGCCTTACGTTCCGCTATATCGGCTAAGGTAGCACTGGGAGAACTACTGTGATTGTGTCCCGGTTCTTCCGGACGAGCACCTCAGTAGAGAAAGCCGAAAACTGACTGTCATGATGCGGCGAGAGCTGGTCGCTGTTCGAGAGTTTCCAAATCCCTAAAGATTTTTTCCGCTTCAGGCGAGGAGTTGGCCTTGTCTGATTTAGGCGTTCATAGCGCCCCAAGTTCGGCCTTCCGAATACTAGGGACTTCACCAAAATTTAAAACTATAGACTTCTATGGCTAAATGAGAGTGATAAAGCTTTATAGTCCGATTGCCTGGTTCGTTGTGATGAACACCTCCTTCGAAGGACCCAAAACTGGGATAAGGAGTGATCAGATTTATCCCGAACACCTCAGTACTAGCTACATGGGGGCAGAAGCCGATGACTAGCCAACTCACAGATTTTATAAACGGCTGCACGAAAGGTAATATTTTAAATCAACAAGCGTTATATATCGCAAATGAACTTGTTTTCATATTACAGGATCACATGAGTACATTCATTCAAATATTATATCCTTAGAACATTCCTCTGCCACAAGGCGGGCACCCTTCAGGACGCTGTCATAATACTTTTCGGTGCGGTGATGCTCCTTGCCCTCTGGCAGCCCCTCCTTCATCAGCTTCTCGGGGTCCATCTTCGCCCAGTGCACTTTCGCTCGGGCAAAAGCCCTGCGCACACCCTCAATGCAGACGGACCGCTTTATGACTTCAAGCCGTGGGCAGGCATTCACAAGCCGCCTCACCAGGCCGAAGTAGCTGCCAGGCAGGGGCTCACCAGGCCACATCCGGACTATGAGGCCCTTCATGGCCTGTTCGGCCGCCTTATGGAGCTCCACCAATTGCTTCAACTAGTCGCTCAAGGGCATCGGATGTTCAGTCCAAGTATACTGAGACCAGAACAACTTCTCCGTCGAGCTCCCTTCCTCAGCACGGTAAAATTCCGCGGCATCAGACACACGGCGGGGATGATCTGCGAATGCTCCTGGAGAGCTCTAAACTCAAGTAAGTAAAAGGAAAGTTTCCTTCACATGCTTGCTTTGCATAATGAATTCCTTACCCGACGCAAATCGGGACCACCTGAAGCTCCTGGAGGGCCTTGTGGGCTTCGGCCTTCTCATTTTTTGTGTTCTCAAGGGCCTTCGCAAGCTCAGACACTTGCGTCTTAGAGTCATGCTCCAAGGACTCGTATTTTTTTGATGAAATCCTGGAGCTCTTGCTGCACCTCGCCGACTCGAGCCTCTTGCTTCTCGCGTTCGGTGCGCTCCCTGGCCTTGGACAGCGCCTCCTTTAGGGCCGCCACTTCGATTGTGGCCCCTAGCAAAATTCATGATGATCCTGTGACTTAACAACCACATTCCTTTTTATTCCTTATCAATATACGGACGGGTATTACTTACCTTTGTTCTCTTCGAGCTGCCTCTTGGTAAGGCCGAGCTCTTTTTCGAACCGCTCAAGGTCCCGCTTCAGTGCGGAGACCTCCGCACAACGGCCGACAGCGAAGACTGCTTATTCACATAAGACACATTCTGATTAGACTCCTGTGATTATTATTTGATCCTCTGTTCGGCCTTTCTTTTCGAATGCCAAACAAAGCATCAGGGCTACTGTCTATGCTATAACATTTTCTTATAAATTGATTACTTACCTCAAAGCTTGTTAGGAGGCTGGCACAGGCTTCAGTCAGTCCGCTTTTAGCGGACCGAACCTTCTCTACCACCACACTCATGACAGTGCGGTGCTCTTCGTCAATGGAAGCGCCGCGAAGCGCTTCCAGCAAGTTGTTCGGTGCCTCTGGATGGACAGAGGCCATCGGCACAGATGGCTCGCCCCCCTTAGTGATTGGTCACCCGACAGAGTCCGGAACCACGGGAGGTTCCGACGCATTTTTCGGCCGGGGGACGGACTTGCTGCCCCCGTCATTAGGGCCCATGGGAGCCTCGCCTCCCATGCGCCCGACGTCTGGGAGGTCGCCTTGGGGCGCCCCCAGAACTACCTTCCCTTGGCTTGGTGCCCTTCGGGAAAACACCTCGGCGTCGTCCTTAGGGCGGGGGGAGGAGGCGGTCGGGAGCGAATCACTGTTCATCTCCGACAGGCCCAGAGACCCATCCGAAGAGGATACGTCGAGACGATCCTTGGGTGGGCCGCATGATCATGTCGACATGATAAGAAACAATAAAAGAAATATACCAGAACTGTTATGGTATCCGGATACTTACGACTTCGCCAGGGGCTTGTCCTTGGGCAACCTCTCCTTGTCGTTGAACGCGACCGTGGTGGAGCGGTCCGGAAGGAGGGTTCTTACCATCTTGGACCCTTCGGCCTCCTCGGATGGGGCGGCCTTCCTTTTCTTATCTCCCCCGGCTAGATGGGGAGAATTTTCCTCTTCCTCATCCTCGTCTTCGGGGGAGGAGGGCGTCTCGGTGTTATCGGACGATGATTCCGATACAACCTTGCGTCAGAGACCTTTCCTGGCCCCCGCGGCCTTCTTCTCCGGCGCCTCGTAGGGTGCCAGAACTAGCATCTCCGTCAGGAGAGTACTTGCTGGATCTTCGGGCAGTGGGGCCGGACAATCGATCCGCTCCGCTGTCGCGACCCTTTCCTGTCAAATAATGTGGAGGTTCAGATCCCTCACATAATTATACTAGGGAAAGAAACGCCTTATGTGATATAAGGAGCTTACCGAATTAGCAGGGCGCTTTGCGTTGAGTCTGCGGTCCTCGGTAAGGGAAGGAGGTACCTTGGCACACTTGAACAGCACCCTCCAGATGTCCTGGTGCATCGTCGAAGAGCTCTCGCAGCATCTGGTGTCTTGCCGAGTCAAACTCCCACATATTGAATGCCCGTCTTTGCACGGAAGGATCCGACGGAAGAGCATGACCTAGACCATGTTGACAAGCTTGATTTTCTTGCTTAACATGTGTTTTAACACAGTTCTGGAGTCTGGTCAGCTATACCGATGAACCCCAAGATAAGCCCTTCTCTTTCCAAGAGGTGAGCCGCATGGGGATGCCGGATCGGAATTCGGGGGCCGCCACCCACTTGGTGTCGCGCGGCTCGGTGATGTAGAAACACCCTGATTGCCACCCCTTTACGGTCTCCACATAGGAGCCTTCGATCCAGGTGACGTTGGGCATTTTGCCCACCATGGCGCCTTTGCACTCCGCTTGCTGGCCGACCACCACCTTCGGTTTAACATTGAAGATCTTCAGCCATAGTCCGAAGTGGGGCTTGATGCGGAGGAAGGCCTCGCACACGACGATAAACACCAAGATGTTGAGGATGAAATTGGGGGCCAGATCATGAAATTCCAGCCCGTAGTAGAACATGAGCCCGCGAACAAATGGGTGGAGGGGAAATCCCAGCCCACGGACGAAATGGGTAAGGAATACAACCCTTTCGTAGGGCTCGGGGGTAGGAACGATCTACCCCGCACCTAGGAGTCGGTGCGCGATATCTGCGGTCAGGTATCCGGCTTCCCGGAGCTTCGTGATGTTCTCCTCCGTAACGGAGGAGGCCATCCACTTGCATCCTGCTCTGGACATGTTCAGAGTGTTTTTGCGGAGAAGATGCGAACTTGGGCGTTAGAGCTCGAGTGCGCGAGAATGGATGGGCAGGGAAGAAGAAGGCATGGGTAAAAAAGAGGAGTCCTTATCCCTTTATAAGGGCGGTAGAAATTGCGTGCCTCCCCACTTGCCTGGTAAAACTCCCTTATTCCCCAAACATCGTGATTGATGAAGCGGTTGGGTTACCCACACCCGTATTGATGGGGATCCCGGGATAAGGGGACACGATCTCTGCTTCGACAAGACGTGCCAAGAAAACTGCCTTGCAATATGTGCAGTAGCTGGTTGAGAAAAACGGTTCGAATAATAACCGGGGCCATGGCGTGATGTCACGTTATGAAAAGTTGTCAGCTGATTAGATTTGTGGAAATATTATACTCTCTACGGTGGTATGTGGAATTTGTTTTGTAGTATTTGGAGGAGGAACCCGCCTTGCAATGCCGAAGACAATCTGCGCGCCGGATTCATCGTCATTGAAGCCTGGTTCAGGGGCTACTGAGGGAGTCCTGGATTATGGGCCTTCGGACAGCCGGACTATATCCCTTGGCCGGACTGTTGGACTATGAAGATGCAATATTGAAGACTTCGTCCCGTGTCTAGATGGGACTCTCCTTTGCGTGGAAGGCAAGCTTGGCAATTCGGATATGTAGAACTCCTCCCTTGTAACCGACTCTGTGTAACCCTAGCCCCTCCGATGTCTATATAAACCGGACGGTTTTTGTCCGTAGGACAACAACAATCAGACCATGGGCTAGCTTCTAGGGTTTAGCCACTCCAATCTCATGGTAGATCAACTCTTGTAATACTCATATCATCAAGATCAATCAAGCAGGAAGTAGGGTATTACCTCCATCAAGAGGGCCCGAACCTGGGTAAACATTGTGTCCCCCGCCTCCTGTTACCATCTGCCTTAGACGCACAG
Organism: Triticum urartu; assembly: GCF_056163025.1. Classification (NCBI taxonomy): domain Eukaryota; kingdom Viridiplantae; phylum Streptophyta; class Magnoliopsida; order Poales; family Poaceae; genus Triticum; species Triticum urartu. Next base: position 241,644,121 of record NC_141873.1, on the reverse strand, counting down.
TTCGGGACCCCCTACCCGAGATCCGCCAGTTTTGACACTAACATCCCCCTCTCATCATCCATGCCTTTCGCTTCATCTCTCAGACGTGCGCACAGTGGCAAAGACAGGGGGCAGCAAGGGCCCTGCCCCCCTAACATCACTATATATCGAGGCTAATATGAATGTGATCATTAGACAATTGCTGGTAAAATGGTTTAAGTTGATGAATTGGCCCTCCTCGTAAAGGATTAGCAATGCTTGACCCCCTATCTCATTTATTTTTCATGGCTCCGCCACTTTGCGCAACAGCGCACATTCTCGCCCCCTCTCTTTAAATATCAATCTCGCACTTGTGCACTCCTTCATAGTCTCCCTCCACTTGGCCCCTCGCACCATCTTCTAGCCCCCACCGGATTTTGACACATGTACAATCTAGCAGACTCCATGGTTGAACTTAAGCATAATGCACAAACCTCAAAACACAAGTGCTTCTCCTTTGTTCTGAAATCTTCCCTATCATAACTGCTCAAACTTTTTTTCTAGTTGAATTGCCATCATTTGTTTTTTACTTTATGCTTTACAACGCACAATTCCATGAATCATAAAATAGATTAAGGGCTTCTTTGATTCAAAGGATTCTCAAAGGAATTTTGGAGGATTCTGATCCTTAGGAATTTTTCCTATCTTGGTTGTTTGATTCGAAGGATTGTAAACCATAGGAATTTTTCCATAGGATTCATTTGCACTAGATTTCATAGGAAACATCCCATCCATTCAAACTTGTTTGAAAGAATCCTATGTTTTTTCTATGCACAATCAAACACTCGTACAATCCTATAGGATTCAAGACGGCATTCCACTCTAATTCCATGTTTTTCCTATTACCGCGTTTTGGAAATCCTACGAATCAAAGAGGCCCTAACTTCTTTTATAAAAACTAATTGATTTTGAATGAGTTGAACTATAAGAATTAAACGAACGTCTACATCAGGCATACATGACTCAAAGCTTACATGTTATATTGTGGTATTTATTCATAATTTGGTTGCCAAATCTGATGTGTGCAATGCACGTGTACCTTACTTGTACTTCGAGTATGTGCAAAACACGTAAATTAAAATTCCAATGGCATGCTACATAGTGTCTCTCTTACAGTTCATGAAGCCACGTGGCACATGTGGAGGCGTTTTCGCGACCTCCTTGTGTGGATTGATCACAGTGACATGGTGCTGGTTCCAGAAGAATGTACTCGTCCTCTCTGAGGCACACATGCGGTACATGCACGAAGCGAAGATGTGCACGCACGCCACGCACGCACTCATTCCCTCGCACTAACACACGGGTACACGGGGGGACGCATTTTTGTATGAAGATCCACCCCATGTGATACTTTGACTCGTGTAAAGTCCTTCACTTCATTGATGGTCAATTAATATAGCGCATGCAAATTGAGTGGACGTGAGGGAGGAAGAAAGACATTACTACTCCACTGCATGCATGCGAGTAGTTAAATCATGGGTTGCTACTTCCATTGGTCTCCTTTGTATTTTGTGCCAATTTTGACCATATTTTTAAGTAATATAATATTTATGCATGTCATAAAAAGTGGCACAAAAATAAGGGGGCCAATAAACCAGGACGCAGACAGCATGATCAATTTTTGTCAGGGCTACTGTTGGTGGCCTTTGTATTTAAATATGGACGGAGTGGAGTAGTAATATCTTTATATTAGCCGTGTAGGGCTCCCCCAGTGCCTAGGCTCGCCTCCCCGCCACGCCCATCAGATCCCGCCATGGATAATCCCTTCGATCCTAGGATCCCGCAGGCTGCCTCTCACTGCGGCCCGCAACACTGCTGCCTTTGAGAGAAAACCCACATGTGTTTTAGAGGGGATCCATTGCTCTGGAATCGCAGATCGGTGGCACCAGAGGACATGCCAGGGCTGCATTTCAGGTGGTGGGCAGCAAGGGAAAATTAGATCGAGGAAGCGTCGCATCGATTGGAGAGAAGTTCCAAGGAGCTGCGCCTGGCGCAGCACAAGGTGGAGGCGCAAGTCGATCTCATGGGAGAGATGCTGAGGGGTGTCAGCATCTGGCATCGTCGCCTTGATTTCGAGCTAGGGCTAATGGCAGAGATCATATTCATGGAGTCATCTGCGGAGAAAAGAACGTGCATGCCTGCGCAATGACATGAGCAACCGGTGCAGCTGTTCAAATGGACGGTAGGAGAAGCCAAATCCCGGGACCAGTTGCGGCGGCGCCACTTGGCATGCATGATAGGCGAGGTGAGCTGCCCTCCTTCCCCGCCAGCAATGCAGTGAGCTAGTCGATTGTTGCTGTAGTGAACTTGCAATGCCATGTCGGGTTGCAACCTTGACAATCACTCCATCTATATGTATTGTATTCCTGTGAAAATACTTGGTCGTTTGGAAAAGATGGTAATTGATTTATCACTAGTTTTAGAATGCTTGGTCGTGACGATCAACAGAAGCCACAACCAGAAGTCTCCATCGCGTAATACTTTACGGTAGGTCGCACCAACAGACGGTCGGTCGGACCCGCGTCTCACCGAAGGGACACGCATCGGGTTGGTCTGACATGTACGACCAGTTACATCACTGACTTGTGCGACCGCATTTAAGCAGTGTAGTACTCCCTCTATCTCAGTTTACAAGTCTTGCATGTGTACCTAGGTCGTTAATTTGACCAACTTAATAAGAGGCATACATTATAAAAAATCATTACAAACTTCAAATATTCAGAGTATTTTTTATGTTAAACAATTTATTTTATATAAGTTAAATTGATGACCTAGATACACGTGCAAGACTTGTAAACTAAGACGGAGGGAGTACTTGAAATTTATGTTCCACTAAACTCATCCAGAGCCGTTTCGGGCCTCGAAACCAAAACAATCAATTAATCTTTACCTTGTTCCCATGACATTCCAAAGTACTAGTACTTAAGTTATAAAAAAGGGGAACTACCTAACCGAAAATTACTCTACCTTCCTCCTCATAAGTCCTTCTTTGTCCGTCCTTGCCATGGCCGGTTTGCAGAGCTCTAGGTCGAGAACTACTTGTAACAAGGGAGCGACAACCAAGGTTGTGGAAAAAAAAGAGGGCTCGCAGCCACGCAGAGACCTCGAAAGATCTCTCACGGGCAGGTGATGGCTCCCAGGAGCGCCCTAGCCACAGAGGCGAACATGCTGGCATGACTGATCAGCTCAATCAGCACCTCAATGAGCAGAAGTAGTTCATCCATGGCTTGGTGGAGCTGCTGAAAGAGAGCCTCGACGACATGCACACTGAGCTCAATGAGCAGGGGGAGTTGACCGTCGGCTTGGTGATGCTGCTAAAGAACAGCATTGCCTCTGAGAAGAAAGCGACCGGCAAAATCTTGCAACTTCAGTATGACAAGGAGAAGCTCTGCCACGAGCTTGACCTGCTGAAGGAGGACAACGCCGGATGGAAGAAGCTGCATGAGAATAGTAGTTCCTCGATGAAGATGCTACAGACCCTCATCATGGAATAGAAAGATGAGTTGGTGAAGCTCCGCATCAAGCACCCGGCTGCTGTCAAGGTACGTAATGCGGTCGTGGAACAGATGATGAAGGCTCGCGTTGAGAAATCCTGCATCATGGACAGAATGAAGAAGATGGCAAAGGAGACGCGCAAGGAGATGGAGGCCGTGGAGGTGATGAAGAAGCAGTTACGAATCCACGGCAAGCAACCCTTCATGTAGTAGAGAGCAGCGCCCCAGACTTGTGTGTGCGTCTTCCTTGTTTTTTTGGGGGTGATAATCTTCCTTCTTCTTTTGCTCATGTGTTTTTTCTTTTGCTTCGGGTGTTTCACCGCACGTGTCAAGTTCTTTGTGAGGCATGAATAGAACAATGCAAACAATGAGATGACTAGCAAATTAGATCATTTTTATCGCCATATGGCACTAGGCTACCATGTTTCGTGCTCCTCCATCGCACTACTCCAGTGGAAAACTTGAGTATACCACACGGTTCTTTGCTCCTCCTCAGGTCGTCGGCACATTTGTACGAGCAGTCAAATCACAAGTCCCCACCTTCCAGCAGTAATGAGCCATCAAAATCACAAAGGCACTCGCCTCTCTTCAAACCGACCAAGCTAGACCGCCACGCCCTCTAGCCTTTTAAAAAATGTATACTTTTGTACAGTAGTACTATAGTATCGATGGATTGCGCCATGGAGCAAAACTAACAAGATGAAATTAAAGAAAAAATGTGGTACATATAGAGAGTGCTCGTTGCTAAATTGTGCATATAGTACTATTAAAAAAGCTAGTACGTGTTTAAATGGGGTGCTAAATTATATTAAAGAAATTAGCATACCTACTTAATTCTTGGGTTCTTATTATTTATGCCACTAGTTGTGTATCACTACTCAGTTTTGCCATTAGAAGTTACAACTACTCAAAAATGCCATCGATTCGTGAGATGCCTGCTCAAAATGCAATTAGATATCTCAAAAATGCCATCGTTAAGTTAGATGTTATATGACAAAAATAAGCCGATTCTCACATTGATAAGTGTGGCCCCACTTCTCAGGAGTAACCAAGCGAATAATTTTACAGGAAAATAAGAACGCTGTTGGGATCAAGTAGGCCCAACACTTTATTTTACTGTAGTGAGTTAGAGGGAGAGCAGGCATGTTGGTCCATCGGTATTTATGTCATTATAACATGGCCAAAGAGATTTGAGCCACAATAATGGTGTCCAGCACAACACACCCCTCAAATAAAACTAAGCACCCTGAAATTCTTTGACAACTAAACTGCTGGCTATATGATGTTGGCCATATATATTTTACGTATATAATGTGAAGAAACGAGTGGTAGTACTATACCAACTAAAAGATGAACTGTAAGAAATACTAGTATGTATGTACTGAAGAGTTAAAGTAACGAGAAGGAACATAACATAGTTCTGCAGGGGGCTCAGCACAACACACCCCTCAAATAAAACTAAACACACCAGAAATTAAACTAAGCAACTAATCCGGTAGACACTGCATTAGAACCACCATGAGCAATGACACTGCCACCTTACTCGGACTCCTCATCCATGTGCTCGACTTTGTCCTTGTCCCTCTTCCTCTTGGCCGATACTTCTTTGCTTGAACCGCACACTTGGCTCTTGCTCTTCATCCAACCCTTGTAGATATTGAAACAAAGGTAGCCATCCATTGCAGCATAGTGGATGTGGTCTATATCTAGTACATTCCACTCCCATGCATGATGAAACTTGAACAGAGGTTTCTTCAGTGTACTGTACGAAGGATGAACCATGGCTCCTGCTAGGGTCAGCATTGAAGGCTGATCACGGGAGGGCACCAACCCTTTCTTCTGGAGGTCGAAGGGGTTTCCTACAACGAGGCCTATCTGATCCAGGACTTCCCTGTCGTTCCTAAAGTCTATAGTAACGAATTTGACTCGGCCACCCTTGAGGAAGTTCTTAAATTCCTTGCACTCAACGTCGGCATGGCATATGTGGTAGACCAAGCATAAGTCATGCACGCAAACCTAGACCATGGCGGGCTTCTTCTTCTCTGCCTCCCATAGATTCTTCTCACTTTCCAGGATTGTGGTGTACTCAACTACTAGCCCAGCGACCCACTCATCCTTTGAGTTTTCGAACATGATTCTGAAGCGAGCAAGGCATCCTTTCACCGTCGCAGAAGAACAGGTGTGATGGTTCTAACCTTGTACTCACCACTGATCATGGAGATTTGGGACGCCATGGATATTTGAGGAGGGTTAGGATTAGTGGAACTGCCGGAATGTGAAAGGACGAGACGACTAGGAGCGAACTGCCGTAATGTTAAAGGACGTCCGGGGACGAGTAGGAGCGAACTGCCAGCGGTTTTTGTAAAAAATGCTGAGTGGGGCGTGCGGACGGCAAGGTAGTGGCTTGTCTGGTGGATAAATGGATTCATGCATAGTACTATGGGGGCCCAATTAGATGTCATGTCTACTCGACGCCTAATTAAATCGCTTTCGATGTCATGTCAAGCGTCGGGAAAATTATAGGTGATACAAAGCTTTCCATTCTCCCATGATATGGGCTTCCGAGAGCCCTTGGATCTGAGATCGAACGGTTGCATGGCGTGATTCCAGACCTATGGGAGAATATCCTATCCTGGAGGGTTATTCTGCAAATTTTTAGCAACTTAGCATGCGATCGTTCAATCTTAGATCCAAGGGCTGCCATTAGCTCGTATCATGGTCGCGCCTACCACGACCGTCGCCTCGCTCGCGCGGTCATGCCCTTGGAGATTCAACACGGTGCGTTAGGCTATCTGATGTTGGCATGTCATACATAGTCGTCACTTAGTCACTCATACAACAAGGTTAGCTATAAGGTTGGCTATAAGAGTATTTTTTACTTTTCTCTATCTCTTTCTTCGTAGTATTTATTGCATTTGCCAAGGAGTGACCTCTTCCAATGAAATGGTAGTCTCAAGTCATTAAAAGCATGCACACCCCACATCTCTTATTGTTTGATATGTCAAGAAACAAGAAACGATGTACTCCCTCCTTTCTGGGCTTATCTCAACTTTTTTGTTTTTCCAATTTATAGGGTTCATCTCCATCTCATTTTTAGTTTCCAAGACGCATTAAATCTTTGCATGTAAGAATTAAAAAGGAACACACTAATGCATGTAATGTTTCTACTTATCTAGTGGCCAAGCATGCATGCACTGCAATTAATCCAATTTAATGCATGAGTTTAATTGGGGTAGTTTTGTAAAGTACGAGATACATTCCTCCACTCAAAAAATGCCTTGATTGATGAGATTTCGGATTTGAGCCTTATAAACCGGAAAAGAGGGAGTAGAAGTTAATGCACCGCGCCTAAATGTTTTGGGATTATTTGGTTCTCGTAAGATGACTTGCACACCTAGATGGAGGGAGTAATTAACTTGCCACATCAGACTTTATGCCTATGTGGCAGGCTTAGCACCTGTACGAGCAAGTACAATAGTGGGCTATAAGCCCGCTTATATGGCATTTTTGCATATGTGGAGGAAAGAGGCAAGGAAAAAGTGGAGGAGTGGGCTCTCATGCAAGAGCCAGCCTCTACATGGTGGGGCATTGGGAGAGACACCTATATACCATGGAGGTGGTCAGGAATCGAGAGACTCACGTCGGTCATAGCGCTGCAGTTAAAATGATAAAATGGCTAGTCAAATCACGGGGCCCCACCTGTCCAGCAGTAACTCGCTATCAAATCACACATCCCTACATTTGCAGCAGCCTTTTCCCTCATCTGCTCGCGTCTCTGTCGAACCGACTAGGCGAAACTGCCCCGCCTACCGCGCGGGAAAAGCCCCGCCCTCGACTTTTAAATAGTACAGTATACTAATTTTATATCCATGGATTGCGCCATGGAGCAAAGCCTCAAGAAAACGGTGGTACACATGTACGGAGTATACAACACGCCCGTCGCGTTCGCGTCGCACCCTAGACCGTCGGCCGGTCTGGCACGCCGCTCTTTGAATGGAACGCGCGTCATATTGCGTTTGCACACACATGTGGGACCGCAATCGAGAACCGACCATAGGCACACTCCTAGCCCCGCAAGTCGAGTGAGTTAATAGAAGAGAGAGATGAGAGATAGTACTAGAGAAGTGTTATACAGACGTTGGTGTCTGGACGATCCCTGCATGACATGGAATATCAGTTCATCCATGCATGTGACCAGACTCCAGTAGACACGCCTGGAATGGCTATCGTCTACATATTGTGCAGGCTATGTTGTACAGGGGTGTAGTTCTGATGAGAAATCTAAAAAAAGGTTTCTTGTCATCTCGCAATATTAGATGTCATGTGCTTCGGATCACTACGAGGGTTAAACTGCGACAACTGAGTTCCTCCAAGGCGCTGGTCATTGGGGGCACATGCACGAAGACTACTCGACTGCCATCTAGGTTAAGCCGGCTATGTTAATTAGGACATCTATTGATGAACCCCTTTTCTATGAGTTTATCTTTAATTTGAGGTTTGATCCTCGTCTAATTTGTCCATCAGGATTCATGTTGTCTCCTTTGGGCAGTGAGGTTAGGGTTTCTTGTCATGTGGCATTTTTTCGTGTTATATGTTATAATCCGGCGCTTCAGATCAAAATGACGACAATTGCGCCTCCAGGTCACGTGCATGAAGACTTCTCGACAGTCATTGACGAGGTCAAGCCGGCTCCGGTAGACAAAAGAAAACTAGTACTCCACTATATAGGACGGAGCCTCTGCGCTTGCTTGCTAGTGTTGCTCTCTTCACACTGTCTCGTCCTCTCCAGATCTAAACACGACAGCGGTGGCCCCAGTCTCTCTCTCTGCTCACCGCTGGTCACAGATCCAGCTGGATCCTCTCCGTCGGGGAAGGTGAGAAGGTGCAACGTTCGTGCGGTTGTCTTCGGCGACGACTCTTACCCACTGCCGGCGCGTCCCGATCAGTGTGTCTTGCCGTTCTCTCCCAAGCACCGCTGGCTAGGGAGGGCCTCCGACCCCTTCTTCCTCGCTGCCATAGTGTGGGAAAATTTGGCCCCCCTCCGCCCACCAAGCGACATCCCGGTGACCCTCAGGTATAAGTTCCTTCGAAACCGGCCTTGCTCTACTTCCTGAGCTCCTGACGTCGTTGCATTTGTATCTTTTACTATTTCCTAGGCCCCCTCGTAGATAGGATCGATCGACTGTTCGAAAGCCACCTAAATTTTGACTGTTAAGAGGTAAAACTAGTTCATGCACTCAAATCTAGTACTACTTGGTTCAAACAAGGAAGAAAGGGGGTGGGGTGGGGAAGATCTGTTACCTTAATCTAGGACTTGATCGAAAGAGGAAATAATGGGGGCGAAAAGTAGCAAAGACTGGCTATCCAACTAGTCTCTTGGACTAATAGGGAAATAAAGGTAAACGCATTACAAACTCAATATAAACCTGATATATTGGTTGAAAAAGGAAAGAATGTGGGGACTAGGGGACAAGTCAACAGAGTAAGTCCATCACTAGATTTGCTAGCCTCACACAGTATAAGGTGGCTATACTAAACAAAAATGGGACCAATCCAAATATCATGTTCTGATGTTTGTTGCCCTGAGCCACTCTTATGTAATGCCACTGGTAAAATGTAGCAGTCGCACTGTTAAAAGTAAGGACACATTAAACCAATGTTGTTTTCAATGTAATGCCTCCAGTAATATGAATCAATGGCACTTTTTTCATGTCCTGCTAAATTTCCCATTAAGATAAGTTGCTTCTTTTCGTTGGGAATGCAACTGTCCTGGTCCGCCTACTCTCCCGTGCCCAAATACCAACTCCATGGTAGTTGTTAACGTAATGTTGCTGGTAAAATGAAGGAATGGCACCATTAAAGTAATGTCGTATTTAACGGTTGTCATACTTAATCCTAATGCCACACTAATATCTAGCAATGCTGCTGCTTTAGAAATTGCTACTGTCCTTGTAGGATTGCCATTCAGATCAGGAACATGCTTCTTTTCATTTGATGTATGTTTCATCACTTGTTAGTCACCCTGCTTTCCACCTTTTTTGTGCAAACAGAGATATACATTTCACGCTTGATCTTAGTTGAACTACACAAATGATATCCAACTTATAGTAGAACATTCTAGGAGCTTCACAGCCAACCTTGATGTTGCTCCATTTTATTGCAACTAATGAAGAAGAAGCTCTGTGGGTTTCGTTTTCTGATGGAAATGGAACCGGGGCTGGAGCCCTTTTCTTAAAAAAATGAAGAAGAAGCTGCTAGCTCATGGGACATTACTTCATTTTAGGTGAACTGCACCAAAAGGTCCCATGAATTTAATCATCCATGTTGGTGACTGGTGTCATCCCTTCTACGATGGTGTTGACTACAGATATGGTTCCCATCACGAGGTATGTTCCTTTTTGGTCTGACCGTTTGCCAAAGATCCTGCATGTTGAGTCTGCACTTGTGCTACTATTTTGTCACCGCCATGATAAAGCAGTAATGTTATTATTTTGCACCTTAATGTAGTGGCACTATTAATTTGAGGCAATGTTTTGGCACCGCAAGTGCCACTGATTTTTTTATATAATGAAAGAGGGGGTTTCCTCTGATTTCATTAAAGAAACCCTACCATAGAGAACCATTATCCGACAACATCTCAGTGTAAACTGGCTGTTATGCAACTACTACTACACCGGACTGAGTAGTAGCAGGAGACAAGTTCGCCACATAAGCTAGGTAGGAAGGGGGACGCATCACCAGCTCGACCAAGTTTGGATTACAACCCAAATGTTACCACAAAAACATCAGGGGGGGAGATAGAGCGAGCTTCAGCATCCCAGTCTAAGCACCCCCGGCCTCCATTCTTGCGACGCATGGTACACCTCGTTTTTCACATGCTCGACCCTAGTGCCACTGATAAAATGAAGTAATAATATAGTTAAAATAGAGCGAGTGGCCTCTCTATCATTCCATTTACAATGTAGATAAAGAAAGTGCTTCTCTTCGTTAGTATATGTTTCATCAACTAGTCGCATTGTTAATCTTTAAGCGTTTCTGCAAACTGGGGTGCTTAATTTTAGTTGATCTGTAAAAAATAGAGATTGGAATGTCTCAAGGCCCCTCCTTGTACTACCATTGTACACTGATGTTCATCACTAGCAGAAGGTGTATCGGGGAGACTTGGGTCGATTTCCAGTATGAGGCGTCGCAGGGACCATCTCGCCCCCGCAGCATGGCATACTATGATACTATCGCAATATTTTCTTCTATTGATTAGTGTATGTTTCATCAACTAGTGCCACTATAATGTAATCACGCTTTTTCATTATCTATGGAAACAGGGTTATTCAGCTGCATTTTGGTGGAACTGCACAAATGTATGGATGGAACCGGCATATATGTAGAGTGCGAGGTGTGCCAAGTAAAAATTACCGACACCAACCATGCTCCATGCACGCATTGGCAGCCACCACCACTAGTGGGATGTGTGGCACTCTCTGTGGACGGATCTTTCTCGGCAGGAAATCCTCTAACCAAATACTAGTAGCTTATATTGGCAGTTTTCTAGGGAGTACTCTTTTCTGAAAGAAGTACGAATCTATTTTTCTTTATTTGTACCGTGTCACAACTTTGACCCAAAGGTCTAGAGCTATTTTAGGTTGACTGGCGTAGTACTCAGAGACTAATTGTAAGCATGATTTTCATTAGCTGTCACATTGATTGTAAGCATGAGCAGATAAAAGATTAGGTCAGTGCGAAGCTTACCTTAAACCCTACCGTCATCGTTGAAACAAGGCGAGCGTCGAGGGAACCATGGAGAACGGCGGGGAAGCGACGTCACGCCATCCTACCTCCTCTTGCTATGGGAGAGCAAATACTCCTGTGGATCCGATTGGCTCTGCACCCTCACGAATGGCACACCGTACTCGATCGATTCGTTATCCTCTAGGTGCTCAACCTTTGACCCGTACGCCCACCACCTCCGCCTAACTTTCTCCTCGGGCGAATCTGTGTGCTCCGTCGCCCAGAGGAGATACTCAATGAACTCGAAGGACGGTGGTGCGACTGCCATCGAGGAGTACATCGCCGCCCTCATCACCATCGTCTCGGTCTTTCGCATACATTGCCACATGGCCCTCACCATCCTCGAAATCTCCCACTCATTGTCAAACCAAGTAAGGATATCATTCAGCATGGCTAACGTTGCCTGGTCGCCGCCGGCGATCTGCCTAATTCGCTGCTGCATCCTCTCCATAGATGTTCTTCTGAGTGGTCCGGTGCTAGCTTTGGAAGATCGGAGGAGAGACGGTGGTTTTTGAATGGAGATGATGGAGAGGAGAGGGGGTAATTTTGCAATGGAGAGGAGGGAGAGGTGAGACTATGGTTTTGGAATGGAGATGATGGAGAGGAGAGGAGATGGTTTTGCAATGGAGAAGAGGGAGAGGCAAGATGGTGGTTTTTGGCATGGAGAGGAGAGGAGGTGGTTTTGCAATGGAGAAGAGGGAGAGGAGCGTGCGACAGCGATTTAGGATTGGACGAGAGGGCTGGCGCGCTGTGACTGGATCAAAATCAAAATCAATTTACCCTTGAATTAAGAAAGCGACCCCGTATTAACCAGTCTCCTTTTTATTCTGGGTCATAATTGGCCATGATTTTCACAAATAAAATATATGTTATACGTTGAAAAAATAATATAATTTGAAAGTACATTCAGATATGAACCAAACGATACAATTTTTGGTGACATGCGTTCACATTTTGCTTGTCAAATACAGTACGTGGTCAAACTTTGACCCAAAATACGCAAAACAAAAAAAATACTTCCAAGACCAACGCCGCTCCTCTCCTCTTAAACCACCGCCGCTCCTCTCCTGTTCCAATCTAAATCCGGCGCCGCTCCTCCCCTCTTCAATTTCAAAACCACCGACCCTCCTCTCCAAAACCAACGTCGCTCCTCTCCCTTTATAATCCAAAACCAGCGCTGCTCCTCTCCTCTTACATTCAAAAAACACCGCCAGTGAGTGAAGGTGCTGTGGAGAAGTAGATCGATGGAGGAGTACAACCGATACATGAGGATCGTAGACGGTGACCCTGTAAAGCTAGCTAGGATGTTGGAGATACAGTCTTGGTTTGACAACAAGGACCAACTAGTGGCGACGACGACATCCATGTCCAAATATCTGCAACAGAGCGAAAAGGCGGTGATACTCCTGAAGGGAGTCGCGTGGGAGTACATAGAACTGCTCCTCTGGGCCATGGAGCAAACAAATTCACCGAATCTGATCGTGAGGGAGCGGTGGTGGGAGTATCGATCGCAGATGGAGCATCCACCAGAGATTGAAGGATCGAGCATCTACAGGGTGCCATTTGTGAGGGTGTCGTGCCAGAGCAAGCCGGTGGAGTCTTTGTCGACCGAACCCAACTGCAAGAGGAGAAAAGTAGTTGGCCCAACGACGCTTCCCCACCATCCTCTCCCTCGCCGTTCACATCATCTCACAGGGCGGCTGTCTGTCGCCGAGGAATAGGAGGGGACTCCCCCCCCCCGGCCCAATAGTCAGGCGGGTTGTGAATTGTCAGGAGGAGCTTAGGGTTGTAAGTATTTGCAGGCTGTGAATTGTGTTTTGTGTTGTGTATTTTGAGAGTACTTTCATATATGAATTTCTCTTGAATTTCATATTTGCAGTATTGAGCATATGAAGTATTTTATGAATTCTAGAGATCTATTTTTAGAACTTAAAAAAAGTAGTTTCATAGGAGTATAAAAGTGCAAACAATGTGACTCTCAGAGAAGAAACTTCAAGTTTCAGTTTCAGATAAGAAACTGCAAGTTCAGTTTCAGATAAGAAACTGCAACTTTTAGAGGCAGAGCATTTATATTAACACGGCCTTTTCAAACAGGGATAGCATCATGTTGGAGTTTTATTCCTGGTCGAAAATGGAACTACCAGCCAGTTAACATATGATGATCAACATTCATGCATAGCACATCTTCATATGATGCACAGTCAAAAATATAAGATTTATCTCCACCAAAGAAATCTCCATTAAATCTATTAAGATGCAACCTACGTGCAACAATGGCTCCCAAATTATAAGATTTATCTCCTAACATAGCACTCCTAAGAATACTGAGGTCAGAGACACACATGTGACATGCCTCATATTTACCATTAATGCATCTACCTATGAAGAGAGCAAAATAAAGTATAGCAGGAAAGTGAATGCTCCCTATGGTAGCTTGTGTTATATCTTTAGATTACCCCACAGTTATACTAGCAAGAAAATCTCTAAATTCAGATTTGCGAGGTTCCCTGACACTACCCCATTGTGGAAGTTTGCAAGCAGTTGTAAAATCCTCTAAGTCCATAGTGTAAGAATTTTCATAAAGATCAAACAGGACAGTTGGAGAATTACGTGAAGATGAAAATTCAAACCTCCTCACAAAGGAACTAGTGAGATAGTGATACTGGCGGCACTTTTCTTCCTCGAAGCTCACAAGATCAGCGTTATGCAAATATGTGTTAAATTCTTCCTTAATTCCCGCTCGATCCATAAAGTTTTCCGAAGGCCATTCACGAGGACGCACTGGAGCGTCTCTTGGTGGTTCTTCATCAGCATCATGCATTGTAAGCCTGGGTCCTTACTTCCTTGAAGAACCACATTGGTACATTTTCCTAAGCATATTTCTTCCTCTAAAAAATTTCTGAAATTTTTAGTAACTTCAAACAAAAGTGAACCAAGCTCAACAAAATTGATAGCAACAACTCCTACAAGTGCCTAGAGCCTATATCATGCATCAAAACTACTTGGAACCACATAAATTTGACATGCAAGCTCAAGAACAGGGTCACCTAGGCAGCACAAATTTGCAATGAATAAAGCACTAGAACAAAAACTAATTGGACCAATGGAGGAGTCACATACCAAGGAACTATCTCCCCAAGCAGTTTTGTGAGAGGTGCTTTGAGCAAGGAGATCGAAAATCACAGCAAAATGAGCTAGAACTCGTGCTTGAGCTGGATATTCGTGTTTGTGGGAGGAAGAAGTAGTGTGTGGGTGCAGGAATAAGTGGAGGAGGGCCACCGTGGGCCCACGAGGCAGGGTGGCGTGCCCAGGGGGTAGGGCGCGCCCTCCACCCTCGTGGCCAGGTGGATGCCCCCCGTGTTGTGTTCTTAGTGCCAGATATTCTCAAGTATTCCGGAAAAAATCATATTTAAATTTCAAGGTATTTGGAGAACTTTTATTTTCGGGGTATTTTTATATTGCACGGATAATTCAGATAATAGACGGAAAATGCTTATTTTATTTTATTTAATATAAATAACAGAAAGTAGAAAGAGGGTACAGAAGGTTGTGCCTTCTAGTTTCATCCATCTCATGCTCATCAAAAGGAATCCACTAACAAGGTTGATCAAGTCTTGTTAACGAACTCATTCCAAATAACATGGAACCGGACAAATTTCGAATAACACTATGTTACCTCAATGGGGATATGCACATCCCCAATAATAAGAATATCATATTTCTTCTTGATAGTAGGAAGAGGAAATTCAAAACCTCCAAATATAATCGATGGAATTTTTCCAATAGAGTTGATACTGTGAACTTGAGGTTGTTTCCTCGGAAAGTGTACCGTATGCTCATTACCATTAACATGAAAAGTGACATTGCCTTTAGTGCAATCAATAACAGCCCCTGCAGTATTCAAAAAGGGTCTTCCAAGAATAATAGACATACTATCGTCCTCGGGAATATCAAGAATAACAAAGTTCGTTAAAATAGTAACATTTGCAACCACAACAGGCACATCCTCACAAATACCGACAGGTATAGCTGTTGATTTATCAACCATTTGCAAAGATATTTCAGTAGGTGTCAACTTATTCAAATCAAGTCTACGATATAAAGAGAGAGGCATAACACTAACACCGGCTCCAAGATCACATAAAGCAATTTTAACATAGTTTCCTTTAATGGAGCATGGTATAGTGGGTACTCCTGGATCTCCAAGTTTCTTTGGTATTCCACCCTTAAAAGTATAATTAGCAAGCATGGTGGAAATTTCAGCTTCCAGTATCTTTCTCTTATTTGTAACAATTTCTTTCATATACTTATCATAAGGATTCATTTTAAGCATACCAGTTAATCGCATATGCAAAAAGATAGGTCTAATCATTTCAGGAAAGCGCTCAAAATCCTCATCATCCTTTTTCTTGGATGGTTTGGGAGGAAAAGGCATGGGTTTCTGAACCCATGGTTCTCTTTCTTTACCATGTTTCATAGCAACAATGTCTTTCTTATCATAACGTTGATTCTTTGATTGTGGGTTATCAAGATCAACAACAGGTTCAATTTCTATATCATTATCATTGCTAGGTTGAGAATCAACATGAACATTATCATTAACATTATCACTAGTTTCAGGTTCATTACCAGATTGTGTTTCATCATCAGAAATAGAAATATCATTTGGATTCTCAGGTGTTTCGGCAATAGGTTCACTAGAAGCATGCAAAGTCCTATCATTTTTCTTTTTCTTCCTTTTAGAAGGACTAGGTGCATCCATATTATTTCTCTAAGAATCTTGCTCAATTCTCCTAGGATGGCCTTCAGGATACAAAGGTTCCTGAGTCATTTTACCACCTCTAGTCATAACTCTAACATCATTATCATTATCCTTACTATTCAATTCATTGAGTAAATCATTTTGAGCCTTAAGTACTTGTTCTACTTGAGTGGTAACCATAGAAGCATGTTTACTAATAAGTTTAAGTTCACCTTTGACATTAGCCATATAATCACCCAAGTGTTCAAGCATATTTGAATTGTACTTCAATTGTCTACCAAAATAAGCATTGAAGTCTTCTTGCTTAACCATAAATTTATCAAACTCATCTAAGCATGGGCTAGCAAACTTAGTAAATGGGATTTCAGCTTTATCATATCTATAGAGAGAATTTACCTTTACTACCTGTGTCGGGTTATCAAGACCATGAGTTTCCTCAATAGGTGAAGGATTAAGATCATATGTTTCTTCAACAGGCGGCAAATTAAGACCATGTATTTCTTCAATAGGAGGTAAATTCTTAACATCTTCAGCTTTAATACCTTTTTCTTTCATGGATTTCTTTGCCTCTTGCATATCTTCAGGACTGAGAAATAGAACACCTCTCTTCTTCGGAGTTGGTTTAGGAATAGGCTCAGGAAGTGTCCAATTATTTTCATTTGTCAGCATATTATTCAATAGAATTTCAGCTTCATCCAGTGTTCTTTCCCTGAAAACAGAACCATCACAACTATCTAGGTAATCTCTTGAAGCATCGGCTAGTCCATTATAAAAGATATCAAGTATTTCATTTTTCTTAAGACGGTGATCAGGCAAAGCATTAAGTAACTTGAGAAGCCTCCACAAGCTTGTGGGAGACTCTCTTCTTCAATTTGCACAAAATTATATATATCCCTTAAGGCAGCTTGTTTCTTATGAGCAGGGGAAATATTTAGCAGAGAAGTAATAAATCATATCCTAGGGACTACGCACATAGCCAGGATCAAGAGAATTAAACCATATCTTAGCATCACCCTTTAACGAGAATGAAAATATTTTAAGGATATAAAAGTAATGAGTTCTCTCATCATTAGTGAATAGGGTGGCTATATCATTTAATTTAGTAAGATGTGCCACAACAATTTCAGATTCATATCCATGAAAAGGATCAGATTCAACCAAAATAATTATATCAGGATCAACCGAGAATTCATAATCCTTATCGGTAACACAGATAGGTGAAGTAGCAAAAGGTGGGTCAGGTTTCATTCTAGCATTAAGAGATTGATGCTTACATTTAGCTAATAACCTCTTGAGTTCGTATCTATCTTTGCAAGCTAAAATGGATAAAGCAGCTTCTTTTTCAAAAACGTAACCCTCAGGAATAACAGGCGATTCATATTTATTAGGGGAAGAGTCTTCATCATCACTTTCATCAATATTATCAGATTCAATATTTTCACTCTCTCTAACCCTAGCAAGTTGTTCATCAAGAAATTCACGAAGTGGCACAGTAGTATCAAGCATAGAAGTAGTTTCATCATAAGTATCATGCATAGCAGAAGTGGCATCATCAATAACATGCAACATATCAGAACGAATAGCAAAAGCAGGTTTAGGTGTCGCAAGCTTACTCAAAATAGAAGGTGAATCAAGTGCAGGGCTAGATGGCAGTTCCTTACCTCCCTTCGTAGTTAAGGGATAAATCTTGGTTTTTGGATCTCTAAAGTTCTTCAAAATCATAAGAAGATATAAATCCCAAGTGACTCAAAGAATAAAGCTATGCTCCCCGGCAATGGTGCCAGAAAATAGTCTTGATAACCCACAAGTATAGGGGATCGCAACAGTTTTCGAGGGTAGAGTATTCAACCCAAATTTATTGATTCGACACAAGGGGAGCCAAAGAATATTCTCAAGTATTAGCAGTTGAGTTGTCAATTCAACCACACTTGGAAACTTAATATCTGCAGCAAAGTATTTAGTAGCAAAGTAATATGATAGTAGTGGTAATGGTAGCAAAAGTAATGTTTTTGGTATTTTGTAGTGATGATAGCAATAGCAACGGAAAAGTAAATAAGCGAAGAACAATATATGGAAAGCTCGTAGGAAATGGATCAGTGATGGAGAATTATGCCGGATGCGGTTCATCATGTAATAGTCATAACCTAGGGTGACACAGAACTAGCTCCAATTCATCAATGTAATGTAGGCATGTATTCCGAATATAGTCATACATGCTTATGGAAAAGAACTTGCATGACCTCTTTTGTCCTACCCTCCCGTGGCAGCGGGGTCCTTGCGGAAACTAAGGGATATTAAGGCCTCCTTTTAATAGAGTACCAGCCCAAAGCATTAACACATAGTGAATACATGAACTCCTCAAACTACAGTCATCATCGATAAGTATCCCGATTATTGTCACTTCGGGGTTAACGGATCATAACACATAATAGGTGACTATAGACTTGCAAGATAGGATCAAGAACTCTCATATATTGATGAAAACATAGTAGGTTCAGATCTGAAATCATGGCACTCGGGCCCTAGTGAGAAGCATTAAGCATAGCAAAGTCATAGCACATCAATCTCAGAACATAGTGGATACTAGGGATCAACCCCTAACAAAACTAACTCAATTACATGATAAATCTCATCCAACCCATCACCGTCCAGCAAGCCTATGATGGAATTACTCACGCACGGCGGTGAGCATCATGAAATTGGTGATGGAGGAAGGTTGATGATGACGATGGCGATGGATTCCCCTCTCCGGAGCCCCGAACGGACTCCAGATCAGCCCTCCCGAGAGGTATTAGGGCTTGGCGGTGGCTCTGTATCGTAAAACACGATGAATCCTTCTCCCTGTTTTTTTCTCCCCGAAAGCAAATATATAGAGTTGGAGTTGAGGTCAGAGGAGCTCCAGGGGGCCACGAGGTAGGGGGCGCGCCCTAGGGGGGCAGGCGCACCCCCACCCTCGTGGCTAGGGTGTGGCCCCCCTGGTCTTCATCTTTTGCAAGGATTTTTTATTATTTCTGTAAAGATGTTCCATGAAGTTTCAGGTCATTCCCAGAACTTTTGTTTTTGCACATAAATAACACTGTGGTAATTCTTCTGAAAACAGCGCCAGTCCGGGTTAGTTCCATTCAAATCATGCAAGTTAGAGTCCAAAACAAGGGCAAAAGTGTTAGGAAAAGTAGATACGACGGAGACGTATCATACATCCATACAAACACGGGCCATGTGCTATGATTGGTGTTCCGGTTGCCAAACGGATACATGCCATCACTACTAGCGCCAAGCACGATGTTCCTGGGATCATTTGCGAAAAAATCAAATTCAGCATTTAATGCTCTCCACTGGCTAGCATCTGCGAGGTGACTCAGCTTCGGATCATCTCCGTCATCTGGCTTCACCCTCTCCGCGTGCCAGCGCATAAGCTTTGCTTCCTTAGGATATACGAAATACCGCTGCATATGCGGAGTGATCGAAAAGTCCCATACAACTTTCTGTGGAGCTTTCTTTCCATCCTTCTTATATTGTGAAGCATTGCACTTTGGACAGATGGATTTTTTCGCGTGCTCGTTCCGATATATGATGCAATCATTGATGCATGCATGATATCTAACGTGTGGCAGATCAAGAGGGCACACAAATTTCTTTGGCTCCTCGACACTAGTAGGACGCATGCTTCCCATAGGAAGAACCTTCTTTAGATACTTCAGAAGTTCATCCAGGCTTGCATCCGTCCATTTGTTTTTTGCCTTCATCTTTAGAAGTTCTAGTGTGAAACTCAAGCGGGTCACCTCGGGATCGCAACCATCATACAAAGGAGTCATCGAGTCTACCTCCAGTTGCGCCAGTTTGGCCTCCTCTCTAGAAGCAGCTCTGTCGCTAGTTGTCTTCTTGCGAAGCAGGTCTCGAACATGCGGGCCCCGCATGGCTGAACTTAGTAGCGACAAAGATGGTGGCGTGTCCGCATCTTCTCCACCTTGTACTGCCTCTTCTCCATCGCCATTTCTGAGGCCGTCTTCTTCTTCAGGCACATAATCGGTCATCTCTTCGTCTGGCCCCATGTCATTATTTCCTGCCCCGTCAACGTCCTCATCATCATCATCATCATCTTCACTTATCCACCGAGTATGGACATCCATGAAACCATGCATTAGTAGGTGCATCCTGAATTTACCACCTTTAAAGTGGTCAAGCCTGACTCCTGCTTTGCATTTTCGACATGGACATACAACATCCTTCAGTCTTTTTTCATAAATGCCGTCCACCGCGGATTGCCAGTATCTTTCCACCATCCTTCCATTGACCTTTATGATCACCTGTGCGCGGATCAAAATATTATAACCACATATGCATGCATGGATCAAATTTATACAAAAATTCAGCATGACCTTCCCTAAACATAGGACATATTGAGTTTGCTCAAAATTTGCCGAAACGAAATTGAATCAACATTTCGACAAAACATAAGCAAATCATGTCACCCACATTTCAACAAATATACAATATAGGCAACTCAAATTATGCCACACACAATTCGGTATATTCTCATATCGCATATATATATATATAGTTTCGGTCATATCACACACAAACACTTTTTTTGCTCACCTGTGTGTCGAGAGGGGTACCGAGCACCTTCTTAATTAGCTAGTAGCTCTAGATATAGCTCTAACTAGCTAGTTGAGAGAGAGAGAGAGCTAGGGAGAGAGAGGGAGGAGAGGGAGAAGAGGGAAGGCATTAATGGAAGGGGGTGGTGGAGGGCAAAGAAGAGGGGGAGGGAGGGCATTAATGGAGGGGTGGTGGAGGGGCAAAGAAGAGTGGGTGGTGGAGGGGGGAAAGAAGAGGGGGAGGAGGAGGAGCATTGAAAGGAACAAGCAGGTGCAAGGAAAGGGGGAGAAAGTAAGCGGGGAAGAAGAGAGGGGAGGAAGAAGGGGGTGGGGAAGGTGGTAGGTATTTTGGCTGGTGACCATAGCAGTAGCGCAGGTCACCAATATGCGCTACTGCTATGGGCGCCAGCCAAAATATCTACTACTAAGTTCCACTACCTATAGCGCGGGGGTGGAAAAACACGCTACTCGTAAAAGCATACACATAGAAGAAATGGCAGTAGCGTGTTTCTTTCAACAGGCGCTATAGATCCTAAACTAATAGTAGCGCTGGGTAGATGACCTGCGCTGCTAATTTTTATTGATCAGGTGGTGTGGTGTGGCACACTTACCGGTAGCATGGTCCAAGGAAACCAGCACTGCAGCTAATGTATACCAATAGCGCTCTTTCTACCTAGCACTACTACTAACTAATAGTAGCGTGGGGTCATAAACAACACTATTGGTAAAACTTCTATCTATAAGCATTTTCCTAGTAGTGCGGGGCTCCTAAGGTCGGGTCTGGCGGCAGCTCCTCCCTGAGCAACGCCGGGCCCGCAACCAGGGGGGCACTGTCGGCTTGTGGAGCTTCTCCTCGAAGACGCGAGGCTTCTAGGGCTCATGGCAGGACGCCCTCTTGGTGATGCCGTCCGCTTCCTTGTTCATGCCCCACAGGACATGTGGCAATTCCAAGTCCAAGAAGCGTTTTTTGATTTTACGTACCTCTTCCAGGTAAGCCTCCATGTGCTCGTCCTTCGCCTTGTTTGTTCGAGAAGTTGACGAGGAGTTGTGAGTCGCCTTTGATGGTGAGGCGCTTGATTCCCAGGGCGGACGCGACCCTAAGGCCAGCAATCAAGCCCTTGTACTCTACGATTTTGTAGGAGAGACCTGCATAGAAATCTCCGCTCCTAGGGAGGCCGCTCCCTCGGGAGGTCTTGGTGTCATCCGCCTCGTGAGGCCTGGGCCCTCACGAGGGTCTTGTCTTGGTTCTCTTGCATACGGCTTTACCAGGCCGTCGTGGGAGCCACGCCGTGGGCCATAGGTAGGCAAGTCTGGGTACCCTTGTTCCCAGAATTCTGACAGCGAGCTGCTGGCCGATATCCATGGGGGAGACTTCGGGCACCACTACTCTTTGTCTCGCACTCTCATGGGCAAGGTGTTTCATAGCAGGTTCTACTGGCCCACGGCACTTCACGACGCCACCGAGTTGGTTCAGTCTTGCGAGGCCTGCTAGTTCCACGCCAAGCAGATTCACCAGTCGGCGCAGGGGCTCCGCCCTCATGGCCCTTTGCGGTTTGGGGGTTGGACATAGGGGCCATTCCCTCGGGAAGCCGGCGATACCACTACCTCTATGTAGCCATCTAAAAATTCATCAAGTGGGCGGAGGTGGAACCCGTGCGCACCATCCCAGTAGGCTCGGCTGTCAAGTTCATCAAGGGCCTCATGAGCCAGTTCGGCGTCGCCAACCGCATCATCACCAACAAGGGTTCCCAGTTTACAAGCAACCTCTTCAGGTCATATTGTACCAACCTTGGAACACAGATATGGCACGCTTCGGTGGCACAGCCACGAAGCAACGACCAAGCCGAGCGCGCCAACGCAGAGGTCCTCAGGGGCCTCAAGGCTAGAAGCTTCAAGAAGAAGCTTGAGGCCTGCGGTAGGGGTTGGCTGGACGAGCTGTAGTCCATGTTGTGGTCCATCTGCATCACTGCCACTAAGCCCACCAGCGAAGCTCCGTTCTTCCTCGTGTACGGGCCTGAGGTGGTCCTTCCGCTTGAGATCAAGCATGGTTCCCCGCGGGATGCCACATGGGGGAACCGATCTCGTGCTCGGCGGGGAAACCCATCGCCAAGTTTCCCTCCATGCCGCGAGGTACAAACAGGCCTTGCCGCGCAACCACAGTCGCAACATCTGCTCCCGGACACTCGAAATCAGAGACCTCAACCTAAGGTGGGTCCTCTCCAGGGAGAGCCTTCACAAGCTCTCACCCATGTGGGAGTGTCCGTTCAGGGTCGCCCGCGTCTCCAGGCCTGGCGCCCCGCGCCTGGAGACGGAGGACGGGGTCCCCATGTAGAATGCTTGAAACATCCAACACCTTCACAAGTTCTACCCGTGACACTCTCACATAATAATGAGTGCGGCTGTACACGCGCTGGAGTCTCCTGATGTGTTGTTCCACAGCCTTGCGGGAGCTCCCGCCCACAGCCAAGTGGAAGCCCCATGCTCCGTGCTGGCGGAACGGTCGAATAGCGACTATGCCCATGCCCAAGTGGAGGCCCCATGCTCCATGCTCGTGGGAAGACTAGTGTAGGTGCCGGAAGCGACAACTTTTCCCCTGTTTATTGTAAACCATTTTGCGATTTTCCCGAATGAAATTTGAAGCCTTTGCATATTTTCTCAAAGAAGGGTGGGGGTTTGTTTTCCTGCGGTGTTTCTATTCTCGAATCTTTCTTCAGAAGAGCGTCCACTGCTGCCTGTCACCCCCTCCCCCCCCCCCCGAGCATCCGGTGAGCGAGGGCTAGGCATCATGTTGGCGCTTGGGCCAGTCCCGGCGGCATTGAAGACTCGGGCTGTGACAGCCACGGGTCTACCCCAGTGAACACCACCTCACAAGGATCCTGGTGCCTAAAACACTCGCGCGATGCTCACGGGCGAGCCAACAGGCACACATTGCCCTCGGCCTCTCGCGCGGGAGGGCTCACCAATAACACCCTTGAGGGGCCATTCTCAAAATGTTGACAGGTAAACAGAAGATAGAAAGCATAAGGAGACGCATCGTCATCGTCGTTGTTGTTGGTCCCGTGCCCTCCGGCTTCATGCTGGTGTTCATGGCTGTCGGGGCCGAACTGCGTGATTAAATCGTCTACATGGTCCTCGACCAACTCCCCCAGGGCATCCCAAATCGTCCCAGGCACGAAGGCTACCATGGCTTCCAAGTCAAAATCGGGGTCAGAGCGAAGGAGGTTGCTAAAGACGCGTGTTGACGCCCGTGCAAGGAGATCACCGCTCTCCTCTTCCACGAGCCCGCTCACCCTCTCCGCACCTCCTTCAAGCTGCTCCATGATCCTAGGGAAGAAACCAAGATAACCAGCATCATCGGGCACTAGCGGATGATACATCTCCAATGTATCCATAATTTTTTATTGTCCCTATCACATCCCTAGTCTGGTATGCACTTAGGTTAGCTAGATATGTTTGCATCATGTCTAAAATTCATTTAAATTTGAAATGCTGAACAAACCCTAGCATCAAATCAAATCAAATAGGCTCAAGTAAAATCTGTTTCAATGAACCCAAAATGCCCTTCAAAAATGTTCATAATTTATGGAACATGGTGAAAACCTAAACCAAAAATGGTGGACATTTTTCCAGGACATAAATGGTCTTTGAATTAATCCAATATGTACTTGAATTGGAGCTTTAAAATTCTACAAATAGTTTTATAGCTCCAAATATTTTGAAACTTGTTGAGGGTCTCTGAAATAATTCATTTAGTGCCCATAAAAAGTTTCAGAATTTTACAAAATGGTTTAGTGCTAAAACTAAATCAAAAACAATTACAGAAATAGAAAAACAAAACAAAACAGGAAAAAAGGGTAGAGAGAGAGTTACCTGGGCCAGCCTACCTGATCTGGCACTATAGTGGCCCAACCCACTGGCCAGCTCCAGTCATCTCCTAGCTCACGTCAGGAGGACGAGCGCGTGGCTAGTGCGCACGAGCACGCACCCCGGCCACTTCCTGCCTACCTGCCTGCTTGGACACCACGGAAGACCTCACCGCAGATGTATGGATCGAGCCGATGCCGTTCACTTTCCCCTCGCCCTGTCCCTCGCTCTCTCTCTCCCAGAGCCGAACATCATCGTAGCCACTGAAGTCATTCCCCGTAGCCACCGTGCTCCTCATGCCCACCCGAAGTGCCCAAGAGCTCCGCCTCGAGTACCTCTTCCTTTTCGCCGAGCAATGCACCACGGGAGCCCCTGTAGCGCCTCCATCACTGCCTTCTCCCTCGTCGGCCGCAAAAGATCGCCGCCACCGTTCCTCCTCTCCGACACCTCCCCGAGCCCGCTGAGACCACCGTCCGACTCGCCATGAGCTCCTGCTCCCAACCCCTCTCTCCCCTTTGTCGATTTCGATCCCTGATGCCGGTAGCCACCGAGCCAGGAAGGTCGCTGCCACCAGCAATGTCATTGTCGCGGCAACAGTTGCTGCCGCTCGCTTCCGAGCACATCCTCGTACTCACCGTGCTCTCAGGAGCCTAACCCGACCTTCAAATTGCCGTCTGGTGCACCGCAGCCGTCACCTGCTTTGAGCCCCCAGTGCTTCCGTAGCCAAACCTCATCGCCGACCACTTTTCCGGCAACTCCGGCACTACCCGACAACACCACTAGATGCGCTGCACTCCCAGCTACCTGTACCCGCAAACCGCGGCCGAAACCGTCCCCTGTATCACCTTTCATGGTCTCTCCGTCATCGCTTTTGGTCGCCATTGTCCAAACTCCGGCGAAGCCGACGTGGCACCTTCATTAGTGGGTAACCATCCGCTAATAACCCTGCTAACCAACCCCACAGCCACTGACATGTGGGCCCTGTGCTAATTAACCTACTAAGTAAACCAGATTAGTTAGATAACCCCTTGTTAATTAGCTGTTTCACTGACCAATGGGCCCCACTGGTCAGGTTTGATGCGGCCGACCCAGTTGACATGCTGACATGAGCCTTGCGCAATGCTGACGCAGTAAATGTTTCTGGAGTTTAAAATAAATTAGAAATGACTTATTTATTCTAGAAATTACTCTAAACTTCCAAGAATCATAGAAATTCAACCGTAGCTCAGATTGAAACAAGCTATATATGAAAAATTATCAGAAAAATTCAATCTATCCAACTGCACCATTTTGATGCATGTTTAAATAAATTGTAGCCGCTGATTAGGTCAAATTCAGATAAGGGCATTTAAAATGCTTAAGTTGGAGTTGTATTTGACTCCTTGATTCAAATGAGCTTCATTTAAATTATTGCTAGATGCGTTAGTGAAAATCATAGCATTCTTGATATGTCATGATCATGCATCATATTGTTGCATTTGTTTGTGTATTGATTTCCGACACCGTTCTTCTTGATAGGTCCTATGTTTGATATTCCAGGCAAGCAAACCCCCTTTGAGCATTTCGATACAATCTCACTCTCACACTCTTGCTCTCTTTTACTACATTAGGAAAATAATGATTCAACTGTTACATGTTGTAGTATTTGAACCCCCATTCCTTTGCATGACTTGTCTTTGCCATAGTAAATAGTTGAAACCCACTAGCATGAGTAGGAGTTGTTCGAGCCATCATGTGCCTACACATTCATGCTTATTTGTTATGCCTGCTATGCTTAGAGTTGTTTTAGGTCTGATTCATCTGGGATGGATTGGAATGGTGGTGAACATGTCCCGCTGTTGAGAGCTAAGTGTGTGAACACAATTTGGTAAAGGTAGCGATGAGAGGCCATGTAGGGCTGGATGAACATGACCCCGTGGAGGACAGGTTGAACAGTAGCCGGTGGAGGGCTGGATGAACAGTAGCCCGTGGAGGGGTGGTTGAACAGGACCCCGTGGAGAGGGCTGGTTGAATAGTAGCCGGTGGAGGAGCGGTGGAGGCTGGATGAACATGAGCCCGTCGATGAACAGTCGGGGGTGGAGGCTGGAGGAGGTCAACGGTGGATGAATAGTAGCCCGTCGAGGCTGGAGGAGGTCGACGGTGGAGATGAACAGTATCCCGTGGAGTCTCGTTTTGCGGTACGCCACACCCCTCATGATGAACAGGACCCCCGTTTCAACCGTAGCACTCCAACAAAAGTCCATTTCCTCTGTTTTGCGGTATGGCACACCCATCCTGATTAACAGGACCCCGTTAAGACCGTAGGAGGTCCAAGAGAAGTCGGTTTCCTCCATTTTGTGGTACGCCAAACCCCTCCCGATAAACAGGATCCCGTTTCGACCGTGGCCGGTCGAACACAAGGTCGTTTCCTCTGTTCTGCGGTATGCCAGGCCTCGTTTCGATCAGCTATTCCGTCTAAGACGGTTGGCTCCCAATGAACACGATGTATTCTGTTGCCTCCCGATGAACACGACGTATTCCATTGCCTCCCGATGAGCACGACAATGCACCCAGCCATGTACACGAGACCTGGCCGTACGTACGCGCGAGTAGGCGTTCGAGACCCCGCCCGTATGTACGTATGTGGCCGTATTTTTTGCCGTGTGGCTGTATGTACGTGTACAAGGTTTAGACGGGCAGCCTGAACTGCTACGTGGGGGGCTCTACTATGACATGTGCCGCTACTTACTCGGCCACGGTTCATACTTGCAGGGAGACCGATCGACCAGTATGTATGTACACGTTCACGACCAGACAGACAACACTACGTAAGCTTTGACTGGGTGGGCCCTAGCAGTCAGGGAGGATAAGGACGCACTTCCTTACGTGCAAAGATATAGCTGCTCGGTCCCAGCTGTCAGGGGGAGGAATCATTTTTATTTTGCAAGTAATAAGGAGGCACTTCCTTGTGTTCGAAGATGTAGCTGGTGGGTCCCAGCAATCAGGTGGAGAAAACATTATTTTCAAGGTAAAAAGGATGCAGTTGCATGCATGCGTCCATGGGCGTGGTGTGTCCCCACTATCAGCCTCTCACATACAGTCATCTTCCGATGACTCTCGATTGTTGACCACATTGACCAAACCGTGCCGAGCCGGAAAGGCCCCAGACTGGAACGACCCAGAGATGGGGAAGACGCAATAGTGGAGTCGCAGATGGAGAGGAGTGGGAAACATGACTGGTTCGGGTGCGCGGCAGCACTGCAGCGGTGCCGCCCACAGGAGACAGGAGCAAGAATAGAGGTTGAAGAAGGAGCATGGCTGTTGGATTAACATCCAACGGTCCAGCTGCTAGAAACATTTGTTGATTAAGTTGACAAAGCCCGACGTACATGTCCGATTAGTAGGCCCACAAGTCAGCCACCAAATCTGACGGGTCCCAGCTGTCAACGAGACGAATAATTTTTTCACATAACAAGTGATAGAGGTAAAGGTGTTCTGTCTTTCAATGAGATGGTGGCTATCGTTTTGTAGGAAGTCAACTTTGATGATCCGACTATGAACGTGCGAGGACATTGCGCCTTAGGAATCGCTAAACCAACTCCGAGAGGTTATTGACCAAGCCGGAGCATGATCAACCTGACCACGAAGGTCTGTTTCCTGCAGGCAAACGAAGAACAAGCAAGAATCTAAGATTGCAATCTGGATATTCCAAATATAAGAGGAAAGCTTTATTGATCAAGGTGGGGTTCTGTGACGCCTTTGTCTTGTCGTTGAACACAAACGAAGTATGCGAAGTTGCTGCTATGGCGAACTTTTAATCTAAACAAAACCCAGCATCTAAATGATGCCCTAAGGGCTGTATATATGGAGGAGAGAGGGGGTAATTTCGTGGCCCTAGGAGGAGGGGTCCGAAACCAACCCTAACTCTTGTTTCCCCACACATACGAACTCCAAAAACAGCCTATAATCAAGTATTTCAAAATTATATGGGCCTGGCCCAAAAATAAGGTGACGCAGCACCTAGAATAGCCTCTGGACGAAGTTTATGAAATGGAATCTTGTATATTTCATCCAAGGCTTCATGCACTCATTATGGTGGCTTCAAAGTCCTGGAATCATCACTTATAACTCCGTTTTTGTTCCCTTGTGCATGTCATCATCTCCATGCTTGAACTTGCTCCAAGGTTCATCTTTCTTGTCCAAGCTAGGCCCTTCATTTGTATGCAAAACATATGTATCCAATTTAGGCAGCATCATATTCTCATGAAGATTAGAATAGTTACCAAGGAACGAAAGTACCTGGTAATTTAATTGGCGTGCGCGAGCTCTAGTAATTGGTCCAGTATGTATAGCACCAGGGGTTGTGGGTGTAACGATGGTATTGACGTCCTCATCAATAAGGAGGCACTTCCTTCCGTGCGAAGATATAGGCGGTGGGTCCTAGCTGTCAGGGAGAGGAAACATCTTTTTTCAGCTTAATAAGGAGCAACTTTCCTTGCGTGTGACCATGGACCTCGTGGGTCCCAGCCGTCAGGCTCTCCATGTACAGTCCTCTTCCGATGACTCTTGTTTGTTGACCACGCCGTGTCGAGCGCAGCGAGGCGTTGGACGACGGCGAGGCCCCAGACTCGAATGACCGAAAGATGGGAAAGATGCGGCAGTGGAGTCGCAAATGGACAGGAGTGGGAAACTTGACTGGTTCGGGTATGGGGTGGGCCTACACTCGGTAGAGAATAATAGGAGGTGCGGAGTGGAGGGATGGCCTGACCGTCAGCGGGGTAGCGTTTCGCTACGAGGCACACAAAACAACACCACTGGATGCCGGAGGCTGGAACAGGCGGTCCCGGCAGCGCTGGCGGAAAGGTTGAAGAAGAATGCCGGCCATTGGATGTAAATCCAACGTCTTGCTTAGGCTTCGACCTACTGGCCCACATGTCAGCTAGTCCATTTGTTTTTTAGTCCATTTGGTGGGCTAGGTGAAACAATGATGTAGCATCTATGCAGCCCGTTTATATATATGCTAGAATTTAAAGCCCATTTGTATTTTTCTCTGAATCCATGGACTTGCTGGGCTGGGTGAAAATATCATGTTGGGCTGGACGGAGAAATGTTATAAAAACATAAACACATGATTGGACATCTATTACTGCATTGTCCAGTAAAATCTTTGCAAGCTTATGTATGAATTCACTAGTTATTCACTTGCCAAGTTATATATAAATAATTATTATTATTATTTTGTAAGAACTTTCAATTTACGAAAAAATATCATTTTAATTTGATGAGTTAATAGGATGTGGGGTATTATTATTTTTTAGGCTAGACGTAGGACAATTGAGTTGGTTCTAGGGAAAAGTACTGGGAGAAAACTCAGTTTACATCGAAAAAGAAAGTGGGAGAAAATTCAGATATAGGATTAATGAAAATGAAAAATAAAGGAAGTGGGAAGGTCTATAAAATGGTTGGGCGAATGACAGGTTTAACGGAACCTTATGTTGTTTCTATTATATATATGTAATAAAATAAGATTATATATATATACTATTATAGAAGGGAAAACATAGGTTCAGTTTTGCATTCTTATCTACTCTTATAAAAACAGAGTTGGTGATGATGGTGTGCCAGCCATCCTACAATATAGGCCATCCAATCTATATCCGATGGATAGGAAGGAAACTAAGGAAATTTGCAAAAAGATACCCACATCCCTCTCCACATTTGCAAATATGGCCTTCGCTTGTTCATTCTTTTCTCCCACAAGATAAGCTACTCGTACAAATGCATCTTGATGTTCCGTGCAACGCATGGGCATCTTGCTAGTAGAAAAATAGAACTGAGTTGTGCGTCATCTTGAAAAAACAAACATAACATGGGCTGCTGATGTTATAGACAAGCTAGGTTGGGAGGCCCAGAGGCCGCTTGATACCCGTTGGATCCAAAAAAATGTTGAAACATGTCATGGGCTACCCATGTTAAACAACAAAACCTGGCCATGGACCTGGTGGGCCCGGGACTGTCAGCCTCTCCACGAACAGTTGTCTCCCGATTCCTCTTGTTTTGCTGACCATGCTGGGAACAACAGACGGCGGCGCCGTGGCGAGAGCACAAGGCAAAGGACGACGTCGAGACCTCAGACCGAACGAACTGGAGCAGGGGAAGACGCAAGCGAAGGGGAGTACAAGGGTTGACTTGTTCGGGTGCAGGGTGGGCTGGTGGAGCTGCCGCCGTCGGAAAGTGTGTGGGAGTAGAGGGATGGCCTGGCCAACACCGTAGACTATGATGGCCAGCCGCTGTATAGGAAGAGGACGAAAGATTGAACAAAATGAAGAAATACAAATGGATAGGTGGTTGGTCACATATGTCTGTGTACGAAACCTGCTGGGTCCACCTGAGAAGGAGAGTACGTTGGGAGGAAGGAGATTCAAAGCATGGCAGCCGAGTGAACTAGTTTTTTTTTTGAAACAGACGAGTGAACTAGTTACATACATAAGCAAATAGCCACTAAAAAGCAAACGGGTTAATGGGTTTTTAGAAGAAATATTCGGACAAAATAGATAATTACGACACATAGTCTAATGCATGAAAGACTCAGATGCTAAAGGTGCTTATAAACAGATAAAGTACAACATCTAGACCTTCCTGGCATGCTTGATCATGACGCTGCGGCTGTCCGTGTACTCGTCGGTAACGGGAAGCAGACATACCCTCATGTCCAAGATCTGCCTATACATGTGGTAGCATGTGAATGTGTCCTTGGACGTGTAGGTTATGTAGGCTAGATTTAGAGGTACCTCCCACGTGTTCAGGTCCTTAGTATCGTTGTCTTCTTTCATGTTGGCGTAGAGGGGGTCGATGATGGTCTCGGCGAGGTCAACCACGGAGTCCTCCTGCCCGTTTCCGATGATCTTGTATTGCTTCTGGATGTCGACAAGCTTGTTGCACCAGATGGCCGAATCGTCGTGTTCTTCCTTCTCTCCACCTTAGCGAAGGTGCAGTCGGTGCTGCCGATGAAACGGGTGAATGCTCCAGAACCTCTGATAGCCCTACATCAGTGGTAGACGAGAACCTCGTCCCACACGCATACCTGGGCGACCGCGATCCGCTGGTGCTTGTCAGGAGACGAATGGATGGGCACAAAGTCTATTCCTGCGACCTTGTGCTTTCTCATCCCGTAGGTACTTCTTGAACTCAGCGAGGCAGAGCTTCACCGAGTCCAGATCGTTGGTGTACATCACATTCAACTTGGCGCAGTCATGGGACTTAACGGGGAACTCAAAGGTGAACTCCTTGCTGAAGTACATATCCAGCAGGCTCACCCCTCGGCTCGCCATTGGAGTCTCTTCAAGTGAACGAGTGGATAGGTGGTGGCAGCAATTCATTTTTCAGCTCTTGGGGAACTGAATTCAATAGTAAATTGAGTGTGTGCAGGCAACAATAGTTACTACCCCTCCCTCGCCTGCTGCACGCCCGGCAGAACATGCACCCTCGACGCATTCAAACGCCTCCATTAAGAAACCTATTCCAGCCACACATCATTTCACGAGCGGGTCTGTATTGGTACTGTAATAACAAGTGTTAGTGGTCACTTTACTTAAATTTAATTAGCTTTAATAGAAATTTATTATTAAAACAAGCAATGCATTGGCTCGTTCTATCAGTGCCACAGGATCAACATGCACAACAATTAGAATTATTATTCTCAGGACGCACGCGATCAGCACATTTGTCGCACTTTCACACAAATAATACTACCAAGTTTGAACTGTTTGTTATGGTTGCTCTCGTCTGCATCATCATGTCGTGTTTCCCAGCTTGCAAGATTCAGAACCAACAAATAAGATTCAAATAGTAAGTACAACAAAGATGCCTACAGATCTCATTGATCCCCAGCTTGCAAGATTCAGAACCAACCCATTAGAGCCTTTTTGATAAACTGAATATCGGGATTAAATCCATCTTGGCTAGTCGTGTCATACAACCCAAGAACTTCGTGAATGCTCTTAACCATCACAACATCTGTAATTAAGTATTCCTATTTGCACAGATAAGAAAGAGCATGATTACTATAATAGTGGCACTAGTTGAAGCAAACTTTATTTCCAAAATGATAAAAGATTGTGATAGAATAGCTTTATTTAAAAAATAGAACATTAGGACAGTATGACAAAGCACAATCATGTTGATAAAGGACAGTACTGACCGGTGTGAGGGGCCCTATGCCGCCATGACTCGATGTGGTGAACCTGCAACTCCACTCGAATGAGGCCAGCCTAGAGTTCCATGATTCAATTCATGCGCCTTTTTTCTGCAGTTCACCTCAAATGAAGCAAAGATTGCATCATTCAGCTAGCAAGAAGTACTTGCTCTCATGAGCTGGCAGGTTCTTCTTTAGTAGTTGCACTAAAATTCAGCAACACTAAGGTTGGTTGTCCTGCTCATGTAAGGTGCAACTATAATTTGCTTATCCTTTTGTGCAGTTCCACTAAAATAAAGTGCCATTGTGGTGATAGTGACGGCTCATCTTGCAAAAGCTAATAAAATGTTGCACGAGATTACCAACAGAATATGATGGAGATTTTGGAAACTCCAATCACCATTTTGTGCAGTTCCACCAAAATTGAGAGATGTTGCCCACGTGACATTTTAGTTGAACTGCACAAGACACTCATTCCAAAAAAAAGTGTTTTGTGCAGTTCACCAAAAGGTCACAATAGCAACAAGGTGAAATGGATATCCCTATCTGCACAAAAAGATAGAAAGTAAATAGTTGCTGGTCAATAAGAATATACGAAACATACACGAAATGAAAAGAAGCATCTTAATTATGTTCATGGCAATCACGCAAGGACAGTAGAAATTTTAAAACGTCAGCAATGCTTCATGTTACCGGAAGCATTATGATCAACTACGACATTCGTCAAGTATGGGATTACTTTAATCGTGGCATTGCTTGTTTACCAGATACAGTATATCAACAGCAGCTAAAGAGTTGGTTTAAGGGCATGGGACCGTGGGAACACCAGGTCACTCAGCAGCGTGAAGAAGAAACTTACTTATCATTCTGGGGAAAACAACAGGAGTACCATTTGTAAGACAGTTTAATTGCATCATATCACTTGAGGCATTAGATTAACAATATCACTGGTTAGACATGTCCTTAAGGTAACCGTGTGATCGCTTCATTTTACATGTGCCCTTACATTAGCAACAACAAAAGGTTGGTATAAGGACATGCGATAGTGGACGCATCAGCACAATGTACCTACAAGGAGGCATAAAGTGGTGATGCCGAGTTTGTTTATGCTCTGTGAGGGCAGCAAATTTAATCCTGGAGACCTTTTACTATTTGAGGGCAGCATATCTAATCCTAGAGACCTTTTACTATGTGAGGGCAGCAAATCTAATCCTGGAGACCTTTTACTATGTGAGTGCAGCAAATCTAATCCTGGACATACTTTGTTGACTTGTCCACCAGCTGGCACTTTCTATCCTTTTTTCAACCAATAATAGATCTGTTCCTTATCTAGTTTGTACCGAGTTTTCCCACTATTTCCCTTTTCAACCAAGAGACTGGTTGGGTATCCGGTCTCTACTACTTTCCCCCCCTGTTATTTCCTCTTTGAATCAAGTCCTAGATTCATGCTACGACTTTCCTCCCTTTCTTCATTGTTTGAACCAAGTCATAGATTTGAATGCATGAAGTAGCTTTACCTCTAATAATACTAAAAATTTAGGTGGATTTGGAAGAGCTGATGGAAGTAGAAAAAGATGCAAATGCAGGCATGTGGGGAGCTCGGGCAGCAGAGCAAGGCTGCTTTCGAAGAACTTGTACCTGAGGGTCATCCGGATGTCAGCGGTGGCAGGTCCAATCTGCGCACAATACAGCAGGGAGGAAGAAGGGTCGGAGGACCTCCCGAGTCGGCGCTGTGTCAGAGAGAACGGCAAGGGGCAGAGGATCGGGCCCCACCGTCAGCTGTGGGTTTCCTCCCTCGCCGGCGATGACTGCGTGAACGATTGACCTTTTAGTCCTCTACAGACACCGTCCAAAGGGATCCGGCTGGATCTGTGACCAGCGGTGAGCAAAGAGAAAATGTTGCTACTGCTGTCTTGTTTAGATATGGAGAGGATGAGAGAATGAAGAGAGCAACCCTAGTAAAGCAAGCGCTCAGGCCCCTGTGTACATATATAGTGGAGTGATTGTTTTATCCTGTCCACAACAAGCATTTCAATTTGTGTATGTGGCATTAAAGAAAATAAACTCTCTATTTAAGGTGACTATCTATATGACTCCTACTTACTACTAGTAGTAGTATTGTTCACTTATGCTCCCCGGCCCTCCATTCATTGAACAACCCCATGGGTGAATAAACATACAGTACTAGTATTTATATAGAACGAACAAGCTTGAACTATTTTCGCATAGTTAAAAGTTGAGGGCGGGGCTTTTCCCGGGCAGTACGCGCGGCAGTTTTCATGTAGGCGGTTTGGCAGAGAAGCGAGGAGGGTGAGGGAGTAGCGGATTCAACTTACTTACTGCTGAAAAGGTCGGGGTGTGTGATTTGACGGTGCATTACTACTGGAAAGACTTGTGATATGACTACTCACTATAGTCATGAATTACTGGCGATACGACCGGGGTGATGCCCCCCTTCCGTTCCGCACTCTAATCTGGTGCATGACACGTCGACCTGGATGCTGACTCTCCCACATGTCGACGAAGTACGTAGTAAGAAGGAGCAAAGAATCATGCGGTATATACTAGTACTACTACTCACGTTGGAGGAGTGCGAACCATGGCAGCCTAGTGAACCAGCAGTGCGAACCATGCAGCCCAGTGAACTAGCAGTAGAAAACAATGTGGTGATATGGCCATAAAAACAATGTGCTATGGTCTAGACTGTAGCATGTATAGTACTACTCCTCTTTGTTTGGATCCCTGAGTTAGAGCTAGTTTGGGTTGAAATAGCCTGAAATTATCCAAACAGGAGGGGTTAATTTGAGCTAGTTTGCTATAACCCAACTAAAAAAACTAGCCCGGTGGAGAGGTTCTAATAGTACTCCCTACGGTCCTAAATATAAGCCTTTTTAGATATTTCAAATGGAATACAACATATGGATGTATGTAGACATATTTTAGAGTGTAGATTCACTCATTTTGCTCTGTATGTAGTCACTTGCTGGAATCTCTAGAAAGATTTATATTTGGGAATGGAGGGAGAACTATACTAATAAAAACATTAAGGCCACGAGGCGATGCAGTGCTGGTTACAGGAGGCAAGAAGAAGAGATGCATCCATCGATGACGTCCACCTCCTCGACTCAGGGCACCGGCCCACTGAACGACGACTAAGTAGTAGTGGCTTTCGTGGCCAGGTGGACGTGCTTCTGAACAATGGCGCCCAAAGATTCCAGCCGCTTGAAGAAGCCCGACATCTTTCTGTCCTTGTTGGCCTTGTAGTGGCCTATGTAGAAGATTTCCTCATAGGCGTGGATGTGTAGGTCGATGGTTTCTTGCATGGCGAGGTGCTATGCGGCGAGCGTGGCCTCGAGGTGCACATTCTTCGTCGCGGCCTCTGGCACCTGCAGGGCAACCAGTGCTTGAAAGAGTTCATCACACAGGAGGCCGATGAGGGTGGCAGGCAATGAGGAGTCTGGGCGCGCGAGCTGGAGCAGTACGGCAAGGTCGTCCGCGCGCTTCTTGACGATGGTGAACTTGTGGATGGAGTGGACCATCATGTCGTCCATGCGAGAGGCGAAGCCGGCATCGGCGAGGGCTATGACGCCGGCAGTCGCTAGCACCATCTGGAAACGCTACGCGGTGCGGGGCCACTGGCCGGCGTCGTGGATGATTTGGCACAGCTGACTACCACTCGCGTCCATCGCCTCCATAGGTGCTTGTGGCTTCTGGTCACTTGGTCTTGGATTGGAGTGAGCAGTGTTGCGCAGAGACTAAGAGTAGATGGATTGGAGTGGTGGGGCACCTTTATATGAGAGTTCAAACTCTGTTGCCTTGACATCATGCTGGCTCTATTATGCTTCTCCAATTAATTCCCTCTGCATGCCAATTGAGGATGCATCATTGACCGTTCAACGTCTTGGGAGCCGCTACCCTCTCCCTCCTTGGAAATCAAGCTGTATCAATGTAAATGCGTGTCAGGAGACGTTCCCATCGATGACGAGGTGCCTATGGTGATTTCAAGATGATATGCCGGGCCAGTCTTTCGGAGGTGCTCATAGGGGTAGGGTGTGCGTGTGCGTGTTCATAGGGGTGAGTGTATGCACGTGTATATGAGCGCTTGTGTCTGTACTGTGTTAAAAAACGTAGATGCATGTCAAAAAGAGACTAGTCAGTACTAGTATACTCAATATTGTGCACTACGACCAAGGCGCAGAGGAAAACTAGAGAACTACATATTTATTTACGGTGTAGATTCACTCATTTTTCTCCATATGTACTCTGTCTTGGTGTAGTCTAGTCACTTGTTGAAATCTCTAGAAAGGAAAATACTCCTTTCTGGTTTACATGGCTCACATCGCAATTTTGTCTCATGCAAGAGCCTGGCTATATGCGTGCTCAAAGGTTCACAACTGCCACGTTCAGGTTGCGCTTGGCTCTTCGCCTCTTCAAGAAGACGAACAATGATGTTACTACTACTACTACTACTACTACTACTACTACTACTACTAATACTACTATTACTAATACTCAATATTTTGCTCCATATGTACCGTGCTTGTTGCTTCTCCTCGTCTGCGAGCCACCGCACGCATGGGTGAGGGAGAAGGCATGTAGTAGTAAAATCAAGCTTCTGCTTGTTGTACGAGTTGACGCGACACATCATAGCATTGGCCCCACATGGTTGCCTCTAAACTTGGCTGAAAGACCCACAATGTACAATATATTTGCTGCAAGCTCTAACATTTACCCCACCACAAATTAAAATATATTTTCCTGTCTTGAACAGATGACCGTGCAAACTACAATCACCAGGATGACAGGTAGGGCCAGAAGATTATTTTAATCAAAAAAAAGCTTCGAGACGGCCTCATAGCATGGAGCCGACCCCAACGATTTTATGCTTACAGGCACGGTACACGCTATCCTAGACTACTCTACACATGAAACTGCCACACGAGCGTCCGAGCTGCGCTTGGATCTTCGCCTCTTCGGGAAGTCGAACAATGATGGAGTACTACTGCAGTGGAGGAGTACTACAGTATGCTTCTGGCCATCTGACACCGAATGAACTGTTGCATGTCCACCGCGTGCGGGAGGGAGAGCGTGTAGCGAAAGCTTCTCCTAGTCCTGCCAGCCACCACACTCATGGGCGAAGGAGGGACGCAGCTTCATTGACTTATTGCTCCTGCCTTGGCGTGTATGACAGGTGGGCCCAACAGGTGGGTGGCCCACCTGTCATACAACCAAAGGCAGGTGCAGTTAAGGCACCGGAGCTTAGTCCGCGAGGGAGAGGGCGTTGTAGTAAGACTAGCCATAGTGGGAGTAACTTCAGCAGTAACATCAAGTCCAACTCAGCAAATTTGCTTATGTGGCAATGAGATAATGAGGAGAGTGGTAGTTTGAGTAACTTAGCTAGTTACTGTAACATCACATGTCCCAATGCAATATGAGTCTATAACCTAATAAATGAGGCTTTGCATGTTACCATACTTATGTTACTACCCACTATGAAGGTAGTAACATAGTCTAGGGATATGTGTATGTTACTAGCGTATGTACTTTTCATTGTGGCTAGTCTAACCATACTTCTCGTTGTTGTACGAGTTGACGCGACACATCAAAGCATTGCACTCGATATATTCCAATAATTTTTGTTTACCGATGCATTAATTACAACGCATGCCTGCATGTCGTGACTCTCCTTTTGGTACTTGCATGTCTTGATTTAATGCACCTTGAAGTAGTATGAATATGTGACGGGAAAGCTATGTAATGCCCCGGCCCTAAAGCGAGGGATGGTTGTGCACAAGGAGGGTGAGATCATGCAGACATAACAGGACCCGACGATGGAGCTCTCTATGGTCTCGATGGACCTCACCTTGCTCCACTGCCCCTTGTGCCTCTGCCCCCTCCAGTGTATCAGCTTCGAATACACCTCGTCCGTTTGGCTGATCGAGCAAGGTGCAGGTTTCTTGATTGATGTGTTGTTCGATTGATTTGTGTAGTGCAAGGGAGGGCACCTGGTCTACGCAGAGTACCGCGTCGAGCGCCCCGGGAACCAGCAGTAGTGCCAGAAGTGCGAGCGCGGCAGTGGCTTCGACGTGCGGAACACGGCGGTGGATGCCATCCTCTCCTCGGTGAGAGTGGAGTGCCCGCATGAAGGTTGTGGGCTCTACTTCACTTACCACAAGCTCGCAGATCACCAAAGCGTGTGTCTGCTCGCGCCCTGCAAATGCCCCGTGCCCGTTTGCGCCTACGAAGGCCTGCCGCCCGTTCTCTCCCACCACATCAGCACCGTCCATCCCATGCCCGTGCACAGGATCCAGTACGGCAAGGTGCTCCAGCTGCAAGTGCCACTGTTGAAGCCACGGCTCTTGCTATTCGCGGAGGAGGACGGCTGCTCGTTTTTCTTGGTCGACGGCGTGCTCGTCATCGGCGCTCCTATCGTCCTGTCGGTCGTCTGCATCAGAGAGGGGGCGTTCCCACTGCCGCACTACGTGGCCAAGCTGTGGGCGAACGGCCCGCCGGGGGAGCCCAAAGGTAGGACCGACGCCGTCAAGGTGGAAATGAAGGTGACAAGCAGCAAGGATCCCAGCGACGTCGTCATGCAGGAGCTGACCTTCTTCACTGTTTCTCCCAAGCTGGTGGCC
Source organism: Triticum urartu (assembly GCF_056163025.1). Lineage (NCBI taxonomy): Eukaryota > Viridiplantae > Streptophyta > Magnoliopsida > Poales > Poaceae > Triticum > Triticum urartu. Next base: position 241,604,792 of record NC_141873.1, on the reverse strand, counting down.
GGGGCTAAGCTGGTGTCCCTCCAAATTCAGATTGACAAGCTCATGTCCTAAATGATTCTATAGTGCCTTCTGTTTATCTTAGTAATATGCTAACATAGGGGTTAGCTTGATCTACTTTAGCTTAAGAGATATTGGGTTTTGGTGGCAATGCAACAATTACTTCGACATCAGATCAGCAGTTAAAGTAATTTCCAATAGGCGAACAGATATTTTGCGTCTGTTGGATATAAAGATCCTTTGGGTAAGAAGTATAACGCCAACAGCTTATATGCTTGTTTGTTCAGGAAGTTTTGCATACTTGTGCGAGTTGACACGACACATCAATGTAGTAGTAGTACTACTAGTAGTACTCCCTCCGATCCTAATTTCTCTGTGCATAAGTCGAGGCGCAGATACCAAGGAGGGCCTGGTTGTGTCTATACTTGGACAACTCACCCGACTGCGCACCAGGTAGAGGAAGCTCGTGTCGTGTTGGTGCCGTGTGCGGCCCGCACATTAACCAAAACCTCGTGCCTCCAGCTTAGCCTCCGCGTTTATACTTCTCAATCTCAAGGCCAAGGAGCAATGTGAAACCTATGATAGACCCAATCAGATGGTTGAGAACACTACAATTAGTAGCCACAGATGCGTGTGTGAGAGAGGACGAGTGCATGCATGCACCTCTTCTCTTCATGTATAATGTACTAAAATCAGAGTACAAGTGTATGTGGGTGGCATCGACCTAGGGAGCTAGAGATGGTGCGTGCAGAAGTCCGGAGAGATAGGTCTAATGCGTTTGAAAAAAATACTAGTCTATAGCTTGCCATGAGGCTATTCGTGTCGAACGCCCCAATAACCGTAAGATATGTATCTGACAGTGCTAGTTATTGCACGTACACAGCACTAGAAAAAGAATTACCATGGCATATGCTACACCATGACCGAGAACACGTGCCCACGTTATGCCATCCAGGGAAGTGTCGCACTTCGAAACTAGAACCGTCAATAAATTTTGAGCTTGCGTCTCGTCACATTGAAAACTACAAAAAAATTCCACCACTCGACATCTACCTTGGTTGGTGAGATTTGTGAATTGAGCCCTACAAGCCGGAAAGGAGGTAGTACTACCATGCTGTATTTAATTGCAAACATGTTCACACTGATCACAACCTAAACGGTTTCCCACTTAGGAGTGTATTAGTAATCGGTTATAAATACTATTTATGCCAAGATGAGTGAACATTCCTCCTCAACTCCTCATCCACAAAAACAAACAAGTCATTCAGCATCCTTCCCTTGCGTCTGCCATGGCCAGCGTGAGTTCTGGGTCGAGAGATTACCACCAGGGAGAGGCGAGCATGGGAGCGGAAGCACGAGAGATGTCCCGCCTCGCCGCAAAAGCAGCCGACATGCCCCGCCGTGCGGAAGTAGCAGCACAGAGGTCCTGCCGCACCGCGAAGCAGCACGGAGGTCCCGCCGCGCCGCAGCGGCCTAGGAAAATGTCTCGCGGGCAGGCGACGACTCTTACAGGCGCATGCATGTGATCGTCCATAGTCGAATGGTTCAGATCTCCGGCTGGGCGAGGTTGTAGGACAACATGAAAGCCTCGTTTGAACAGGCTACCAGTGTCATCCGACAACTAAGGGAGGGCAATGAGAGACTCCGGGCCGAGCGCTACCTACTGAGGGAGAAGATCGTCCGAAGTGCAGAGTAGTAGGAGGAGACCAGTGCCTTGTTGAAGAGGACCGGCGTCATCGTCAAGAAACTTATGGATGAGAATGACATGCTCCGCGTCGAGCGCCAAAGGCTAATGGAGGAATCCATGGATGCTCTCATGCAGCATCTTGAGGACACGACAGAGCTCATCGCCGCTCGCCGTGGAGACTAGTCCCCGCGGCCTGCAGCAATGTATCAAGAAAGTAGAGATCAGTGAGCCGGATTGTTGTCTTCCTTCTTCTTTTGCCCTTGTGTATTTTGGGCGTAGCCGCATGTGGCTTTTTAATTATCTTCTTAATTATGTAAGACGATTATTATCCACTGTCGTCGTCCTTATATATTCATCAGTCTTGCTATAAGTCGCAGTAGATGCTATATAGGTCCGTCGGATCTTATATCAAGATCCGTGCAAAAAAATTCAGATTTTCTTTTTTCACTCTTAAATCTCAGTCGAGTGAGACATAGGCCCTATTTGGTTTCACGAGTTAGAGTTAGATTGGGTTAGCTTGGACTCAACTAACCCAAAAATATCCAAACAGGAGGGTTAGTTTGGGTTAGATGCATCTAACCCACCCAAAAGGTCCTTATTTGGGTTAGTTCTCTTTGGGACCACTAAAAACACCTTTTTCTCACACTCTCTCCGCAGCAGATCCCTTCCCACTTTCTCTAAGCTTCTCGTCCTCTCCCTCCCTCCCTCTCACACAGCCCCTAAAGGCGCCTCGCCATATTTGCGCTCCCGTCTGCCGCCGGTAAGCAGCCCCGCCCTATCGTCCCATTCCAATCCCCTCGTCTTCCGTGGCCCGTCCGCCCGCCGGTAAGCAGTCGCGGCTCCTTGCGTGGCCCATCCCCATCGGCCTCGGCCAGTGCAACTCCTTGCACTGGGACGGCTGATTCGGTCGGTGGGCTGCACGAGAGGTCAGCCTGGCTCCTTGCCGGGCGCGTCCCCGTCTGCCTTGGCCAGGGCTCACTCCGCCAAATCCGGGAGGAAATAGGGTCCAAAGTAACCAAATGATTGAGAAAGAGCATTTATTGGCAATCTAACCCTGCTATCCAAATACCTCTTTGGTTAGAGTTAGTTCAGACTTGGTTCAGGGTTAGAATCTAACTCTAACCTCTAACTGAGTTAGAGTATCCAAACAGGGCCATAGCCATGCCATTAAACAGAGGCTCGGGCGCCATTAATGGAGACCTTGGGAGAGAGGTGGACGGCAGATGGAGGTCAGGGCTCTCCTTTCGATAAGCACGCGCAGGGGTCTGATTGCATGCCTCCCGTACACAAATAGCTACCCTGCACGGTGCTTCCTAGCTAATAAAAAAAGGGACGCGTGGAGGCACGTACATGGTAAATAGAACGTCCATGGTTTCAATAATACTTGTGTTTCCGATTGTAACGTGACATCACTTGTTCCAAAATGACTTTGTTGATTGTTAATGTGTCTGCCTTCGCAAATCAGACGGCAAAATTACAACAACATGTTGGTGCCATGTCATGACACCAAGCGAATTTTCATGATTTTCCTACGTGTTTTGGATTTATAGGAATTAAAAAACCAAGTTTATCAATCTTTCCAGCCGAGCCACGACGCACAGATGTTTGAATTGCATTCCTATTTCTTGCATGTGACCTAGAAATTTACCCAAGGACACACATGTGATTTTTCAACCAACATTGGTGCACTGGAGCATGTGCTTGTATTTAAAATTTGAATTATGCACAGAAAGGTGACACGTTCCCTCTCAGAACCACGAGCCTTCTTGAGAGAAGCTCCGGTTTGCAAGAAGCTTACACCAAACGTGTTCCTATTCGGCCAATTTTTTACCACAGCATGGTAGTACCATGACATGACACCATGCAAACTTTCATGATTTTCAGGCATGTTTTGGATTTACGAGAATTTAAAACCAAGTTTCTCAATGTTCTCGGCCGAGTCACGATGCCCAAATGTTTGAATTTCATTCCCATTTCTTGCATGGGACCTAGAAATTCACCGAAGGACATACATGTGATTTTTCAACCAACTTTGGTGCACGGGACCATGTGCTTGTAGTTCAAATTTGAATTATGCACATTAAATGACCAGAAACTCAATTAATGTATAAACAAGGCCAAACGAACCCGGAATAATTCCAAAATTTAACAGGGCACTCATATAGTTCTCTGTTGCCTCTGTAAAGAAAATTAGGGGGGAGGCATCATATATCGTTTCGCACACAAAGGTGACACGTTCCCTCTCGGAACCACGAGGCTTGTTGAGAGAGTCTCCGGTTTTGCAAGAAGCTTATACCAAAGCCTATCCCAATTCAGCCAAAAAATTTAAATATGAAAATAGGGTTTAGATTATCCTGAACATCTTGCTACCTAGACCAATATACTCTGATTTGAATTCAACGTAAAATGGATTCAAATATTTTAATTGGAGATTGTATGGTACATGTAGTTCATAGTGAAATATGATTACTACTATATGCATGTTTTTTTGTTATCAACATAATATTTAAATGATTGTATAACTTGACAATGATCGTATTCAAATAAGGAAAATTGATTCAAATTTAGTCCATATGCTAGATGATAATATATATGTTCATCGGGTGGAATAAAATGTTCATATATGATGGAAGATCAAAATGTAGGACTACATCCATTATAAACAGCAAGGTCATCTAACGATATATTCGAATTCAACATAACATGGTTTCAAAAATTGAAATTTGAGATCCTGGCATTTGTAATCGTATGGAAAGGTACATGACTCTTTCTTTTGGTGGGAATTGATTTGTTTTTTGTTATTGTTGAGGGAAGTGCGAATCGATTTGGTACTATACAGGGTAATCCTGTTCTCCCGATTTTTTTTACATTTTTCTTGTAGTTTTTTCAATAGCAATATAGTAAAAGGGGACATGACTCACTTGTATCTTGTATGAATTGTTTTTTTGTACATGTTAAGTTTGTTTTGCCGAACAAGGAATGCACACCTTGTTATCCCAAAATTTTCAAGCTCGAGTATCTTTTGTCTCATCTACTTTGAAACTCCCGCCTCTTCAACCCGCGAAGCGCCTTGTTATCCCGAAATTTTGACGCGTGCGAAAACTCCCTCCTCATCCGAAATTGGTCCCGCAGCCTAGACATGCGAAATCCCCCTTCTAACTCTCAGCCGGAAATACCGGCTCGACGTCGTAGTGTCAAAACCGGTGGGGGTACGCTGGTAACTTACCCTACATTTCGGACAAGCGCCTCCCTAAGCCATGGCTGCCCCCTACCTTCCCCTTCGTCCCCCCATTCGTACACCGAGGCCGCCAAAACCTGCGAAACCCCACGCTCCTCCATCGGCCTCCCGGCCGCCGCCCAACCGGAGACTCTTCCCCGACGACGTCGTCCACCGCAACAGCTCGTCGTCCCTCATCCACCACACCGGATGAGGATCCGTCGTTGATCTCGTCATCCCGCTGGATCAGCCGCCACGTGCTCCACCTCAAAGGAACTGCCCTGACGTTCGCCTCATCTATCGCGCAACCTCCATCCCCACAGTGTCGTCTTGACCTGCCCCACTAGAACCGCAACACCCTCACCAATTCATCCGATGAAGCCGAGGCCAACTCGGCGCCACCAAGGAGGTTTTGCACTCACCGCTGCATTTTATCTTTTATCCGATCTCATGGGGCTGCCGGTGCTCGATACCAAGCAGCCATGGCGGGTCTCCATCGATGGCACCGTCACTGGCCACTTCATCCACGGTGTCTCTCCCCCATGTCGTTGCTTCCTCGGTGGCGAGTTCCACACTAGCACTAGCTGTAGCTTCTCTGGCTGTCGCTCGTGCTGCTACTCTATTCTTGTTGTCGGTCGCGCTGCTGCACTGCTCTTGCTTTCGTTCGTGCTGCTGCTCCGCTCTGCTATTGCTGTCGGTCGCACTGCTGCTCCGCTCTTTCTCTCGTTTGCGCTGCTGCTCTGCTCTTGCTCTCGCTCACGCTGCTGTTGCATGACCTCCGGCATCTACAGGAGTTGCTGCTATAGCACTCGCTCACGGTGTTGCTGCACGACTTGCTCTCTGCTAGTGCGTTCCCTGCTTGAGCATGTGCTGATTTAGATCACTGCTTCCCTGCTACTAGTGCTCGAACGCCCTAAACATCTATTGAATGCTCTGCTACTAGTTCAATCAGTTTCGACAGTAAAACTCAGTTTCGACTGTAAAGTTCAGTTTCTTTAGTTAAGTTCAGAGTGAACAGTATTTACAACATCTTTCGGAGCGGCCATGGCGCGGCTGATGCGTTTGACATCTAGCACTTTTTGGTGATGTATTTTACATCATCTATTGCAGATGATATTAGAGTCCCACTTCAGATTAATGTTGTCTGTCTTCTCTTGCCTCAGCCTCGCCGCCATACACCTCACCGGAGCTGCTCCAACGACGGAACTGTCCATCACAGCGGAGCAGTACCCTCGGCGCCATTTCCAGAGGCCTTAAATCTTCTTCCCCACCTCCGACAGTCACACCAGCATCACCATCCTCCACGTCCGACCAAATGATGCTGAGGTCGACAAGGCTATGCCAAAGAGGTTGTACACTCGTCGCACCACTTTGTTTATTCATGCATTCGGTTAGAAGGAGTGGAGCAAAGCAAAACAGGAGGATTTTTTCCTTTGGTGTCTCCTTCAAAGAAAAAAACGTAGGAATTTTAACATCCACTTGGACGTCCTTTTGAAATTAATATGCGTGAAGAACAGGACTAATTGCATTACTGGCATAATAAGATTCTTATTTTTTCATTTTCACGTGGTTTGACTTTAATTTGACCATGTTTCTCCATTCATGTGTTCCTCCAATTCATGTGAACCAAACACCCAGGTTGATAGAAATCCTATGTTTCCAAATGCTCTGTTTCGCACGTGCATTCCTATCCTATTCCTGTGTTTTTCTTGTCCCTGCATTTATAGAATCCTCCAATTCTAAGGAGCCCTTACATATGTACTTCATTTTCAGATAGGCGTCAAAGAAAACTTTGTGTGTTATGTCATGCTCCTGTTGTGCCGTCATCCACCCCACCTGAGGTGCACCATCGACAGAAGCGTTCACTGCAGTAGAGATTCCCCCTGCAGACTTTCTTTTGCCGCCTCAGATCATCTTCCCCATTGCCGGCAGCCATGCCAACTGCATTACCATCATCGACTGAGCAGATGAACCTGAGGACTACATAGTTCCGGAAGAGAGGTTGCAGTCTTTTGTGTTTGCTTATGTTATACATCGGTTATTATTACCTGCTACTTTATCATTCAAACTTGATTTTTAAAATGCCCATGGGTCTCATATCGAGGCAGCAACAAATATTATATTTCTACTATCTGGTTCATCTGGGGTCTTCTATGTGGTTCATGTTGGGTGGGAAACAAACAGTAGATGATCCATTGTCTATCTTTTTGAACTGAAGCTTGATGTCGCTTGAAGCTACGTCGGTATTTCCCCAAAGAGGAAGGGATGATGTAGCACAGTGGCGGTAGGTATTTCCCTCATATATGAAACCAATGTGATGTAGTGTGGAACACTAGATGGCCGATCTTTCATTAAAGGAGTGGATCCCGTGAGGAACACGAAGAACACGAGGGGAAACACGAGGGGAAATCATAAAGGGGAACCCAAGAGGGACACTCAAACCAACAAGTATGATCACACATGTGCTAGATCCATGAACACAAAGGGAGATACATGATCCACGATCAACAAGGGACGATACACGGTAATCGGTTCTTCTCCAAAGGAGGTCTTGATGGGGCCACCCAAGAGGGGTTCTTGAATCCAAGGGGATCTTCTCTGAAGAGAGGCCACGGTCTCTCTCGTGGAGTAGATCCGATATGGATGAGCGAGGCTCTATCTCTCAAATGAGCTATCACAACGCTAACCCCAAAACATAGGTAGGAGAAGAGTATATATAGTCTAGGTGGGCGAAGGGGTACACGGGACTCGGGCCCTTACACTGTGCGCAGACAGGGGAGGCCAGGCGTCCCGGCGTCGGGTCGGATGTCCGGGCTTTCACGACGGGCCGGATGTCCAGGCTGGAGGCGCTAGCCTTGTTGCTCTCTGGATAGGTGGTGTCCGGATATCCGGGAGGAGGCCGGATTTCGGGAGCTCGGGAAGGGCTAGATGTCCGGGCTAGAGGGGCCGGATGTCCGAGGCTTGTAGATGATTGGCGGTTGTGCAGCTGTGGTGGACGACGCTTCAGGGGTCGGATGTTCGGGGTCGTGGTCGGATTTCCGGGGCCTGGGAGGTGTTCTTGACTCCTTCCGTTGGTTCTCTTCATCTGTGAGCTTGGGGACTTGTTCATCTTCACGTGCATCTTCGGGGGGGTCCTCTTGGTACCTTGGTCTCGAGAGCTATTGATGCGAAGCATCCCAAGGTCATCCCCATGGACCTACCATCATCTCACCTAGTGCCTAGTGGACCCATGACACGAGCACGTGCAAGATCTCTCGAAACCGAGGTGACATCTCTCCTCTCACATTTCCACTTTGATGCACATGAGACATGGCTACTACCTCAAATGGAGACATTGTGCATACTCAGGTATCAAGGAGCTGGCCATGAAGAAGCTAACGAGCAAGGAGGATCAAAAGAGGAAGATGGACGTGAAGACGGAGAAGAAGGAGAGCTGCAGAAGAAGTCCCAGCCACCGGACGACCGGTCGGGACCGGACATCTGGCGCCTAAAGCCCCAGCTGAGCTACAGCGAGAGGACGTCCGGCCCCTGCCGGAATTCGGGTTCCGGCAGACCCTTGAGGTTCGAACACTGGGGTGCGCGCGGAGATCTCTCCCCTACCGATCTACGTCCAATCTCCTCGCATGATCTAAGCTGGCAACCATGAACAACACAAGGGACACAAGGTTTATACTGGTTCGGGCCACCGTTGTGGTGTAATACCCTACTCCATTGTGTGGTGTGGTGGATTGCCTCAGGAGCTAATGATGAATAGTACAAGGGAAGAACAGCCTCGCGAGAGGTGTTCTTGAGCTGGTGTGATGAACTGTTTGGGTGAGTTCAATCGCCTCTCTCTCTCTCTATCTCTCTTTTTCGGTCCCTTCCTCTCCGCTCTCTACTCTGTGGTGGCTAGCTCTATTTATAGAGGCCCTGGGCCTCTCCCCAAAAAATGAGCGGGAAGGGCGCCAACAATTGGCCATTTTGAAGGGGAACATCTAGTACAAGTTATCCTGACCAAAGGTGGTCTTCGGCTGCCAAAAGCACTGGTGATGACGCCGTCTTGGGCTCCATGGTGACCTTCGTCCTGTCGCTATGTTGGTCTTGGTCTCGTTGCACCGGAATGGTAACCTTTGCCCGGTGCCTTGGCTTGTGCTTGCCCCCTTTGCACCAAAGGGGAAACAAGGACACTACGCAGGCCGGTGCCCGCCTGGCGCCCGCCTTGTCTCGATCGTCATGGCTTGCGTCACGGCCTCCTCGTGAGGTACCCCTGCCTTGATCTCTCCACCTCCTTGCGAGCCTGCCTGATGAGGCTGCCTTTGAGGAAGCTTCTGGTCATCTGCCCCGCGAGGGTCTTGAGCTTGAACTGATGAAGATGGGCCGCGCTGGGCCCCCACTTGAGCCACGCCGCAGGCAGGCAAGTCTGGGGACCCCCGTTCCCAGAACGCCGACAGTAGCCCCCGGGCCCAAGGCGCGCCCGGGCTTGGCCTAGCAAGGAAACGAATGGGCAAGCGTGAAGCGCCGCGGGCCCCCAACAGCCTGCAGCCTTGGGCGCCGCGTGGTAAATGATTGGACGTGGGTGTATGTGCTTCCCCACGACGCCTTGCTGTGCGCCCGGCTAAGCGGACCCGCAGTTGCACACAGTTGTTCCTCCTTTCCGCTGCTCGCCTACCTTCTACCTTTCCTTCCTCTTCGAGCTCCAGCCTCCGCCGCCAACCCGGCTCGAGTTCTTCCCTCTCTTCACCGCCATCGCGGCGATGAAGAAAGGAAGGGGAAAGAAGCCCGCGCCTTCGCTCCGCACACCTCCGACGGCGGCCCCCGCCGTTTCTCGGTCAATCATACTCAATCCAGAAGCCTTGAACAAGGTTCGCTCCGCCCTTGCCACGATCTTCGACGAGTGCGGCAGGACCATAGTCTGGCCTGCATCCGATGCCTCCCTTGATAGGATCGTCATGGAGGTCCGATTCTTCGTCGATGCCCTATGGGCGGGTCTGGTTCCCCCCTTTTCCGCCATCTTCAATGCAGTGCTCTCCCATTATCAGATCCGTATGATGCACCTCGGGCCGGAGTCCATTACCCTTCTGGCTGTCTTTGCTTTTTTTTGTGAGGCGATGATAGGCATTCCTCCTTCCATTACACTGTTGCGCCACTTCTTTTCCTTGCACCTGAGCGACCCCACTCAGTGCTCAGGGTGCGTGAGCTTCTTCGCCGTGCCAGAGACGGCCGCTTCAGGGATCGACTTCAGCCTTCCTTCTCCTGAGGCTAGGTTCAGAGAGCGGTGGCTGTACGTGGACGTCGGAGTGCCCAATCCTCTGCTCTCGCACCCGACCTCGCCTGCTGTTCCCCACGCGGGTTGGGATCATGAGGTGCTCGCGAGCCCCCAGCTCGCCCTCGTCTGGCGCCGCTTCCAGAGTTTGAGGGCGCTCAATGTGACAGCACCCAAGGTGGTGAAGGAGTTCCTCCAATGTCGCATTGCTCCTCTCCAGCGCCACTCTCACCGGATGTGGGACTTTGCGGGGCACAGAGACCGCATGCGGCTTCAGGAGGAGGACTTGGCGCCTGAAGCGCTACGGACGATGCTCAGGGTCTTGACCGGCGATCCTTCCCCAGGCAGCCTTTGGAGTAATGGTGTCCTCTTGAATCTTTGCTCCGGTAGGGCCGATTTTGTGAGGCAGATGCCCAGTTTCGACGAGTGGGGACTGCGCCCGGCTGGCTTCATGGGGCCTCACAAGAACCCAGCCGCCGTGGTTGCTTCCCCTGCCGCTCATAGCGGTCCTTCCTCGGGCGACAGGGCGGGGAGATGAGAATCGGCGGGAGTTGAGGCGACCGATGTCGAGGTGTCGGCGCCGCGAGAAGCCTCGAAGGCGGCGTCTCCCGAGGCCTGCCCTGCAGCGGCTGCAGGTGCGGAGTCGCAGCCTATGGTTCCTGCAGCCGGGGCTCCCGAGCCCCTAGCCGTTCCTCGCGAGGCGACGCTTGACGGTGCCCCCCAGGCTGACTCCTCCAGCACTGATCATCTTGACGCTTCTTCCGCACCAGAGGCCGACCCCTGCGCCGAGCGCCTAGGTCGGTTCCGCATAGACTTCGAGGCCCTCCGCAAGAGGAAGGAGGCCTTGGGTGGCAACAACCGCCCTTGCCGCTTGTTGAAGCGCAGGAAGTACTTTGCCATGGACGAGTAAGTCTTCTTCTTTCCTTGCTCATTTACTTTGCTATCCCTGCGACTGATTATGGCCCTTTCAGGCCCTGCCCTGCGAAACTCACCGAGTCAGCCCGGGAGCCATCCCCCAAGCTTCGCCTTCTCTGCTGGCCCTGGGCTCGCCGAGCTCGAGTGGCACCCCTGCTGTCGGACCGGTTGGTGGAGTGGTCCGTTCCATAGGGCACCTCGAGCCTGCGCGCCCGCTGTCCTTTCTTCATGAGTCCTCCTGGGGCACATCCGGCTTGCCCCGCGTTCCTCCTCTGATCATAGATGGTGAATGGCTGAAGTCTGTCTTTGGCTCCTCCTCCGTGGGTGGACCGATGCCAGGCCGGATTCCCGGAGAGGTCCGTTCGGCGATGGCTAGGGCGCCAGCCCCCAGCTCCGCGTCGGGAGGGGGCTTGCCGCCTCGGGGCCCTCCGCATGCTCCGGTGGAAGAGGGTGATGCGGATGACGTGCTCAGGCGCATCCGGGAGTGATGTGCCCTTCGCGAAGAGTTCCTCCGGAGGGCGGCGGATGCAGTGAGCCGGATCGGGGCAGAGCTTGCTGACGAGGATGCGCGCCTCGAGGCCGAAGGCTTGCACCTTGCTGAGAAGAGGTGCAAACTAAAGGTAGCCATCGCCCTCGCGCGTCACCAACGTGATCTCGAAAACGCGAAGTGTTGGGGATATTACTACTGGGCGTAAACCGGCCTATCTGGGCCGGGTTAACTTCATCGGTAGTTAATTATGTTAAAGCCCAATAAGGCAGACGAGAGCTCAAGGCCCATAGTCGGTTCAATGCCTGTAGCCGTAAACCGGCGTTGGTATTTAACTTGTATTATAAGTTAGGAATAAGTAGAGACCAAACCGGACACATCTATGAGCCGGTATTGGGACTCTGTGAACCGACGGGCGTCACCCGTGTATATAAGGGGAAGACCCGGCGGCGGTTCAAGGACAACAGACAACAACTCGAGACTTAGGCTAAGCTTGTTTCCTCCCTAGTCATCGAAACCCCATCAATTCCATCACAACTAGACGTAGGCTTTTACCTTCATTGAAGGGGCCGAACTAGTATAAACTCTCTTGCGTCCCAGTGTCCGCTTTAACCCCTTCAAGCTAACCCGTTGCGATGGCTCCACGACTAAGTCCTTTCTCTAGGACATCTGCCGTGACAAAACCATGACAGTTGGCGCCCACCGTGGGGCTATCGCACGATGGTTTCAAGTTCTTGGAGGGCCGCTTTGAAGGACTCGAGGGCTACGGTGTGGGCCGGATGACTAAGAGTCATCGCAGCAAGCTCTACATTGATGATGCAGGCTGGGGCCCCGAGGCCGGCTCAGTTGAGTACGGGTACCGGGTCCCCTTTGGTGGCATACGCGTTTTCATCGGCAAGATCGGTGAACCGGGCCCTGAGACGGACATCTGCACCGACCTCGTCGAAACGGCTCAGCGTGCGCGGTCCGCCCGGGTTAAACCAGTCGTGAAGCGTGCCTTCGTCGGAGTCATCCATGGAGGAAGTTACGAGGATGGATCGGAATCTCGCGGCGAGACCGTCGTTTATTCCGGCGACGAGTCATCAACCGAAGAAACCGAATCTCTATATCAGCTACAAGATGGCCGGATTGGGGGCTGTTCTAATGGCGACAGTATTCCGGACTCCTCTGATCTACCCAACCGAGTTGGAATATTCATGGCCGGCACACAAGCAGCGCTTCATTCTTCGACCGTTGCGCCAATGACCTCCGGTTCAGTAGCGGCGACGGCTGCCGGGGCAGGAAGCTATGTACGCCCGCCGGCTCAAGTTCTATCAGATCTATTTGATGCATTGGCCGCGCTTATGGCAGAAGCTAACCCGGCGGATCAGGACATCCACAACGCGGAGATTGCAAAGGTGAAGGAACAAATCACCCAGGCCAAGGCAGACCTGGCAGCTGAGAACGCCAGGATGACCACAAAGCGGGCCGCTTTAGACGCACAAGCCTACAGGCTCATGTTGGACCAGAACGCGTCGCATGAAGTCATGAGGAGGAAGTACCGGTCCCGTTTGCCTTCGGTCTTCGAGGCTAGAGACCTTTTCAACACCCCAGGAGCAGGAACCATTAACCCACTGGAGGGAAACCGGGCGGAAGCTCCTGGGACTGGCGCACCGGTTCATCCCCGTCTGATGGATCTGCCTCGTTAAAACACTGTTATACCTCAGGCTATTTCAACACCTCCGGGTCACTACTCCAACCCGATGGACAATCTCGTTGCCGCTGCTGCACGGCAGGAGGCCATTCCAATTGAAGGTGACTCGCCGCAGGCGGTAGAGACGCGATGGGTCAAAGAGCTTCTTAGGACAGCTTTGGTCCAACAGGAAGCATACTCGTACAGCCGCGACCGGATCCACTCGACCCCCCCCCCCCGTCCAAGCCGGAGCTATAGCAGGCGTATGGATGAACCGGCAGTATCAAGTAATGAATGACATGGAGCACCCCGCGGCAACAACCCGGCGGGTGGTGCCGATAACGCTCAGGAAGTGGTGGACTGGGCCCGAGCGCGCAGGGAGGCCGAGTTAGCTGCACAGTATCAGGCTCGGCAGCTTACGCCAGTTCGTCCAACTATCTCGATCGAACCTGGTGTTACTTCTAGTTCTTTGGGGGTACCTTGCCTTGTCCCCGCTTTACGCAATGTGCGCCTGCCCAAGGATTTCAAAGGCCCACGCAAGGTACCAAATTACATGGCGGATCAACCTCCAGAGACATGGGTGGAGAGCTATGAGATGGCCATGGAAATGCTTGATGTGGATGATGTGGCATGTGCGAAGTACTTCACCATGATGCTCGAAGGAACGGCCCGTACTTGGTTAAAAAGCTTACCGGCCAATTCTATTAGTTCATGGGACCAATTACGAGCCCGGTTTATCAGTAATTTCAAGGATACATGTAAGCAGCCTATGTCGATAGTGGACTTAGCTGCCTGTGTCCAGGAGGAAGGAGAATCGACGACTCATTGGGTGCGCCGGGTCTCGCAGGTTCTGCATTCATCAGACCGCATCAACGCTGACACCGCGGTTATAACCCTAGAAGGCAATTGCCGGTTTGGGCCCCTAAAGCTGAAATTAGGACGGATGAAGCGCCATTGCACTGGCATGGGGACCCTCATGGCTGCCTTGGTAAAGTATGCAGATTCTGATAGTACCAAGGATCCCGAGTCTGATGACGACAAGACCGGGAAGGGAAAGAAGAACAGCAACTCCAAAGGTCAACTGCACCACTCAGCAGGTAACGGCAACGGAGGCAAGCGTAAAGTGGATGGCAACATGGACTTCGTGGCTAATACTAACACGCAGGACAAGGGTCAGCGATGCAAGGGTAAACCGCCGAATCACAGTGGAGCGCCTAACCCTAACCCGGACCGCTTAAATTATCTATTGAACCAGCCCTGTCCTAAGCATGGGATGAAGGAGGTGCCAACAAACCACCTTTGGAAGGATTGCTTCATTATGCAGGAGTTCAAGAATTCTAATGCGTTCCGGTATGATCACGGCTCCGGCGGTGGCTCAGGATCCGGGCCGGGTTACGGTGGAGGAAATTCCGGTTCAGGATTTAATGGTAATCCGGGCAGACATAACAATCAAAATAGTCAGAACAACCAGGGTGGTTACAACCAGCAGCAACAACAGTCGGGTTACCAGAGCAACCCAAAGCAATTGAATAGTGGGCAGTACCATGTCTTCACCACTAGTTTGGACAAGCGAGACCGGAAGGTTCAGAGGCGGGCAGTCAACTCTGTTGAACTGGCCATGCCCCGTTATCTACGCTAGTCTGAACAGCCAATCATATGGAGCAGAGAAGATCACCCTCCCCAGGTTGATAATCCGGGTCAGTTGGCTCTGGTGGTGGTGCCTCGGGTGGGAGGTTACAAGTTCACCAAGGTGCTCATGGATGGGGGGAGCAGCATTAATATCTTGTACTATGAGACCTTCCGTCGTATGGGACTAACAGATAAAAATCTCAAACCGTCCAATACGGTGTTCCACGGTGTGGTACCTGGCAAGTCAGCATATCCTGTTGGTAAGATAGCTCTGGAAGTGGCCTTTGGAGATGATCATGATTCCAGGTCGGAAACATTGACGTTTGAAGTGGTGAAAATCCAAAGTCCATATCACGCCCTGTTTGGGCGACCGGCCTACGCCAAGTTTATGGCATGACCCTGTTATGTGTATTTGCAGCTCAAGATGCCGGGTCACAAGGGGACAATAACGGTTCACGGAAGCCGTAAAATCGCTTTGGAGTGCGAGGAAGGAGATGCGGCCTACGCAGAGTCGGTTTGTGCCACCGAGGAGCTGAAGTATTATAAGGACAATGTTGATCCGGCGGACATGACTCCATTAAAGAAGCCAACTACAGAGCATGATCCGGCCCTGAAGTTCAAATCGGCAGCTGAAACTAAGCTTGTTGACATCGTGCCTGGCGATTCGTCCAAGCAGTTCAGCATCAGTGCCAACTTGGATCCGAAATAGGAAAGCGCGCTCATCGAGTTCATCCGTGAGAATCGGGACATTTTTGCATGGAAGCCCTCTGACATGCCAGGTGTACCGAGGCAACTCGCTAAGCACACCCTTAATGTGGATCCTAAATCCAAACCGGTGAAACAGTTCCTCCGCCGGTTTAACGAAGAAAGACGCAAGGCGATTGGAGAAGAGGTATCCAGGATCTTAGCAGCTGGCTTTATTCTTGAAGTTTTCCACCCTGAGTGGCTTGCCAATCCGGTGCTGGTCCTTAAGAAAAACAGCACCTGGCGCATGTGTGTGGATTACACAGATCTTAATAAGGCTTGTCCAGCAGATCCCTTTGCCCTCCCCCGTATTGATCAAATTATTGATGCTATGGCGGGTTGTGAGCGTTTTAGTTTTTTGGATGCATATTCCAGATATCATCAGATCAAAATGGCAGTTAAGGACCAGGAGAAGACGACATTCATAACTCCCTTTGGAGCCTTCTGCTATGTGTCTATGCCCTTTGGGCTCAAGAGTGCCCAGGCAACTTATCAACGGTGTGTACAAAATTGTCTTCACAAGCAGATAGGCCGTAATGTACATGCTTACGTGGATGATATCATGGTCAAATCAAGGGAGGAGACTCTGGTTGATGACTTGAAGGAAACCTTTGATAACCTGAGGACGTACAAGATGATGCTTAATCCGGCCAAATGTGTCTTTGGTGTACCGGCAGGGAAGTTATTGGGTTTTCTGGGGTCCAACAGGGGAATCGAGGCTAATCCAGAGAAGATCACAGCCATCACCTCCCTGGCTAAACCGAAGTGTATCAACGATGTTCAACGCCTGGCAGGCCGGATTGCCGCGTTAAGCCGGTTTATCAGCCGCCTTGGTGAGAAGGCAATCCCTTTGTATCATATGTTGAAGAAGACGGGTCAATTCGTCTGGAGTTCTGCTGCTAACAAAGCATTTGAGGAGTTAAAGCGGCAATTGGCCAATCCGCCTGTGCTCGCCGCTCCCATGGACAAGGAGCCATTGCTACTGTATGTTGCTGCTAATGCTCGTGCGGTCAATGTGGCTATTGTGGTGGAGCGAAAAGAGGCAGGCAAGGAGCATCCGGTTCAGCGTCCGGTCTATTATATCAGCGAGGTAATCATTGAGTCCAAGCAAAGGTATCCGCATTGGCAGAAGCTGGTATATGGAGTTTTTATGGCAAGCCAGAAGCTCAAGCAATACTTTCAAGGGCACCCCATTACAGTGGTCAGTTCTGCTCCCTTGGGGGATATCATCCAGAACTGGGAAGCGACTGGCCGGATTGCTAAGTGGGATATAGAGCTTGGGCCGCACGGGTTGAAGTATGTGCCTCGGACGGCGGTTAAGTCTCAAGCACTTGTTGATTTCATCAATGATTGGACAGAACTGCAAGCACCTGAAGAAAAGCCGGATCACACATATTGGACCATCCATTTTGACGGATCTAGGCAATTGGAAGGCTCGGGGGCTGGAGTCGTATTAACTTCCCCACGAGGTGATAAGTTTTTTTACGTTCTCCGCTTAATGTTCCCTTGTACTAACAATGCAGCTGAGTATGAAGCCTTGCTCCATGGTCTCCGGATGGCTAAGGAGATGAATCTAAGTCGAGTTAAGTGCTTCGGTGACTCGGACCTCGTGGCTCAACAAGTATCTGGCACTTGGGACTCCAAGGACCCACTCATGGCAGCATATCGTCGTGAGGTGGATATTGTTGCAGGTCACTTTAAAGGCTATCAGGTGGACCACGTGGACCGACGGAAGAATGAAGCGGCGGATGCTTTAAGCCGGCTGGGCTCTCAGCGCAAGCCGGTCCTGCCCAATGTTTTTCTGGATGTGTTGCACAATCCGTCGGGCAAGCTCCCTGGTGAAGCGGATTTGGCTATTCCTGATCCGGAGGCTCAATTGGTAGCAGCTCTTCATGTCATTTCGGATTGGACGCTTCCTTACCTGGCATACATGAACCGGGGCGAGTTACCAGAGGATGAGACTCTGGCCCGATAGATAATCCGGCGGTCCAAGTCCATGACTATTGTCAATGGCGAGTTGCATCATTGCAGTGTATCAGGGGCGTTTCAACGTTGTGTGTCTCCTGAAGAAGGCTGTGAAATTTTGCGTGAGATCCACGAAGGAGATTGTGGTCACCACGCCGGTTCAAAATCTTTGGTGGCTAAAGCGTTTCGCCATGGCTTCTATTGGTTAACTGCTCATGCTGATGCGGAGGATCTTGTCAAACGATGTGACAGTTGCCAAAAGTTTTCAAGACGTGCTCATGTGCCGGCTCAAGAATTGAGAATGATTCCAATTACTTGGCCATTTGCGACTTGGGGGCTGGATATGGTTGGGCCTTTCAAAAGGTCCAAGGATAAGAAGACCCACCTCCTGGTGGTGGTTGACAAGTTTACAAAGTGGGTGGAGGCAGAACCTGTTAGCAAGTGTGATGCGGCCACGGCGGTTCAGTTCATTAAAAAGTGATTTTCCGGTTTGGCTTTCCACACAGTATCATCACAGATAATGGTACCAATTTATCCAAGGGTGCCATGAAGGAGTTCTGCGAGCGGGAGCACATCCGGCTTGACGTTACATCAATGGCACACCCACAGTCCAATGGTCAAGCAGAAAGGGCTAATCAAGAGATCTTGAAAGGCATCAAGCCCCGGCTTATGGTTCCTTTGCAGAGAACACCGGGTTGTTGGGTAGAAGAGTTACCATCTGTGTTATGGAGCATCAATACTACACCCAATAGATCAACAGGATATACACCGTTCTTCATGGTCTACGGAGCGGAGGCGGTTCTCCCCAGTGATATCCGTCATGACTCACCTCGTGTGGCGGCTTATGTTGAAGTGGACAACGAGACAGCACAGCAAGATGCTTTGGACCTGTTGGATGAAGAACGTGACATAGCAGCCGCCCGCTCGGCGATTTACCAACAGGATCTTCGTCGTTATCACAGTCGCCGAGTCAGAACCAGAACCTTTCAGGAAGGAGATTTGGTGCTTCGGCTCATCCAAGATCAGAATAATATGCATAAGCTGTCCCCACCTTGGGAGGGACCTTTCGTGGTCAGCAGGAATCTGCACAACGGGTCATACTATCTGATCGATATTCGAGAGCATAAAGACTCACGTACATCAGAGGAGGAGACCAACAGGCCGTGGAACATAGCTCATCTTCGGCCTTACTATACCTAATCCATTGGCTCTACTTATGTACATATTACGACGATGTATATATATATGATTAAATATAATAAACCGGAACCTCAGCTAAAGCGGGGTATCTATTCTTTTACATCATGTGTGGTTACACGGAGTTGTTCTAAAGTGGCCTCCGGTTTACCCCTTGAGTTAGCTTTTCAAAGCATCATGTTATATCACTTGGGGGCTTGGTCGTGTCCGAACCAATGCAACACCTCTTGATAGGCGAGAGCCACCACATCACTTGGGGACTTGGTCACGTCTGAACCAGTCACGCCTCTTGATCGGCCTAAGGCCACAGAATCACTTGGGGGCTTGGTCGAACCCGAACCATTGCCACGCCTCTTGAGTCGGCATAAATGCCACGGTTTCATTTGGGGACCTGCCTGACTTGAACAATAGCTACACCTATCGGGCGCTTGGTCGGGTCCGACCATGGTAACGCCATCTGATCGGCTCCAATAAAGCCTCTTTTTGCAAACGGTTTTATCATTGCCTTTGCTTCCCAATTTTCTTTAATAGATATTTTCTTTATTTTTGTTGCGTTTTTTAAACCGACAAAGTTTTAGGCCGGTTCAAACTGTCAATTGACGGAACACGGTCCATTTTTAATCCAGAGACTATTTGCCCGGTTTGATTTTTTATTAACATCCTATTACGGAGTAACACGGTGTTTTATTATAACCCGGCACGGTTTACACAGTAAACCGGCATTACATATATACAGGAGCTGCTATCTCCTCCAACGGTGTGGGTTTATAAACCTACGCTTCAAGATTGTCTAAGCCAACTTCATGCCCAACGATGGCAAGTATTATGTATCTCAAATATTTGATCATATGCTTAAATTTCAGATATTTTGATTTCATATATGCAGACATCATACTCCGCCTGACGGTACAACCGCGGTGGCACTTTAATATTTTTTATATTGCAGCAAATACTTTGGAAAGTTCATCACCCAAAGGAAGAACAAGTTGCAGTAATTATGCACGAAGGCATATCAAAATCAAGAGTATCGGCTAGCCTATTACAAGGCATCACGGTGCCCAAAATAAGATCATTGTTTTTTCAAAGGAGAGGCAGTTTAAACCGGCTTCCGGTTCATGCTTGGTCACCAGCCTGGCCTGATGGTTGTGCGTCATCCCGCGCCGCTTCAACTTCAGCTTCTCTATCCAGCGGCTGGAAATCAACAGTTGTCCAGTCGATTCCCATTAATGCTCGAAAGACAGCTTCATCATGGATCAGCGACGACAGTTCAATATCGGGAGCGTAAGTATGCTTACGGATTGGAGGGATAAGATTTTCCGCTTCAGGAGTTGGTGCAGCTACTCGCTTGTTTTGGTTATCATATCGGGCTTGATAATGAGACAAGTCTGCTTCTTCAACCAATTGACAAGCTAGCGGACGCACCTCCCAGTTTATTGCTCGTAGATCTGCTTCACTAAACTCTGACCTGTCTTCCTTCAAGCTGGGATAGCCCTGAGCTGCTTCAACAGGATCAAAATCTGGCACCCACGCTTTTGCCCGGATTAAGGCATTGATTGCACCGGTTCGAGCAGCAGATTTCTTCAGCTCTTCAACCCGGGCAGGAAGCATCGACAGTTTCTTCAGAGTGTCTTGAATCAAAGTGGGCGCCAAATTGTTGTGGGATGCAATAGAGATGATCCGTTGTGCACCAGTGTACAGCTGTTCGATCAATGTGTAGGCGGCTTTCAATTTCTTCCGCACATCTAACCCCAAGTGACCAATGCACGTCCCTAAAATATCACAAAGGGTTAACAAACCGGCAGCTCTATAAGACGGCCGAATCAATCCGGAAATCAAACCGGCTTACCAAAGATAGCGGCGGTCATGACATGCACGTGCCGTTTTATGCTGGTGAATTCGTCCACCACCGGTTTTAGTGCAGCCTCGGCATCTTCTGCTCGTTTGGTTAAAGCGGATTTTTCAGCAACCCAATCCGCCTGTTCCTTCTTGAAATCCTTCTTAAGCTGTTCCATGACGCTCAAGGCGCTGGTCAACTCCTCTTTTGCTTTTGAGGTTTCAGTCTGTTGGGACTTCAGATTTTCTTGGAGATCGGCGATTTGGGTTTCTTTTGTCTTCAGCTCAGCCTGCATACAGACAGTTATATGATTCAGCAAGCAGTGCAAGAATTGAAGCACCAACCACATAACAAGTTATGCACTTGGCGCTTGGGGGCTAATGCCTATTTGATCTTCATATTTCAATTGATTATAAAGTCCCAAGATCAATACAAGTATTCAACTTGGCACTTGGGTGCTAATGGCTATTTGCTCGAATAAATTCTGATGCTGCAATCTCAATTACTTAAAGTCTCAGTTTAACTACACTAAGTTAAACCGGCCCTTGGGGGCTATATCGGCAAATTCAGAAAACATTGAAGTCTTCATTGACAAGTCCCGGTTTGAATAGAGATTCTAAACCAGCCCTTGGGGGCTAGGAGAGTTGACAAATTGAAGTACATACGCAGATAAGCATATGGAAGTTACCTCATATTTTTCTTTCATCATATTAACCAGACTAGCTTCATAGTCACGGCTGGTGTATAGCCGGTTCAGATAACCAGAATGGAGATCTTGGGCATTCAGAGCAGCATAAGTTGTCAGATCAGCATTCCATTTTCCCTTGCCAATGGCAGCAGATTCTTCCTTGGCAGTGTGTCTGGATAAAGCAACGGGATTGCCTGGCTCTGTGCGACCAATACCAGTAATGACAACCTCATCATCCTTGGCATCGACGGTTTGCACTGGGGCCGTTGGCTTATCAGTAGGCTTTGATGGACCGGTGGATTTCTCAATCCGGATGGGGCTTGTGGGCTGGTGGACAGGACTTGAGGTATCAATAGGTCTTTCTTCAGCAATAAAATTGTCATCTTGCTACGGTGGATCATTGGGTATATCTTCAGGAATAGCCGGTTCAAGATCTGGTGTTTTGCCCGGTTCAGGGACGGCGTCCTCCTCGGCCGCTTTATCCAGGCGAGCCTTCTTGCTCGGCCTAGGCTTGGCCCTGAAAGGAATAACAAAGTGAAATACAGCGTATGTTCCAAGGTGATGTACCGGAAATACTATGGTAAGTATAGCTTACCCAAGCACCGTTTTGAGCGGTGGCGGCTGAGTAGCCGATGACTCGCCAGAGGATGAGTGGGAAGTAACCTGATAATCGGACTCAGATGGATTAAGAGGTTGATGAAAACAGCCCGCTTTAGGACAAGCACTGACAAGCAAATTAGAGACCTCTGAACGGCGTTTCTGAACCGGACTGTTCGGTAAACCGGTGGAGGTAACTACCTGGCCGCTGTGCCGGGTTGTGCGGCGAGCTTCGTGCTGTTGGGTCTTCATAAGAAATTTGGGATCCAAGTAAGCAAGAGGATGAGAAAATTTAACTTTCCGGTTTGCCTGACGGATTTTTAGTGAAGGCAAAGGTTCTGAATCGGAAGAGAGAATAATTACCTCTACAGCATCAACATGGCTGGCTTCGGCATCATCCTGACAAATATCATCATCAATAAGATGCATGAAAAATAAGCCAAGTGAGTCAAGCTCTACCTCAAGGTCCGGATTATCCACATCATCATCAGGGGCCGGATCAGAAGATGCAGTGGTTTTCTTCTTGTGAGCAGGCCGTTTCACGACTTTAGTCTTTGGCCGGGTTGGTCGCTCCGGTTTGTCTGGTTTTTCTGGCTTCTCCTGGGGAAGTTTCTTGCTCCAAAATGGATCATTACCCTGTTTAAACAGACATTGATATTAAACAATGACCAGATATATCAATAACAGGTTTAGTAAAAAGAAAAAAAATCAAATTCTTACAGCTGGCGGTTTGTTGGTGGCACAGAAGGCAAGCAGGCCGATTCGAGCACAGACGTGTTCCGGTTCATTCAGCATTTTATTCACAGCCTCTGTGATTTCTTCGTCGGTAAGCTAGATGTTAGCATGTCGCAGTGGGTCATCAACACTGCCAGTATACTCGCACATCAAACCGGAGCGCTGACTAAGGGGCAGTATGCTCCACGATATCCAACAGCGAGCGAGAACAACTCCTGTTAAACCATTGGCCATGAAGGCTCTGAGCTTGGACAGTTGAGGAGCGTATTTGCTTCTCTCCTTGGCAGTCAACCTTTGCGGAAAGGGTGTGTATTGCTAAGCCGCTCCGGACGAAAGCCAGGCAAAGGATTTTCACCAGCAGGGGAGGTGTCTTTGCAATAGAACCATGTTTGATTCCACTCTTTGGGGTGGCTGTGCAGCTTGGCTTGAGGGTATGTGACATCTTTCCTTTTCTAAATCGCCACACCGCCCAATTCCGT
This sequence comes from Triticum urartu, assembly GCF_056163025.1. NCBI lineage: Eukaryota > Viridiplantae > Streptophyta > Magnoliopsida > Poales > Poaceae > Triticum > Triticum urartu. Next base: position 241,581,707 of record NC_141873.1, on the reverse strand, counting down.
ATTGGAACCGTCAGAAAACTCAGTACGGCGGTTTAGATGGAAACAGTCTCTGAACAACTCCACTGTGGGCTCCTCTTGAAAGAACACCTCACAGAGCACTTGGAAGTGACACATGTTTGTAACAGAGTTGGGACCAGTGTCTTGTGGGTGGAGTTGAAAATCGGCTAAAACGTCCCGGTAAAATTTAGAACCGGGCGGCTTAAAGCCCCGGGCTAAGTGATCTACGGAAACGACGACCTCTCCTTCTTGAGGTCTGGGAGGGCATTCTTTGCCAGGGGCTCTACAATGGATGGTGTTTTTGCTGCCTAAAGCGCCGATCGGGACTAAATTGTTCAGTTGAGTCTCTGTGACGCGAGAAGGAACCCAGTTGCACTCATATACTTGCTTGGCCATGATGAAATCTACAAGATAGGTAATTCTGGTTCAAGAATGCATTGATTAAAGTGCACTGGTATGTACAATGTTAAACCGGAGACAACTCTATCTAAACCGGAGTTTTATGAAGCAACAGCATCTGGCGGTTCAACAAGGGGACTAATGGTATATACCGGTTTGGCAATTTTTCTACAAAGTTAAACTGTCGGATCTAAGCATTGAAACAGTTGAGATTGCGGATAGATAAGTGTACAGAAACAGATTTCACAAGATTTCTCTACAGCGACGGATCTGAAGCAAGTTCAGAAAAGAAGGAAAATATTCAAGGTTCAAAAAAGAACAATACCGAATCAATGGGCACAGATACAGGTAGATCTATGGTCTTGAGGCATATAAGTAAAGGCAGATGCTAAGAACTATCGCTACACAGAGCAAAGGTTCACAGGTTCATCTAGGATCTATCATATGAGTACGAAGCAGACGATGAACACTGAAGAACTTGGAAACCCTAGAACGGATCTATGGGGGAAAAGGTGAAGAACTCACCGGAGCCGAGGAAGAAACAGAAGGTCGCCGCGATGCTCTGGTACAATCAGGGTGATGCAGCGGCCAAGGTTGGAGCAGAGGTCGTCGACGGCGGCGGAGCTCCGAAGCTGGACGACGCGGGGAAGACGAAGTAGAAGGGCACGAAGGGGAAAAAGAAATGACCCTTCGGTCCTATTTATAAGGCAAGGGACAGGAGTCAGGCACGAAAATCAAGGGACCGTGGGTTTGGAAACGAAGCTGTCGTCTTAATTGTCGCAGACCTATTAAACAAAAAAACAAAAGGGGGTATCATGGATAAGGTTCTTTATAACAGGTGACGTCACGCCGGTTTACAACGACTAGAGAAGATGACATCACGGTGGTTCAACAAACTACAAGAAGATGTTGAAGATGAAGATTTTTGCTAAGGATTGACATGAACTTGTTCAAATCAATCTGGGGCCTAATGTTGGGGATATTACTACTGGGCATAAACCGGCCTATCTGGGCCGGGTTAACTTCATCAGTAGTTAATTATGTTAAAGCCCAAGAAGGCAGACGAGAGCTCAAGGCCCATAGTCGGTTCAAGGCCTGTAGCCGTAAACCGGCGTTGGTATTTAACTTGTATTATAAGTTAGGAATAAGTAGAGACCAAAGCAGACACATCTATGAGCCGGTATTGGGACTCTGTGAACCGACGGGCGTCACCCGTGTATATAAGGGGACGACCCGGCGGCGGTTCAAGGACAACAGACAACAACTCGAGACTTAGGCTAAGCTTGTTTCCTCCCTAGTCATTGAAACCCCATCAATTCCATCACAACTAGACGTAGGCTTTTACCTTCATCGAAGGGGCCGAACTAGTATAAACTCTCTTGCGTCCCTGTGTCCGCTTTAACCCCTTCAAGCTAACCCGTTGCGATGGCTCCACGACTAAGTCCTTTCTCTAGGACATCTGCCGTGACAAAAACACGACACGAAGGCTGAAGCGTCGCTAGCAGCTTCGCGGGAGGCCTGCTCCCAGGCCGTTGAGGAGGCTCGGGAGGCAGACCGACAGCGCAAGGATGCGGAGGAGCGCGCACGGGAGCTCCAAGCCTGGAGCAACTCCCTGGAGCAGCAAGTGGAACTGCGCCAGGTGGCCCTTGAGTCGATGGTGGTGGCCTCTGTTGACCGGGCGGAGCTTCTGAAGCGCGAGGAGGCGCTGACGCTGGAGGCCGCCGAGCGCAACCTTGATCTTGAGCGGTTGGAGACGAGGGAGCACCTGGTGGCCCGGGCGGAGGATGACGTTGCTGCGCGCGAAGCCCGGGCCCAGGAAGAAGTCGATCGCCGTGTGGCGGAAGCTCGCTCGGCCTTCGAGCGCGAATACGAAACAAGGTTGGGGCTGATCAAGGTCGAGGCTGAGGGCAGGACCGCAGCCCTCAGGGCCAAACTGGCCGAACTGACACGGCATGCAGACTCCTCAGCAGCCGCCCTCAGCACAGCACAGGCGGGGCTGTCCTCTTCCCGTGCCGAGCAGGTTCTTCTCCAACAGAGGGTTGCTGACGCCGAGGCCGTCGCGCAGCGGAATGAGGACGAGATCCGTCGGCGGCGGGTTCTGGAGCGCGAGCATGCCCCATGCTTCAAATGCTCAGAGAAAGGGCCAACACAGCTTTGGGCAACATCTGCGAGGCTGCCGCTAAGGAGCCGCACGGGGTCAACTACGCCGGCGACCTCCAGCTTTTCACCGATGTGGTGACGCTTCTGGAGAACCGCTCCGCAAGGTCCCGTTGGCTTGTCGGAGAGAGGAGCCGAGCCTTGCTCGGGCGTGCATTCTCCTGCGTCTTCAGCAATCTACTGGGCAGGGACCCCCACTTCGACTTCGACGCTGCCATCGCACCCGTACCCATAGCCGCCCGGGGTGACCTGGCGCGATGGGTGGAGGATAATGTGGATGCCCTCGTCAGGGCCTTTGCGTATGATGATGACGGCGTGGTCGTGGCCGCCAATGAAGGCGGTGTTGTGGACGAGCCTGGCGCTGACGGGGATGTTGGCGGCGGCGGCAATGTCAACGACGCCAGTGATGCCTCCGAGGATGCCCAAGAAGACACTGTGACTGATATGTCTGACTGACCGCATGCCACTGCTATTTATCCTGGACGAAGAAGGTTCGGGCTTGGCCCTGAAGAATGTAAGAGCATTTTGGGAGGGGAAGCCCCTCATGTAAAGGTTTGCAATTAGTACCCTGGTAAGCATAATGTTGCGTGTGAACTTAGTCGCGGGCCCGGCGATGGGTCAACTGACTTGTGTACCTTTCGACCCCGACGAGTACCGAGCGGGCCTGCGGGGGCCGCCGCACCTCGGGTGTCTTCTGATTAACTTGTGGATCCCGCGATGAAAACCTCCGGAAAGGGTGCGGTAACAGCGGTCCTGGTTGTGAACGTGCCTGGCCCAGCCCGGCTCATGAGGGGCTCGCGAGGGGGGGCAGCCGATGTTCACTTTGGACGCAAAGCCAAAACCAGAACGCAAGAGATTGCTCAAACGAGACTAAAAACCCCTTCCCCCAAACACACGCAAGCATCGAGCTCAAATCCAACTTAAATCCAAATCGAAGAACTTCGTCAACAAGGAAAGGCAAAAGCAAAAGGCCGCGTCCGGCACCTAGTCTAGTCTTCGACGTCTTCTCACCAACGCGGAGCTAAGTGCTACCACTAGGCATGGGCGGGAGCCCCAAGGCCCGAGGGCGGCTGTCCGGAGACTCCAGGGCATGTACAACCCCACTCATTATTACGTGAGAGTGTCACGGGCGGCGAGCTTCACAGGCACTGGGCCTTCTTCACAGGTACCGGCATTTCTTCATACCGCCAGACGAGGGGCCCGCCTTGCGCCTCACTCTGCCGCCATCGACGGCGACCGGAAACCAGGACGACACCAATGGGGCAGAGCAGTCGCCAGCGGTTCCCCCGACGACCACGGGTCCCCTGCCGGGGGCAGGCCTTGGGGCACCTCCCCAACAGGGGGCCTACCTCCTGAGAACGCCTTGCTCCGACCGCCGCGGGGAGGAACCCGAATCTCGGTCCCTCTCCTGCAGCCCCCTGTGCCCTCCTCCTGAGGGGTATGAGGCTGGAGAATTGGGGAAGCCACCTGCTGCGGTGACATGTATCTCCTGTGACCCATGATTAGCATAAGCTTGCTCCTGAGGGATGAGTGGTACCCGATAATTGCCGTCGCCGGTGCGGTTGTCGAGTCTCTCCTGGGGTTCCCGAAAGAGCTCGGCTTCTGGCGTCTCCTCACCCCAGGCTGGCTCGAGGAATGAGAAATGATCTTCTTTTGGTGCGCACCCCTGATCCACCGTGCGGGGCACATAAGCTTCTGGGGCCACCGCCCCATGTGCCTCGTCGTAGCGCCCCGCATGCCACGCAGCCTAGCTTGGAGCGCCATCTTGGGGGTGATGGCGTGGCGGTCCGCCGGAGCCGAAGGCCGCGGCGTGCACCCCTTCGCTGGCCTGAGAAGAGGCCGGCGTGACTTGTCGCCCGGTGCCGGCGGAGGTGTTGACGCTGAACGGGCCCTGGAGTCCGCTGGAAGTTGCGTGCGCGTGCACGACGCCTCCATACGGCCCGCCTGGGGTCTGGGGTGGCAGTTGGACGCAGAAAGGAGGTGTTCCCGAGGTGGCGGTGTCCAGGAGCTCGGCCACTCACTCCAGCAACACGTCGCGGCCGCCCTCCAGCAGCCGGCACCGTAGCAGCTCTCGGGCCATGGTGAGCGCGGCCCTGGAGTTCGCTTGCTCCCGTCGGGTGTATGGCGCCGTGGCTGCGGCGTGGTTCGAGGCCCTTGCTGCGGCCCGCACCTGCCGTGGTGTGAGGGCAGGCGACGTCTGGCCGCATCGCCCATGCCCCGCAGCGCCCTGCGGAGCGCAGGCTGCCTGAGGCGCAAGGTTGAGGTCGCCCTGGGCCGGTGACATGGTGTGGGCAGGCCACGCTGCCCAGCCGTCAGCGTTGGCACCCGGGTCGCTTGACATCTGAACGGCGAGGCGACGGAACGCGATGCGGAGGAAGAAGGATTCGAGCACACCCCTACCTGGCGCGCCAAATGTCGGATTTCGGGTTCTGGAAGACCCTTGAGGTTCGAACACTAGGGTGCGCGTGGAGATCTCTCCCCTACCGATCTACGTCCAATCTCCTCGCGTGATCTAAGCTGGAAACCACGAACAACACAAGGGACACAAGGTTTATACTGGTTCGGGCCACCGTTGTGGTGTAATACCCTACTCCAGTGTGTGGTGTGGTGGATTGCCTCAGGGGCTGATGATGAACAGTACAAGGGAAGAACAGCCTCGCGAGAGGTGTTCTTGAGCTGGTGCGATGAACTGCTTGGGTGAGTTCAATCGCCTCTCTCTCTCTCTATCTCTCTTTTTTGGTCCCTTCCTCTCCGCTCTCTACTCTGTGGTGGCTAGCTCTATTTATAGAGGCCCTGGGCCTCTCCCCAAATAATGAGCGGGAAGGGCGCCAACAATTGGCCATTTTGAAGGGGAACATCTAGTACAAGTTATCCTGACCAAAGGTGGTCTTCGGCTACCAAAAGCACTAGTGATGACGCCGTCTTGGGCTCCACGGTGACCTTCGTCCTCCTGCTCTGTTGGTCTTGGTCTCATTGCACCGGAATGGTAACCTTTGCCCGGTGCCTTGGCCTGTGCTTACCCCCTTTGCACCAAAGGGGAAACAAGGACACTGCGCAGGCCGGCTGTAACGCCCTCGATGCGCCTATATCTCCTACGTGTCGAAGCACGACTTAGAGGCATAACCGCATTGAAAGCAATGTCGCAAGTAAGGTAATCTTCACAACAACCCATGTAAATCGATAATAGGGGAAAAAGGTACATAGTTGCTTACACTTGCCACGTCACACAAATACATGAATAACATTACAATCATCCAATACACTCATGGTCCGACTACGGTACCAAAATAAAAGATCAACCCCAACATGCGACATGGTCCCGATCGCCCCAACTGGGCACCACTACTGATCATCAGGGAAAGATACATAGTAATGGCGAGAGTCTTCGTCGAACTCCCACTTGAGCTCAAGCGCATCATCTGGAATGGAATCATCGGTCCATGCATCTGGTTTGGAAGTAATATGTGAGTCACGGGGACTCAGCAATCTCGCACCCTCGCGATCAAGACTATTTAAGCTTATAGGTAAGGCAAGGTAATATGTGGAGTTGCAGCAAGCGACTAGCATATATGGTGGCTAACCTGTTCGCAAAAGAGAGTGAGATGAGAAGGCAAAGCACGAACGAAGAACTATGATCAAGAAGTGATCCTAGAACAACCTACGTCAAACATTACTCCAACACCGTGTTCACTTCCCGGACTCCGCCGAGAAGAGACCATCACGGTTACACACGCAGTTGATTCATTTTAATTAAGTTAAGTTTCATGTTATCTACAACCGGATATTAACAAATTCCCATCTGCCCATAACCGCAGAAACGGCTTTCGAAAGTTCAAATCCCTGCAGGGGAGTCCCAACTTAGCCCATCACAAGATCTCACGGTCAACGAAGGATATTCCTTCTCCCAAGACATTCCGATCAGAATCAGCATCCCGGTTTTACAAGACATCCTCGACAATGGTAAAACTAAACCAGCAACACCGCCCGAATGTGCCGACAAATCCCGATAGGAGCTGCACATATCTCATTCTCAGGGCACACCAGATTGTCCAAGGTTCCGGTAGGCTAGCCCAGAGTTGCCCCTGGTGGCCACCGGCAGCAGACAGGTTGGACCAACACTCAGAGGAGCACTGGCCCGGGGGGTTTAAATAAAGATGACCCTTGAGTCCGCGGAACCCAAGGGAAAAAGAGGCTAGGTGGCGAATGGTAAAACCAAAGTTGGGCATTGCTGGAATAGTTTTATTCAAGGCGAACTGTCAAGGGGTTCCCATTATCACCCAACCACGTAAGGAACGCAAAATCCAGGAACATAACACCGATATCACGGAAACTAGGGCGGCAAGAGTGGAACAAAACACTAGGCAAAAGGCCGAGCCTTCCACCCTTTACCAAGTATATAGGTGCATTAAGATAACAAGATAATATAGTGATATCCCAACAATAAACAATGTTCCAACAAGGAACGATCTCCAATCTTCACCTGCAACTAGCAATGCTATAAGAGGGGCTGAGCAAAGCGGCAACATAGCCAATAAACGGTTTGCTAGGACATGGTGGGTTAGAGGTTTGACATGGAAATTTGGGAGGCATGATAAGCAAGTGGTAGGCATCGTAGCATAGGCATAGCAAAAGAGCGAGCATCTAGCAAGCAAAGATAGAAGTGATTTCGAGGGTATGATCATCTTGCCTGCAAAGTTGTCAGAGTTGGCTTGATCCTCGTAAGCAAACTCAACGGGCTCCTAGTTAGCGAACTCGTCTCCCGTCTCTACCCAAACAAGACAAACAAGCAAAAGGAACACAATCAACCATGTGCAATGCTCAAAACAAACATGATGCAAACATGGTATGCTATGCGGGATGCGATATGTGATGCATATGCAAGATTTGGTAAGGGATTATTGAACCTGGCCTCAACATGGAAATCCAAGAGTGCCACTGGAAAGGTGAGGTGATTTCGGTTGAAATCGATATAAAGAACACCGGATTCGGATGCATGGTTTGAAAATGGCAAACAAAACAAATATGGTACCGGTCTGCGATAATCAGCAAGTAGCCATCTAAATGCACCAAGATAATTATTCTACAGCACTCAAACATGACAACACAATGCATGGCAGGGATCCACTCATGATGCTTGAAAAAAGTTGAACACTGAGCTACGGCTAATTCATCCATTAACAGGTTCAAACAAGCATGGCAAACACGCAAACGATAATAGGTTTCAGACTTAGTGAAATTAACACAAGTCTGGAATTTAACATCAGGTAGCACACTTTGGAGAATGAACACTATATGCTACAGGAACTTAACATGCAAAGCAAGGCATGACATGAAGCTACTCAAAGCACTTAACAAAAGTCCCTTAGTGACCTTGAGCCAAAAGGGATCAGAAAATACAATTGCAAGTATGTGAACATGGCAAAAACATAAACAGATCTCAGACTTACTGGAGCATGCAAATCTGTTAACGACTAGGCATGTTTACGAGCTCGATGCACTCACTACAGAGCATGGCATGATAAACTAAGCATGCACCCATCAATACCACATATCATAGAAGCTAGACATGGCAAGAACAACAAAATAGCATGCACGGATCAATGGCAATATCCTCGGCAAAATCGCTAACAAGTCAACAATCTGCCAGGATTCACGAAATAGCAAAAGTAGAGCTCGATTGACTCAAGCTAGGGTGCTCCATAAATGAAAACAAAGACATGGATGGATAGAGCACCACAATGTTAACAAATCATCCTTACTGATCATCCTCAAAAGAGGCACGGATCACTAGGAAACAACATGAACATATGGCATAATGACAAAAACAGATCAAGGACTTAGAGAAATTCTAAGTCCCTGAAATATGGCATGGCATATAACAAAACTCATGTAGAGCTCAGGAGCATATCATGCACACATTAATCATGGCAAAAATGACAAATAGCTATTTGATGAAACAGATCTGACAATTTTATCACATAGCCCTCTTCCAATAGTATTTCGGGCATCAAGATGAGCTCAAATGAAAATGATGCAATGAGATGAAATGATGTACTCTCTGAGTCGTACATTTTGATATGCTACATGCTCAAATCGGAGCTACGGGTGCGGAGATACGACCTGATGAAAAACGCAAAAAAACTAGGGTTTAGGGAGGAAAGTCAACCGAAACTTCTCAGATCCAGATCCGGCACAGTTTACGAGGTTCGACGGAGCTCTCACTGGAGCTGGGCCTGGAGGAGGCCGGAGTTGATGGCGAGGAGATCCGGCGACGAGGAACTTGCTGGTGGGGCCGGATCTAGTGAGGGGCGGTGGAGGAGGAGAGGACGAGGTGGCGAGGTGGCCGGCGTCGGGCGGTGGCGGCAACCGGCAAACTGCGGCGGTGGGGCGGCGAAGTTCCAGCGGGGAGCGATCGGCGGCGCTCGGGCGGCGAAGGAGGAAGATGGCGGCGGCGCGAAGGGAAGCGGCGCGGGCGAGGACGCGGGCCGGGAGGGCCTCCCGCGGGCCCTGCGGGCCGGCGAAGTGGGCGCGGGCGGCGCGTGAATCGTGTCGCGACACGTGGCGGCTGCGGGTCAGATCAGACGTGTCCGGCCTGGCTGGACTTCGTCCGGCGGTGCGAGGAGGGGGGAGACTAGGGTTTGGACCGTGATTTCGAGGAGGGGATCTATATTTATAGGTAGAGGGAGCTAGGAGACTCCAAATGGAGTGCGGTTTTCGGCCACGCGATCGTGATTGAACGCTCTAGATGATGGAAGGGTCTAGGTGGGTTTTTGGGCCAAATTGGAAGGGTGTTGGGCTGCAACACAAACGAGTCCTTCTCGGTCCCTCGGTTAACCGTTGGAGTATCAAACGAAGTCCAAATGGTACGGAACTTGACAGACGGTCTACCGGTAGTAAACCAAGGCCACATGACAAGTATCGGTCCAATGTGTAAATGTTCAACCCCCACACACGAAAAGAGGTAGAAAGGACCACCGGAGGAGGTAGGAGCACCGGAATGCAAAACGGACAACGGGGGAAAAGCTCGGATGCATGAGACGAACACGTATGCAAATGCAATGCACAGGATGACATGATATGAGATGCATGACAAAGGCAACAACACACGGAGACAAAAACACCCGAACCCGAGGAAAATAAAATAACTTAGCACCGGAAATGGCTAGAGTTGTGATACATATAAGGTAAATTACATTCAGGGTGTTACAACACTCCACCACTACGAAAGGATCTCGTCCCGAGATCTAGGACTGGAAAAACGCCGGGTACTCAGAACGGAGGTGATCCTCACGTTCCCAGTTGGCTTCACGGTCGGAATGGTGTGACCACTTGACTTTGAGGAATTTCATTGACTTATTGTGAGTCTTGCGTTCAGTTTCTTCAAGAATAGCAACTGGGTGCTCACGATAGGAGAGGTCTTCTTGGAGATCAATGTCTTCGAAGTTGATGGTGCGGTCAGGTGTCTTGAAACACTTGCGGAGCTGAGAGACATGGAACACGTCGTGCACATTTGCAAAGTTTGAAGGAAGCTCGAGTTGATAGGCGAGATCGCCTCTGTTGCTGACGATCTTGAAAGGACCCACGTATCTTGGGGCAAGCTTCCCTTTGATACCGAAGCGACGAGTACCTTTCATTGGAGAGACGCGGAGGTAAACATGGTCTCCGATCTCGAAAGCCAAATCACGATGCTTACTATCATAGTAGCTCTTCTGGCGCGATTGCGCTGCTTTGAGGTTATCACGAATGACTTTGCACATTTCCTCTGCCTCTATGATCAAGTCATTTCCCAGAAGTTGACGTTCACCGCTCTCTGACCAGTTAAGAGGAGTACGGCACTTCCTGCCATAGAGAATTTCAAATGGGGCCTTGCCCGAACTTGCTTGAAAACTGTTGTTGTAGGAGAATTCGGCATATGGAAAACAATCTTCCCACTTCATACCGAAGGAGATAACGCAAGCCCTGAGCATATCTTCGAGAATCTGATTGACACGCTCGACTTGACCGCTAGTTTGAGGATGAAAAGTTGTGATGAAGCGGATGTTGGTGCCCATGGCCTTCTGAAAAGAATCCCAAAACTTGGAGGTAAAGATGCTGCCATGGTCTGAAGAGATCAACTGTGGAATGCCGTACAGAGAGACAGTCCGAGAGGTATAAAGCTCTGCCAATTGAGCTGCAGTGATAGACTCTTTGATAGGTAGAAAGTGATCCACTTTAGTGAGCTTGTTGATGACAACGAATATAGCATCATTGCCACGCTTGGACTTTGGAAATCCCGTCACGAAGTCCATCTCAATGTGGTCAAACTTCCATTCTGGAATGGCAAGAGGTTGGACGAGACCATCTGGCCGTTGGTGTTCTGCCTTCACTCTTTTGCAGACATCATATTCATTCACGAACTGAGCAATCTCGTGCTTCATTCGAGTCCACCAATAAGCCTGCTTGAGGTCCTGGTACATCTTCATACTCCCAGGGTGGATGGATAGGAGTGAATTGTGAGCCTCATTCATAATAACTTTACGAAGGTCACCTTTAGGCACAATAATGCGATCCTCGAAGAAGAGGGTATCCTTGTCATCAAGGCGATAGCACTTGTACTTGGATTGACTCTTGGCAATCCCAATCTTCACCTTCTTCACCATAGCATCAAGAAGTTGAGCCTCGCGAATGTGATCTTCCAAGGTAGGAGAGACTTGAAGGTTGGAGAGGAAACCTTGAGGAACAACTTGCAGATTGAGTTTGCGGAAAGCTTCACAAAGCTCGGGTTGGTAGGGCTTGAGAATCAGACTGTTGCAGTAAGCCTTCCTGCTCAATGCATCAGCAATCACATTGGCCTTGCCTGGAGTATACTCAATACTCAGATAATACTCTTGAATCATTTCGACCCAACGAGTCTGCCTGAGGTTGAGATTAGGTTGAGTGAAGATGTACTTGAGACTCTTGTGGTCAGTGAAGATGTCCACTTTTCTTCCCAATAAGAGATGTCTCCAAGTCAAAAGAGCATGCACAACTGCCGCCAACTCGAGGTCATGAGTGGGGTAGTTCTTCTCGTTGGGCTTCAGCTGGCGAGAGGTATAAGCCACAACTTTCTTCTCTTGCATCAACACTTCACCAAGACCTTGAAGAGAGGCATCGCAGAAGACCTCGAACAGTTTGGATTCATCAGGAGGAGTAAGAACTGGAGCAGTGACTAATTTCTCTTTCAAAGTGTTGAAAGCGATGTCACATTCCGGAGACCAAACGTACTTGACGTGCTTCTGGAGAAGGTTTGAAAGAGGCTTCGCGATCTTTGAAAAGTTCTCAACGAACCTTCGACAGTAGCTTGCGGGACCGAGGAAGCTGCGGAGTTGCTTCACGTTCTGAGGTGGTTCCCAATTCACAATTGCAGACACCTTCTCAGGATTCAATGCTATGCCCTTGGCAGAGATGATATGCCCAAGATAGAGAACCTCATCGAGCCAAAACTCGCACTTTGAGAACTTGGCGTAGAACTGATGTTCTCTGAGCTTATTGAGCACCAAACGCAAGTGCTTGGCATGATCTTCCTTGTTCTTGGAAAAGACCAGAATGTCATCGAGGTAGACCAAGACAAAGTCATTTGTGTAGGCGTTGAAGATGAAGTTCATCATGCGAGAGAAAGTCAGAGGAGCATTGACGAGGCCAAAAGACATGACAGTGTATTCATATGAACCATAGCTTGTTCTGAAAGCCGTCTTAGGAATATCTTGCTCACGGATTCGAATCTGGTGATAGCCCATACGGAGATCAAGCTTGGAGAATACTTGAGCACCTTTGAGTTGTTTGAATAGCTCATTGATGTTGGGAAGTGGGTACTTGTTCTTTATAGTCTTCTTGTTCAATGGACGGTAGTCAACACAAAGTCGGTCCATTCCATCCTTCTTCTTCACAAAAAGAATTCCACAACCCCACGGAGAAGAACTAGGTCGGATGAGACCCATTCGCTCTTGAATATCGAGTTGCTTCTTCAGCTCCTTCAACTCTTCAGGTCCAAGCTTGTAAGGACGTTTGCAAACAGGTTTCGTGCCAGGCTCAAGATCAATGACGAATTCAACTGGCCGGTGCGGAGGCATTCCTGGAAGCTCTTCTGGAAAGACGTCTTGATATTCACAAATGACTGGAATTTGAGAGATGGCATCCAGTTCACCCTTCTCATTGAGAGAAAACAGACGGATGGTATCATCACGAGCGGCAAAGACAATTACATCCTCAGACGAATGAGTCAATTGAATCTGCCTGGCAGCACAATCAAGCTGAGCCTTGTGCTTAGAAAGCCAATCCATTCCGAGAATAAGATCAATATCCGAGTCACCAAGAACCGTAGGAGAAGACAGAAACTTGTAGTCACCCAAAGTGATAGTAACATCCGGAACAATGGAGTTAGCATTCATGCGCCTACCGGGAGAGACAACTACTATCGGTCTAGGCAAAACTTGCAAAGCCAACTCATGCTTAGATGCAAAAGGTCTTGAGATGAAACAATGCGATGCACCAGTGTCAAAAAGAACTTTAGCTGGAATATCGTTAACAGGAAGGTTACCCATGATGACATCTGACGAGTCCTCTGCCTGAGCTGCATTCATCAAATTGACCTTGGCGTGCTTGGGGTTATGCTTGACCACAGCTGTACTTGCCGATCTCACGAGAGGAGGAGGAGGGAGACGCCTCTGATTGAAACATTTGTTGGCATAGTGACCCTTCTATTGGCACTTGTTGCACATAACCTCTGAAAGCGGACGGTGATATGGAGCACTCGATCTTGGAGCTTGAGACGAAGTATTGTTCTGAAAGACAGGGTTGGGTGGGTGGGAAGATCCACTGCCACCTTTGCTCTTCTGCTGATAAGGCTGACGGAACGAAGGAGGAGGAAGCCAATACTTCTGCTGCTTAGCCACTTGAGTTGAGGAAGAAGGAGTAGCATCTCTGACTCGCTTCTTGGAAGCATCGCACTTCAGTTGAGCAGTCTCTTGCTTCATTGCCATGTTGTAAAACTCATCGTACCTCTTGGGCTCAAAGAGAACGAGAGCTAGCTGGATTTCTTCTCTGAGACCACCCCTGAACTAGGTTATCATGCTCTTCTCGTCAGGGGCGTCTTGCTTAGAAAAACGGGCGAGCTTCTGAAACATCTTGTTGTACTCGTAAACAGACATAGAGCCTTGCTTCAGGTTGCGGAATTCCTCACGCTTGCTTTCAACCACGCTCTGAGGAATATGATGAGCTTTGAAGTCTTGACGGAATTCATCCCAGGTAATCGCACGGCCTCCTCTGGAATCTTTGTACTGTTGAAACCATTCTGCAGCTTGGCCTTTGAGTTGGAAGGAAGCGAACTTGACAAAGTCCTCAGGCCTAACATTACTGCTTTCGAAATGCTTGCATATGTCCACGAGCCAATCATCAGCGTCTGTTGCCTCAACACAATTGCTGAAGGTCTTTGGCTGGTTAGCAAGGAACTGGTTGAGTGTAGCAAAGTGATTCTGATTGCTGCCTTGGTTCCCTTGGTTGCGCTCTTGAACAAGTTGCATGATCAGCTGCGTGTTTGCATTGGTAGCGGCCATCACAGCTTGCCATGCCTCCAGAGGTGGAGGTGGAGGTGACGGATCAAGATTCGGAGTCGTGCGCGTTGGAGGAGCCATCCTGAAGCGGTTGACATCCATTAGCACATTGACAGATAAATATTGAAGCTGAATCAAACGGGTTGAAATTGCAACATATAGTCTTCACATCCGAACAAAATGAACGAATGCATTCCAATTGAAATGGTCACATATCCATAAATTGAGAAGACACTTAGAATTGATGTAGAAGAAAAACAACAAGGTACGGAATAAGAACGAATACTTGGTAAGGATCGCCCAATCTCAAACCAAATACCCGCGGAAGAAGAACTAGAGCTACAAGAATTCCCACCTATGAAACTCCCGAACCTTTCCAGTTATGCAATCAGGTGTTGGGGATACAGGGGAAGCATAATATCTCACCCAAATCTAGCAAATCCTACATCCAGCTGTATCCATCCTTCAACACATAACCGAGAAAAACTTCAGAAATCGTCTACCTCAACCTTCGAAAAGCATCCGTTATACAAGTTATGGCAATACTCTCGAACTCCCGCCCTAGTACTGGTTGTCGTCGAGGTTATCTCACCAACAAATGCATAAAAGATATTTTCGATGTCGGCGAACCTAAACTCAGGTATTCTAGAACTGCAATGATAAAATTGTGACGACAACACCTCGGAGCTCAACTCCCCGGGTCACCGCCACAACCCCTAAATGACAGGAGGCACCAAGAACAATGTTCTCATCACAAATCGATCGTAACGATTCAAAGATACCCGCGTGATCCTAAAAAAATTAGTGAAATTTGAGAAGAGAAGAGTCAAAACTCTACGTCAGGATGCCTTACCAGAGCGATGAAGGGACTAGGGAGTAAAAAGAATTCCTAAACTCTCCGATATATAATTCCTAAATGACTCAAAACCTTTTTCTAGACTCAACAATGCCAGCTAATTCGATCAAGCAGGGGGGGCTCCTAAGGTCGGGGAAGGCTCTGATTACCAACTTGTAACGCCCTCGATGCGGCTATATCTCCTACGCGTCGAAGCACGACTTAGAGGCATAACCGCATTGAAAGCAATGTCGCAAGTAAGGTAATCTTCACAACAACCCATGTAAATAGATAATAGGGGGAAAAGGTACATAGTTGGCTTACACTCGCCACGTCACACAAATACATGAATAACATTACAATCATCCAATACACTCATGGTCCGACTACGGTACCAAAATAAAATATCAACCCCAACATGCGACACGGTCCCGATCGCCCCAACTGGGCACCACTACTGATCATTAGGGAAAGACACATAGTAACGGCGAGAGTCTTCGTCGAACTCCCACTTGAGCTCAAGCACATCATCTGGAATGGGATCATTGGTCCTTGCATCTGGTTTGGATGTAATCTGTGAGACACGGGGACTCAGCAATCTCGCACCCTCGCGATCAAGACTACTTAAGCTTATAGGTAAGGCAAGGTAATATGTGGAGCTGCAGCAAGCGACTAGCATATATGGTGGCTAACCTGTTCGCAAAAGAGAACGAGATGAGAAGGCAAAGCACGAACGAAGAACTATGATGTAGAAGTGATCCTAGAACAACCTACGTCAAACATTACTCCAACACCATGTTCACTTCCCGGACTCCGCCGAGAAGAGACCATCACGGTTACACACGCAGTTGATTCATTTTAATTAAGTTAAGTTTCATGTTATCTACAACCAGACATTAACAAATTCCCATCTGCCCATAACCGCGGGCACGGCTTTCGAAAGTTCAAATCCCTGCAGGGGAGTCCCAACTTAGCCCATCACAAGCTCTCACGGTCAACGAAGGATATTCCTTCTCCCGAGACATTCCAATCAAAATCGGCATCCCGGTTTTACAAGACATCCTCGACAATGGTAAAACTAAACTAGAAACACCGCCCGAATGTGCCGACAAATCCCAATAGGAGCTGCACATATCTCGTTCTCAGGGCACACCGGATTGTCCAAGGTTCCGGTAGGCCAGCCCAGAGTTCCCCTGGTGGCCACCGGCAGCTGACAGGTTTAACCAACACTCAGAGGAGCACTAGCCCGGGGGGTTTAAATAAAGATGACCCTTGAGTCCGTGGAACCCAAGGGAAAATGAGGCTAGGTGGCGAATGGTAAAACCAAAGTTGGGCATTGCTGGAAGAGTTTTATTCAGGGCGAACTGTCAAGGGGTTCCCATTATCACCCAACCGCGTAAGGAACTCAAAATCCGGGAACATAACACCGATATGACGGAAACTAGGGCGGCAAGAGTGGAACAAAACACTAGGAAAAAGGCCAAGCCTTCCACCCTTTACCAAGTATATAGGTGCATTAAGATAACAAGATAATATAGTGATATCCCAACAATAAACAATGTTCCAACAAGGAACGATCTCCAATCTTCACCTGCAACTAGCAACGCTATAAGAGGGGTTGAGCAAAGCGGTAACATAGCCAATCAACGGTTTGCTAGGACATGGTGGGTTAGAGGTTTGACATGGCAATTTGGGAGGCATGATAAGGAAGTGGTAGGTATCGTAGCATAGGCATAGCAAAAGAGCGAGCATCTAGCAAGCAAAGATAGAAGTGATTTCGAGGGTATGATCACCTTGCCTGCAAAGTTGTCAGAGTTGACTTGATCCTCGTAAGCAAACTCAACGGGCTCCTCGTTCGCGAACTTATCTCCCGGCTCTACCCAAACAAGACAAACAAGCAAAAGGAACACAATCAACCACGTGCAATGCTCAAACAACATGATGCAAACATGGTATGCTATGCGGGATGCGATATGTGATGCATATGCAAGATTTGGTAAGGAATGATTGAACCTGTCCTCAACATGGAAATCCAAGAGTGCCACTGGAAAGGTGAGGTGATTTCAGTTGAAATCGATATAAAGAACACCGGAATCGGATGCACGGTTTGAAAATGGCAAGCAAAACAAATATGGTACCGGTCTGCGATAATCAGCAAGTAGCTATCTAAATGCACCAAGATAATTATTCTACAGCACTCAAACATGACAACACAATACATGGAAGGGATCCACTCATGATGCTTGAAAAAAGTTGAACACTGAGCTACGGCTAATTCATCCATTAACAGGTTCAAACAAGCATGGCAAAAATGCAAAAGATGACAGGTTTCATACTTAGTGAAATTAACACAAGTCTGGAATTTAACATCAGGTAGCACACTTTGGAGCATGAAAACTATATGCTACAGGAACTTAACATGGCAAAGCAAGGCATGAAATGAAGCTACTCAAAGCACTTAACAAAAGTCCCTTAGTGACCTTGATCCAAAAGGGATCAGAAAATACAATTGCAAGCATGTGAACATGGCAAAAACATAAACAGATCTCAGACTTAGTGAAAAACTGGAGCATGCAAATCTGTTAACGAGTAGGCATGTTTACGAGCTCGATGCACTCACTACAGAGCATGGAATGACAAACTAAGCATCCACCAATCAAGACTACATATCATAGAAGCTAGAAATGGCAAGAACAACAACATAGCATGCACGGATCAATGGCAACATCCTCGGCAAAATCGCTAACAAGTCAACAATCTGCCAGGATTCACGAAATAGCAAACGTAGAGCTCGATTAACTCAAGCTAGGGTGCTCCATAAATGCAAACAAAGACATGGATGGATAGAGCACCACAATGTTAACATATCATCCTTATTGATCATCCTCAAAAGAGGCACGGATCACTAGGAAACAACATGAACATATGGCATAATGAAAAAAACAGATCAAGGAGTTGGAGAAATTCTAAGTCCCTGAAATCAGCATTAACGAATGCATAGTCACCACACATACCACAAAAATACATGGTAAGCACCTATGTAAAGATGGCATGGCATATAACAAAACTCATGTAGAGCTCAGGAGCATATCATGCACACATTAATCATGGCAAAAATGACAAATAGCTATTTGATGAAACAGATCTGGCAATTTTATCACATAGCCCTCTTCCAACAGCATTTCGGGCATCAAGATGAGCTCAAATAAAAATGATGCAATGTGATTAAATGATGTACTCTCTGAGTCAAACATTTTGATATGCTACACGCTCAAATCGGAGCTACGGGTGCGGAGATACGACTTGATGAAAAACACAAAAAAACTAGGGTTTCGGGAGGAAAGTCAACCGAAACTTCTCAGATCCAGATCTGGCGCGGTTTACGAGGTTCGACGGAGCTCTCGCCGGAGCTGGGCGTGGAGGAGGCCGGAGTTGATGGCGAGGAGATCCAGCGACGAGGAACTTGCCGGTGGGGCCGGATCCGGTGTGGGGCGGCGGAGGAGGAGAGGACGAGGCGGCGAGGTGGCCGGCGTTGGGCGGTGGCGACGACCGGCGAACTGCAGCGGCGGGGCGGCGGAGTTCCGGCGGGGAGCGGTCGGCGGCGCTCGGGCAGCGAAGGAGGAAGATGGTGGCGGCGCGAAGGGAAGCGGCGCGGGCAAGGACGCGGGCCGGGAGGGCCTCCCGCGGGCCCTGTGGGCCGGGGAAGTGGGCGCGGGCGGCGCGCGAATTGTGTCACGACACGTGGCGGTGGCGGGTCAGGTCGGACATGTCCGGCCTGGCTGGACTTCGTCGGGCGGCGCGAGGAGGGGCGAGACTAGGGTTTGGACCGTGATTTCGAGGAGGGGATCTATATTTATAGGTAGAGGGAGCTAGGAGACTCCAAATGGAGTGCGGTTTTCGGCCACGCGATCGTGATCGAACGCTCTAGATGATGGAAGGGTCTAGGTGGGTTTTTAGGCCAAATTGGAAGGGTGTTGGGCTGCAACACAAACGAGGCCTTCTCGGTCCCTCGGTTAACCGTTTGAGTATCAAACGAAGTCCAAATGGTACGAAACTTGACAGACGGTCTACCGGTAGTAAACCAAGGCCGCATGACAAGTCTCGGTCCAATCCGAAAATGTTCAACCCCCACACACAAAAAGAGGTAGAAAGGTCCACCGGAGGAGGTAGGAGCGCCGGAATGCAAAACGGACAACGGGGGAAAAGCTCGGATGCATGAGACGAACACGTATGCAAATGCAATGCACATGATGACATGATATGAGATGCATGACAAAGGCAACAACACACAGAGACAAAAAAAACCCGAACCCGACGAAAATAAAATAACTTAGCACCTGAAACGGCAAGAGTTGTGATACATATAAGGTAAATTACATCCGGGGTGTTACACCGGCGCCTGCCTGGTCTCGATCACCATGGCTTGTGTCATGGGCTCCTCGTGAGGTACCCCTGCCTTGATATATCCGCCTCCTCGCGAGCCTGCCTGATGAGGCTGCCTCTGAGGAAGCTTCCGATCGTCCTCCCCGCGAGGCTTGGCCCCTCGTGAGGGTCTTGAGCTTGAGCTGATGAAGATGGGCCGCGCTGGGCCCCCACTTGAGCCACGCCACAGGCCGCAGGCAGGCAAGTCTGGGGACCCCCGTTCCCAGAACGCCGACAGCCCCGACCGGACGACCGGTGCCCTTGCACCCGAGCCAAACGAGCGGACGTCCGACGCCACCGGACGACCGGCCTCTGCCCGAAATCCGCTACACCAGCACCCGAGCCAGAATGAGCGGATGACCGGCGACCACCGGACGTCCGGCTGCCCATGAGACACCAGACGACTGGTCCCTAGCGGACGTCCGGTACCTGGCTCTCTCCAGTTTCGTGCCCGAAGCCCATGTACCCTCTCCTTTCTCCCCCCATTTGCGCTACGACTATAAATAGACCTCCTACTCATCGTAGCTAGGGTTAGCAAAGGATTAGCTCATATATCATGTGAGAGGTTTGCTCGTCCACTTGGTTAGCTTCTCCTCGGAGATAGCGCCTCCTTGGAGAAGATCCCCCAAGCAGATTCAAGACCCCTTTACGGGAAGAACCTCAAGACCTCCTCACAGCGAAGACTGGCTACCTTTGTATCGTTCTTAGTTGTCCGTGGATCGTGTAATCTCTTATGTACTCGAGGATCTAGCACAAGTGTGACTATTTCGTGTTGGTTTAGTGATTCTCCCGTGTTTTCTCATGTGTTTCCTCTCGTTTTCTCCCTTGTGTTCTTCGTGTTCTTCGCGTGATTCGCTCCTTTCATGAAAGATCGGGCAATTAGGGTTCTACCATACATCATCTTGGTATCAGAGCCACGTGAATCACGATTTCGGAGCCTCCCCGTTGTGTTTCTAGCCTAGTTCTTGTTGATTTTGTCCCTAATTCGGAAATTCCCCACAAAAATAGCCCCAAATTTTTTTATGATTTGTTGGTGTGTTGAAATTTTGTTGGATTTGATCCGTGGTTTTGCTTTGTCTTGAG
This sequence comes from Triticum urartu, assembly GCF_056163025.1. Lineage (NCBI taxonomy): Eukaryota > Viridiplantae > Streptophyta > Magnoliopsida > Poales > Poaceae > Triticum > Triticum urartu. The sequence goes on along the minus strand of NC_141873.1, from coordinate 241,561,247 downwards.
TGGATCTAGCTTTTTCCCCCTTTCCCCACCCTTTCCATCCACGAAATCGCCCGGATTCGACGAATTTCACCTCATCCACCCCGCCCACCCTTTCCAGCCAGCGGACGTCTGATGACCGGACGATCGACCCAACCCGGACGTCCGACGATCCCTGACGAAACTGGTTTTTTTTCAGTTTAGTCACCACCACCGCCCTACATTTCCGCATACGCACTCCCACCACCTTTACACCATCACCACTTCCGCATACTTACACCATCGCTTACCCGTTTCGCACTCCGACGTGTGTTGCCATTTCAAGATTTGAGAATTTGAGTTGCGGTACCGTGTCCTACTTGTGTTTCGGCTATTTAGGTACGGTTCGACATCAACATCACCGCCGCTCATCTTTGCCACGGACGTGTCATCAACAACGACCACCTCGACTACATCTTGGTATTCATACCACCATTTTGACACCATACCGTAAGCGAGAACGGTAACCTCGTCTTGGTATCGTGATACATCATTCTTGCCATTACATTGATAGCCAGCATAGCCTTACTCCTTTGCGTCGCTTACCCATCGAGACTAGCTTTTGAGTATTGCCAGCAACGAGACTTGTGCATGTTAGTGATCATACTTCCCATATCATACATACATCATTGTTGCATATCTTGGTATCATCTCTCATGTCACAAGGTTGTCATCGCATACACAATTGCTATCTTGGTTCGTCAAGCATTGCATGAGAAAAGAGCTCAAACAACAAAGAGCCAAACAAGCTTTTAAGCAAAAAGGAAAGATAAGCAAAGAGCTTTTAAGCAAGAACCATAGCATCATACAACATTAAGATTGTCATACTAGACCATCTTGGATCATATCATAGACACACCTTGCATAGAGCATACTTGGGATAGAAGCTGTTGCATTTTTGCTTAGTAGGTTGTGCACAACTCGTTGTATCCGCCTATCGTGCAATCGTGCTAGCGTCTCTCTAGTGTTTTGCAACGAGAGCATTTTCATGGGTTCCACAGTTTGGCTCGTCCTTGGTTGCACAACCCCACTTATCTCTTTGCGTGTGTGTTTCCGTGAACCGTATATTGCTTGGTCTACTTGTTGCCTTTCCATCTTGCGAATCTTTTCCAACATTATTGAAGCTCACTTACAATTGCATCAAATTTTGTGCCACCATCCTAACCAAGATCCACCATAAGCTTTTACTTGTGTAGGTGTCAGAAACAGACAAGAATTGGTACCAATTGTGCTATTTCCTTGTCCACATTGGAGTGATCATTGATCCACCTTCTACTTCGGTCAAGGTACATTTGGTATTCGTTCTTCTCTTTCTACCACTCATATTTTTCTCTTGGAATGATGGATAGGCCAAGTACTTCTACCAACCCACTCTTCATCGGACAAGAAGATGACATGAACTCCTACGTCACCAAGACCCACCTCTTTGGTGCACAACGTGCTTTGCATCAAGAGCAACAAGCAATGAGTGAACGCATCAACAACCTCGCCACCGACTTGCGACTCTCCGAGCAATGTACAAGGGACTACTTCGACCACAAGCTCGACGATCACAAACAAGAGAACGACACAAGAATGGACGAGATTCGTGCTTTGTTGTTGAACCGCTCTTCTTCCACTTCGTCCTCATCAAGACGGAGCCGCTCAAGTCGACACTCCGACTTCACCCTCTCCGGCTCAAGTACACCGACATCAAACACTCTTCGACATGCCGTGCGCAACGATCATCAAGCAAGCCTCAATCCTCTACCCGAAACCGACTCTCAAGAGCACCGACACCGTCAAAACCAAGCTACCTCTGTGCAAGCACGAGAACGGCAACGACAACGCCAACATGAAGAGGAAGAGCGCGCGCGTCTACACCAAGATGAACAAGATGCCGAGGCACAACACCAAGAACAACAACTCCGTGAAGCTCAAGCACTTGCGGCGCAACGTGCGCTTCGAGATTCAAGTCACGCCGTCGCCACACGCAACCGCCATCGGCGTGAACAAGAAGAATCATTTCGCGAAGAAGTTCAAGAGAGGATTTACCAATCATGTGTGCATCGTCAAGTGCCTCAAGTTTGTCCTCGAGCTCGACAAGCCCCTCCACAAGCTCCACAAGAACCCCAAGTTCAACAAGAGCATGAAGACAATGCAAATCCTCCACACCAAGAGCAACACGAACTTGCCAATCCTCAACAACATGGGCGTCATCACCCATGACCCGAACACAATGAAGTGCAACGATACGGCAAGCTAAAGTTCACCATGCCCAAGTTTTCCGGAAGCAAGGTTCAACATTATAACCGGACAGGCGTGACGTCACATTACTAAAGTTGTCAGCAGATTGGACTCGTGTGTTATTATATTCTCTCTACGGTTGTGTGCAGTGTGTGTTACAGGTCCGGACATGATCAATTCGTCTGGAGACTATTCAGGAGTTCGGAAGGAGGAACCCGCCTTGCAATGTCGAAGACAGCACTACATGCCGGATACCTTGTCATTGAAGCCAGGTTCAGAGGCTACTGAGGGAGTCCTGGACTAAGGGGTCCTCGGGCATCCGGCCTGTTATCTATGGGCCGGACTGATGGGCTATGAAGATATGAAGACCGAAGACTGTACCCGTGTCCGGATGGGACTCTCCTTGGCATGCAAGGCAAGCTTGGCGAACAACTATGAAGATTCCATCTTATGTAACCGACTCTATGTAACCCTAGATCCCCCCGGTGTCTATATAAACCGGAGGGTGTAGTCCGGAAAGGATATACTCAATACCGTAGTCATACAGGGTAGACTTCTAGGGTTTAACCATTACGATCTCGTGCTAGATCAACTCTTGTAATACTCATATTCATCAATATCAATCAAGCAGGAAGTAGGGTATTACCTCTGTAGAGAGGGCCCAAACTTGGGTAAACATTGTGTCCCCTGTCTTCTGTTACCATCAAACTTAGACGCACAGTTCGGGACCCCCTACCCAAGATCCGCGGTTTTGACACCGACATTGGTGCTTTCATTGAGAGTTCCTCTGTGTTGTCGCTGAAAGGTTTGATGGCCCCTTCAATCATCAATAATGATGCTATCAGCGGAGAAACTTTCCTCCCTGGGCAGATCTTCGTGTTCGGCGGCTTCGCACTGCGGTGCAACTCGTTTGGCCATCTGGACTAGATCAAAAGCTACGCCCCTGGCCATCAAGTCAGATTCGGGAGCTTGAACTACGTCGCGGACATCCGTGGAGACTTTATCTTCGCCGGATTCGACAACACGGTGGCCGCTCCTGGTCACCCTGATGATCATGACCTAAATCTGTCATCGGGCCGCATCCAGGAGATCGCTCCTGTAACCGCTATAGCCCTAGAGCCGGAGCAGGCCGCGCCATCCAAAGATGGGAGGATTAACCCCACCTCGGAGGCCGCAGATTCCACGGCGTTGGAGCCGCACATGGACCTGGTCTCACACGATGCCTATGCTACCACAACGCCGGACTCGTCTCCGGCCGTAGGTTTCGAACCGCACGAGCCCGCGGATGCCGAGCTTGATCGTTTATCGATCTTCGAATTCAACGCCGCAAACATCTTCCAGCACTCGCCTTTGGGTGATGTGCTAAACTCATTACAAAACATGTCCTTGGCGGAGGACTCTCAGCCGAACTATATCCGGCTCGAACTAGGGGCTGATGATGGAGAATTTTACTTCGCACCCGCCACCCACTTTATAGCCATGAACGAGGATTTGACCGATGAACTTGATTACGACTCCGAGGACATCAATGGTATGGACGACAATGCCGGAGAAGAGGAGGCCCAGAACCCGTCGTTCATCGGACGCTGGACGGCCACTTCATCGTATGATGTATACATGGTGGATGCACCAAAGAAGCACAACGGCGACGATAAGGAAGACCCAGCTGAGGATAAACCTTCCGAAATACAGTCCAAGCACCGGCATCAGCGGCGCCGCTCTAAGTCACGCCGCAGTAAAGACAGCAGCACCGGCACAGGAGAAGATGACACTCCGGAAGGTGCCGAAGACAACGAAGACCCCGTCGATAAAACAAACAAACAAGACGAACGGGAAGATGAGCAGGTTAGCCCTGTTAAACAGGCCACGCACGAAGATTTGGAGGACGATAATTACCTTTCGCTCTCCGAAGATGAGGTGATCCTCGGCACTGAAGATTTCATCAGGCATAAGGAACCTCTTGAGCAGGAGCGCTTCAAGCGCCAGCTAATAGCCAACGCAAGGAGCCTGAAAAAGAAGCAGCAGCAGCTTCAAGCTGACCAAGATCTGCTCAACGATAAATGGACTAATGTCCTAGGAGCCGAAGAATATGGCCTCAAGCGCCCAACCAAAAGCTACCCAAAGCGCAAATTGCTACCTAAGTTCGACGAGGACGCGGCGGAGTACATACCACCATCGCACAATACGGCCGACCGACCACCACGTGGTCGGGACAAAACGACAACTCATGCCGAACACCAGGCCGCCCCGCCTCATCGCTCAGGCAGAGGTAAATTAGCCCATGGCCATACATATGACCTCCGACAGAACCTGAGCAATAAAGCAGGACATACAAGATCAATCTACGGATCGCGAGGACGCGCCTCGACACACGACCACGGCCACCTATTCGGACGTGACAAACCCAGTCATGCGGGGGCCGAACACCGCAGAGGACTCTATCAGAGTTGTGTCACGATATGGCCTGATATAGAGGCCCCGCACACCCGCATTGCTTCACTGATGAGGTCCTGGATCACAAATTCCTCGAAGGATTCAAGCCCGTGAACATAGAATCATACGACGGAACCATGGACCCCGCGGTGTGGATCGAGGACTTCATTCTCCACATCCATATGGCTCACGAACATGACCTCCACGCCATAAAATACCTCCCTCTAAAACTCAAAGGGCCAGCTCAGCATTGGCTAAACAGTCTACTTGAAAATTCCATTGGCAGCTGGGAGGACTTCGAAGAGGCTTTCCTCGATAACTTTGAAGGTACATATGTTCGACCTTCGGACGCTAATGACTTAAGCCATATAGTTCAACAGCCCGGAGAGTCCGCCAGGAAATTCTGGACAAGGTTCTTAACTAAAAATAACCAAATTATCGACTGTCTGGACGCCGAAGCTCTAGCAGCTTTTAAGCATAGCATCTGCAACGAATGGCTCGCTCGCCACCTCGGCCAAGAAAAGCCAAAATCCATGGCAGCCCTCACGGCACTCATGACCCGCTTTTGTGTGGGCGAGGATAGTTGGTTGGCCCATAGAAAAAACAATGCAAGCGACGCCGGCACTCCTGAAGTTAAAAGCAACAAAGACAAGTCTCGACGCAATAGATATCGCCGAAAAAACAGTGAAAACACCGAGGATATGGCGGTCAACGCCAGATTCAGTGGCTCTAAGTCCGGTCAGCGGATGAAGCCATTCCAAAAGAACAATTCAGGCCCATCCAGTTTGGACCGCATACTTGATCGTCCATGCCAGATTCATGGCACCCCTACAAGCCTCCTAATCATACAAATAGAGAGTGTTGTGTTTTCAAACAGCTCGGACGATGGCAAGAACAGGGGGAGAGAAGAAGTTTCCCCCTCAGGTCAAAACGGTGAACATGATATATGCTACCCACATCCCCAAGAGGGAGCGCAAGTGTACGCTCAGGGACGTCTACGCGATAGAGCCACTCACCCAAAAATTCAATCCATGGTCGTCATGCCCGATCACTTTTGATCACCGGGATCACCCGACCAGTATCCGTCACGGAGGCTCAGCCGCACTGGTCTTAGACCCAATAATCAATGGGTTCCACCTGACTAGTGTCCGTATGGACGGCAGTAGAAGCCTCAATCTGCTCTATCTGGATACAATGCGAAAAATGGGCATTAACCTGTCAAGGATCAAGCCTACAAAGACCACCTTTAAAGGAGTCATTCTAGGCATAGAGGCTCGTTGTACAGGCTCAATCACACTAGAGGTTGTCTTCGGATCTCCGGACAACTTCCGAAGCGAGGAGTTAGTCTTTGATATCGTCCCATTCCGCAGTGGCTATCATGCACTGCTCGGACGAACCGTGTTTGCTCGATTCAACGCAGTACCACACTATGCTTATCTCAAGCTTAAGATGCCCGGCCCACGCGGCGTCATAACATTCAATGGCAATACGGAATGCTCTCTCCATATAGAAGAGCACACAGCTGCCTAGCAGCAGAAGTACAAAGCGGCCTTCTCAAGCAGAACCTTCATTCGGCTGCCGAGCCATTGGACACCCTTAAGAGGGTCCGAACTACTCTGCAGCAGGAGAGCTCGGCTCGTCAGGAGCTCGACTAGCAGTCTGGCCTACGTCTCAGTCCCGATTAAGCGGTGGCATACGTGTCGCGCATACATAACTACGCACTCAAAATTCCATGGGCATCGACGGAGGCATAGCTCGCTTGTGATCCACGGCACGGCTCAACCAACATCGGATACACACATACTTTCACTCCTTTTGTTTTCTTTTAGGTTTTAATCCTACAGGCCCCATCGGGGGGTCTGGTTATCGGTCCTCTTGAAGGATAAATACACCAAGATGGCGAGGAGCGCAGACATATGGGGACTTTTTAGGTGATTCCGTTAACGATAACTCTACCTGTTTTCCAGGACCCACATGCAGCTCTCCCCTGGTTTTGGCATGTTAAATAGCATGTTGCTTATTGCACTACTTGCATCAATGCGCCTTGACGTACTAATTACATTTCAATGAAAACAGTTCATAGCTAGCGCTGTAGGACACCAGCTTTTTACCTTTACATCTTTTTTGTTTTCTTTTTCCCTTTTATTTTTTTCAATTTCCCCGTGGATAAACCCATCAGGTAGCACCCGTACACTTTGGTACGTTTTGATGTTTGCCAGGGGCTTTATAGCACCCCACATTACGGCAATAAAAGTCCAAACACTTCTTATAAGTATAGTTCGGTGGTGACCCACAAGTATAGGGGATCTATCGTAGTCCGTTCGATAAGTAAGAGTGTCGAACCCAACGAGGAGCAGAAGGAAATGATAAGCGGTTTCCAGCAAGGTATTCTCTGCAAGTACTGAAATAAGTGGTAACAGATAGTTTTGTGATAGGATAATTTTTAACGAGCAACAAGTAACAAAAGTAAATAAAGTGCAGCAAGGTGGCCCAATCCTTTTTGTAGCAAAGGACAAGCCTGGACAAACTCTTATATAGAGAAAAGCGCTCCCGATGACACATGGGAATATTGTCAAGCTAGTTTTCATCACGTTCGTATGATTCGAGTTTGGTACTTTGATAATTTGGTATGTGGGTGGACCAGTGCTTGGGTACTGTCCTTACTTGGACAAGCATCCTACTTATGATTAACCTCTATTGCAAGAATCCGCAACTACAACAAAAGTATTAAGGTAAACCTAACCATAGCATGAAACATATGGATCCAAATCAGCCCCTTACGACGCAACGCATAAACTAGGGTTTAAGCTTCTGTCACTCTAGCAACCCATCATCTACTTATTACTTCCCAGTGCCTTCCTCTAGGCCCAAATAATGGTGAAGTGTCATGTAGTGGACGTTCACATGACACCACTTGAGGGATGACAACATACATCTCATCAAAATATCGAACGAATACCAAATTCACATGACTACTAATAGCAAGACTTCTCCCATGTCCTCAGGAACAAACGTAACTACTCACAAAGCATATTCATGTTCATAATTAGAGGGGTATTAATATGCATATAGGATCTGAACATACGATCTTCCACTAATTAAACCAACTAGCATCAACTACAGGGAGTAATTAACACTACTAGCAACCTACTAGCACCAATCCCGGACTTGGAGACAAGAATTGGATACAAGAGATGAACTAGGGTTTTGAGAGGAGATGGTGCTGATGAAGATGTTGATGGAGATTGCCCTCTCCCAATGAGAGGAGCGTTGGTGATGACGATGGAGATGATTTCCCCCTCCCGGAGGGAAGTTTCCCCGGCAGAACAGCTCCGCCAGAGCCCTAGATTGGTTCCGCCAAGGTTCCGCCTCGTGGCGGCGGAATTTCGTCCGAGAAGATGGCTTATGATTTTTTCCTCATTGAAAGACTTCATATAGTAGAAGATGGACATCGGAGGGCCACCAGGGGGCCCACGAGGTAGGGGAGCGCGCCCCCACCCTCGTGAGCAGGGTGTGGCCCCCTTGGTGAACTTCTTGCGCTGGGTATTTTTTATATATTCTGAAAACGTCTTCCGTGAAGTTTCAGGACTTTTGGGGCTATGTAGAATAGGTCTCTAATATTTGCTCCTTTTCCAGCCCAGAATCCCAGCTGCCGGCATTCTCCCTCTTTAAGTAAACCTTGTAAAATAAGAGAGAATAGGCATAAGTATTGTGACATGATGTGTAATAACAGCCCATAATGCAATAAATATTGATATAAAAGCATGATGCAAAATGGACGTATCATTCGGCACCCCGAATTTAGCATTATATGCATTGGCTCCGAATCATGTATTTGGTCAATAGTTGGGTTGCCCGGCTCCTGTGCTTACTACCCTATGTTCCGCTGCATCGGCTAGGGTAGTAAAGGGAGAACTACTGCAATTGTGCCCTGGTCTAAACCGGATGAGCACCTCAGTAGAGAAAGCCGAAAACTGACTGTCATGATGCGGCGAGAGCTGGTCAGCTGTTCGGAGGTCTCAAATCGTTGGAGGTTTTCCTGCATTACACGAAGGATCGGTACTTCCCGATCAGACGCAGACAGCACTCTGGTTCGTATACCAGGGGTTGCACCTATTGTTGGGGATATCAGTACTGGGCGTAAACCGGCCTATCTGGGCCGGGTTAACTTCGTTGGTAGTTAATTATGTTAAAGCCCAAGAAGGCAGATGAGGGCTCAAGGCCCATAGTCAGTTCAAGGCCTGTAGCCATAAACCGGCATTGGTATTTAACTTGTATTGTAAGTTAGGAATAAGTAGAGACCAAACCGGACACATCTATGAGCCGGTATTGGGACTCTGTGAACCGACGGGCGTCACCCGTGTATATAAGGGGACGACCCGGCGGCGGTTCAAGGATAGACAACAACTCGAGACTTAGGCAAAGCTTGTTTGCTCCCTAGTCATCGAAACCCCATCAATTCCATCACAACTAGACGTAGGCTTTTACCTTCATCGAAGGGGCCGAACTAGTATAAACTCTCTTGCGTCCCTGTGTCCGCTTTAACCCCTTCAACCTAACCCGTTGCGATGGCTCCACGACTAAGTCCTTTCTCTAGGACATCTGCCGTGACAAAACCACGACAGTTGGCGCCCACCGTGGGGCTATCGCACGATGGTTTCAAGTTCTTGGAGGGCCGCTTTGAAGGACTCGAGGGCTATGTTGTGGGCCGGATGACTAAGAGTCGTCGCGGCAAGCTCTACATTGATGATGCAGGCTGGGGCCCCGAGGCCGGCTCAGTTGAGTACGGGTACCGGGTCCCCTTTGGTGGCATACATGTTTTCATCGGCAAGATCGGTGAACCGGGCCCTGAGCCGGACATCTGCACCGACCTCGTCGAAACGGCTCAGCGTGCACGATCCGCCCGGGTTAAGCCGGCCGTGAAGCGTGCCTTCGTGGGAGTCATCCATGGAGGAAGTTATGAGGATGGATCAGAACCTCGCGGCGAGACCGTCATTTATTCCGGCGACGAGTCATCAACCGGAGAAACCGAATCTCTATATCAGCTACAAGATGGCCGGATTGCGGGCTGTTCCGATGGCGACAGTATTCCGGACCCCTCTGATCTACCCAACCGAGTTGGAATATTCATGGCCGACACACAAGCAGCGCTTCATTCTTCGACCCCTGCGCCAATCACCTCCGGTTCAGTAGCGGCGACAGCTGCCGGGGCAGGAAGCTCTGCACACCCGCCGGCTCAAGTTCTATCAGATCTATTTGATGCATTGGCTGTGCTTATGGCAGAAGCTAATCCGGCGGATCAGGAAGTCCACAACGCGGAGATTGCAAAGGTGAAGGAACAGATCACCCAGGCCAAGGCGGACCTGGCAGCTGAGAATGCCAGGATGACCACAGAGCGGGCCGCTTTAGACGCACAAGCCTACAGGCTCATGTTGAACCAGAACGTGTCGCATGAAGTCATGAAGAGGAAGTACCGATCCCGTTTGCCTTCGGTATTCGAGGCCAGAGACCTTTTCAACACCCCAGGAGCAGGAACCAGTAATCCGCTGGAGGGAAACCAGCCGGAAGCTCCGGGGACCGGTGCGCCGGTTCAGCCCCGTCTAATGAATCCGCCTCGTCAAAACACTGTTATACCTCAGGCTGTTTCAACACCTCCGGGTCACTACTCCAACCCAATGGACAATCTCGTTGCTGCTGCTGCACGGCTAGAGGCCATTCCAATTGAAGGTGACTCGCCGCAGGCGGTAGAGACACGACGGGTCAAAGAACTTCTTAGGACAGCTTTGGTCCAACAGGAAGCATACTCGTACAGCCGCGACCGGATCCACTCGACCCCTCGTCCAAGCCGAAGCTATAGCAGGCATATGGATGAACCAGCAGTATCAAGTAATGAACGACGTGGAGGACCCCGCGGCAACAACCCGGCGGGTGGTGCTGATAACGCTCAGGAAGTGGTGGACCGGGCCCGAGCGCGCAGGGAGGCCGAGTTAGCCGCACAGTATCAGGCTCGGCAGCTTACGCCGGTTCGTCCAACTATTTCGGTCGAACCCGGTGTTACCTCTAGCTCTTTGGGGGTGCCTTGCCTTGTCCCCGCTTTACGCAATGTGCGCCTGCCTAAGGATTTCAAGGGCCCGCGCAAGGTACCAAATTACACGGCGGATCAACCCCCAAAGACATGGGTGGAGAGCTATGAGATGGCCATGGAGATGCTTGATGTGGATGATGCGGCATGTGCGAAGTACTTCACCATGATGCTTGAAGGAACGGCCCGCACTTGGTTAAAAAGCTTACCGGCCAACTCTATCAGTTCATGGGCCCAATTACGAGCCCGGTTTATCAGTAATTTCAAGGATACATGTAAGCAGCCTATGTCGATAGTGGACTTAGCTGCCTGTGTCCAGGAGGAAGGAGAATCGACGACTCATTGGGTGCGCCGGGTCTCACAAGTGTTGCATTCATCAAACCGCATCAACGCTGACACTGCAGTCTTAACCCTAGAAGGCAACTGCCGGTTTGGGCCCCTAAAGCTGAAGTTGGGACAGATGAAGCACCATTGCACTGACAAGGGGACCCTCATGGCTGCTTTGGTAAAGTATGTTGATTCTGATAGTACCAAGGATCCCGAATCTGATGATGACAAGGCAGGGAAGGGAAAGAGGAACAGCAACTCCAAAGGTCAGCAGCATCACTTGGCAGGCAATGGTGGCGGAGGCAAGCGTAAAGCGGATGGTAACATGGACTTTGTGGCTAATACCAACGCGCAGGACAAGGGCCAGCAACGCAAGGGTAAACCGCCAAATCGCAGTGGGGCACCCAACCCTAACCCAGACCGCCTAAATTATCTACTGAGCCAGCCCTGTCCAAGACATCGGACGAAGGAGGTGCCAGCAAACCACCTTTGGAAGGATTGCTTCATTATGCAGGAGTTCAAGAATTCTAATTCTTTCCGGTATGATCACGGCTCCGGTGGTGGCTCAGGATCCGGGCCAGGTTACGGTGGAGGAAATTCCGGTTCATGATTTAATGGTAATCCGGGCGGACATAATAATCAAAATAATCAGAACAACCAGGGTGGTTACAACCAGCAGCAGCAACAGTCAGGTTACCAGAGCAACCCGAAGCAGTTGAATAGTGGGCAGTACCATGTCTTCACCACTAGCTTGGACAAGCGAGACCGGAAGGTTCAGAGGCGGGCAGTCAACTCTGTTGAACCGGCCGTGCCCCGTTATCTACGCTAGTCTGAACAGCCAATCATATGGAGCAGAGAGGATCACCCTCCCCAGGTTGATAATCCGGGTCAGTTGGCTCTGGTGGTGGCGCCTCAGGTGGGAGGTTACAAGTTCACCAAAGTGCTCATGGATGGAGGGAGCAGCATTAATATCTTGTACTATGAGACCTTCCGTCGTATGGGACTAACAGATAAAAATCTCAAACCGTCTAATACGGTGTTCCACGGTGTGGTACCTGGCAAGTCAGCATATCCTGTTGGTAAGATAGCTCTGGAAGTGGCCTTTGGAGATGATCATGATTCCAGGTCGGAAACATTGATGTTTGAAGTGGTGAAAATCCAAAGTCCATATCACGCCCTGTTCAGGCGACCGGCCTACGCCAAGTTTATGGAACGGCCCTGTTATGTGTATTTGCAGCTCAAGATGCGGGTCACAAGGGGACAATAACGGTTCACGGAAGCCATATAATCGCTTTGGAGTGCGAGGAAGGAGATGCGGCCTACGCAGAGTCGGTTTGTGCCACCGAGGAGCTGAAGTATTATAAGGACAATGTTGATCCGGTGGACATGACTCCATTAAAGAAGCCAACTACGGAGCATGATCCGACCCTGAAGTTCAAATCGGCAGCAGAAACTAAGCTTGTTGACTTCATACCTGGCGATTCATCCAAGCAGTTCAGCATCAGTGCCAACTTGGATCCAAAATAGGAAAGCGCACTCATCGAGTTCATCCGTGAGAATCGTGACATTTTTGCATGGAAGCCCTCTGACATGCCAGGTGTACCGAGGCAACTCGCTGAGCACACCCTTAATGTGGATCCTAAATACAAACCGGTGAAACAGTTCCTCCGCCGGTTTAACGAAGAAAGACGCAAGGCGATTGGAGAAGAGGTAGCCAGGCTCTTAGCAGTTGGCTTTATTGTTGAAGTTTTTCACCCTGAGTGGCTTGCCAATCTAGTGCTGGTCCTTAAGAAAAACGGCACCTGGCGCATGTGTGTGGATTACACAGATCTTAATAAGGCTTGTCCAGCAGATCCTTTTGCCCTCCCCCGTATTGATCAAATTATTGATGCTACGACGGGTTGTGAGCGTTTAAGTTTTTTGGATGCATATTATGGCTATCATCAGATCAAAATGGCAGTTAAGGACCAGGAGAAGACGACATTCATAACTCCCTTTGGAGCCTTCTGCTATGTGTCTATGCCCTTTGGGCTCGAGAGTGCCCAGGCAACTTATCAATGGAGTGTACAAAATTGTCTTCACAAGCAGATTGGCCGTAATGTACATGCTTACGTAGATGATATCGTGGTTAAGTCCAGGGAGAAGGAGACTCTGGTTGACGATTTGAAGGAAACCTTTGATAACCTGAGGACGTACAAGATGATGCTTAATCCGGCCAAGTGTGTCTTTGGTGTACCGGCAGGCAAGTTATTGGGTTTTCTGGTGTCCAACAGGGGAATTGAGGCTAATCCGGAGAAGATCACAGCCATCACCTCCCTGGCTAAACCGAAGTGTATCAATGATGTTCAACGCCTGGCAGGCCGGATTGCCGCGTTAAGTCGGTTTATCAACCGCCTTGGTGAGAAGGCAATCCCTTTGTATCAGATGTTGAAGAAGACGGATCAGTTCATCTGGAGTTCAACTGCTGATGAAGCATTTGAGGACTTAAAGCGGCAATTGGCCAATCCGCCTGTGCTCGCCGCTCCCATTGACAAGGAGCCGTTACTGCTATATGTTGCTGCTAATGCTCGTGCGGTCAGCGTGGCTATTGTGGTGGAGCGAAAGGAGGCACATCCGGTTCAACGTCCAGTCTATTATATCAGCGAGGTACTCATTGAGTCCAAGCAAAGGTATCCGCATTGGCGGAAGCTGGTGTAAGGAGTTTTTATGGCAAGCCGGAAGCTTAAGCAATACTTCCAAGGGCACCCAATTACGGTGGTCAGTTCTGCTCCTTTGGAGGATATCATCCAGAACCGGGAAGCGACTGGCCGGATTGCCAAGTGGGATATAGAGCTTGGGCCGCACGGATTGAAGTATGTGCCTCGGACGGCGGTTAAGTCTCAAGCACTTGTTGATTTCATCAATGATTGGACGGAACTGCAAGCACCTAAAGAAAAGCCGGATCACACATATTGGACCATCCATTTTGACGGATCCAGGCAATTGGAAGGCTCAGGGGCTGGAGTCGTATTAACTTCCCCATGAGGTGATAAGTTTTGTTATGTTCTCCGCTTAATGTTCCTTTGTACTAACAATGCAGTTGAGTATGAAGCCTTGCTCCATGGTCTTCGGATGGCTAAGGAGATGAATCTAAGTCGAGTTAAGTGCTTCAGTGACTCGGACCTCGTGGCTCAACAAGTATCTGGCACTTGGGACTCCAAGGACCCAGTCATGGTAGCATATCGTCGTGAGGTGGATATTGTTGCAGGTCACTTTAAAGGCTATCAGGTGGACCACGTGGACCGATGGAAGAATGAAGCGACGGACGCTTTAAGCCGGCTGGGCTCTCAACGCAAACCGATCCCGCCCAATGTTTTTCTGGATGTGATGCACAACCCGTCGGTCAAGCTCCCTAGTGAAGCGGATTTGGCTATTCCTGATCCGGAGGCTCAATTGGTGGCAGCTCTTCATGTCATTCCGGATTGGACGCTTCCTTACCTGGCATACATGAACCGAGGCGAGTTACCAGAGGATGAGACTCTGGCCCGACAGATAATCCGGCGGTCCAAGTCCATGACTATTGTCAATGGCGAGTTGCATCATTGCAGTGTATCAGGGGCGTTTCAATGCTGTGTGTCTCCTGAAGAAGGCTGTGAAATTTTGCGTGAGATCCACGAAGGAGATTGTGGTCACCACGCCGGTTCAAAATCTGTGGTAGCTAAAGCATTTCGCCATGGCTTCTATTGGTTAACTGCTCATGCTGATGCGGAGGATCTGGTCAGACGATGTGACGGTTGCCAAAAGTTTTCAAGACGTACTCATGTGCAGGCTCAAGAATTGAGAATGATTCCAATTACTTGGCCGTTTGCGACTTGGGGGCTGGATATGGTTGGGCCTTTCAAAAGGTCCAAAGATAAGAAGACCCACCTCCTGGTGGCGGTTGACAAGTTTACAAAGTGGGTGGAGGTAGAACCTGTTAGCAAGTGTGATGCGGCCACGGCGGTTCAGTTCATCAAAAAAGTGATTTTCCGGTTTGGCTTTCCACACAGTATCATCACAGATAATGGTACCAATTTGTCCAGGGGGGGCATGAAGGAGTTCTGCGAACGGGAGCACATCCGGCTTGACGTTTCATCAGTGGCACACCCACAGTCCAATGGTCAAGCAGAAAGGGCTAATCAAGAGATCTTGAAAGGCATCAAGCCCCGGCTTATGGTTCCTTTGCAGAGAACACCGGGTTGTTGGGTAGAAGAGTTACCATCTGTGTTATGGAGCATCAATACTACACCCAACAAATCAACAGGATACACACCGTTCTTCATGCTTTACGGAGCGGAGGCGGTTCTCCCCAGTGATATCCGTCATGACTCACCTCGTGTGGCGGCTTATGTTGAAGCGGACAATGAGATAGCACGGCAAGACTCTTTGGACCTGTCGGATGAAGAACGTGACATAGTAGCCACCCGCTCGGTATTTACCAATAGGATCTTCGTCGTTGTCACAGTCGCCGAGTCAGAACCAGAACCTTTCAGGAAGGAGATTTGGTGCTTCGGCTCATCCAAGATCAGACTGATATGCATAAGCTATCCCCACCTTGGGAGGGACCTTTCGTGGTCAGCAAGAATCTGCACAACGGGTCATACTATCTGATCGATATTCGAGAGCATAAAGACTCACGTACATCAGAGGAGGAGACCAACAGGCCGTGGAACATAGCTCATCTTCGGCCTTACTATACCTGAGCCATTGGCTCTAGTTATGTACATATTACGATGATGTATATATTATGATTAAATATAATAAACCAGAACCTCAGCTAAAGCGGGGTATCTGTTCTTTTACATCATGTGTGGTTACACGGAGTTGTTCTAAAGCGTCCTCCGGTTTTCCCCTTGAGTTAGCTTTTCAAAAGCATCATGTTATATCACTTGGGGGCTTGGTCGTGTCCGAACCAATGCAACACCTCTTGATAGGCTAGAGCCACCAGATCACTTGGGGACTTGGTCACGTCTGAACCAGTCACGCCTCTTGATCAGCCTAAGGCCACAGAATCACTTAGGGGCTTGGTCGAACCCGAACCATTGCTGCGCCTCTTGATCGGCATAAATGCCACGGTTTCATTTGGGGACCTAGCTGACTTGAACCATAGCTACACCTATCGGGAGCTTGGTCGTGTCCGACCATGGTAACGCCATCTGATCGACTCAAATAAGCCTCTTTTTGCAAACGGTTTTATCATTGCCTTTGCTTCACAATTTTCTTTGATAGATATTTCTTTCTTTTTGTTGCGTTTTTTAAACCAACAAAATTTTAAACCGGTTCACACTGTCAATTGACGGAACACGGTCCATTTTTAATCCGGAGACTATTTGCCCGGTTTGATTTTTTATTAACATCCTATTATGGAGTAACACGGTGTTTTCTTATAACCCGGCACGATTTACATGGTAAACCGGCATTATATATATACAGGAGCTGCTATCTCCTCCAACAGTGTGGGTTTATAAACCTCCGCTTCAAGATTGGCTAAGCCAACTTCATGCCCAACGATGGCAGGTATTATGTATCTCAAAGATTTGATCATATGCTTAAATTTCAGATATTTTGATTTTATATATGCAGACATCATACTCCGCCTGACGGTACAACCGCGGTGGCACTTTAAGATTTTTTATGTTGCAGAAAATACTTTGGAAAGTTCATCACCCAAAGGAAGCACAAGTTGCAGTGGTTATGCATGAAGGAATATTAAGATCAAGAGTGTCAGCTAGCCTATTACAAGGCAACACGGTGCCCAAAATAAGATCATTGTTTTTTCAAAGGAGAAGCAGTTTAAACCGGCTTCCGGTTCAAGCTTGCTCACCAGCCTAGCCTGATGGTTGTGGGTCATCCCGCGCCGCTTCAACTTCAGTTTCTCTACCCAGCGGCTGGAAATCAACAGTTGTCCCGTCGATTCCCATTAATGCTCGAAAGACAGCTTCATCATGGATCAGCAACGACGGTTCAATATCGGGAGCGTAAGTATGCTTACGGATTGGAGGGATAAGATTTTCCGCTTCATGAATTGGTGCAGCTACTCGCTTCTTTTGATTGTCATATTGGGCTTGATAATGAGACAAGTCTGCTTCTTCAACCAATTAACAAGCTAGCGGACGCACCTCCTGGTTTATTGCTCGCAGATCCGCTTCACTAAACTCTGACCCGTCTTCCTTCAAGTTGGGATAGCCCTGAGCCACTTCAATAGGATCAAAATCCGGCACCCAAACTTTTTCCCGGATTAAGGCATTGATTGCACCGGTTAGAGCAGCAGATTTCTTCAGCTCTTCAACCCGGGCAGGAAGCACCGACAGTTTCTTCAGAGTGTCCTGAATCAAAGTGGCGCCGGATTGTTGTGGGATGCAGTACAGATGATCCGCTGTGCACCAGTGTACAGTTGTTCGATCAACGTGTAGGCGGCTTTCAATTTCTTCCACACATCTGACCCCAAGTGACCAATGCGTGTCCCTGAAATATCACAAAGGGTTAACAAACCGGCAGCTCTGTAAGACGGTCGAATCAATTCAGAAATCAAACCGGCTTACCAAAGATAGCAGCGGTCATGGCATGCACGTGCCGCTTTATGCTGGTCAGTTCGTCCGCCACCAGTTTTAGTGCAGCCTCGGCGTCTTCTGCTCGTTTGGTTAAAGCGGATTTTTCAGTAGCCCAATCCGCCCGCTCCTTCTTGAAATCCTTCTTAAGCTGTTCCATGACGCTTAAGGCGCTGGTCAACTCCTCTTTTGCTTTTGAGGTTTCAGTCTGTTGGGACTTCAGATTTTCTTGGAGATCGGCGATTTGGGTCTCTTTTGTCTTCAGCTCAGCCTGCATACACACAGTTATATGATTCAGCAAGCAGCGCAAGAATTGAAGCACCAACCACATAAAAAGTTATGCACTTGGCGCTTGGGGGCTAATGCCTATTTGATCTTCATATTTCACTTGATTATAAAGTCCCAAGATCAATACAAGTATTCAACTTGGTACTTGGGGGCTAATGGCTATTTGCTCGAATATATTCTGATGTGGCGATCTCAATTACTTGAAGTCCCGGTTTAACTACACTAAGTTAAACCGGCCCTTGGGGGCTACATCAGCGAATTCCGAAGCATTGGGATTTATATTAGCAAGTCCCGGTTTAACTACACTAAGTTGAACTGGCCCTTGGGGGCTACATCAGCAAGTTCTGAAGCATTGGGATTTATATTAGCAAGTCCCGGTTTGGATGCAGATTCTAAACCGGCCCTTGGGGACTAGGAGAGTTAACAAGATTGAAATATCCAAACAGGAAAAAGCACATGGAAGTTACCTCAAATTTCTCTTTCATCATATTAACCAGACCAGCTTCATAGTCACGGCCGGTGTATAGCCGGTTCAGATAGCCGGAATGGAGATCTTGGGCGTTCAAAGTGGCATAAGTTGTCAGATCGGCATTCCATTTTCCCTTGCCAATGGCAGCAAATTCTTCCTTGCCAGTGTGTTTGGATAAAGCAACGGGATTGCCTGGCTCTGTGCGACCAATACCAGTAATAACAACCTCATCATCCTTGGCATCGCCGGTTAGCACTGGGGCGGTTGGCTTATCAGTAGGCTTTGATGGATTGGTGGATTTCTCAATCCGGATGGGGCTTGTGGGCTGGTTGACATGACTTGAGGTATCAATAGGCCTCTCTTCAGCAATAAGATCGTCATCTCGCTGCGGTGGATCATTGGGTATATCTTCAGGAATAGCCGCTTCAAGATCTGGTGTTTTGCCCGGTTCAGGGACGGCATCCTCCTCGGCCGCTTTATCCAGGCGAGCCTTCTTGCTCGGCCTAGGCTTGGCCCTGAAAGGAATAACAAAGTCAAATACAGCGTATGTTCCAAGGTGATGTATCAGAAATATTATGATAAGTATAGCTTACCCAAGCACCGTTTTGAGCGGTGGCAGTTGAGTAGCCGATGACTCACCAGAGGATGAGTTGGAAGTAACCTGATAATCGGAGTCAGATGGATTAAGAGGTTGACGAAACAGCCTGCTTTAGGACAAGCACTGACAAGCAAATTAGAGACCTCTGAACGGCATTTCCGAACCGGACTGTTCGGTAAACCGACGGAGGTAACTACCTGGCCGCTATGCCGGGTTGTGCGGCGAGCTTCATGCTATTGGGTCTTCATAAGAAATTTGGGATCCAAGTAAGCAAGAGGATGAGAAAATTTAACCTTCTGGTTTGCCCGACGGATTTTTAGTGAAGGCAAAGGGTCTGTATCGGAAGAGAGAATAATTACCTCTGCAGCATCAGCATGGCTGGCTTCGGCATCATCCTGACAAATATCATCACCAATAAGACGCATGAAAAATAAGCCAAGTGAGTCAAGCTCTACCTCAAGGTCCGGATTATCCACATCATCATCAGGGGCCGGATCAGAAGATGCAGTGGTTTTCTTCTTGTGAGCAGGCCGTTTCACGACTTTATTCTTTGGCCGGGTTGGTCGTTCCGGTTTGTCTGGTTTTTCTGGCTTCTCCTGTGGAAGTTTCTTGCTCCAAAACGGATCATTACCCTGTTTAAACAGTCATTAATATTAAACAATGACCAGATATATCAATAACAGGTTCAGTAAAAACAAAAAATCAAATTCTTACAGCTGGCGGTTTGTTGGTGGCACAGAAGGGAAGCAGGCCGGTTCGAGCACAGACGTGTTCCGGTTCATTCAGCATTTTATTCACAGCCTCTGTGATTTCTTCGTCGGTGAGCTGGATGTTAGCATGTCGCAGTGGGTCGTCAACACTACCAGTATACTCGCACTTCAAACCGGAGCGCTGACTAAGGGGCAGTATGCTCCACGATATCCAACAGCGAGAGAGATCAACTCCTGTTAAACCATTGTCCATGAAGGCTCTGAGCTTGGACAGTTGAGGAGCATATTTGCTTCTCTCCTTGGCAATCAACCTTTGTGGAAAGGGGTGTGTATTGCTAAGCCGCTCCGGACGAAAGCCAGGCAAAGGATTTTCACCAGCAGGGGAGGTGTCTTTGCAATAGAACCATGTTTGATTCCACTCTTTGGGGTGGCTGTGCAGTTTGGCGTGAGGGTATGTGACCTCTTTCCTTTTCTGAATCGCCACACCGCCCAATTCCGTATTGGAACCGTCTGAAAACTCAGTACTGTGGTTTAGATGGAAACAGTCTCTGAACAATTCCACTGTGGGCTCCTCTTGAAAGAACACCTCACAGAGCACTTGGAAGTGACACATGTTTGTAACAGAGTTGGGGCCAATGTCTTGTGGGTGGAGTTGAAAATCGTCTAAAATGTCCCAGTAAAATTTAGAACCGGGCGGCTTAAAGCCCCGGGCTAAGTGATCTACGAAAACGACGACCTCTCCTTCTTGAGGTGTGGGAGGGCATTCTTTGCCAGGGGCTCTCCAATGGATGGTGTTTTTGCTGCCTAAAGCGCCGATCAGGACTAAATTGTTCAGTTGAGTCTCTGTGACGCGAGAAGGAACCCAGTTGCACTCATATACTTGCTTGGCCATGATGAAATCTACAAGATAGGTGATTCCGGTTGAAGAATGAATTGATTAAAGTGCACTGGTATGTACAATGTTAAACTGGAGACAGTTCTATCTAAACCGGAGTTTTATGAAGCAACAGTATCTGGCGGTTCAACAAGGGGACTAATGGTATATACCGGTTTCGCAATTCTTCTACAAAGTTAAACCGCCGGATCTAAGCATTGAAACAGTTGAGATGGCAGATGGATAAGTGTACAGAAACAGATTTCACAAGATTTCTCTACAGCGACGGATCTGAAGCAAGCTCAGAAAACAAGGAAAATATTCAAGGTTCAAAAAAGAACAGTACCGAATCAATGGGCAGAGATACAGGTAGATCTATGGTATTGAGGCATATAAGTAAAGGCGGATGCTAAGAACTACCGCTACACAGAGCAGAGGTTCACAGGTTCATCTAAGATCTATCATATGAGTACGAAGCAGACGATGAACACTGAAGAACTTGGAAACCCTAGAACGGATCTACGGGGGAAAAGGTGAAGAACTCACCGGAGCCGAGGAAGAAACAGAAGGTCGCCGCGATGCTCTGGTACAATCAGGGTGATGCAGTGGCCAAGGTTGGAGCAGAGGTCGTCAACAGCGGCGGAGCTCCGAAGCTGGACGACGCGGGGAAGACGAAGCAGAAGGGCACGAAGGGGAAAAAGAAATGACCCTTCGGTCCTATTTATAAGGCAAGGGACAGGTGTCAGGCGCGAAAATCAAGGGACCGTGGGTTTGGAAACGAAGCTGTCGCCTTAATTGTCGTAGACCTATTAAAAAAAGGTATCATGGATAAGGTTCTTTATAAAAGGTGACGTCACGCCAGTTTACAACGACCAGAGAAGATGACATCACGGCGGTTCAACAAACTACAAGAAGATGTTGAAGATGAAGATTTTTGCTAAGGATTGACATGAACCTGTTCAAATCAATCTGGGGCCTAATGTTGGGGATATCACTACTGGGCGTAAACCGGCCTATCTAGGCCGGGTTAACTTCGTTAGTAGTTAATTATGTTAAAGCCCAAGAAGGCAGATGAGGGCTCAAGGCCCATAGTCAGTTCAAGGCCTGTAACCGTAAACTGGCGTTGGTATTTAACTTGTATTGTAAGTTAGGAATAAGTAGAGACCAAACCGGACACATCTATGAGCCGGTATTGGGACTTTGTGAACCGACGGGCGTCACCCGTGTATATAAGGGGACGACCCGGCGGCGGTTCATGGACAGACAACAACTCGAGACTTAGGCGAAGCTTGTTTGCTCCCTAGTCATCGAAACCCCATCAATTCCATCACAACTAGACGTAGGCTTTTACCTTCATCGAAGGGGCCGAACTAGTATAAACTCTCTTGCGTCCCTGTGTCCGCTTTAACCCCTTCAAGCTAACCCGTTGCGATGGCTCCATGACTAAGTCCTTTCTCTAGGACATCTGCCGTGACAAAACCACGACACCTATGTTTTATTATAAAACTCCTATGGCTAAGTCAGGGCGTTCAAGCCGTATAGTCTGGTTGCCTGGTTCGTTGCGCTAAACAACTCCTTCAAGGACCATATAATTGGATCACGATTGTTTAGATACCATCCCGAACACCTCTGTACTACCTACATGAGGGCAGAAGCCGATGACTGGCCAACCCTCAGATTTCATATGACACGGCCGCACAGGAGGATACAATCAAAACATACTAAAAATTATATTACAAAGCGGATTTGTTTTCATCATACAAGGAAAAATATGAAGGTGCTCATTCGAGAATAATGTCCTTCCCGCACTGTGTTGCTACAAGTCAAGATCCCTCCAGGACATCTGCAAAATATTGCTCGGGTGTGCGGTGCTCCTTGCCCTCCGGTGGCCCCTGGGCCACCTCGACGGCGTCCATCTTTGCCCACTACATGTGGCAATGAGCGAAGGCCATGCGGGCACCCTCGACGCAGACTGATCGCTTAACGATGTCTAGCCGCGGACAAGCCTCCACCACCCGCTTCACGAGGCCAAAATAACTGCTAGGTATAGCTTAGGCTGGCCATAGTCGGATTATTAAATCCTTCATGGCCAGTTCGGCCATCCGGTGCATCTCGACCAACTGTTTTAGTTGATCGGCAAAGGCCACCGGATGTTCCGGCACAGCATACTTCGACTAGAACAGCTTCTCCGGAGAATCCCCTTCCCTGGCTCGGAAGAAGTCCGCAGCATAGGATACACTGCACGGCAGAACCACAAAAGCCCCTGGGCAACTCCGAATCCGGGTTAGTAAAAGGTATTTCCTCTCCGCATACTTGCTTTGCATTTTAAACTCCTTACCCGCTGCGATCTTCTTTGCCTCTTGGATCTCCTGGAGAGCATCTCGGGCCTCATTTTGTGCGGCCTCTGCGCTCTGACGAGCCTTGTTAAGTTCGGCCTCTCGAGCCGACGCCTAGCGCTCCAAAGCTTCACACTTCTTCACTACGTCCAGGAGCTCCTGCTAGACCTCACCGACCCGGGCCTTGAGCTTCTTACGGGCGGCTTGCTGTTGGACAGCCTTCCCCTCGGCTTTGGCCAGGGCCTTCCTCAGGGCCTCGACCTTGGTCATCGCTTCTGTACAAATCATGGAATTTTGGTCATCGCATATATTTTTCTTCTTTTCGAATATATAACAGGTTATTGCTTACCTTGTTTCTCCTAGAACTGCCTCTTTACTTGGCTAAGTTCCCCCTCAGCCTCTGCCAGTTTCTTCTTTAGTCCGGAGACTTTGGCAGTATGCGAGGCCGCGACCAGCAACGACGCATGTATTTAAGAAAAATTTGGTTAGTTTCCTATCACAGGAGATTGATCCTCTGTCCGATTTTTTCTTTCCGAACACCGGACAGTGTCTAAGGGGCTGCTGTCTACATTGGGATTCTCTCCATTTGGCGCCACTTACCTCAAAACCTATCAGCAGGTTGCCGCACGCCTCGGTTAGTCCGCTCTTGGTGGACTGAACCCTTTCAATCACCGTGCCCATAAGGACACGGTGCTCATCCATAATGGAAGCGCCTCGCGGCACTTCCAACAGATTATCCGGTGTCCCTGGTTGGACAAGGGGCACCGGCAGAACAGGCATCCCCCTTCTTTCAAAGGAGGGTGCGTGCTGGCTTCCAGAGCCGCCTCGGTCTCCGGAATTGAGTCCGGTTCAGGGCCGAATTGTATACGGCCCTCCTCGCTAGTCTCCGGGGGGATTGATTCCCCTTGGTGTCCGGCGACGGGGGCTTCTCCTTCAGGCACCTCCTGAGCCTCTCCCCCGTCGGGAACAATCCTTCGGGACAGTACCTCCGCTTCATCCCTGGTCTTGGGGGAGTGTGCGGCTAGCGGGGAGTCACTGGCCATTGCCTTGGAATCCAGCAAGCCTCCTGACGAGGGTCGTGGAGGGCTGTTGTGGGTCAGACTACATTGACATAACCAATCGTCTCAATACAGTGAGGAGGGGAAATTTCATGGGTGGATAAGGTCTTAGTACTTACGATTCGGCCCGAGGCTTAGCGCGGGGGCGTCTCTCCGTACTGTCCTCGATGTACCATGCGGAGTTATCCGCGAGGGTGCCATTCCCCCTTTTGGGCGCCTCCGCCTCCGGAGTTGCGGAGGACGACCTCTTCTTTCTCCCTCCATCCGAGGGAGAGTCGCTCTCCTCCTCCTCCTCCTCATCCGCATTGTCTTTGGCGGCGGGGGAATGGGCCTTGTCTTTTAACGTCGCGTCCGAAGTACCCTTGCGGCGGGGGCCGCTCTGGACCCCCTTGGCCTTTCCTGTGGCCTTCTTCTCTGGTGCCTTATAAGGCGCCGGCTCCAGCATCTTTGCTAAGCGCGGGATGACGGCTCCTCGGGCAAGGGAGCCGGACACCGGATCTGCTTCGCCTTCTTCAACTAGTGCTGAAAAAGCACTGGTAATGAAAGCTTAGATATCATCCTTGAAACAAGAAAGTAAGGGATGTTTTGAAAACAACATACCTCATTGGGGAGGTGATTTATGTCATGACCCCAGTCTGAGTTAGTGGCTGGCGGTATCTCGTTGACCTTGAAAAGCAACTTCTAGGCATCTTCATGAGTCGTTTCGAAAAGCCTCACCAGGGTATGGTGTTTCTTTGGGTTGAAATCCCATAAAGGACGGCTTCGGCTCTGGCAAGGAAGGATTCGGCGCACCAGCATCACTTGGATTATGTCGACAAGCTTGATGTCCTTATCGATCATACTTTGGATACGCGTTTGCAGCGCAATCAGTTCGTCCGCCGAACACCAGTTCGGGCTCTTCACGACCCAGGAGGTGAGCCGCACGGGAGCACCGGAGTTGAATTCGGTAGCCGCGGCCCAGGTGGCATCGCGGGGTTCAGTGATGTAGAACCATAGCTTCTTCCATTCCTTGACAGATTCCACGAATGTGCCTTTTGGCCAAGGGACATTGGTGAGCTTGCTCACCATGGCACCCCCGCACTCTGCATGCTGTCCGTCCACCACCTTGGGCTTCATGTTGAAGGTTTTGAGCCACAGCCCGAAGTGGGGGTGGATGCGCAGGAAAGCCTCGCACACGATGATGAACGCCGAGATATTGAGGAAGGAGTTCGGGAATAGATCGTGGAAGTCTATCCGTAGTAGAACATTATCCCGCGGACGAAGGGGTGGAGTGGAAACCCTAGCCTGCGGAGGAAATGAGGGATGAACTGTACCCTCTTGTTGGGCTTCGATGTGGGGATGATTTGTCCCCGGGCTGGAAGACGATGGGTGATTTCCTTTGCCAGGTACCCGGCCGCCCGAAGCTTGGCGATGTCCTCCTCCTTAACAGAGGAGGCCATCCATTTGCCTTGACCTCCGGATCTAGACATGGTTGAATGCTTTCTTGAGACTGGGAAATGAGAACTTGGGCGTTGGAGCTCAAGAACGGAGAGGCGGGAAGAAAGCGTGGGAGAAGAAAGGGGAATCTTATCTCTTTATAAGGGCAGTGAATATCGAACGCCCCCCCCCCATTCGCCTGCTCCCAAGGGCTATGTAAACGGCACGGTTGGGTTACCCACGCCCGTGTTGATGAGAATCCCATAATAAGGGGACACGATCTCTGCTTTGACAAGACGTGCCAATGACAACCGCGTCTTGAAGCGTGGGGCGAAAAAGGTTCGACATCATAACCGGACAGGCATGACGTCACATTACAAAAGTTGTCAGCAGATTGGACTCGTGTGTTATTATATTCTCTCTGCGGTTGTGTGCGGTGTGTGTTACAGGTTCGGACATGATCAATTCATCTGGAGACTATTCGGGAGTACGAAAGGAGGAACCCGCCTTGCAATGCCGAAGACAGCACTACGCGCCGGATACCTTGTCATTGAAGCCAGGTTCAGAGGCTACTGAGGGAGTCCTGGACTAAGGGGTCCTCGGGCGTCCGACCTGTTATCTATGGGCCGGACTGATGGGCTGTGAAGATATGAAGACCGAAGACTGTACCCGTGTCCGGATGGTACTCTCCATGGCATGGAAGGCAAGGTTGGCGAACAACTATGAAGATTCCATCTTATGTAACCGACTCTATGTAACCCTAGACCCCCCCCCCCCGATGTCTATATAAACCGGAGGGTGTAGTCCGGAAATGATATACTCAATACCGTAGTCATACAGGCTAGACTTCTAGGGTTTAGCCATTATGATCTCGTGGTAGATCAACTCTTGTAATACTCATATTCATTAATATCAATCAAGCAGGAAGTAGGGTATTACCTCCATAGAGAGGGCCCGAACCTGGGTAAACATCGTGTCCCCTGTCTCCTGTTACCATCAACCCTAGACGCACAGTTCGGGACCCCCTACCCGAGATCCGCCGGTTTTGACACTGACATCCACAACAGCCGAACGAACCACTACATTTTCAAGATGAAAGGAAAGGAGTATGTACTTCGCCCCATGTCTCCAAGCCAAGTGATCGCCGACAAGCAAGCCACCCATCGTGGAGAGAATACTAAGAGAACGAGGCACCAAAAAGAGAGTGAGCACCACAAGCTCAAATCGAGCGCCTCCACGATGAGCGAAAAGAAAAACTTAGTCCTATTTGCCACCAAAAGTGAGATATGAGGAGTGTGTGAGAACCCCTCTAGTGTCCTACATTATGTCCTTTTGTGCAAGGATAGTGCAACACAAGCTAACACCTCTCAAGCTCTACCTTTAGTGGTGTCTTCTCTTTTTCAGGAGTTTCAAGATGTTTGCCCTCATGAGCTACCTCTGGGACTACCTCCACTACGAGGCATCGAGCACCGCATCGACCTCATCCCCGGAGCACCTCTTCCGAACAAAGCTCCCTACCGCGTCAACCCCGAAGAAACCAAAGAAATACAAAGGGAAATATTGCATCTACATCGAGTGCCAAAGACGATCGTCTCGGACCGCGACATCAAGTTCCTAAGCTACTTTTGGAAGACCCTATGCACCAAGCTCGGAATCAACCTACTCTTCTCCACGGCGTATCATCAACAAACCAACGACCAAACGGAGGTGACCAACCGCACACTCTCCTCTCTACTTCGCGTACTCATCAAGAAGAACATCAAGGAGTGGGAGGAGTATCTACCTATCGCCGATTTTGCCTACAACCGAGCAAAACACTCAACAACCGGCAAGTCCCCCTTCGAGGTCGTCCACGGATTCAACCAATTGTCACCATTGGACATTCTTCCTGTACCACTCCAAGAGCGCATCTATTTGGACGCAAGTGCACGTGTGAATCATCTCAAGAAGGTGCATGAATATATAAGACATACCATCGAGCGCCGAGTACAACGACTTGCGACCAAGCTCAACATCAACAAGCACCCTATGGTATTCAACATTGGAGATCTTGTGTGGCTACACCTTCGCAAGGACCGCTTTCCCCAAGAACGCAAGTCCAAACTTCGACCACCAACGGATGGACCCTTCAAGGTGCTTGCACGCTACAACAACAATGCATACAAGATCGACATTCCACGCGACAAGTACTCCGTGAGCGACATCTTCAACGTCAAAGATCTCTCTCCCTACCATGGTGATGAAGAATTTGATGAGAGGACGGATCTTCTCCAAGGGAGGGGAGATGATGCAGAGCATCCCAAGGTCATCCCCATGGACCTACCATCGTCTCACGAAGTGCCTAGCGGACCCATGACACGAGCACGTGTAAGAGCTCTCGAAACCGAGGTGACATCTCTCCTCTCACATTTCCACTTCGATGCACATGAGACATGACTACTACATCAAACGGAGACATTGTCCATACTCAGGTATCAAGGAGTTGGCCATGAAGAAGCTAAGGAGCAAGGAGGATCAGAAGAGGAAGATGGACGTGAAGACGGAGAAGAAGGAGAGCTGCGGAAGAAGTCCCAGCCACCGGACGACCGGTCGGGACCGGACGTCCGGCGCCTAAAGCCCCAGCCAAGCGACAGTGAGCGGACGTCCGGCCTGGATCAGATGACCGGTGCCCCTACACCCGAGCCAATCGTGCGGACATACGGCGCCACCGGACGTCCGGCGACCGGATGACCAGCCTCTGTCAGAAATCCGCTACACCAGCACCCGAGCTAGAACGAGCGGACAACCAATGACCACCGGACGTCCGGCCGCCCATGAGACACCGGACGAACGGTCCCCAGCGGATGTCCGGTACCTAGCTGTGTCCAGTTTCAGGCCCGAAGCTCATGTACCCCCTCCGTTCACCCCCCATTTGCACTACGACTATAAATAGACCTCCTAGTCATCCTAGCTAGGGTTAGCAAAGGATTATCTCATATATCGTGTGAGAGCTTTGCTCATCCACTTGGTTACCTTCTCCTCAGAGATAGCGCCTCCTCGGAGAAGATCCCCCAAGTGGATTCAAGACCCCTTTACGGGAAGAACCTCAAAACCTCCTCACGTAGAAGACCGGCTACCTTTGTATCATCCTTAGTTGTCTGTGGATCATGTAATCTCTTATGTACTCGAGGATCTAGCACATTTGTGACTACTTCATGTTGTTTTAGTGATTCTCCCGTGTTTTCTCGTGTGTTTCCTCTCATTTTCTCCCTTGTGTTCTTCGTGTTCTTCACGGGATCCGCTCCTTTCATGAAAGATCGGGTGATTAGGGTTGTACCCTACATCAGCTCTAGCTCTAGCTCGAGTCATAGGTCCTCTTGGCACTTCGGGAGACGATGGTAAGTCCATGGGGATGACCGTAGGATGCTCCGCATCATCTCCCCTCCCTTGGGGAAGATCCGACCTCGGATCGAAATCCTCATCACCATGGTAGGGCGAGAGATCTTTGACGTTCAAGATGTCGCTCACGGAGTACTTGTCGCGTGGAATGTCGATCTTGTAGACGTTGTTGTTGTAGCGTTTAAGAACCTTGAAAGTTCCATCCGCTCGTGGTCGAAGTTTGGACTTGCGTTCGTGGGGGAAGCGGTCCTTGCGAAGGTGTAGCCACACAATCTCCGGTGTTGAACACCATGGGGTGCTTGTTGATGTTGAGCTTGGTCACAAGTCGTTGTGATGCGGAGCATCCCAAGGTCATCCCCATGGACCTACCATCGTCTCAACAAGTGCCTAGCGGACCCATGACATGAGCACGTGCAAGAGCTCTCGAAACCGAGGTGACATCTCTCCTCTCAAAAGTTCATTTCGATGCACATGAGACATGGCTACTACTCAAATGGAGACATTATGCATACTCGGGTATCAAGGAGTTAGCCATGAAGAAGCTAAGGAGCAAGGAGAATTAGAAGAGGAAGATGGAGCTGAACTAGAAGAGAAAAGCGTCAACTCTCTGGACAACCGGGAACTTCCGGCCAGAGCCCGGAACTTCCAGCCCCCGGACCCTCCGGCCGACCCGCAGCTTCCGGCCTCCGACGTCTTCGACCAGCCCGGGTGTGCCAACTCTCTGGTTAGCCCGGAACCAGCCTGGATCCTGTCCCGAACATACCGGCCCCCGGAACCTCCGGCCAGCCCGGACCTTCCGGCCCCTGGATGCCAACCCAACTCAACCCGTGCCAACTCTCTGGTTAGGCCGGACCCTCCCCGGAACCTGGCCCGGAACATCCGGCACCCGGAACTTCCGGCCTCACTTGGAACTTCTGGCCCTGCCTGCGCGCAGCGACTTGGGACGAGGCCCCTGTACCCTTTCGCCCCTTAGACTATATATACTCTTCTCCTACCTACGTTTTAGGGTGAGCATTGGTTTAGCTCATACTTGAGATAGATCTTTGATCATCCACATCGGATCTACTCCACGAGAGAGACCGTGGCCCCTCTTCGGAGAAGATCCCTTTGGACTCAAGACCTCCTTGCGGAGAAGACCATCAAGACCTCCTCATGGAGAAGACCTGTTACCTTTGTATCGTCCTTAGTTGATCGTGGATCGCGTGATATCTTATGTAATCGAGGATCTAGCATATGTGTGACTATTTCTTGTTGGTTTAGTGATTCTCTTGTGTTTCCCCTGATGTTTTCCCTCGTGTTCTTCGTGTTCTTCACGGGATCCTCTCCTTTCGTGAAAGATCGGCCCCTAGGGTTCCTACCCTACATCATCTTTGTATCTAGAGCCACGTTGATCACGATTTCGGAGCCTCCCCTTTTGCTTGCTAGCCTAATTTTGTTGATTTTGCCCATAATTCGAAAATCCCCACAAAAATAGACCTCCCAAATTGTTTTGTGATTTGTTGGAGATGAAGTTTTGTTGGATTTGATCTATGAATTTTTTCTGTGGCTCAAAGATCTAGCTTCCCCACCCTTCTTTTTCCCCAAATTTTTTCTTTTCCCCTTTGGATTTGGGTTGTTCTCCATGTTTTCCACCCACATCCATGATCCCCAATTCTCTGTTCTTGCCAGATTCCCGACCTCCGGACCTTCCGACCACCGGACCTTCCGGCCAACCCCGGAACCTCCGGACCCCGGACCTTCCATCTTGCCCGGAACTTCCGGCCTAGACAGAAAGCTCATGCATCTTCGACCACTTCCGCATACGCACTCCCACCACCTTTACACCATCACAACTTCCGCATACCTCCACCATTGCTTACCCGTTTCGCACTCCGACACATTTTGCCACTTTGAGCTTTGAGAATTTGAGTTGCGGTTATGTGTCCTCTTGTGTTTCGGCTATTTAGGAATGGTTCAACATCAACATCACCGCTGCTCATCTTCGCCACGGACGCGTCATCGACAACGACGGCCTCGATTACATCTTGGTATTCGTGCCACCATTTTGACAGCATACTGTAAGCAAGAAGCGGTAACATCATCTTGGTATTGGATACATCATTCTTTCCATTACATTAATCTATACCTACTATTAAAGGGAATAGGTATTTTTGGTTTGGTTTAGTCCTTTACGTTTGGTTTACACACGTTAAGCGATCTGGGCCAGTTACTTGTATGTTGATGGGCCTTTTATGGGCTTTCATAGAGACCGCGAAAAATAATTGGGTCAAAATAAATCAACATTGTGGGAATTGAACAAAACATTGTGTCGAGTTGCTGGTCTTAGCGTCTAGTCATTTAGAGTTTCGAGTTCTATTCACAATTTGTCACGCCACAGCCGCGCCACCTTCATCACCGCCATATACCACCACCCCACCGTATACATCGTTGCTGCCATATACCACCACCCCACCATATACAACGTTGCTACCATATACCACCACCCCCACCGTATACATCGCTGCTGCCATATACAACCACCAATCAGAGTCTACACATACCACCGCCATATACCACCACCAATCTGAGTCCACATATACAACCGCCATATACCATCACCAATCCGAGTCCACATATACTACCGCCATATACCATCACCAATCCGAGTCCACATATACCACCGTCATATACCATCATCAGTCCGAGTTCCACCAGATTCATCTCCACCACCAGTCCAAGTCTAGTATTTGTTGCTTTGTTTTCGATTTCCAGATCATGCCATACTCCGAGTCATGACCAAGTCGGACTCCCCAACATCCATGCTACCCGTAGTAGAAAAATAGTTCCAGTTTCAAAAAAAAACAAAGTCTGGAAAATTTTGGCTAGGCAGTTTTTAGACCATTTGTAGACTTTCTTGAAAAAAAATTGTTGCGGAGCAAAAAAAAGAGGAAAAAGTGAAAAAAGAGAGAAAATTAAGAGTGTGATCCTCCCTTGTTTACGTGCACCATCGATTAGCGTTTATTCAACTTTTCATATCTGAATTGATTATTGCTGACCCTTTTAGCTACCATATTATAAGCCTTCTTAGCTCCACATACATCTACATCGTGTGTTTGACTCTCCCTAGTAATCGCTCTATCCAAGCATTGAGAGTTTTGACTACAACAGTTGCCGATCACCGCCTACTGCTGAGTAAGAACTGGTAAGAATTTGATATTTGCTTGACAGATTTCTGACACACTGCCACTTTCTAGTAGTCTGTAGGATCATATTCTTGTGTGTTTCTATTGCTGCTAACCATGGCAGGACCACAAGCCGACGAGATTGACTGGGAGAACATGACGAAGAAGGAGCTTCATGATAAATTTCAGCAAATGTTGAGTCAATAGGTGGAAGACGTCATGGCCACCTTCGGAAAGGCACCGGAGAGGATTGATTATGTTGAGAAGACAATTGACACCAAGTTGGATGACAAGTTCGATGAAGTACTCGCGCGTCTTCCACAACCACCGCCAGCTGCACCTGTCGCACCTCTATAGCAACAACAACAACATTGCCTTCCAAATCAAGTGGGACGAGCACTGCGTGTTCCCCTTGAGCCTGGTCATAATTCTGGTGCGGCTGTACCTACTGTTGATGCTTTTGTAGCTCCTGCTGCTACTGCAGAGGTGGAAGACCATTACGAGGATGAGGTTGATCAAAATCAGAACTACGTGCAACCACTAGCACCACCACCACCAGGTCGTCCCCATGCATATCACCGCAACGGTAGGGCTGCACCACCACCTGAGGTATGAGATCATGACCATATTCCTAAACTAAAATTGAATATTCCATCATTTCAGGGTAGATATGTTCCTAATATATATCTTACTTGGGAGTTAGAAACTAAACAATGTTTTACATGTTTGCAATATCCTGAGGAGAAACGTTGATGTAGGGTAGAGACCCTAATCGCCCGATCTTTCATGAAAGGAGCGGATCCCGGGGAAAACACGAAGAACACGGGGATGAACGGAAGAAAAACACAAGAAGAAATCACTAAACCGACACGAATAAGTCACACATGGGCTAGATCCTCGAGTACATAGAACAATACACGAATACACGGACAACTAGGGACGATACACGGTAACCGGTTCTTCTCCGTGAGGAGGTCTTGAATCCACAATGGGATCTTCCCTTGAAAAGGGGTCTTGAATCCAAGATGGATCTTCTCCGAAGAGGACGCGGTCTCTCACGAGGAGTAGATCCGATGTGGATGAGCGAAGCTCTATCTCTAAGTATGAGCTAAACCAATGCTAACCCTAGCTAGGATGAATGGGGGTCTATTTATAGTCTAAGTGCAAATGGGGGCAACGTGAAGGGGTACATGGGCCTCGGGCCCGAACACTGTGCGCAGACAGGTACCGGACGTCCGCTGGGGACCGGTCGTCCGGTGTCTCAGGAGCTGCCGGGCGTCCGGTGTTCTCCGGTCGTCCGCTGGTTCCGCTCTGTGATGGGGGGCCGGACGTCCGGAGGATCCGGACTTCCGCTGACTTTGGCTCGGGTGTGGTCGCGCCGGTCGTCCGGTCGGGGCCGGACGTCCGCTCATTGGTCTCGGGTGTGGGGGCACCGGTCGTCCGGTCTGGGTCGGACGTCCACTGGCTGGAGCTCGGCTGACGCTTTAGGCGCCGGATGTCCGGTCCCGGCCGGTTGTCCGGTGGCTGGGAATTTTCCTGCAGCTCTTCTTCTTCTCCGTCTTCTCGTCCATCTTCCTCTTCTTCTTGTCCTTGCTCCTTAGCTTCTCCATTGTACCTGAGTATGCATAAGGTATCCATATGAGGTAGTAGCCATGCTTCATGTGCATCGAAGTGGAATCGTGAGAGGAGAGATGTCACCTCGGTTTCAAGGGCTCTTGCACGTGATCGAGTCATGGGCCCGGTAGGCACTTGATGAGACGATGGTAGGTCCATGGGGATGACCTTGGGATGCTCCGCATCATCTCCCCTCCCTTGGGGAAGATCCGTCCTCGGATCAAAATCTTCATCACCATGGAAGGGAGAGAGATCTTTGACGTTGAAGATGTCGCTCACGTTGTACTTGTCGCGCGGGAGGTCGATCTTGTAAGCGTTGTCATTGTAGCGTGCAAGCACCTTGAAGGGTCCATCAGCTCGTGGTCGAAGCTTGGATTTGCGTTCTTGTGGGAAGCAGTCCTTGCAAAGGTGGAGCCACACTTGATCACCAATGTTGAAGACCATCGGTTGCTTGTTGAAGTTGAGCTTGGTCGCAAGGCATTGAACTTGGCGCTCTATGGTGTTTCTTGTATCTTCATGCATCTTCTTGAGATGTGTCACACACGCACTTGCGTCCAAATTGATGCGCTCTTGGAGTGGTAGAGGAAGAATGTCCAATGGTGACAATGGCTTGAATTCGTAAACGACCTCGAAAGGCGACTTGCCGGTTGTTGAGTGTCTTGCGTGGTTGTAGGCAAACTCGGCGATAGGTAGGTACTCCTCCCACTCCTTGATGTTCTTCTTGATGAGTACTCGAAGTAGAGCGGAGAGTGTGCGGTTTGTCACCTCCGTTTGGCCGTCGGTTTGAGGATGGTACGCCGTGGAGAAGAGTAGATTGATTCCGAGCTTGGCGCATAGGGTCTTCCAAAAGTAGCTAAGAAACTTGACGTCACGGTCCGAGACAATTGTCTTTGGCACACCATGGAGACGCAATATTTCCCTGCAAAAGAGATTAGCAATATGTGAAGCACCGTCTATCTTGTGACAAGGAATAAAATGTGCCATTTTTGAGAAACGGTCCACAACGACAAATATGGAATCGTTCCCATTGCGAGTTCGAGGTAAACCAAGTACAAAGTCCATGCTCATGTCTTCCCATGGTTGGTATGGAATCGGTAGAGGCATATAGAGGCCATGAGATTGAGCTTTGGACTTAGCTTTGCGGCATGTCGAACATCGGTTGGTGAAGCGATTGACGTCCCGAAACATCTTTGGCCAAAAGTAGCTCTTCGAGAGTGTGGCGAATGTCTTATTGCGTCCAAAGTGTCCCATTAATCCTCCTCCATGCGATTCCTGGAAAAGCAATAAACGAAGGGACGACTTGGGGATGCAAAGTTTGTTAGCTCGCATAAGATAGCCGTCTTTGATGTAATAGTGTTCCCATGATGTATTCGACAAACACTTGGCATAAGGAGTGGCAAAAGTGTCATCATGCTCATACAATTCTTTTATATGCTCGAAGCCAATGACATCTAACTCAAGTTGCGTGACTAGCATGCATATGCGGGAAAGAGCACCGCGACGATGTTTTCTTTACCCTTGATGTACTTGATGACATAGGGAAAAGACTCAATGAATTCACTCCATTTAGCATGACGCTTGTTCAACTTAGTTTGACCCTTGAGATACTTGAGGGTCTCATGATCGGTATGAATGATAAACTCATGGGGACGAAGGTAATGTTCCCATTCATGTAAAACGCGGACTAAAGCATATAGCTCTTTGTCATAGATGGGATAGTTGAGTTGCGCTCCGGAAAGTTTCTCACTAAAGTAAGCTATGGGGCGCTTCTCTTGCGTTAACACACCTCCTATGTCATTACCGCTAGCATCGCAATGAATCTCAAAAGGCTTGTCGAAGTTGGGTAAAGCAAGCACGGGAGCATGAGTAAGCAAAATTCTTAAGCTCATTGAATGCGATATCTTGGCATGGTCCCCAAACAAAAGGCGCATTCTTCTTGCTCAAAGCATGCAAAGGCGAAGCAATGGTGCTAAAATCCTTCACAAAGCGATGATAGAAACCCGCAAGACCAGGGAAACTACGGACTTGATGCAACTTGGTTGGTTGCGGCCAAGTCTTAATAGCATTGATCTTGGACTCATCTACATTAACACCCTTAGAAGAGACCACAAAACCCAAGAAAACAAGCTTATCAACACCAAAAAGGCATTTCTCCATATTAGCATAGAGACGATCTTTCCTAAGAGTTTGCAAAACGGTGCGGACATGGGTGACATGCTCTTGGATAGATTTGCTAAACACAAGAATTTCATCGAAGTAAACCACAAGAAATATACCAATGTAAGGGAAAAAGACATGATTCATAAGGCGCATAAAAGTGCCCGGTGCTTCCGAGAGACCCATAGGCATGACTAGCCACTCATACAAACCAAACTTGGTTTTGAATGCGGTTTTCCATTCATCACCCTCTTGTATGCGGAGTTGATAGTAACCACTCTTAAGATCAATTTTGGAAAATATAGTGGCACCACTAAGCTCATCTAGCATATCATCTAGACATGGAATGGGATACCTATAACGAACGGTGATAGCATTGATATGTCTACAATCGGAGCACATGCGAAAACTACCATCACGTTTTGGCACAAGAATGACCGGTACGGCACAAGGGCTCAAACTTTCACGCACATGACCATGGTCTATGAGATGCTTTACTTGCCTTTGAATTTCTTTGGTTTCTTCGGGGTTGACATGGTAGGGAGCTTTGTTCAGAAGTGGTGCTCCGGGGATGAGGTCGATGCGGTGCTCAATGCCTCGTAGTGGAGGTAGTCCCGGAGGTAGCTCATCGGGGAAAACATCTTGAAATTCCTGTAAAAGAGAAGACAACACTAGAGGAAGAGTGTGAGGAGTTTGTGGTGTGTTGTCCTTGCACACGAGGATGTAGTGTAGGACACTAGATGGGTTCTCACACACTTCTCTCATCTCACGCTTGGTGGCAAATAGAACGAAATTCTTGTTTTCGCTCATCGTGGAGGCACTCAATTTGGGCTTGTGGCGCTCACTCTCTTTTTTGTGGCTCACTCTCTCACCATTCTCTCCACGATGGGTGGCTTGCTTATCGGCGATCACTTGGCTTGGAGACATGGGTCGTAACACAAACTCCTTTCCTTGCATCTTGAAGCTATAGAGGTTTGTACGCCCATTGTGGACGACTCCTCTATCGAATTGCCATGGCCGTCCAAGGAGAAGATGGCAAATGGTCATTGGGATGACGTCGCACTCAAGGGTGTCTTCGTAGGCGCTGATTTTGAAGATACTTGTACTCGGTGCTCGACTTGGATAGTGCCGGAGTCACTAAGCCATTGCACTTTGTATGGATGTGGATGCTTCGTCTTGGGCAATTGGAGCTTGGAGCAAAGTTCTTCACTTGCGAGATTGTGACAACTCCCTCCATCGATGATGACCTTGACGGATCGTCCATTGATGCCGGCCTTGGTGTGGAATATGGTGCATCTTTGGTCTTCTTCATGGTGATGTTGGAGAGTCAAGACTTTGGAGACAACAAGTGCGGGACTTGAGTCTTCATCACAAAAGACTTGTTCTTCTTCATTGTTCACATGGCGGTGCATGGCGACTTGCTCCAGGGCTTCCATTTCTCCTTCGCTCATGGAATCATAAGTGCCATCATCGTTGAAGATCATGGTGCGCCTGTTGGTGCACTCATAGGACTTGTGGCCTCGGCCTCCGCAAGTGAAACACTTGAGGGAACTCGTCTTGACGGTCTCATCGGTTGGGGTAGATGATGATGAAGCTCTCGGCTTGAAGTTGCTCG
This sequence comes from Triticum urartu, assembly GCF_056163025.1. Taxonomy (NCBI): domain Eukaryota; kingdom Viridiplantae; phylum Streptophyta; class Magnoliopsida; order Poales; family Poaceae; genus Triticum; species Triticum urartu. The sequence goes on along the minus strand of NC_141873.1, from coordinate 241,523,924 downwards.
TAGGAGGATGACTTGTAGTGGACGAAGCTTTCTTGGAAGTCGGCTTGTTGATATTGGAAGGAGACGGTCTTGTAGACGGTGTTGGAGTCATCGAAGCTTGGTTATTGGAGAAGCCGTAGGACTTGGATGAGAATTTGGCATACTTGAAATCATCTTGCACTTGGCGTTCCGCTTTGGTAGCTTGGTGCACGAGCTCGATGAGATTTGAGTATGGTTGGAAGTCGACGATCTTCTTGATGGGATGATTGATTCCATTCAAGAAACGTGCCATAGTTTTCTCATCATCTTCCGTCACATTGGCTCTTATCATTGCAATCTCCATCTCCTTGTAGTATTCTTCAACGCTCTTGGTTCCTTGCTTGAGTTGTTGGAGTTTCTTGAAGAGGTCGCGGTTGTAGTAGGTAGGCACGAATCGTGCTCTAATGACATCCTTCATTTGTGCCCAAGTAGTGATGGGTGGATCACCTCTTGCCTCGCGGCGCTCAATGACTTGTTCCCACCAAATGAGGACATAGTCTTGGAACTCAAGGGATGCCATCGTGATCTTCTTCTCTTCTTCATAATTGTGCAAACGGAAGATCTTGTCAACTTTCAATGCCCATGATAGGTATTCTTCGGGGTCGTTGCTTCCGTTGAACTTGGGCATGGTGAACTTGAGCTTGCCGTAGCGTTGCTCTTCATTGTGTTGGGGTCGTGGATGATGATGCCGATGTTGTAGATGATTGTCCAACTCATGGTGCTCTTGACGCGGAGGGTTGTCAACCTCGTGTTGCTCTTGTCGCGGAGGATTCCCATTGTTTTCATGCTCTTGATGAACTTGATGGTCTTGGCGAGCTTGTGGAGGAATGCGTCGAGCTTGAGGGGGAACTAGCCGATGCATGCGAGCTTGAAATCGTCGTTCATGAAGTTCTTCGTGAAGTGCTTCCTCTTCTTCACGGGCTTGTCGGCCTCGGTCGGCAACGGCTCGACTTGCATCACGTAGAGCTTGTTGCGCCTCCAGTGCTTGAGCGTCACGGAGTTGTTGTTCTTGACGTTGAGCCTCAGCATCTTGTGCATGTTTTTGTAGACGCACGTGTTCTTCCTCTTCATGTTGGCATTGTTGTTGTCGTTCTCGAGCTAGCGCAAAGGCTTCTTCGGCTTGACGTCAACGGCGCTCTTGAGAGTCGGTGTCCCAAAGCGGATTGAGGTTTGCTTGATGGTCGGTGCACGCGGCTCGACGAAGAGTGTTCGATGCCGGTGTACTTGAGTCGGAATGGCGACTTGAATGGATCCTTCTTGAAGTGGAAGAAGAGCGGTTGAGCAACAAAGCGCGAATCTCGTCCATCCTTGCATCATTCTCTTGCTTGTGATCGTCGAGCTTGTGGTCGAAGTAGTCCCTTGTACGTTGTTCGGAAAGTCGTAAGTCGGCGGCAAGGTTGTCGATGCGTTCACTCATAGCTTGTTGCTCTTGATGCAAAGCACGTTGTGCACCGAAGAGGTGACTCTTGGTGACGAAGGAGTTCATGTCGTCGTCTTGCTCCATGAAGAGTGGGTTGGTAGAAGTACTTGGCCTATCCATCATTCCAAGACAAGTGTGAGTGGTAGAAAGAGAAGAACGAATACCAAATGTACCTTGACCGAAGTTGAAAGTGAATCGATGATCACTCCAATGTAGGACAAGGAAATAGCCCAATTGGTACGAATTCTCGTCTGTTTCTCACACCTACACAAGTAAAAGCTTATGGTGGAGCTTGGTTAGGATGGTGGCCCAATTTTTAATGTGAATGTAAGCAAGATTCAATAATGTTAGAGAAGATTCGCAAGATGCAATGTAACAAGTAGACCAAGCATATACGGTACACGAAAACACACGCGCAAAAAGACAAGTGGGGTTGTGCAACCAAGGGTGAGCCAAAATGTGGAATCCACAAAAATGCTTTTGTTGCACAACACTAGAGAGATGCTAGCATGATTGCACGATAGGCGGATACAAGAACTTGTGCACAACCTACTTAGCAAAAATGCAATGACTTCTATCCCAAATATGTTTTATGTAAGGTGTTGCTATGATATGATCCAAGATGATCGAGTATGACAATCTTAATGTTGTAAGATGCTATGGTTCTTGCTTAAAAGCTCTTTGCTTATCTTTCCTCTTTGCTTAAAAGCTTGGTTGGCTCTTTGATGTTTGAGCTCTTTTCTTATGCGATGCTTGACGAACCAAGATAGCAAGTGAGTATGCGATGGCAACTTTGTTACACAAGAGATGATACCAATATAGGCAACAATGATGTATGTATGTATGCTATGGGAAGTATGATCACTAAAGTGCACAAGTCTCGTTGCCAGCAATACTCAATGGCTAGTCTCGATGGGTAAGCAACGCAAAGGAAACGAGGCTATGATGGCTAACAAAGTGATGGCGAGAGTGATATGTCCAATACCAAGATGAGGTTATCGGTCTTGCTTCCGTATGGTGTCAAAATGGTGGCACGAATACCAAGTCGTAGTCGAGGTGGTCGTTGTTGATGACCGGTGTTGATGACGCGTCTGTGGCGAAAATGAGCGGCGGTGGTGTCGATGTCGAACCGTACCTAGATAGCCGAAACACAAAAAGGATACGGTACCAAAACTCAAATTCTCAAAACCAAAGGCGACCAAAATCGTCAGAGTAGGTAGTGGTTAGGTGGTGGTGTGGGTTGGGATAATGGCAAAGATTGCGGAAAGTCGGTGGTGGTGTAGCGGATGAAGTGTTGGAAGTAGCGGTCGTCTGGTAGTGGACGGATGTCCGGTCGCCGGTCGTCCGGTCGGGTCGGACGTCCGGTGCTACTTGGGTCGCCAGACGTCCGGTGAAAGTGACGGTCGTCCGGTGGTCGGGGTCAACGCGAGATTTCCGATCTGAGAGGCGGTTTTGGGCGGAATATGAGGAATTTCGAGGTGGAGATGGTGGGGGAATGCTAGATCTACTTGCAACGCAACAAATTCACGGATCAAAACCAACAAAACATCATCAAAACTCACAAAGCACAAGAAAAAATTTTGGGTCTATTTTTGTGGGGATTTTCGGATTAGGACGAAAAACAACAAAATCAAGCTAGAAAAACGAAGAGGGGGGCTCCTAAATCGTGATCAACCTTGCTCATGATACCAAGATGATGTAGGGTAGAGACCCTAATCGCCCAATCTTTCATGAAAGGAGCGGATCCCGGGGAAAACACGAAGAACACGGGGATGAACGGAAGGAAAACACAAGAGGAAATCACTAAACTGACGCGAATAAGTCACACATGGGCTAGATCCTCAAGTACATAGAACGATACACGAATCCACGGACAACTAGGGACAATACACGGTAACCGGTTCTTCTCCGTGAGGAGGTCTTGAATCAAGGGGATCTTCCCTTGAAAAGGGGTCTTGAATCCAAGATGGATCTTCTCCGAAGAGGCCGCAGTCTCTCACGAGGAGTAGATCCGATGTGGATGAGCGAAGCTCTATCTCTAAGTATGAGCTAAACCAATGCTAACCCTAGCTAGGATGAATGGGGGTCTATTTATAGTCTAAGTGCAAATGGGGGCGAAGTGAAGGGGTACATGGGCCTCGGGCCCGAACACTGTGCGCAGACAGGTACCGGACGTCCGCTGGGGACCGGTCGTCCGGTGTCTCAGGAGCTGTCGGACGTCCGGTGTCCTCCGGTCGTCCGCTGGTTCCGCTCTGTGATGGGGGGCCAGACATCCGGAGGCTCCGGACTTCCGCTGACTTTGGCTCGGGTGCGGTCGCGCCAGTCGTCCAGTCGGGGCCGGACGTCCGCTCATTGGTCTCGGGTGCGGGGGCATCAGTCATCAGATCTGGGCCGGACGCCCGCTAGCTAGAGCTCGGCTGACGCTTCAGGCGCCGGTCGTCCGGTGGCTGGGAATTTTCCTCCAGCTCTTATTCTTCTCCATCTTCTCGTCCATCTTCCTCTTCTTCTTGTCCTTGCTCCTTAGCTTCTCCATTGTACCTGAGTATGCACAAGGTATCCATATGAGGTAGTAGCCATGCTTCATGTGCATCGAAGTGGAATTGTGAGAGGAGAGATGTCACCTCGGTTTCAAGGGCTCTTGCACGTGATCGAGTCATGGGCCCGGTAGGCACTTTATGAGACGATGGTAGGTCCATGGGGATGACCTTGGGATGCTCTGCATCAGACGTGTTCCTGCTGTTGTTTGTGCTTTAACTAGTTTTGCATGCGTTTGGTGGTCTGAACATTGTAGATTATATCCTATTCCAGCTACTTGGGCTGCTTTAAAAACTGCTATGTGTACTCGTTGGGTTCCACCATATTATCAATGTGAATTACTTCAAAAATTGCAGCGTTTAAGACATGGAAAATTTTTTGTAGAAGAATATTATCAGGAATTACAATCTGGAATGATTAGATGTGGTACTGTTGAGGATAATGAAGCTATGCTTGCACATTTTATGGGTGGATTAGATAAAGAGATTCAGACCATTCTAGAGTATAAGGAATATAATAATATCACTAGTTTATTCCATCTTGCTTGCAAAGCTGAACGTGAAGTGCAGGATCGACGGGCATTGGCGCAGACTAACTAGGTCGACCCTCATAATGGACACCACGTGCATCCTCTACATCCACACGTTCTACTGCACCGGCACCTCCGTCAGCTCCCACCTCTAACCGTGATACAAGAAAGCAGGCACAACCACCATTATCTGCCAAGAGCACACCTTCTGGGCCTGCATAGAGCTCTTCTTCATCCATGGCATCAACAGGGAAAACACATGATATTATTTGTCATCGTTGCAAGGGTGGAGGTCATTATGCGAGAGAATGCCCATCTAAGCGTGTGATGATTTTTACTGAGGATGGTGGGTATGAGTCTGCTAGTGACTATGATGAGGAGACTTTGGCTCTTATTACAACACTAGTACAGCGAGCTCCTAAACAAACGGTTTTTAACCCCTTTCCGCGATGGCATTTGGAGCCGTCGCCAAGTGAATGTGGGCGATAGGGGGTCCTTCCCACACGACCCAGAAACCGTCGGGGATATGCCCTCCTAGCACACATGTTCAGCAAAATGAGGTTGTGTGCGACCGACGAGCACACAAATACAGAAATACGTACAGTAGAGCTAAAAAATACAATTATACGGCGAAATTGTTTCCGGTCGCAAGTACATCCCACATAGTCGGTCCCCACTAAACGTTTCCGTTCGTATGTACATCCCACACAATCGCTCCAAGGAAAACGTTTCCGTTCATAGGTACATCACACACAATTTTCCCATTAAATCGTTTGCGTTATTGAATATATCACACACGGTCCGTGGAAGAAACTATGTGCCAAAGGCTGTCCATCACACACAGTTTTTATGTGGTAAACGTTTGCGCAAGGTGGCCTAACGCAAACAGTTTTCAAGATAAAGTCGTGTGTGATTGTCCATTGATCCAACACGGTTTATTCCTAGAAACTGTGTGCGTTGTCTGAGGTCATCGCCCACGGTACGTTTGCAATAGCAAAACACAATTAGCAAGCTAATTCGCCATTAGCAGGCTAATTATTCATAATCCATTTATTAATATAATTGCAATTTCATATTAAGCGCACAATATATTTCATTTTCATAATTGAAATACATCAGAGTACAACATCATATAGCTTCACCACTCAGCTACCCCATTACACAACTACACCAGGACCAAGTTTCACATGCAACATCTATAACCTTTCGATATTAGCATCATAGACGGTACATAGACAGATGTATCTCATTTGGAAAACTGCTGAAGGAGAAGGCGAATATTGAGCCTTCATTGATGTTGAAGTTCTTTGTAACTTTAGGCCAGTGCCTATGGATGATTGACCGTCCATCCTTCGTCCTCTTCAGGAACACTTCAATATTGAAATGTGGGTGTTTTATGAATACCTTCCTCGCCTGCTGACCATACAGGTGGTTTGAGAGGTAATCATTAGTGAACTGCTTTGGAAAGTCCTGAAAACAAGGATGTGCATAAATATCTTCTCTATATTGGAAATGGGGCAAAGGAATAAAAAGGCAAGGTATAATAGTTAGTACCATCTTGTAGTGAACTGATGTCTTCTTCATTGTGCAGACAAAGATCTTGTTGGTTTTTGTCGCTAATTTCTTTATCCTAACAATCTTTCTGAGTTTCTTGACTTGATTGATATTCATGGACAACTCATTTACCCATATGCAAAAAGGGTCAAACAGTGGGTCAAAACCTCTGATAAAGCAGGACCTACATGTGCAAGACCAAATTGTTAAAAACCTAAATATTAGAATGGTTCCTGAAATTGCACAATAATGTGCTATTAGACAACGGACCATGCACGTGCTAACCTCGATTGTAAACCTCAGTGCTTCCCATTGTTTACCTACAACACATATAAGGTAGTTAGTCATCAGGTTAAGTAAGGGTTCGCATGCTATCAGTAAAATATGTTGATGAAAAATAAGCACATTGTAGATTCATCAGATTAATTCAAGCCACACGACAAACCCATTTATCCAAACCAAGCATGATTAAGAACTAGGAAATGTAACATTTGTATATGTTTCTCATGTATTAAGTGCAGCCAAATTCTATTTATTCCTCACATGCACAACAATACAAAATTCTACCCACGACAATTGGACATCGCATTGCAGAATTGAACCAAGCAGCTAACTAAACACCACAACAAATGAACCAAACATTAACTGAGCACCACATTGCACAATATAACATACTCCTAATAGAAGATCATACAGTTAACCAAACAGTTAACTACAGCCAATTGTAGCAATTGTATTTGTTTCTCATGTATTTACTACAGCCAAATTCAATTTATTCCTCACATGGTATACAATAGCAGAATCCACCCACAACTATTGAACATCGCATTGCAGAATTGAACCAAATAGTTAACTAAACACCACAACACAAATGAACCAAACGTTAACTGAGCACCACATTGCACAATGTATAACCAAACCAAGCATGCTTGACAACTTGGAAATATAGCAATTGTATTCGTTTCTCCTGTATTTTGTAAAGATAAATTCGATTTATTTTTCACATGGAAGACAATACAAAATTGCAGCCTGAAGAATTGAACATCACATTTGTAGAATTGAACCAAACAGTTAACTGAAGACGACAACTAATTAACAAAACAGTTAATAAGTGAGCACCACACTGCACGACATATAGAACATATACACTAGGGCAACAGATTGCATGGTAAAATTAGATATCTGATGACCCACAAGTGTAAGGGAACTATCATAGCCTTTTCGATAAGTAAGAGTGTTGAACCCAAGGAGGGGCAGAAGGAAATGATAAGCGGTTTTCAGTAAGGTATTCTCTGCAAGCACTGAAATTATCGGTAATAGATAGTGTTGTGATAAGGTAATTTGTAACGAGTAACTAGTAAGAAAAGTAAATAAGGTGGAGCAATATGGTCCAATCCTTTTTAGCAAAGGACAAGCCTGGACAAACTCTTATATAAAGGAAAGCGCTCCCGAGGACACATGGGAATTATCGTCAAGCTAGTTTTCATCACACTCATATGATTCGCGTTCGGTACTTTGATAATTTGATATGTGGGTGGACTGGTGCTTGGGTACTGCCCTTACTTGGACAAGCATCCCACTTATATTAAACCCTATTGCAAGCATCCGCAACTACAATAGAAGTATTAAGGTAAACCTAACCATAGCATGAAACATATGGATCCAAATCAGCCCCTTACGAAGCAACGCATAAACTAGGGTTTAAGCTTCTGTCACTCTAGCAACCCATCATCTACTTATTACTTCCCAATGCCTCCCTCTAGGCCCAAAAAATGGTGAAGTGTCATGTAGTCGGCGTTCACATGACACCACTAGAGGGATGACAACATACATCTCATCAAAATATCGAACGAATACCAAATTCACATGACTACTTATAGCAAGACTTCTCCCATGTCCTCAGGAACAAACGTAACTACTCACAAAGCATATTCATGTTCCTAATCAAAGGGGTATTAATATGCATAATGGATCTGAACATATGATCTTCCACCAAGTAAACCAACTAGCATCAACTACAAGGAGTAATCAACACTACTAGCAACCCACAGGTACCAATCTGAGGTTTGGATACAAAGATTGGATACAAGAGATGAACTAGGGTTTGAGAGGAGATGGTGCCGGTGAAGATGTTGATGGAGATTGACCCCCTTCGAATGAGAGGATCGTTGGTGATGACGATGGTGATGATTTCCCCCTCCCGGAGGGAAGTTACCCTAGCAGAACAGCTCCGCCGGAGCCCTAGATTGGTTCCGCCAAGGTTCCGCCTCGTGGTGGCGGATTTTCGTCCCGTGAGCTTGCCTCTGATTTTTTTTCTCGACGAAAGACTCCATATAGCCAAAGATGGGCATCAGAGGGCCACCAGGGGGCCCACGAGGCAGGGGCGCGCCCAGGGGGGTAGGGCGTGCCCCCCACCCTCGTGGACAGTGGGTGGCCCCCCTCTGGTACTTCTTTCGCCCAATATTTTTATTTATTCTGAAAATTATTCCCGTGGAATTTCAAGACTTTTGGAGATGTGCAAAATAGGTCTCTAATATTTGCTCCTTTTCCAGCCCAGAATTCCAGCTGTCGGCATTCCCCCTCTTCATGTAAACCTTGTAAAATAAGAGGGAAAAGGCATAAGTATTGTGACATAATGTGTAATAACAGCCCGTAATGCAATAAATATCGATATAAAAGCATGATGCAAAATGGACGTATCAATATCACAATTCACTAGAATTTGTGAAGGAAATGCAGGAGCAGCACACGCGATGGGTAAACGAGCATGCTTAACCAGCGTAGCTACCAAATGGCAAGGTGCTCCTTCAAGATCTGGGGGTCGGCACGAATGGCAGCCATCGCGACCTCATCCGCACGTGTAGCCGTGATTTGCTTCTCCGCTGCCAAATGCTCCTTGAGGTCCTGGCTATACTGTGTGCACCATGGCTTAGGCTAGCGCTTATTTGGTGGAGCGGTCGGTGATTTGGGTGGAAGGTGTCACGCTCGCGCCGGCGGTCGGGGCATGTGGGATGTGGAAGGAGGAGGAGGATGGGGGTCGGGTGTGGATTACCTGCCTGGATAGGCGAGGCCGAGGAGCGTGAAGGAGGGTCGCCGGCGAGGAGGCAGTGGTGCTGCAAGCAAGGAGTGAAGGTTTCAACTTGGAAAGGAAGGCAGAAAGAGGGGAAATGTGGCTTTTGGTAAGGGGGAGGGGGCGGTAGATATTTCCGCGGAAGCCGAAAATTTGGAATCACTTCAGCGAAAAAACTGGCGTGCAAAGTGTCATCAGACATGGTCCCTTATGCAGAACTGTGTACGATATGTGAACATCACAAATGATTCAGATATCTTAACACGTGTGTGTTGAGTTTGAATGTCAAAAATTTTGGTTCGAATTTCCATGGTTACAGTGGTCATCCACGTCATTGCATAATTTGGGTACACAAAGGAGACTAACTTCTTAATCGATAAAGTTCAGTAATTAGACAGAGCTAGCTGACATAAACATTACTCTAACAAATTAAATATCGGCACTCTTAATTAAACAAAACAAAGAGTACTACTACGGCTGGTGCTCGTCGATCTCCACCGCCACCTCCATGTCCAGCTCGCACCCGACGGTCTCCTAGGGAAGGGGCTCCATGGCATCAATTGCACCATACTTGGCAAGCATCTCACCATCTGTGTCCGCCATATCTTTGGAATAGGCCGCCACGAGCTGGGCGTGGGCGGCCGCGATCTGAGCTCTGGCAGGCTCTGTCGTGTCAAGGTATGCCTGATACGTCTCCAACGTATCTATAATTTTTGATTGTTCCATCCTATTATATTATCTGTTTTGGCTGTTAATGGGCTTATTTATATAGTTTTATATTGTTTTTGGGACTAACCTACTAACCCAAGGCCTAGTGCAAATTGCTGTTTTTTTTTGCCTATTTCAGTGTTTCGCAGAAAAGGAATATCAAACAGAATCCAGACAGAATGAAACCTTCGGGAGAGTTATTTTTGGAACAAACGTGATCCAGGGGACTTGGAGTGGACGTCAAGAAGGAAAAAAGGGAGCCACGAGGTAGGGAGGCGCTTAAACGATAGCGCTTTTATGCCTAGCTCGGGGCGTTAAACGATAGCGCTTGATGGGAGGCAACCCAATTTTATTTTTGCTCCTTGCTTTTTGGTTCTGTTTAGTAATAACTAATTCATCTAGCCTCTGTTTAGATGTGGTTTTATGCTTTTAATTAGTGTTTGTGCCTAGTAGAACCTTTGGGAAGGCTTGGGGAAAGTCTTTGCGATCTTGCTGTAAAAAACAAAAACTTTAGCGCTCACAAGATTTGCTTTGATTTTTTACTGGAGAGCGCGATTAGGTTGATTATTTTTGCAGATGATTAATAGATAAATTCCTCACGTCCATAAATTTATTTTAGAATTTTTGGGGTTACCGAAGTATTCGAAACCTAGAGATTACTACAGATTGTTCTGTTTTTGACAAATTCTGTTTTTCGTGTGTTGTTTGCTTATTTTGATGAATCTATGGCTAGTATCAGAGGTTGTGAACCATAGAGAAGTTGGAATACAGTAGGTTTAACACCAAAATAAATAAATAATGAGTTCATTACAGTATCTTAAGTGGTGGTTTGTTTTCTTATACTAACGGAGCTCATGAGATTTTCTGTTTAAGTTTTGTGTTGTGAAGTTTTCAAGTTTTGGGTAAGATTTAATGGATTATGTAACAAGGAGTGGCAAGAGCCTAAGCTTGGGGATTACCAAGGCACCCCAAGGTAAAATTCAAGGACAACCAAAAGCCTAAGCTTGGGGATGCCCTGGAAGGCATCCCCTCTTTCATCTTCTTCCATCGGCAACTTTACTTGAGGCTATATTTTTATTCACCACATGATATGTGTTTTGCTTGAAGCATCTTGTATGATTTGAGTTTTGCTTTTAAGTTTACCACAATCATCCTTTCTGTCCACACCTTTTGGGAAAGACACACATGAATTGGAATTTATTAGAATACTCTACGTGCTTCACTTATATCTTTTGAGCTAGATAATTTTGCTCTAGTGCTTCACTTATTTCTTTTAGAGCACGGTGGTAGTATTATTTTATAGAAATTATTGATCTCTCATGCTTCACTTATATTATTTTGAGAGTCCTTTAGAACAGCATGGTAATTTGCTTTGGTTATGAAATTAGTCCTAATATGATAGGCATCCAAGATGGGTATAATAAAAACTATCATAGAAAATGCATTGAATACTATGAGAAGTTTGATACTTGATAATTGTTTTGGGATATAAAGATGGTGATATTAGAGTGTGCTAGTTGAGTAGTTGTGAAATTTAGAAATACTTGTATTGAAGATTGCAAGTCCCGTAGCATGCACGTATGGTAACCGTTGTGTAACAAATTTGAAACATGAGGTGTTATTTGATTGTCCTCCTTATGAATGGCGGCCGGGGACGACCGATGGTATTTTCCTACCAATCTATCCCCCTAGGAGCATGCGCGTAGTGCTTGGTTTTTTATGACTTGTAGATTTTTGCAATAAGTATGTGAGTTCTTTATGACTAATGTTGAGTCCATGGATTATACGCACTCTCACCTTCCAGCATTGCTAGCCTCTTCGGTACCGTGCATTGCCCTTTCTCACCTCGAGAGTTGGTGCAAACTTCGCTGGTGCATCCAAACTCCATGATACGATATGCTCTGTCACACATAAGCCTCCTTATATCTTCCTCAAAACAGCCACCATACCTACCTATTATGGCATTTCCATAGTCATTCCGAGATATATTGCCATGCAACTTTCCACCGTTTCATTTATGACACGCTTCATCATTGTCATATTGCTTTGCATGATCATGTAGTTGACATCGTATTTGTGGCAAAGCCACCGTGCATAATTTATCATACATGTCACTCTTGATTCATTGCCCTTCCCGGTACACCGCCGGAGGCATTCATATAGAGTCATATTTTGTTCTAGTATCGAGTTGTAATCATTGAGTTGTAAATAAATAGAAGTGTGATGATCATCATTAATAGAGCATTATCCCAAAAAAGGCTAAATAAAAAAGGGAAAAAAGAAATGAAGAAATAAAAAGGGACAGTGCTACTATCGTCTTTTTCCACAGTTGTGCTTCAAAGTAGCACCATGATCTTTATGATAGATAGTCTCTTGTTTTGTCACTTTCATATACTAGTGGGAATTTTTCATTATAGAACTTGTCTTGTATATTCCAACAATGGGCTTCCTCAAATGCCCTAGGTCTTCGTCAACAAGCAAGTTGGATGCACACCCACTTAGTTTCTAATGTTGAGCTTTCATACATTTATAGCTCTAGGGCATCTATTGCATTTCAACCCCTACTCCTTGCATTGACATCAATTGATGGGCATCTCCCTAGCCCGTTGATTAGCCTCGTCGATGTGAGACTTTCTCCTTTTTTATCTTCTCCACATAACCTCCATCATCATATTCTATTCCACCCATAGTGCTATATCCATGGCTCACGCTCATGTATTGCGTGAAAGTTGAAAAAAGTTTGAGATTACTAAAGTATGAAATAATTGCTTGGCTTGTAATCGGGGTTGTGCATGATGAGAGCATTCTTGTGTGATGAAAATGGAGCATGACCAAACTATATGATTTTGTAGGTGTAGCGACCCGACCTCAAACGGTCAAGCCTCTGTGTATCCGTGCCATCCCTGGATCGGTATGCTGGCACACACAGTACATCAATGTATATATCAAAGTGCAATCACATGTATAAATAACGTAAAACTGATAAATACCTCATAAGTCTCAGCGGAAACAAACATAAGGGTGTGGAGTCCATCAACGCCAACGGCAAGTTGAGTGTAGACCGTAACCCTACAACATAACTCTTACTCGTCGTAAAAAAATCCCTGCAACATAAGACGTTGCAGCCCTGTAGGTCAGTACATTGAATGTACTGGCAAGTAACATCATAAGAATAATGAACCTATTTGTACATGTAATTTGGCTGGTGGAAAGCTCTAAGTTTAGTTTTTGCATAAAGCTAGTTTTTTCCTAGAATAAAAGATATTATTCTACCACTACTTTATAGCATAGGATGAGTTGGTAAACCCAACTTAATCCATTCCCAAAGTTTCATTTAAAACCCAACTGTTTAATTAAGAGTGATGAGATCTCCCAACATTTCCACTACTAGATGCTCAAGTTGTCTGTAACCGGGGACACGGCTAATCGATTAGGTCTTAACACTCTGCAGAGGTTTGCGCACTTTTCCCCACAAGACTCGATCACCTCCCTTGAAGTTCTCGTACTGCCTGGCGCTTGAGAAAAGGATGACCGAGACATAGTCTTTCGAAAATGTTCCCCCTTAACCCACGGATAGGACGGTACACCTACATCATTCTACATCTGCTAGCCCATCCCGGAAGGGATCACACTAACTACTCAACTAAGCCAGAGCCCATATTGGCTTGTGGTTGCACACGTAAGCTTCTAGACATGAGAATATGATTGATCTCTTTGAGCCTGGGCGGACGGACCACTAGTGGTGCACCACCATGGATTTCCCATGCATGCTCCCACTGTACTTCGCCACCATTCAAACCAAACCTCCGCCCAGGTAGTTCATTAAGTTATCTTGGTTCTACTTACTACTTTGTCACTCATCTCTCACAATGAACACTTCCCAATCCATGTCTACATTGGCGAGGCAAAATTAAACTTATGCGGTGGTGACAAAGGTATATGGTTCAAACCTACCTCAATGAACTACTAGGTAACTGCATAGCCATCTAGCAACAATAAATCCTATGCGGTGGTTTTCAAAGTTGGCTTTCTAGATAAAGCTATTTGAGACGAACATTTTGGCAGTGGTTTCATCGAATTTGGATCAACGGTTAAAAAGTTATGGCTATCCGAAGTTTAGGGGCTAAACTGAAATTTACAGGGACTTGACTGAGAGTTTTATTCGCGACCAGGTCCCTGGCCACGTGGCGGCTTCCGGGTGGCTGAGCAGCGTTCGCGGCTTAGGCTAAACGGCGAACGGCCACTAAATAAGCAAAACCCTATGCGGTGGCTAATAAAAAACCATTGATTTAACCAAAACCGTTTGGTTTAAGTAAACCGGATTAACCGATCTAAAAAAACACTAAACTAAATCGATCTTAGAGAGAAAAAAACGAACAGCGAGAGAGCGGTTTGCTCACCTTGACGACGACGACGACGACGACGTACAGGGCGACGGCAGCGCTGGCTTCGGGAGGTGGCGGGACGGCGACTGCGGTGGTCCTTGGCGGCGGGGAAGGAGATGGGGAGACCGGGCGCAGTGTGGGCGGCGCGCTGGTGGGGTCGGCGGGCGGTGGGATGGCCAACGAGGAGCTGAGGGAGGCGGCAGAGCTCCGGTGCTCCGGCAAGGACGCGGGTCATCGGGGCGGCGGTTCCAGCGAGACCTAGGCGGCGAAAACATGTCAACCGGATGGACACGTACTCGGGCAGTAAAAAGAAGTAGTCGGTGGAGGCCGGGGTGGCTCACGGGCGACGAAATCCTCCGGCGAACTAGCACGGCTCCGGCGAGATCCAAGTGGCTATGGCGAGCGATGCGAGGGGCGAGGGGCGACGTGGAGTGGCAGAATGGAGAGAGGAGGACGAGGGGCTTTTATAGGCGCGGGGATGGGCTGCGGAGTCGCGAGGATAAGCTCATCCGCGAGGGCTTCGCCCGGTGGTTTCGGCGTGCGGGCGCGGCTTCCTGATCCCGTGCAGGGCGAGCGGGAGGTTAGGGACGATGGGGCTGGGCCCCATGCGTCAACGGGTAGAGAGCGCAGGAGGAGCAGCGGCTCATGCGTGCGGCGCTGGCCCTCCTGGCGCTGGCCTGGCAGGCCACTGGCCCCTAGCGCTGCGGCTGGCCCATGGCCTCGCTGGCATGTGGCTGGGCCGGCTGGCCAGCGCGTGCGTGCGTTTTTTTTTTAATAAAAGTTTTTCTCTTTTTTTTACAATCAGAAAAGCAAACAAACTGAGTAATAATAAAAAACTATATAGGCATATTATATACCAAAATGCTCAGAAAAATACAGAGAATAAGATGAACTATTTTCCAAGTTCAACTAAATTCCATAAAAATTCATAAAAGTCAAACAGTGCTACTGTTGCATTTAAAATCAATAAAAATCATTTTTAAAATAGCAAAAAAAATTCAAATTTATTTTCTCCTAATTTTCCATTAAAGGGAATCATTTTACCCTTATTTCCATTTATTTTTTTTTAGGAGAAAAATATTTTGAAAAGAAACTCAAATAACTCCCAATTGGATTTGAATTTGGAATTTCAAACAACTTCAAATGGAAAATGAGTTTCAAATAACTTCAAAGTGACTTCCAATTTATTTCTTTGAAACTTCCAACTCTCTTTCTTCAAATATGAAGAAGTCATTTTATCTTCCCTCATGAACTCATTGAGTTCCTTAAAGTTTCTAAATTTGAAATATTTCAACTGAAATTCAAATCATTTTCAAACCCCTTTTCATTTCCACTAATGGAAGAAGTCATATTATCTTCACTCTAGGGTTTTGTAATGAAATGAATTTGAACTCAGGGAGATCAAAATGCAAGATGAAAAGTTTTGGGAAAGTCCTTTTATTCCCTCTCATTCAACTTTCAAAAAGTTTTCAATTTCCAATCATTTTCACACAATCAACCACACAACAATCAAACAAACAATCATAATAATTTATTTAATATAACATTCCAAAATTTAGAATTTTGGGATGTTACAAACCACCACCCTTAAAATGAATCTCGTCCTCGAGATTCGGAGAGGCTAGAAAGAAGGTTAGGTTTGGGGGTCTCCTTGAAAATCCATTCATCAACACATGGTATGGGGTGCTATCACCCTTAGAAGCATGGGCACGGTTCCAACAAAACTCATGTACTCCATATTTTTTGTTGACGGTGCCGGTCTTCTCATATTCTCCGAGATAACTCCTTCATTTTTGCTCTTCCGGTAAGGGCATGTCCTTTTCCTCAAAATCAGGAGTCCTTGCATCAAAATAGGATCCTTCTGAGACTTGACAGGTCTGGCGCCAATGCTAAACAACTATCGTAAATCTCATGGTGGTCAACAATTACTGGTTCCTCCTGCAGGAAATGGGTCTGGGATGAACCTCACAGCATAACCTACGATTGGCAACAGGTGCCTGTACAGGGTTTCCATCATCCTGCCATTCTAAGGCTTTTGGCTTGTCGTGTCGACAGTCTTCTAGGGTTTTAAGGCTCTCTGATTTTCCATCAACATATGATAGCTCACGATAGAAGTCTCCGGTATGGGGGCCAATCCATCCCGTACTTGAATCATTACCACATACGCAGATAGTGAGTCACGTATTCTAACACTTGGGCATCCTCACAAGTATTGCAGAACTTCTCTTCTCCATGAACTGGGTTCGGATAAATCTATTGGTCCTACAAGCCAAACAAAACCTGTATCGTTTCTTCACAACTCTCAGGTTTACGTAACCTCCTATGGAACGTCTGCTAATGAACTCACAGCTTCTTCCAGAATTCTTTTCTTCAACAAGATTGTGCTTGTTTCCTTATCAAATCCTGGGTCCTGTGAGTTATGGCCCACTTCAACACTTGTATATCTTTAACTCATCCTTGGAGTTACTATTGTTCCATATTCCAACATTACATCTCATTTAAATCCAATAGTACTTCATTACTTCATACTCTTGGGGTAACCATCATAACTAAAACCAAACTCCAACTCATTTGTCCAAACTCCACTCTATGGAATACATTTCCTTTTCCATTGTTCAAGTGTTCACACAGACAAGTATTGCCAAAAATGCACTGGTTCATCCATAATTCATATTCTCTTCATATCAAATCCTTTATTATACCCTTGACCACTACTCAAAACTCAAATTTCACAAGTACTCTATTACAAAAGCTGCCATCCACATAGTTTGGTATGGTCAAGCATTACTTCCATCTTTATTCATTTGCCCTACTTGAAGATGCTTCAGTCCCACTAGAATTGTGCGATGTGATCCTTCAAATCATCGATGTTTTGCTTCATCGTGGTGGCCATGAGCTTCATCTCCATCATCTCCGCTTGGACCTCTCTCAGGTATTCCTGAGTGTGACAAAGTCTTGCTTCAAGTATTTCGCCAATCTGACGTATGGCTTCCATAGCAGCTTCACGAACAGAGTCGAAGAATGTTTCTTGTGGTACTCGAGAAATGAAAAAGTATTGCCCCATAGTCTTTGGGCAAACTCCCTTCACACGGTGGAGGTGTACCTCCACATACCAAAGTTCAACTCTATTCTCCATGAAAGGATAACCCTTGTAGATTGCATCTCCTTCAAGATGAATATGCTTCATCATGTCCTTCAAGATTTTTGGGTAATCCTAACCACTAGTCAGGGTCATGATCGTTTCCGGGCCCTTGAGAAAAGACTCGTAAAGGGTTGTCATCTGCAGGCATAAGATAGAAGGGGTACTCAGTATAATGTATGTATTTCCTCAGGTGAAATGTGGTTGTTTTTCTGGGAAAAGTTTGGGGTCAGCTTGTCCATGGGTTCAAGGTTTTAGTCTGGGTGAGATAATGAGAGAGGCCCTCACAATCAACTAACAACTCATAACATTTCATATGAGATTCCAAACACCTCAACTTTTATTGCTTCATGAGCTATTACAATTCCATTTCACAACTCAACTCAACATCCCCAATGAAAATAAAAGTGCGTTCCAACTTTATTACATGCTTTATATCAAGATCTCAACTACTCTGCTCAAGCTCTCCTCGGGTCTGAACATTCTCCGGCAAAATGTCCTACTCCTTTGCAGCATAAACAAATGACTTCAGACAAATCCAGGGGCTTCCTGGTGGTTATCTTGGCTCCTTGGGTTCTTGGCTTCCTTGCTGGGCATTTGCTAGCGTAATGACCTAAATCCTTGCACCTGTAACAAGTGATTTGACTCAGGTCCTTTTCTGCAGAAATTGGGTTGTTCTAGGGATACATGCTCTTTCTCTTCCTGGACTTCTTTGTTCCGATCAATTCTTCTATCTCATGTGGATCAAACTCCACTTCTTCTATCGGGAAGTCTCCCAGATACTCTTGGTTTTCCTTCATGCAATATTGTGAAAAATGTCCTTCTTCTCCACATGAATAGCAAGCATTGGAATAAAATCGGTTTAGGCTTTCTCCATCAGGGTCGTCAACATCTTCTTTCATCATCTATTGGGTCCAAGGGTTTTGGGATGAGATAAGAGGGATAGAGAGATAAGCACAATACACACACTATTGTTTTGAAAATAAGTTTTATTTGTGGCTATCGGGAAAAACATCAAACGGTCAAGCCTTTGTGTATCCGTGCCATCCCTGGATCGGTATGCTGGCACACACAGTACATCAACGTATATATCAAAGTGCAATCACATGTATAAATAACGTAAAACTGATATATACCTCATAAGTCTCAGCGGAAACAAACATAAGGGTGTGGAGTCCATCAACGCCAATGGCAAGTTGAGTGTAGACCGTAACCCTACAACGTAACTCTTACTCGTCTTAAAAAAATCCCTGCAACATAAGATGTTGCAGCCCTGTAGGTCAGTACATTGAATGTACTGGCAAGTCACATCATAAGAATAATGAACCTATTTGTACATGCAATTTGGCTGGTGGAAGGCTCTAAGTTTAGTTTTTGCATAAAGCTAGTTTTTCCCTAGAATAAAAGATATTATTCTACCACTACTGTATAGAATAGGATGAGTTGGTAAACCCAACTTAATCCATTCCCAAAGTTTCATTTAAAACCCAACTGTTTAATTAAGAGTGATGAGATCTCCCAGCATTTCCACTACTAGATGCTCAAGTTGTCCGTAACCGGGGACACGGCTAATCGATTAGGTTTTAACACTCTGCAGAGGTTTGCACACTTTTCCCCACAAGACTCGATCGCCTCCCTAGAAGTTCTCGCACTGCCTAGCGCTTGAGAACGGGATGACCGAGACATAGTCTTTCGAAAATGTTCCCCCTTAACCCACGGATAGGCCGGTACACCTACATCATTCTACATCTGCTAGCCCATCCCGGAAGGGGTCACACTAACTACTCAACTAAGCCAGAGCCCATATTGGCTTGTGGTTGCACACGTAAGCTTCTAGACATGAGAATATGATTGATCTCTTTGAGCCTGGGCGGACGGACCACTAGTGGTGCACCACCATGGATTTCCCATGCATGCTCCCACTGTACTTCGCCAGCATTCAAACCAAACCTCTGCCCAGGTAGTTCATTAAGTTATCTTGGTTCTACTTACTACTTTGTCACTCATCTCTCACAATGAACACTTCCCAATCCACGTCTACATTGGCGAGGCAAAATTAAACTTACGCAGTGGTGACAAAGGTATATGGTTCAAACCTACCTCAATGAACTACTAGGTAACGGCATAGCCATCTAGCAACAATAAATCCTACCATGCAATCCTACCACAAAAGGACTAAGTGCATAATGTAAACATAGGTAATTGAAAGAATGGTCAAATGTGAACTTGCCTCGTAACAGTTGATGAAGATTATATCGCTCTCGGAACTTTACTTAATAGAACTATTCATCACTCTCCGATGAAAATCTATAAAGTCAACATTGAATTTGCATAAGCAATCATTTCAAAGAACCAAGAAGAACATGCAAAGTAAAAAGTCTTGGAAAAACCAAATGAACATACAACACACTTAACTATCACAAAATATTCTAAGTGCAACACAACATAGGCATGTGGTTCAGAATTTTTGGCGTGAAGCATAGTGCATACAAGGCATACGAGTAAAACTACTATGGACAGATCCTAAGTGTGTGAAAATTAGTGTGACAATGGTCCAGGTGATAGGGTTTGGCAACGGTGACACGGTGCAAAAAGAATCACATTAATCGGAGCTACGGTTTAGGAGATATGGCCAATTGAAGTTTGAATTCAAATCTGAATAAAGTTGAAATTTTAATTTGGCCAAAAGTTTTCAAAGTTGGCTTTCTGGATAAAGCTATTTGAGACGAACATTTTGGCACTGGTTTCATCGAATTTGGATAAATGGTTAAAAGTTGTGGCTATCCGAAGTTTAGGGGCTAAACTGAAATTTATAGGGACTTGACTGTGAGATTTTATTCGCGACCAGGTCCCTGGCCACGTGGTGGCGTCCGGGTGGCTGAGCAGCGTTCGTGGCTTAGGCTAAACGGCGAACGGCCACTAAATAAGCAAAACCCTATGCGGTGGCTAATAAAAAAACCATCGATTTAACCAAAACCGTTCGGTTTAAGTAAACCGGATTAACCGATCTAAAAAACACTAAACTAAACCCGATCTTAGAGAGAAAAAACGAACAGCGAGAGAGCGGTTCGCTCACCTTGACGACGACGACGTACAGGGTGACGGCGGCGCTGGCTTTCGGCGGTGGCGGGACGGCGACTGTGGTGGTCCTTGGCGGCGGGGAAGCAGATGGGGAGACCGGGTGCAGCGTGGGCGGCGCGCTGGTGGGGTCGGCGGGCGGTGGGGTGGCCAGCGACGAGCTGAGGGAGGCGGCGGAGCCCCGGTGCTCCGACGAGGACGCAGGTCATCGGGGCGGCGGTTCCGGCGAGACCTAGGCGGCGAAAACATGTCAACCGGATGGACACGTACTCGGGCAGTAAAAAGAAGTAGTCGGTGGAGGCCGGGGTGGCTCACGGGCGACGAAATCCTCCGGCGAACTAGCACGGCTCCGGAGAGATCCAAGTGGCTACGGCGAGCGATGCGAGGGGCGAGGGGCGACGTGGAGTGGCAGAATGGAGAGAGGAGGACGAGGGGCTTTTATAGGCGCGGGGAGGGGTTGCGGAGTCGCGAGGATAAGCTCATCCACGAGGGCTTTTCCCGGCGGTTTCGGCGTGCGGGCGCGGCTTCCTGATCCCGTGCAGGGCGAGCGGGAGGTTAGGGACGATGGGGCTGGGCCCCATGCGTCAGCGGGTAGTGAGCGCAGGAGGAGCAGCGGCTCGTGCGTGCGGCGCTGGCCCTCCTGGCGCTGGCCTGGCAGGCCACTGGCCCCTAGCGCTGCGGCTGGCCCATGGCCTCCCTGGCATGTGGCTGGGACGGATGGCCAGCGCGTGCGTGCGTTTTTTTTAATAAAAGTTTTTCTCTTTTTTTACAATCAGAGAAGCAAACAAACTGAGTAATAATAAAAAAACTATATAGGCATATTATATACCAAAATGCTCAGAAAAATACAAAGAATAAGATGAACTATTTTCCAAGTTCAACTAAATTCCATAAAAATTCATAAAAGTCAAACAGTGCTACTGTTGCATTTAAAATCAATAAAAATCATTTTTTAAATAGCAAAATGATTTCAAATTTATTTTCTCCTAATTTTCCATTGAAGGGAATCATTCTACCCTTATTTCCATTTATTATTTTTTAGGAGAAAAATATTTTGAAAAGAAACTCAAATAACTCCCAATTGGATTTGAATTTGGAATTTCAAACAACTTCAAATGGAAAATGAGTTTCAAATAACTTCAAAGTGACTTCCAATTTATTTCTTTGAAACTTCCAACTCTCTTTCTTCAAATATGAAGAAGTCATTTTATCTTCCCTCATGAACTCATTGAGTTGCTTAAACTTTCTAAATTTGAAATATTTCAACTGAAATTCAAATCATTTTCAAACCCCTTTTCATTTCCACTAATGGAAGAAGTCATATTATCTTCACTCTAGGGTTTTGTAATGAAATGAATTTGAACTCAGGGAGATCAAAATGCAAGATGAAAAGTTTTGGGAAAGTCCTTTTATTCCCTCTCATTCAACTTTCAAAAAGTTTTCAATTTCCAATCATTTTCACACAATCAACCACACAACAATCAAACAAACAATCATAATAATTTATTTAATATAACATTCCAAAATTTAGAATTTTGGGATGTTACAAACTACCACCCTTAAAATGAATCTCTTCCTCGAGATTCGGAGAGGCTAGAAAGAAGGTTAGGTTTGGGGGTCTCCTTGAAAATCCATTCATCAACACATGGTATGGGGTGCTACCACCCTTAGAAGCATGGGCACGGTTCCAACAAAACTCATGTACTCCATCTTTTTTGTTGACGGTGCCGGTCTTCTCATATTCTCCGAGATAACTCCTTCATTTTTGCTCTTCCGGTAAGGGCATGTCCTTTTCCTCAAAATCAGGAGTCCTTGCATCAAAATAGGATCCTTCTGAGACTTGACAGGTCTGGCGCCAATGCTAAACAACTATCGTAAATCTCATGGTGGTCAACAATTACTGGTTCCTCCTGCAGGAAATGGGTCTAGGATGAACCTCACAGCATAACCTACAATTGGCAACAGGTGCCTGTATAGGGTTTCCATCATCCTGCCATTCTAAGGCTTTTGGCTTGTCGTGTCGACAGTCTTCTAGGGTTTTAAGGCTCTCTGGTTTTCCATCAACATATGATAGCTCACGATAGAAGTCTCCGGTATGGGGGCCAATCCATCCCGTACTTGAATCATTACCACATACGCAGATAGTGAGTCACGTATTCTAACACTTGGGCATCCTCACAAGTATTGCAGAACTTCTCTTCTCCACGAACTGGGTCCGGATAAATCTATTGGTCCTGCAAGCCAAACAAAACCTGTATCGTTTCTTCACAACTCCCGAGTTTACGTAACCTCCTATGGAACGTCTGCTGATGAACTCACAGCTTCTTCTAGAATTCTTTTCTTCAACAAGATTGTGCTTGTTTCCTTATCAAATCCTGGGTCCTGTGAGTTATGGCCCACTTCAACACTTGTATATCTTTAACTCATCCTTGGAGTTACTATTGTTCCATATTCCAACATTACATCTCATTTAAATCCAATAGTACTTCATTACTTCATACTCTTGGGGTAACCATCATAACTAAAACCAAACTCCCACTCATGTGTCCAAACTCCACTCTATGGAATACATTTCCTTTTCCATTGTTCAAGTGTTCACACAGACAAGTATCGCCAAAAATGCACTGGTTCATCCATAATTCATATTCTCTTCATATCAAATCCTTTATTATACCCTTGACCACTACTCAAAACTCAAATTTCACAAGTACTCTATTACAAAAGCTGCCATCCACATAGTTTGGTATGGTCAAGCATTACTTCCATCTTTATTCATTTGCCCTACTTGAAGATGCTTCGGTCCCACTAGAATTGTGCAATGTGATCCTTCAAATCATCGATGTTTTGCTTCATCGTGGTGGCCATGAGCTTCATCTCCATCATCTCCGCATGGACCTCTCTCAGGTATTCCTGAGTGTGATGAAGTCTTGCTTCAAGTATTTCGCCAATCTGACGTATGGCTTCCATAGCAGCTTCACGAACAGAGTCGAAGAATGTTGCTCGTGGTACTCGAGAAATGAAAAAGTATTGCCCCATAGTCTTTGGGCAAACTCCCTTCACACGGTGGAGGTGTACCTCCACATACCAAAGTTCAACTCCATTCTCCATGAAAGGATAACCCTTGTAGATTGCATCTCCTTCAAGATGAATATGCTTCATCATGTCCTTCAGGATTTTTGGGTAATCCTGACCACTAGTCAGGGTCATGATCGTTTCCGGGCCCTTGAGAAAAGACTCGTAAAGGGTTGTCATCTGCAGGCATAAGATAGAAGGGGTACTCAGTATAATGTATGTATTTCCTCGGGTGAAATGTGATTGTTTTTCTCGGAAAAGTTTGGGGTCAGCTTGTCCATGGGTTCAAGGTTTTAGTCTCGGTGAGATAATGAGAGAGGCCCTCACAATCAACTAACAAGTCATAACATTTCATACGGATTGAATTTTGCTTCTAGAAATCTTTTAGATTCGGCCGCGGGAGGCACTTTTATGGAAATCACTTTAGGAGAAGCTACCAAACTCCTAGATAATATTATGGTTAATTATTCTAGATGGCACACTGAAAGATCTACTAGTAAAAAGGTGCGTGCAATAGAAGAAATTAATGTTTTGAGTGGAAAGATGGATGAACTTATGAAATTGTTTGCTAATAAGAGTGTTTCTTATGATCCTAATGATATGCCTTTGTCTACCTTGATTGAGAATAATAATGAATCTATGGATGTGAATTTTGTTGGTAGGGACAATTTTGGTAACAATGCGTATAGAGGAAACTTTAATCCTAGGCCGTATCCTAGTAATTCCTCTAATAATTATGGTAATTCCTACAACAATTCTTATGGAAATAATAATAAGATGCCCTCTGATTTTGAATCTAGTATTAAAGAATTTATTAGTTTGCAAAAGAGTTTCAATGCTCTGATTGAAGAAAAATTGTCTAAGATTGATGAGTTGGCTAGGAACGTGGATAGAATTTCTCTTGATGTTGATTCTTTGAAACTTAGATCTATTCTACCTAAGCATGATATCAATGAGTCTCTCAAAGCTATGCGAATTTCCATTGATGAGTGCAAAGAAAGAACCGCTAGGATGCGTGCTAAAAAACATTGCTTTGTGAAAGCGTGTTCTTCTAGTTTTCATGATAATAAGGATGAAGATCTAAAAGTGATTGATGTGTCCCCTATTAAATATTTGTTTTGCAATATGAATCTTGATAATGATGGCACTGGAAATGAGTCAACTTTAGTTAAAGGCGTCCCAATGATTCGGAGTTTTTAGATCTTAATGCTAAAATTGGTAAAAGTGGGATTAGAGAGGTCAAAACTTTACATAGCAATGAACCCACTATTTTGGATTTCAAGGAATTTAATTATGATAATTGTTCTTTAATAGATTGTATTTCCTAGTTGCAATCCGTGCTAAATTCTCTCCATGCTTATAATCAAAATAAAGCTTTTACTAAACATATCGTTGATGCTTTAATGCAATCTTATGAAGAAAAGCTTGAATTGGAAGTTTCTATCCCTAGAAAACTTTATGATGAGTGGGAACCCACTATTAAAATTAAAATTAAAGATCATGAATGCTATGCTTTATGTGATTTTGGTGCTAGCGTTTCCACGATTCCAAAAACTTTGTGTGATGTGTTAGGTTTCCGTGAATTTGATGATTGTTCTTTAAATTTGCACCTCGCAGATTCCACTATTAAGAAACCTATGGGAAGAATTAATAATGTTCTTATTGTTGCAAATAGGAATTATGTGCCCTTAGATTTCATTGTTCTTGATATAGATTGCAATCCTACATGTCTCATTATTCTTGGTAGGCCTTTCCTTACAACGATTGGTGCAATTATTGATATGAAAGAATGGAATATTAGATTACAATTTCCATTAAGGAAAGGCATGGAACACTTTCCTAGAAATAAAATTAAATTACCTTATGAATCTATTATAAGAGCCACTTATGTATTGCATACCAAACATGATAACACCTAGATCTATTCTTCCTTTTATGCATAGCTAGGGGCGTTAAACGATAGCGCTTGTTGGGAGGCAACCCAATTTTATTTTTGTTCCTTGCTTTTTGGTTCTGTTTAGTAATAAATAATTCATCTATACTCTGTTTAGATGTGGTTTTATGCTTTTAATTAGTGTTTGTGCCTAGTAGAACCTTTGGGAAGGCTTGGGGAAAGTCTTTGCGATCTTGCTGTAAAAAACAAAAACTTTAGCGCTCACAAGATTTGCTTTGATTTTTTACTGGAGAGCGCGATTAGGTTGATTATTTTTGCAGATGATTAATAGATAAATTCCTCACGTCCATAAATTTATTTTAGAATTTTTGGGGTTACCGAAGTATTCGAAACCTAGAGATCACTACAGATTGTTCTGTTTTTGACAGATTCTGTTTTTCGTGTGTTGTTTGCTTATTTTGATGAATCTATGGCTAGTATCGGAGGTTATGAACCATATAGAAGTTGGAATACAGTAGGTTTAACACCAAAATAAATAAATAATGAGTTCATTACAGTACCTTAAGTGGTGATTTGTTTTCTTATACTAACGGAGCTCATTTGATTTTCTGTTTAAGTTTTGTGTTGTGAAGTTTTCAAGTTTTGGGTAAAGATTTAATGGATTATGGAATAAGGAGTGGCAAGAGCCTAAGCTTGGGGATGCCCAAGGCACCCCAAGGTAAAATTCAAGGACAACCAAAAGCCTAAGCTTGGGGATGCCCTGGAAGGCATCCCCTCTTTCGTCTTCTTCCATTGGCAACTTTACTTGAGGCTATATTTTTATTCACCACATGATATATGTTTTGCTTGGAGCGTCTTGTATGATTTGAGTCTTTGCTTTTTATTTTACCACAATCATCCTTGCTGTACACACCTTTTGGGAGAGACACACATTAGTTGGAATTTATTAGAATACTCTATGTGCTTCACTTATATCTTTTGAGCTAGACAATTTTGCTCTAGTGCTTCACTTATATCTTTTTGAGCACGGTGGTATTATTATTTTATACAAATTATTGATCTCTCATGCTTCACTTATATTATTTTCAGATTCCTTTAGAACAGCATGGTAATTTGCTTTGGTTATGAAGTTAGTCCTAATATGATAGGCACCCAAAATGGGTATAATAAAAACTATCATAGAAAGTGCATTGAATACTATGAGAAGTTTGATACTTGATAATTGTTTTGAGATATAAAGATGGTGATATTAGAGTGTGCTAGTTGAGTAGTTGTGAATTTGAGAAATACTTGTATTGAAGATTGCAAGTCCCATAGCATGCGCGTATGGTAACCATTGTGTAACAAATTTGAAACATGAGGTGTTATTTGATTGTCCTCCTTATGACTGGCGGCCGAGGTCGAGGGATGGTCTTTTCCTACCAATCTATCCCCCTAGGAGCATGCGCATAGTGCTTGGTTTTTGATGACTTGTAGATTTTTGCAATAAGTATGTGAGTTCTTTATGACTAATGTTGAGTCCATGGATTATACGCACTCTCACCTTCCATCATTGCTAGCCTCTTCGGTACCGTGCATTGCCCTTTCTCACCTTGAGAGTTGGTGCAAACTTCGCCGGTGCATCCAAACCCCGTGATATGATATGCTCTGTCACACATAAGACTCCTTATATCTTCCTCAAAACAGCCACCATACCTACCTATTATGGCATTTCCATAGCCATTCCGAGATATATTGCCATGCAACTTTCCACTGTTTCATTTATGACACGCTTCATCATTGTCATATTGCTTTGCATGATCATGTAGTTGACATCGTATTTGTGGCAAAGCCACCGTGCATAATTTATCATACATGTCACTCTTGATTCATTGCCCTTCCCGGTACACCGCCGGTGGCATTCATATAGAGTCATATTTTGTTCTAGTATCGAGTTGTAATAATAGAGTTGTAAATAAATAGAAGTGTGACGATCATCATTAATAGAGCATTGTCCCAAAAAAAGGCCAAATAAAAAAGGGAAAAAAGAAATAAAGAAATAAAAAAGGGACAATGCTACTATCCTCTTTTTCCACACTTGTGCTTCAAAGTAGCACCATGATCTTTATGATAGATAGTCTCTTGTTTTGTCACTTCCATATACTAGTGGAAATTTTTCATTATAGAACTTGTCTTGTATATTCCAATAATGGGCTTCCTCAAATGCCCTAGGTCTTCGTGAGCAAGCAAGTTAGATGCACACCCACTTAGTTTCTTTTGTTGAGCTTTCATACATTTATAGCTCTAGTGCATCTGTTGCATGGCAACCCCTACTCCTTGCATTGACATCAATTGATGGGCATCTCCCTAGCCCGTTGATTAGCTTCGTCGATGTGAGACTTTCTCCTTTTTTGTCTTATCCACATAACCTCCATCATCATATTCTATTCCACCCATAGTGCTATATCCATGGCTCACGCTCATGTATTGCGTGGAAGTTGAAAAAAGTTTGAGATTACTAAAGTATGAAACAATTGCTTGGCTTGTCATCAGGGTTGTGCATGATGAGAGCATTCTTGTGTGACGAAAATGGAGCATGACCAAACTATATGATTTTGTAGGGATGAACTTTCTTTTGCCATGTTATTTAGAGAAGACATGATTGCTTAGTTAGTATGCTTGAAGTATTATTATTTTTATGTCAATATTAAACTTTTGTCTTGAATCTTTCGGATCTGAACATTCATGCCACAACAAAGAAAATTAAATTGAGAATTATGCTAGGTAGCATTCCACATCAAAAATTCTGTTTTTATCATTTACCTACTCGAGGACGAGCAGGAATTAAGCTTGGGGGTGCTTGATACGTCTCCAACGTATCTATAATTGTTGATTGTTAAATTCCATTATATTATCTATTTTGGATGTTAATGGGCTTATTTATACACTTTTATATTATTTTTGGGACTAACCTACTAACCCAAGGCCTAGTGCAAATTGTTGTTTTTTTGCCCATTTCAGTGTTTCGCAGAAAAGGAATATCAAACGGAATCCAAATTGAATGAAACCTTCAGGAGAGTTATTTTTGGAACAAACGTGATCCAGGGGACTTGGAGTGGACGTCAAGAAAGAAACGAGGGAGCCACGAGGTAGGGAGGCGCGCCTGCCCCCCTGGGCGCGCTCCCCACCCTCGTGGGCCCCTCGCAGCTCCACCGACCTACTTCTTCCTCCTATATATATCCATATACCCCGAAAACATCCAGGAGCACCACGAAACCCTATTTCCACCGCCGCAACCTTTTGTACCCAAGATATCCCATCTTGGGTCCTTTTTCAGAGCTCCGTCGGAGGGGGAATCGATCACGGAGGGCTTCTACATCAACACCGTAGCCTCTCCAATGATGTGTGAGTAGTTTACCTCAGACCTTCGGGTCCATAGTTATTAGCAAGATGGATTCTTCTATCTCTTTGGATCTCAGTACAAAGTTCTCCTCGGTCTTCTTGGAGATCTATTCGACGTAACTCTTTTTGCGGTGTGTTTGTCGAGATCCGATGAATTGTGGGTTTATGATCAAGATTATATATGAACAATATTTGGTTCTTCTTTGAATTCTTATATGTATGATTTAATTATATTTGCAAGTCTCTTCGAATTATCAGTTTGGCTTGGCCTACTAGATTGATCTTTCTTGCAATGGGAGGAGTGCTTAGCTTTGGGTTCAATCTTGCGGTGTCCTTTCCTAGTGACAGCAGGGGCAGCAAGGCACGTATTGTATTGTTGCCATCGAGGATAAAAAGATGGGGTTTATATCATTTGCTTGAGTTTATCCTTCTACATCATGTCATCTTGCTTAATGTGTTACTCTGTTCTTATGAACTTAATACTCTAGATGCATGCTGGATAGCGGTCGATGTGTGGAGTAATAGTAGTAGATGCAGAATCGTTTCGGTCTACTTGTCTCGGACGTGATGCCTATATACATGATCATGCCTAGATATTCTCATAATTATGCACTTTTCTATCAATTGCTCGACAGTAATTTATTCACCCACCGTAATACTTATGCTATCTCGAGAGAAGCCACTAGTGAAACCTATGGCCCTCGGGTCTATCTTTTATCATATAAGTTTCCAATCTATTTTATTTCGCAATCTTTACTTTCAATCTATATCATAAAAATACCAAAAATATTTATCTTATTATTATTATCTCTATCAGATCTCACTCTAGTAAGTGACCGTGAAGGGATTGACAACCCCTTTATCGCGTTGGTTGCGAGGTTCTTATTTGTTTGTGTAGGTATGAGGGACTTGCGTGTAGTCTCCTACTGGATTGATACCTTGGTTCTCAAAAACTGAGGGAAATACTTATGCTACTTTACTTCATCACCCTTTCCTCTTCAAGGGAAAACCAACGCAGTGCTCAAGAGGTAGCAAGAAGGTTTTCTGGCGCCGTTGCCGGGGATATCTACATCAAGTCAAGACATACCAAGTACCCATCATAAACTCTATTCCCCCGCATTACTTATTTGCCATTTGCCTATCATTTTCCTCTCCCCCACTTCACCCTTGCCATTTTATTCGCCCTCTTTTTCCGTTCCCCTTCTCTTTTCTGGTTCGTCTCTTTTCGCTTGCTTCTTGTGTGCTTATGTGTTGGATTGTGTGTCACGATGGCTCAAGATAATACTAAATTGTGTGACTTTTCTAATACCAACAATAATTATTTAATTAGCACTCCGATTGCTCCTCTTACCGATGCTAAATCTTGTGAGATTAATACTGCTTTGCTGAATCTTGTCATGAAAGATCCGTTTTCCGGCCTTCCTAGTGAAGATGTCGCTACCCATCTAAATAGCTTTGTTGATTTGTGTGATATGCAAAAGAAGAAATATGTGGATAATGATATTGTTAAATTGAAGCTATTCCTGTTTTCGCTTAGAGATTGTGCTAAAACTTGGTTTTCGTCTTTGCCTAAAAATAGTATCGATTCATGGAATAAGTGCAAAGATGCTTTTATCTCTAAGTATTTTCCTCCCGCTAAGATCATCTCTCTTAGAAACGATATTATGAATTTTAAGCAACTTGATCATGAACATGTTGCACAAGCTTGGGAGAGGATGAAATTAATGATACGTAATTGCCCTACACATGGTTTGAATCTTTGGATGATTATACAAAAAAATTATGCCGGATTGAATTTTGCTTCTAGAAATCTTTTAGATTCGGCCGCGGGAGGCACTTTTATGGAAATCACTTTAGGAGAAGCTACCAAACTCCTAGATAATATTATGGTTAATTATTCTCAATGGCACACTAAAAGAGTGTTTCTTTTGATCCTAAAGATATGCCTTTGTTTACCTTGATTGAGAATAATAATGAATCTATGGATGTGAATTTTGTTGGTAGGAACAATTTTGGTAACAACATGTATAGAGGAAACTTTAATCCTAGGCCGTATCCTAGTAATTCCTCTAATAATTATGGTAATTCATACAACAATTATTATGGAAATAATAATAAGATGCCCTCTGATTTTGAATCTAGTATTAAAGAATTTATTAGTTTGCAAAAGAGTTTCAATGCTTTGATTGAAGAAAAATTGTCTAAGATTGATGAGTTGGCTAGGAACGTGGATAGAATTTCTCTTGATGTTGATTCTTTGAAACTTAGATCTATTCCACCTAAGCATGATATCAATGAGTCTCTCAAAGCTATGATAATTTCCATTGATGAGTGCAAAGAAATAACTGCTAGGATGCGTGCTAAAAAAGATTGCTTTGTGAAAGCATGTTCTTCTAATTTTCATGATAATAAGGATGAAGATCTAAAAGTGATTGATGTGTCCCCTATTAAATCTTTGTTTTGCAATATAAATCTTGATAATGATGGCACTGTAAATGAGTCAACTTTAGTTAAAGGCATCCCAATGATTCGGAGTTTTTAGATCTTAATGCTAAAATTGGTAAAAGTGGGGTTGGAGAGGTCAAAACTTTACATAGCAATGAACCCACTATTTTGGATTTCAAGGAATTTAATTATGATAATTGTTCTTTAATAGATTGTATTTCCTTGTTGCAATCCGTGCTAAATTCTCCGCATGATTATAATCAAAATAAAGCTTTTACTAAACATATAGTTGATGCTTTAATGCAATCTTATGAAGAAAAGCTTGAATTGGAAGTTTCTATCCATAGAAAACTTTATGATGAGTGGGAACCCACTATTAAAATTAAAATTAAAGATCATTAATGCTATGCTTTATGTGATTTGGGTGCTAGCGTTTCCACGATTCCAAAAACTTTGTGTGATGTGTTAGGTTTCCGTGAATTTGATGATTGTTCTTTAAATTTGCACCTCGCGGATTCCACTATTAAGAAACCTATGGGAAGAATTAATGATGTTCTTATTGTTGCAAATAGAAATTATGTGCCCGTAGATTTCATTGTTCTTGATATAGATTGCAATCCTACATGTCCCATTATTCTTGGTAGGCCTTTCCTTACAACGATTGGTGCAATTATTGATATGAAAGAAGGGAATATTAGATTCCAATTTCCATTAAGGAAAGGCATGGAACACTTTCCTAGAAATAAAATTAAATTACCTTATCAATCTATTATAAGAGCCACTCATGTATTGCATACCAAACATGATAACACCTAGATCTATTCTTGCTTTTATGCCTAGCTAGGGGCGTTAAACGATAGCGCTTGTTGGGAGCCAACCCAATTTTATTTTTGTTCCTTGCTTTTTGGTTCTGTTTAGTAATAACTAATTCATCTATCCTCTGTTTAGATGTGGTTTTATGCTTTTAATTAGTGTTTGTGCCTAGTAGAACCTTTGGGAAGACTTGGGAAAGTCTTTGCGATCTTGCTGTTAAAAACAGAAACTTTAGCGCTCACGAGATTTGCTTCCATTTTTCACTGGAGAGTGAGATTAGGTTGATTCTTTTTTCAGATGATTAATAGATAAATTCCTCACGTTCAGAAATTTATTTTATAATTTTTGGGGTTACCTAAGTATTCGAAACCTACAGATTACTACAGATTGTTCTGTTTTTAACAGATTCTGTTTTTCGTGTGTTGTTTGCTTATTTTGATGAATCTATGGCTAGTATCGGAGGTTATGAACCATAGAGAAGTTGGAATACAGTAGGTTTAACACCAAAATAAATAAATAATGAGTTCATTACAATACCTTAAGTGGTGGTTTGTTTTCTTATACTAATGGAGCTCATGAGATTTTCTGTTTAAGTTTTGTGTTGTGAAGTTTTCAAGTTTTGGTAAAGATTTAATGGATTATGGAACAAGGAGTGGCAAGAGCCTAAGCTTGGGGATGCCCAAGGCACCCCAAGGTAAAATTCAAGGACAACCAAAAGCCTAAGCTTGGGGATGGCCTGGAAGGCATGCCCTTGAGGAGGTCCTGAATCCACGGGGGGTCTTCCCTTAGAAAGGGGGCTTGAATCCAAAGGGATCTTCTCCGAAGAGGCCGCGGTCTCTCGCAAGGAGGAGATCTGATATGGATGAGCATAGCTCTATCTCTCAAATGAGTTATCACAACGCTAACCCTAGCTAGAAGGAATAGGTGGAGTATTTATAGTCTTAGTGCAAAAGAGGGGGGCGAAGGGGTACATGGGTTGCGGCCCAACATGAATCAGCACACAGGCGTCGGACGTCCGGGGGTCACCGGTCATCCGGAGGCTCGCGAGGGTCCGGACGTCCGGTGCCTGTCGGACGTCCGTAGTTTCGGCTCGGGTGGTCCTCGGTCGGACGTCCGGTCGGGGTCGGTCGTCCGATGGTCATCTGTCATCCGGGTGGCGTCGGACATCCGTCGGTTTGGCCTTGGGTGTGAAGACGCCGGTCGTCCGGAGGGGGCCGGACGTCCGATGCCTGGAGGTCGTCGGACGTCCGGTCTAGGCCGGTCTTCCGGAGCCTATAGCTTCCTCTTCATCACTTCTACGTCTTCACATCCATCTTCCTCTTCTTCTTCTCCTTGCTCCTTAGCTTCACCATGGTACCTGAGCAAGCACAAAGTATCCGTATGAGGTAGTAGCCATGTCTCATGTGTATCAAAGTGGAAATGTGAGAGGAGAGATGTCACCTCGGTTTCAAGAGCTCTTGCACATGCTCATATCATGGGTCCAAGAGGTGTCGAAGGAGATGTAGTTGGGTCCATGGGGATGGCCTTGGGATGCCCCGCATCATCTCCCCTCCCTTGGGGAAGATCTGTCCTCGAATCAAATTCTTCATCACCATGGAAGGGAGAGAGATCTTTGACGTTGAAGATGTCGCTCGCGTTGTACTTGTCACGTGGGAGGTCGATCTTGTATGTGTTGTCGTTGTATCGTGCGAGCACCTTGAAAGGTCCATCCGCTCGTGATCGAAGCTTGGACTTGCGTTCTTGTGGAAAACGATCCTTGCCAAGGTGTAGCCACACGAGATCACCAATATTGAAGACCATAGGTTGCTTTTGGAAGTTGAGCTTGGTCGCAAGGCGTTGAACTTGGCGCTCGATGTGGTTTCTTGTATCTTCATGCACCTTCTTGAGATGTATCGCTCGTGCACTTGCGCCCAAATTGATGCGCTCTTGGAGTGGTAGAGGAAGAATGTCCAATGGTGACAATGGGTTGAATCCGTAGACGACCTCGAAGGGAGACTTGCCGGTAGTTCAGTGTCTTGCTCGGTTGTAGGCGAAGTCGGTGATAGGTAGGCACTCCTCCCACTCCTTGATGTTCTTCTTGATGAGTACCCAAAGTAGAGCGGAGAGTGTGCGGTTCGTAACTTCCATTTGGCCATCGGTTTGTGGACGATATGCCGTAGAGAAGAGTAGCTTGATTCCTAGCTTGGCGCATAGGGTCTTCCAAAAGTAGCTAAGGAACTTGACGTCGCGGTCCGAGACGATAGTCTTTGGCACTCCATGTAGACGCAATATTTCCATACAAAAGAGATTAGCAACGTGTGAAGCATTGTCTATCTTGTGGCAAGGAATAAAATGTGTCATTTTTGAGAAACGGTCCACAACGACAAATATTGAATCT
This sequence comes from Triticum urartu, assembly GCF_056163025.1. Classification (NCBI taxonomy): domain Eukaryota; kingdom Viridiplantae; phylum Streptophyta; class Magnoliopsida; order Poales; family Poaceae; genus Triticum; species Triticum urartu. The sequence continues at coordinate 241,489,506 of NC_141873.1, read as the reverse complement.
TTCCCATTTCGAGTCCTAGGGAAACCAAGTACAAAGTCCATGCTAATGTATTCCCATGGTTGGTATGGAATTGGTAGAGGCATATAGAGGCCATGAGATTGTTCTTTGGACTTAGCTTTGCAACATGTAGAGCAACAGTTTGTGAAGTGATTGACGTCCCGAAACATCTTGGGCCAAAAGTAGTTCTTCGAGAGCGTAGAGAATGTCTTGTCGCGTCCGAAATGTCCCATTAAGCCTCCTCCATGAGATTCCTGCAAAAGCAACAAACGAAGAGAGACTCGGGGATGCAAAGTTTGTTAGCTCTCATAAGATATCCATCTTGGATGTAATAGCGTTCCCAAGAGGTGTGCGACAAACACTTAGCATAAGGAGTAGCAAAAGTTGCATCATGCTCATACAATTATTTGATATGCTCGAAGCCAATGACATCTAACTCAAGTTGTGTAACAAGCATGCATATGCGGGAAAGAGAATCCGCTACAATGTTTTCCTTATCTTTGATGTACTTGATGACATAAGGAAAAGACTCAATAAATTCACTCCATTTAGCATGACGCTTGTTCAACTTGGTTTGACCCTTAAGATACTTGAGAGTCTCATGATCGGTATGAATGATAAACTCATGTGGACGAAGGTAATGTTCCCATTCATGCAAAATGCGGACTAAAGCATATAGCTCTTTGTCATAGATGGGGTAATTGAGTTGCGCTCCGGAAAGTTTCTCACTAAAGTAAGCTATGGGGCGCTTCTCTTGCGTTAACACACCTCCTATGCCATTACCACTAGCATCACAATGAATCTCAAAAGGCTTGTCGAAGTTGGGTAAAGCAAGCACGGGAGCATGAGTAAGCAAATTCTTAAACTCATTGAATGTGGTATCTTGGGATGGTCCCCAAAAAAAGGCGCATTCTTCTTGCTCAAAGCATGCAAAGGCAAAGCAATGGTGCTAAAATCCTTCACAAAGCGACAATAGAAACCCGCAAGGCCAAGAAAACTATGATGCAAATTGGTTGGTTGTGGCCAAGTCTTGATAGCATTGATCTTGGACTCATCAACTTGAACACCCTTAGAAGAAACAACAAAACCCAAGAAAACGAGCTTGTCAACGCCAAAAAGGCATTTCTCCATATTATCATAGAGTTGCTCTTTTCGAAGAGTTTGTAAAACGGTTCGAACATGGGTGACATGATCTCTAAGAGATTTTCTATAAACAAGGATATCATCAAAGTAGACCACAACAAATATACCAATGTAAGGGTGAAACACATGATTCATAAGACGCATAAAAGTACCTGGTGCTTCCGAAAGACCCATAGGCATGACTAACCACTCATACAAGCCAAACTTGGTTTTGAAAGCGGTTTTCCATTCATCACCCTCTTGTATGCGGATTTGATAGTAACCACTCTTAAGATCAGTTTTCGAAAAGATAGTGGCACCACTAAGTTCATCAAGCATATCGTCAAGGCGTGGAATGGGATACCTATATCGAACGGTGATAGCATTGATAGGTCTACAATCGGAGCACGTGCAAAAGCTACCGTCTCGTTTTGGCACAAGAATGACCGGGACGGCACAAGGGCTCAAACTTTCACGCACATGTCCATGGTCTATGAGATGCTTTACTTGCCTTTGTATTTCTTTGGTTTCTTTGGGGTTGACGCGGTAGGGAGCTTTGTTTGGAAGCGGTGCTCTGGGGATGAGGTCGATGCGGTGCTCAATGCCTCGAAGTGGAGGTAGTCCTGGAGGTAGCTCGTCGGGAAAAACATCGTGAAATTCCTGCAAAAGAGAAGACAACACTAGAGGAAGAGTGTAAGAAGTGTTAGTTCGTGGTGCATTGTCCTTGCACACGAGGACGTAGTGTAGGACACTAGATGGGTTCTCACACACTTCTCTTATCTCATTTTTGGTGGCAAATAAGACTAAGTTTTTTTTTCGCTCATCGTGGAGGTGTTCGATTTGGGCTTGTGGCGCTCACTCTCTTTTTGGTGGCTCGCTCTCTCACTATGGTATCCACAATGGGTGGCTTGCTTATCGGCGATCACTTGACTTGGCAACATTGAACGCAGGACGTACTCCTTGCCCTTCATCATGAAGATGTAGTGGTTCGTTTGACCGTTGTGGATGACTCCTCTATCAAATTGCCATGGGCGTCCAAGGAGAAGATGGCAAACAGTCATTGGAATGACGCCGCACTCCAAGGTGCCTTCGTAGGCGCCAATTTTGAAGGAGACTTGTACTCGGTGCTCGACTTGGATGGTGCCGGAGTCGCTAAGCCATTGCACTTTGTATGGATGTGGATGCTTCGTCTTGGGAAATTGGAGCTTGGAGCAAAGTTCTTCGCTTGCGAGATTATGACAACTCCCTCCATCGATGATGACCTTGACAGATCGTCCATTGATGCCGGCCTTGGTGTGGAATATGTGGCATCGTTGGTCTTCTTCTTGGTGATGTTGGAGAGTCAAGACCTTGGAGACAACAAGAGCAGGACTTGAATCCTCATCACAAAAGACTTGTTCCTCTTCATCGTTCACGTGCCGGTGCACGGCGACTTGCTCGATGGCGTCCATTTCTTCTTCACTCATGGAATTGTAGGTGCCATCATCGTTGAGGATCATGGTGCGCTTGTTGGTGCACTCATAGGACTTGTGGCCTCGGCCTCCGCATGTGAAGCATTTGAAGGAACTTGTCTTGACGGTATCATCGGTTGGAGTGGACGATGATGAAGCTCTCGGCTTGAAGTTGCCCGTAGTAGGAGGATGACTTGGAGTTGACGAAGCTTTCTTGGAACTCGACTTGTCGATGTTGCTAGTAGAAGGCTTGGTAGTCAGTGTTGGAGTAGTTGAAGCTTGGTTGTTGGAGAAACCGTATGTCTTAGAAGAGAACTTGGCATACTTGAAATCATCTTGCACTTGGCGTTCCGGTTTGGTAGCTTGATGCACTAGCTCGATGAGGTTCGAGTATGGTTGGTAGTCGGCGATCTTCTTGATAGGATGGTTGAGTCCATTCAAGAAATGTGACATAGTTTGCTCATCGTCTTCTGTGACATTGGCTCGTATCATTGCAATCTCCATCTCCTTGTAGTACTCTTCAACGCTCTTGGTCCCTTGCTTGAGTAGTTGGAGTTTCTTGAAGAGGTCGCGGTTGTAGTATTTAGGCACAAAGCGTGCTCTCATGACATCCTTCATTTGCGCCCAAGTAGTGATGGGTGGTTCACCTCTTGCCTCTCGGCGCTCTGTGACTTGTTCCCACCAAATGAGAACATAGTCTTGGAACTCAAGGGATGTCATCGCGATCTTCTTATCTTCTTCATAATTGTGCAAACGGAAGATCTTGTCAACTTTCAATGCCCATGAAAGGTACTCTTCGGGATCGTTGCTTCCGTTGAACTTGGGCATGGTGAACTTGAGCTTTCCATAGCGTTGCTCTTCATTGTGTTGGGGTCGGGGATGATGATGCCCATGTTGTATATGTTTGTCAAACTCGTGTCGCTCTTGGTGAGGAGGGTTTTCAACTTCATGTTGATCTTGTCATGGAGGATTTCCATTGTCTTCATGCTCTTGATGAACTTGATGTTCTTGCCGAGCTTGTGGATAAGCTTGTCAAGCTCGAGGAGGAGCTTGAGGAACTTGACGATGTACGCGAGCTTGAAATCTCCGTTCTTGAATTTCGTTGTGAAATGCTTCTTCTTGTTCTCGAGCTTGTCGGCCTCGGTTGGCTACGGCTCTACTTGAATCTTGGAGGTCTTGTTGCGCCGCAACTGCTTGAGCTTCACGGAGTTGTTCTTCTTGGCTTGTGCCTCGGCATCTTGTGCAACTTGTTGTAGACGCGCTCGCTCTTCCTCTTCATGTTGGCGTTGTTGTTGCCGTTCTCGTGCTAGCGCAAAGGCCTCTTGAGTTTGACGTTGTAGGCGCTCTTGAGAGGCGGTGTCGCACAGAGGATTGAGGCTTTCTTGATGATCGTTGCGCGTGGCACGGCATAGAGTGTTTGATGTCGGTGTACTTGAGTCGGAGAGGGTGAAGTCAGAGTGGCGGCTTGAACGGCTCCTTCTTGAAGTGGAAGAAGAGCGGTTAAGCAACAAAGCACGAATCTCGTCCATTCTTGCGTCATTCTCTTGCTTGTGATCGTCGAGCTTGTGGTCTAAGTAATCCCTTGTACATTGCTCGGAGAGTCGCAAGTCGGTGGCGAGGTTGTCGATGCGTTCACTCATAGCTTGTTGCTCTTGATGCAAAGCACGTTGTGCACCAAAGAGGTGACTCTTGGTGACGAAGGAGTTCATGTTGTCGTCTTGCTCCATGAAGAGTGGGTTGGTAGAAGTACTTGGCCTATCCATCATTCCAAGACAAATGTGAGTGGTAGAAAGAGAAGAACGAATACCAAATGTACCTTGACCGAAGTTGAAAGTGGATCAATGATCACTCCAATGTAGGGCAAGGTAATAGAGGCAAAGGTGTCCCGATGTTTCGATGAGATGGTGGCTATCGTTTTCTGTGGGAGTCGACCTTGACGATCCGACTACGAACATGCGAGACGTCGCGCCTTAGCAATCGCTAAACCAACTTCCAAGGGGTTATTGACCACGCCGGAGCACGATCAACCTGACCACGAGGGCCTGTTTCCTGCGAGCAAACGAAGAACAAGCAAGAAACTGAGATTGCAATCTGGATATTGCGAATATAAGATGAAAGCTTTATTGATCAAGGTGGGGTTCTGTGACGTCTTGGTCTGGTCGTTGGACACAAACGAAGTACGCGAAGTTGCAGCTATGGCGAACTTTTAATCTAAACAAAACCCAAAGTCTAAACGACGCCCTAAGGGCTGTATATATGGAGGAAGAGAGGGGAATTTCGTGGCCCTTGAGGGTGGGGTCCGAAACCAACCCTAACTCTTGTTTCCCCACACATACGGACTCTAAAAATAGCCTATACTTAAGTATTTCGAAATTACATGGGCCTGGCCCATTAATAAGGTGACGCAGCACCTAGAATAGCCTATGGACGAATATTATGAAGTGGCATCTTGTATATTTCGTCCATGGCTTCATGCACTCCTTATGGCGGCTTCAAAGTCCTGAAATCATCACTTGTAACTCCGTTCTTGATCCCCTTGCGCATGCCATCAACTTCATGCGTGTTCTTGCTCCAATGTTCATCCTTCTCCAAGCTAGGCCCTTCATTTGAAAGCAAAACAAATGTATCCAATTTAGGCAGCATCATAATCTCATGAACATTAGAATCATTACCAAGAAACGAAAGTACCTGGTAATTTAATTGGCGTGCGCGAGCTCTAGTAATTGGTCCAGTATATGTAACAGTAGGGGCTGTGGGTGTAACAATGGTATTGATGTCCTCATCATCCTCCCCTTCTTGAAATGAAGTCGTCCTCGACGGAAGCTCATCTTCCTCACCCAAATAAGGCTTCAAATCTGCAATATTAAAAGTGGGACTAACCCCAAAATCTGCAGGTAGCTCAAGTTTATATGCATTATCATTTATTTTCTCTAAAACCTTAAAAGGACCATCAGCACGTGGCATTAGCTTTGATTTGCGCAGATTAGGAAATCTATCTTTACGCAAATGTAACCAAACAAGATCTCCAGGTGCAAACACAACATGTTTTCTACCCTTATCTCCAGCAAGTTTATATTTAGCATTCATACGCTTAATGTTTTCCTTAGTTAACTCATGCATTTTTAAAATCAATTCAGAACGTTCTTTAGCATCAAAATTAACCTTCTCCGAAGATGGAAGAGGCAACAAATCAATAGGTGCACGAGGTAGGAAACCATACACAATTTCAAAAGGGCACATCTTAGTAGTAGAATGCAATGAACGATTATAAGCAAATTCAATATGAGGCAAGCATTCTTCCCACATTTTCTTGTTATTCTTCAAAACAGCCCTAAGCATAGTAGATAATGTTCTATTGACTACTTCAGTTTGTCCATCATTTTGAGGGTGACAAGTAGTACTAAAAAGCAGCTTAGTCCCCAACTTAGCCCATAAACATCTCCAAAAGTGGCTAAGAAATTTAGTATCACGATCTGAAACAATAGTATTTGGCACACCATGTAAGCGAATAATTTCACGAAAGAACAAATCAGCAACATTAACAGCATCATCGCTTTTATGACATGGTATAAAGTGTGCCATTTTCGAGAACCTATCCACGACAACAAATATGCTATCCCTCCCCTTCTTTGTTCTAGGTAAACCTAAAACAAAGTCCATAGATATATCCTCCCAAGGAACACTAGGTACAGGCAAAGGCATATATAAACCATGAGGATTGAGTCGTGACTTAGCTCTTTGACATGTAGTGCAGCGAGCAACAAAACGCTCAACATCCCGTCTCATCTTTGGCCAAAAGAAATGTGTAGCAAGTATATCCTCCGTCTTCTTGACGCCAAAGTGTCCCATTAATCCTCCTCCATGCGCCTCCTGCAACAACAAAAGACGAACGGAGCTAGCTGGAATGCATAGCTTGTTAGCACGAAACACAAATCCATCGTTAAGAACGAACTTGTTCCAAGTTCTCCCTTCCTTACAATTCTGCAATACATCTTTAAATTCAGCATCATTAACATATTGATCCTTGATGGTCTCCAAACCAAATATTTTAAAGTCAAGTTGTGAAAGCATAGTATAACGACGAGACAAGGCATCAGCAATAACATTTTCTTTACCCTTCTTGTGTTTAATCACATAAGGGAAAGTCTCAATGAATTCAACCCATTTAGCATGTCGACGGTTCAGTTTTGCTTGACTTTTAATATGTTTCAAAGATTCTTGATCAGAATGTATAACAAATTCCTTGGGCCATAAATAATGTTGCCATGTTTCTAAGGTCCGAAAAAGAGCATATAATTCTTTATCATAAGTAGAATAGTTCAGACTAGGCCCACTCAATTTTTCAGAAAAGTATGCAACAGGTTTTCCATCTTGTAATAACACACCTCCTAATCCAATTCCACTAGCATCACATTCAAGCTCAAAAGTCTTATTGAAATTAGGAAGTTGGAGTAAAGGAGCATGTGTCAACTTATCTTTCAATACCGTGAAGGCTTCTTCCTGTGCGGTACCCCAAACAAAAGGTACATCCTTCTTTGTAAGCTCGTTGAGAGGTGCAGCAATGGTGCTGAAATCTCTCACAAAACGCCTATAGAAACCAGCGAGGCCAAGGAAACTCCTCACTTGTGTGACCGTTTTGGGCTGCGGCCAACTCTCAATAGCTTCAATCTTGGCTTTATCAACTTCAATTCCCTGTGGAGTAACAACATAGCCAAGAAAAGATACTCGGTCGGTGCAAAAGGTGCACTTTCCAAGGTTACCAAACAAACGTGCATCACGTAGAGCAATAAAAACAGCACGTAAATGTTCCAAATGTTCCTCCAAAGATTTGCTATAAATCAATATGTCATCAAAGTAAACTACCACAAATCGTCTAATGAAAGCACGTAAAACTTCGTTCATTAACCTCATGAAAGTACTAGGTGCATTAGTTAACCCAAAAGGCATGACTAACCACTCATATAATCCAAACTTAGTTTTAAATGCTGTTTTCCATTCATCTCCCAATTTCATACGAATTTGATGGTAACCACTACGCAAATCAACTTTGGAGAATATTGTAGAGCCACTCAATTCATCAAGCATATCATCTAGCCTAGGAATAGGATGACGATAACGAATAGTAATATTATTAATGCCTCTACAATCAACGCACATACGCGACGTACCATCCTTTTTCGGCACTAAAATGATAGGAACAGCACAAGGACTAAGGGATTCGCGTATATAACCTTTGTCGAGCAGTTCTTGTACTTGACGCATAATCTCCTTCGTCTCCTCTGGATTGGTACGGTATGGTGCCCGGTTGGGTAATGATGCACCGGGAATTAAGTCAATTTGATGCTCAATCCCGCGAATAGATGGTAATCCCGGTGGCACGTCTTGTGGAAAGACGTCGGCGAACTCCTGCAAAATGTTAGTGACAGCAGGAGGCAAAGAGGAAGGCACGTCCTCGAATGAAAATAATGCCTCTTTGCACACAAAAGCATAGCAAACAGATTTGCTAAAATCTAGATCATCAATATCAGATTTGGTGGCAAGTAAACATGCACTTTTCAATTTAATTTCAGAAGCAACACTAGATTGTTTATTATTATTAGGCTGCATTTGTTGCTCAAATTCTTTTGCCACAATCTGATTTTCACTCTTAGTTTTCTCCTGTTTTGCTTTATTAGCTCTATTAATATCATCTTTCAAAATGGAATCAGGAGTCATAGGAAGCAAAGTAATATTTTTATCCTTATGAACAAGAGTATACTGATTGTTTCTACCATGGTGAATAGAATTTTTATCAAATTGCCATGGTCTACCAAGTAATAAGGAACATGCTTGCATCGGTACCACATCACAATCAACATAATCAGCATATGTAGAGATACTAAAATGCACACGAACAGTACGTGTTACCTTAACCTTGCCGTTGTTGTTGAACCATTGGATGTAGTAAGGATGTGGATGTGGTCTTGTGGTGAGAGATAGCTTCTCCACCATCTCGATGCTAGCCAAGTTGTTGCAACTCCCTCCATCTATGATCACGCGAACAGAACGTTCCTTCACAACTCCCTTTGTATGGAACAAATTATGCCTCTGATTTTGCTCAGCTTGTGTAACCTGCACACTCAAAACACGTTGAGCAACTAAACATTCATACCTGTCAGCATCTTCAGGAGCCATGTATTGCGTCTCATGATCAGAATCGTCTCCACCGTGTTCGTCACGTGTAATAAGAGCCAAAGTCTCCTCATCATAGTCACTAGCGGACTCATACCCACCATCCTCAGTAACAATCATCACACGCTTAGATGGGCATTCTCTCGCATAATGACCTCCACCCTTGCAACGTCGACAAATAATATCATGTGTTTGCCCTGTTGATGCCATGGATGAAGAAGAGCTCTTTGCAGGCCCAGAAGGTGTGCTCTTGGCAGATAGTGGTGATTGTGCCTGCTTTATTGTATCACGGTTGGAGGTGGCAGCCGACGGAGGCGCCGGTGAAGCAGAACGTGTGGAAGTAGATGATGCACGTGGTGTCCATGAAGAAGGTCGACCTGCAGAAAAGTTAGTCCGTGCCAATGCCTGTCGATCCTGCACTTCACGTTCAGCTTTACAAGCAAGATGGAATAAACGAGTGATATTAGTATACTCCTTATACTCTAGAATCGTCTGAATCTCTCTATTTAATCCACCCATAAAACGTGCAAGCATAGCTTCATTCTCCTCAACAATACCACATCTAATCATGCCAGTTTGTAATTCCTGATAATATTCTTCTACAGAATTTTTTCCCTGTCTTAAGCGCTGCAATTTTTGAAGTAATTCACGTTGATAATATGGTGGAACCCAACGAGTACGCATAGCAGTTTTCAAAGCAGCCCAAGTAGCAGGAATGGGATATAATCTACAATGCTCAGACCACCAAACACATGCAAAACTAGTGAATGCACAAACAGCAGCAGGAACACGTCTCTCCTCGGGATATTGTAAACATGTAAATCGTTGTTCAGTTTCTAACTCCCAAGTAAGATATATATCAGGAACATATCTACCCTCAAATGGTGGAATATTCAATTTTAGTTTAGGGAGATGGTCATGATCTCGTACCTGAGGGTGAGCCCTACCATTGCCATTATTTGCATGTGGACGACCTGATGGTTGCTGTGCTGGTGGTGGCACGTAGTTCTGATTTTGATCAACCTCATCCTCGTAATCGCCAGCAAAATCATCCTCCTCCGCATCAGCAGCAGGAGCCACAGAAGTAGCAACAGCAGCACCAACAGTTTGGCCAGGTGCAAGAGGGAGACGGCTCGCTCGGCGGAGGGCTGTTTCACGATGTGTAGGTAGTCGTCGTTGTTGTTGTTGTAGAGGTGCGTTAGGTGCAGCCGGTGGTGGTGGTGGAAGACGCGCGAGCAATTCATTAAACCTGTCATCGAGCTTTGTTTCGAACGTCTTCTCCATGTCATCTATCTTCTCCATGGCCTCTTCAAATCTGTTTAGCACATCCTGCACCTGTCCATTCATCATTTGCTGAAATTTATCATGCAACTCCTGATTCGTCATGTTCTCCCAGTCAGTCTCGTCGGCTTGTGATCCTGCCATGGTTAGCAACAATAGAAAACACACAAGAATATGATCCTACAGAATACTAACAAGAGGTGGTGGTGGCGGGTGTCACAAATCCGTCAAGCAAATCTCAAATTCTTACCAGTTCTTACCCAGCAGCAGGCGGTGATCGGCAACCGTTGTAGTCAAAACTCTGAAAAGCTTGGATAGAGCGATTGCCAGGGAGAGTCAAACGCACGACGTAGAGGTATGTGGAGCTGGGAAGGCTTATAGTATGGTAGCAAAAAGGGTCAGCAATAATCAATTCAGAGATGCAAAGTTGAATAAACGCTCAACGACGGTACTGTGCTGGTCCTAGGCTAGACCGTGCTAGAGACACGAGCCTAGAACACTAACAAAATCACGGCGCTGCACGTAAATAAGGGAAAAGCACACTCTGGAACTTTTTTTTTCGCTTTTTTTTTGCGCTCCTCTTTTTTTTTGCGCTCCTCTTTTTTTTTGTGCTCCTCTTTTTTTTTGCGAAAAATTACTATAATGGCGAGTGTCTCAAAACTCTTCCCTCGTCAAACTGATAGGATGGGCACGAAATTTTTTTTCACTTTTTTTTTCGGAAATCAGGGCAGCGACGACGAAAAAGTGCGACAAAAAATCACTATGATGGCACGTGGCTCAAAAGACTCAGAAAAGCCTAAAAATAGGATAGGGAAAAAATATTTTTGCCCGTGAAAATTTTGGCCTAAAAACTGCCCGGGGGTCTCCAGACTTTTTTTTTCTTTTTTTTTCTGAGACCTACTCAGGCAAGGAAACACGAATCGGAATTGAGATTGATCTCAAAAACAAACCTAATATGAGAAGAACTCGGATTGGTGGTGGATATATGGTGGTGGTATATGGCAGCGGTGGTGGTATATGGTAGCGGTGGTGGTATATGGATAGAGATTGATGGTGGTATATGGATACGGATTGGTGGTGGTATATGGATATGGATTCAGAGCGGTGGCAGATAAGCAAAAGTGGTAGATGGGCGATGATGATGGTGCGGCGGCGGCGTGACAACTTGTGACCAGAACTCGAAACTCTAAAAGACTAGACTCTAAGACCAGCAACTTGACACGACGATGCAACCGCAAATTCAACAAAGCAAAAACCCTAAAAAGATTATGCAAAGGCTCAGATTGGTTCGGATATGATGAACTAACCCTAATTTTTTTTGTGTGTGGCTTTTTCGTGGACTGTAGGTATGAAGAACAGACTCGATCTAATCTACGAAAAACTGTAAAATCTCACCGAGCAACCTGGAAATCTGATACCACTTAATAGAGGCAAAGGTGTCCCGATGTTTCGATGAGATGGTGGCTATCGTTTTCTGTGGGAGTCGACCTTGACGATCCGACTACGAACGTGCGAGACGTCGCGCCTTAGCAATCGCTAAACCAACTTCCGAGGGGTTATTGACCACGCCGGAGCACGATCAACCTGACCACGAGGGCCTGTTTCCTACGAGCAAACGAAGAACAAGCAAGAAACTGAGATTGCAATCTGGATATTGCGAATATAAGATGAAAGCTTTATTGATCAAGGTGGGGTTCTGTGACGTCTTGGTCTGGTCGTTGGACACAAACGAAGTACGCGAAGTTGCAGCTATGGCAAACTTTTAATCTAAACAAAACCCAAAGTCTAAACGACGCCCTAAGGGCTGTATATATGGAGGAAGAGAGGGGAATTTCGTGGCCCTTGAGGGTGGGGTCCGAAACCAACCCTAACTCTTGTTTCCCCACACATACGGACTCTAAAAATAGCCTATACTTAAGTATTTCGAAATTACATGGGCCTGGCCCATTAATAAGGTGACGCAGCACCTAGAATAGCCTATGGACGAATATTATGAAGTGGCATCTTGTATATTTCGTCCATGGCTTCATGCACTCCTTATGGCGGCTTCAAAGTCCTGAAATCATCACTTGTAACTCCGTTCTTGATCCCCTTGCGCATGCCATCAACTTCATGCATGTTCTTGCTCCAATGTTCATCCTTCTCCAAGCTAGGCCCTTCATTTGAAAGCAAAACAAATGTATCCAATTTAGGCAGCATCATAATCTCATGAACATTAGAATCATTACCAAGAAACGAAAGTACCTGGTAATTTAATTGGCGTGCGCGAGCTCTAGTAATTGGTCCAGTATATGTAACAGTAGGGGCTGTGGGTGTAACAATGGTATTGATGTCCTCATCACAAGGAAATAGCACAATTGGTACCAATTCTTGTTGGTTTCTCACACCTACACAAGTAAAAGCTTATGGTGGAGCTTGGTTAGGATGGTGGCACAAAATTTGATGCAATTGTAAGTGAGCTTCAATAATGTTGGAAAAGATTCGTAAGATGCAATGTAACAAGTAGACCAAGCATATAAGGTACACGAAACACACACGCAAAAAGATAAGTGGGGTTGGGCAACCAAGGATGAGCCAAAATGTGGAATCCACAAAAATGCTCTTGTTGCACAACACTAGAGAGACGCTAGCACGATTGCACAATAGGCGGATACAAGAACTTGTGCACAACCTACATAGCAAAAAATGCAACGACTTCTATCCCAAGTATGCTTTATGCAAGGTGTTTCTATGATATGATCCAAGATGATCGAGTATGACAATCTTAATGTTGTATGATGCTATGGTTCTTGCTTAAAAGCTCTTTGCTTATCTTTCTTCTTTTCTTAAAAGCTTGTTTGGCTCTTTGATGTTGGAGCTCTTTTCTTATGCGATGCTTGATGAACCAAGATAGCAATTGTGTATGCGATGACAACTTTGTGACATAAGAGATGATACCAATATATGCAACAATGATGTATGTATGCTATGGGAAGTATGATCATAAATGTGCACAAGTCTCGTTGCCGGCAATACTCAATGGCTAGTCTCGATGGGTAAGCAACGCAAAGGAGTAAAGCTATGATGGCTATCAATGTAATGGCAAGAGTGATATGTCCAAAACCAAGACGAGGTTACCGGTCTTGCTTCCGGTATGGTGTCAAAATGGTGGACGAATACCAAGATGTTGTCGAGGTGGTCGTTGTTGATGATGATGTAGGACGCGTCCATGGCGAAGATGAGCGGCGGTGATGTTGATGTTGAACCATACCTAGATAGCCGAAACACAAAAGGATACGATACCTGAAAGTGCAACTATCCTAGGTGGTTTTGGTAATTCCTAACAACATATAGCTCATTGAGCTAATGCTACTTCAAGATTAATGTCTCATGAAAGCTCAATGATTGGCATGGCATGGATGAGAAAAGTGGACCCCTCAAAATGCTAAGGACAAAGGATTGGCTCAAGCTCAAAGCTCAAGACTCTACATTTTCTATTTTAGTGATCCAAGATCACATTGAGTCTATAGGAAAAGCCAATACTATCAAGGAGGGATGAGGTGTTCCTTAATGAGGATCTTGCTCAAAATGCTTAGTGATATGCTCCAAAACCCTCAACTACTTTCCCACATCCACATATGACCTAAACCAAAAGTCAAACTCGGCCCCACCAATTATTTCTATCCGGTGCCACCGAGTTTCAAATGTCATAGCCACTGCCACAAACCCTAGGAAAATCGGTCTCACCGATAGGGATCTCGGTCTCACCGAGATGGGATTGTAATCTCTCTGTTTCCCTTCGTAACATTTCGGTCTCACCGAGATGAGCGATCGGTCCCACCAAGATTGCAATGTAAACTCTCTGTTTTCCCTTCATAACGTTTCGGTCTCACCGAATGAGTGATCGGTCCCACCGAGTTTACCTAACCAACTCTCTGGTTAGCTTATTACCAAAATCAGTCTCACCGAGTTTGTGTAATCGGTCTCATAGAGATTACGTTATGCCCTAATCATATCGGTCCTACCGAGTTGCATGTCGGTCCCACCGAAAACCCTAATGGTCACTAGCTTTGCTGAATTGGTCCGACCGAGTTTAACCATTCGGTCCCACCGAGTTTGGAAAGTTATGTGTAACGGTTAGATTTTGTGTGGAGGCTATATATACCCCTCCACCTCCTCTTCATTCGTGGAGAGATCCATCAGGACAAACCTACACTTCCAACCTATATTTTGTGAGAGAGAACCACCTACACTTGTGTTGAGACCAAGATATTCCATTCCTACCATATGAATCTTGATCTCTAGCCTTCCCCAAGTTGCTTTCCACTCAAATCTTCTTTCCACCAAATCCATATCATGTGAGAGAGAGTTGAGTGTTGGGGAGACTATCATTTGAAGCACAAGAGCAAGGAGCTCATCATCAACACACCATTTGTTACTTCTTGGAGAGTGGTGTCTCCTAGATTGGCTAGGTGTCACTTGGGAGCCTCCGACAAGATTGTGGAGTTGAACCAAGGAGTTTGTAAGGGCAAGGAGATCACCTACTTCGTGAAGATCTACCGCTAGTGAGGCAAGTCCTTCGTGGGCAATGGCCATGGTGGGATAGACAAGGTTGCTTCTTCGTGGACCCTTCATGGGTGGAGCCCTCCGTGGACTCGCGCAACCGTTACCCTTCGTGGGTTGAAGTCGTCATCAACATGGATGTACGATAGCACCACCTATCAGAACCACGACAAAACATCCGTGTCTCCAATTGCGTTTGAATCCTCCAAACCCTTCCCTTTACATTCTTGCAAGTTGCATGCTTTACTTTCCGCTGCTCATATACTCTTTGCATGCTTGCTTGAATTGTGTTAAGATTGCTTGAGCTGTCTAAAGTTGCTAAAATCTGCCAAGAACTAAAATTGGGAAAAGGCTAGATTTTTATTTGGTCAAGTAGTCTAATCACCCCCCCCCTCTAGACATACTTTCGATCCTACAGTACCGCAACTCAAATTCTCAAACCTCGAAGTAGCAAACATGTCAGAGTGTGAAGCGGGTAAGCAAATGGTGGTGGAATGCGGAAGTGGGGATGGTTTATAGTGGTAGGAGTGCGTATGCGGAAATGTGGGGCGGTGGTGGTGACTAAAACTGAAGAAAAAAATCAGTTTCATCACGGTCGGTCGGACGTCCGGGATGGGCTGGTCGTCCGGTCGTCGTGGGACGTCCGGGCTGGGTCGGACGTCCGGTGCCTCGGCGAATTTCGGGCATGGGATGAACAGCACGAGGGCGAGGTGGTGGAGGGGAAATTCGTCGATTCCGGGCGGATTTGTGGATGGGAAGGGTGGGGGAAAAGGGGAAAAGCTAGATCCACTCAACACAAAGCAAATCCACGGATCCAAACCAACAAAATCTCAACACACTAATGAATCACAAAAAAAATTGGGGCTATTTTTGTGGGGAATTTTCGAATTAGGACGAAAAACGACAAAACAAGGCTAGAAACACAACGGGGAGGCTCCGAAATCGTGATCAACGTGGCTCATGATACCAAGATGATGTAGGGTAGGAACCCTATCGCCCGATCTTTCACGAAAGGAGCGGCATCCTGCGAAGAGCATGAAGAACATAAAGGGGGAAATGAGAGAAAACACTCAAACCAACTTGAATAGGTCACACATGTGCTAGATCCTCGGATACATGGAACGATACACGATACACGATCAACTAGGGACGATACACGGTAACCGGTCTTCTCTGTGAGGAGGTCTTGAATCCACGGGGGGATCTTCCCTTAGAAAGGGGCTTGAATCCAAAGGGATCTTCTTCGAAGAGGCCGCGGTCTCTCACAAGGATGAGATCTGATATGGATGAGCGTAGCTCCATCTCTCAAATGAGCTCTCACAACGCTAACCCTAGATAGAAGGAATAGGTGGAGTATTTTATAGTCTTAGTGCAAAAGAGGGGGGCGAAGGGGTACATGGGCTGCGGCCCAACACGAATCAGCACATAGGCGTCGGACGTCCGAGGGTCACCGGTCGTCCGGAGGCTCGCGAGGTCCGAACGTCCGGTGCCTGTCGGACGTCCGTAGTTTCGGCTCGGGTGGTCTTCGGTCGGACATCCGGTCGGGGTCGGTCGTCCGATGGTCGTCGGTCGTCCGGGTGGCGTCGGTCGTCCATGGGTTTGGCCTCGGGTGTGAAGACGCCGGTCGTCTGGAGGGGGCCGGACGTCTGATGCCTGGAGGTCGTCGGACGTCCGGTCTAGGTCGATCGTCCGGAGCCTGTAGCTTCCTCTTCATCACTTCTTCTTCTACGTCTTCACGTCCATATTCCTCTTCTTGTCCTTGTTCCTTAGCTTCACCATGGTACCTGAGCATGCACAAAGTATCCATATGAGGTAGTAGCCATGTCTCATGTGTATCAAAGTGGAAATGTGAGAGGAGAGATGTCACCTTGGTTTCAAGATCTCTTGCATGTGCTCGTGTCATGGGTCCAAGAGGTGTCGAACGAGATGTAGTTGGGTCCATGGGGATGGCCTTGGGATTCTCCGCATCATCCCCAATTAAATCTTTGTTTTGCAATATGAATCTTGATAATGATGGGACTAGAGATGAGTCAACTTTAGTTAAAAGGCGTCCCAATGATTCGCAGGTTTTAGATCTTAATGCTAAAATTGGTAAAAGTGGGATTGGAGAGGTCAAAACTTTACATAGCAATGAACCCACTATTTTGGATTTCAAGGAATTTAATTAAGATAATTGTTCTTTAATAGATTGTATTTCCTTGTTGCAATCCGTGCTAAATTCCCCTCATGCTTATAATCAAAATAAAGCTTTTAGTAAACATATCGTTGATGCTTTAATGCAATCTTATGAAGAAAAGCTTGAATTGGAAGTTTCAATCCCTAGAAAATTTTATGATGAGTGGGAACCCACTATTAAAAATAAAATTAAAGATCATGAATGCTATGCTTTATGTGATTTGGGTGCTAGCGTTTCCACGATTCCAAAAACTTTGTGTGATGTGTTAGGTTTTCGTGAATTTGATGAGTGTTCTTTAAATTTGCACCTCGCGGATTCCACTATTAAGAAAACTATGGGAAGAATTAATGATGTTCTTATTTTTGAAAATAGGAATTATGTGCCCGTAGATTTCATTGTTCTTGATATAGATTGCAATCCTACATGTCCCATTATTCTTGGTAGGCCTTTCCTTACAACGATTGGTGCAATTATTGATATGGAAGAATGGAATATTAGATTCCAATTTCCATTAAGGAAAGGCATGGAACACTTTCCTAGAAATAAAATTAAATTACCTTATGAATCTATTATAAGAGCCACTTATGTATTGCATACCAAAGATGATAACACCTAGATCAATTCTTGCTTTTATGCCTAGCTAGGGGCTTTAAACGATAGCGCTTGTTGGGAGCCAACCCAATTTTATTTTTGTTCCTTGCTTTTTGGTTCTGTTTAGTAATAAATAATTCATATAGCCTGTGTTTAGATGTGGTTTTATGCTTTTAATTAGTGTTTGTGCCTAGTAGAACCTTTGGGAAGACTTGGGGAAAGTCTTTGCGATCTTGCTGTAAAAAACAGAAACTTTAGCGCTCACAAGATTTGCTTCCATTTTTTACTGGAGAGTACGATTAGGTTGATTATTTTTGCAGATGATTAATATATAAATTCCTCACTTCCATCAATCTATTTTATAATTTTTGGGGTTACATAAGTATTTGAAACCTACAGTTTACTACAGATTGTTCTGTTTTTGACAGATTCTGTTTTTCGTGTGTTGTTTTCTTATTTTGATGAATCTATGGCTAGTATCGGAGGTTATGAACCATAGAGAAGTTGGAATACAGTAGGTTTAACACCAAAATAAATAAAGAATGAGTTCGTTATAGTACCTTAAGTGGTGGTTTGTTTTCTTATAGTAACGGAGCTCATGAGATTTTCTGTTTAAGTTTTGTGTTGTGAAATTTTCAAATTTTGGGTAAAGACTTTATGGATTACGGAACAAGGAGTGGAAAGATCCTAAGCTTTGGGATGACCAAGGCAACCCAAGGTAAAATTCAGGAACAACCAAAAGCCTAAACTTGGGGATGCCCTAGAAGGCATCCCCTCTTTCGTCTTCTTCCATCGGCAACTTTACTTGAGGCTATATTCTTATTCACCACATGATATGTGTTTTGCTTGGAGCGTCTTGTATGATTTGAGTCTTTGCTTTTTAGTTTACCAAAATCATCCTTGCTGTACACACATTTTGGGAGAGACACACCTTAATTGGAATTTATTAGAATACTCTATGTGCTTCACTTATATCTTTTGAGCTAGATAATTTTGCTCTAGTGCTTCACTTATATCGTTTAGAGCACGGTGGTATTATTATTTTATATAAATTATTGATCTCTCATGATTCACTTATATTATTTTGAGAGTCCTTTAGAACAGCGTGGTAATTTGCTTTGGTTATGAAATTAGTCCTAATATGGTAGGCATCCAAGATGGGTATAATAAAAACTATCATAGAAAATGCATTGAATACTATGAGAAGTTTGATACTTGATAATTGTTTTGAGATATAAAGATGGTGATATTAGAGTGTGCTAGTTTAGTAGTTGTGAATTTGAGAAATACTTGTATTGAAGATTGCAAGTCCCGTAGCATGCACGTATGGTAACCGTTGTGTAACAAATTTGAAACATGAGGTGTTATTTGATTGTCCTCCTTATGAGTGGCGGTCGGGGACGAGCGATGGTCTTTTCCTACCAATCTATCCCCCTAGGAGCATGCGCGTAGTTCTTGGTGTTTGATGACTTGTAGATTTTTGAATTAAGTATGTGAGTTCTTTATGACTAATGTTGAGTCCATGGATTATACGCACTCTCACCTTCCATCATTGCTAGCCTCTTCGGTACCGTGCATTGCCCTTTCTCACCTTGAGAGTTGGTGCAAACTTCGTTGGTGCATCCAAACCCCGTGATATGATACGCTCTGTCACACATAAGCCTCCTTATATCTTCCTCAAAACAGTCACTATACCTACCTATTATGGCATTTTCATAGCCATTCCGAGATATATTGCCATGCAACTTTCCACTGTTTCATTTATGACACGCTTCATCATTGTCATATTGCTTTGCATGTTCATGTAGTTGACATTGTATTTGTGGAAAAGCCACCATGCATAATTTATCATACATGTCACTCTTGATTCATTGCCCTTCCCGGTACACCATCGGAGGCATTCATATAGAGTCATATTTTGTTCTAGTATCGAGTTGTAATCATTAAGTTGTAAATAAATAGAAGTGTGATGATCATTAGTAGAGCATTGTCCCAAAAAAGGCCAAATAAAAAAGGGAAAAAAGGGAAAAAATAAATAAAAAGGGACAATGCTACTATCCTCTTTTACCACACTTGTGCTTCAAAATAGCACCATGATCTTTATGATAGATAGTCTCTTGTTTTGTCACTTTCATATACTAGTGGGAATTTTTCATTATAGAACTTGGCTTGTATATTCCAACAATGGGCTTCCTCAAATGCCCTAGGTCTTCATGATCAAGCAAGTTGGATGCACACCCACTTAGTTTCTTTTGTTGAGCTTTCATACATTTATAGCTCTAGTGCTTCCGTTGCATGGCAATCCCTACTCGTTGCATTGACATCAATTGATGGGCATCTCCCTAGCCCGTTGATTAGCCTCATTGATGTGAGACTTTCTCCTTTTTTGTCTTCTCCACATAATCTCCATCATCATATTCTATTCCACCCATAGTGCTATATACATGGCTCACGCTCATGTATTGCATGAAAATTGAAAAAAGTTTGAGATTACTAAAGTATGAAACAATTGTTTGGCTTGTCATCGGGGTTGTGCATGATGAGAGCATTCTTGTGTGACAAAAATGGAGCATGACCAAACTATATGATTTTGTAGGGATGAACTTTCTTTTGCCATGTTATTTTGAGAAGACATGATTGCTTAGTTAGTATGATTGAAGTATTATTATTTTTATGTCAATATTAAACTTTTGTCTTGAATCTTTCGGATCTGAACATTCATGCCACAATAAAGAAAATTACATTGATAATTATGCTAGGTAGCATTCCACATCAAAAATTCTGTTTTTATCATTTACCTACTCGAGGACGAGCAGGAATTAAGCTTGGGGATGCTTGATACGTCTCCAACGTATCTATAATTTTTGATTGTTCCATGCTATTATATTATCTGTTTTGGATGTTAATGGGCTAATTTATACACTTTTATATTATTTTTGGGACTAACCTACTAACCCAAGGCCCACTGCAAATTGTTGTTTTTTTGCCTATTTCAGTATTTCGCAGAAAAGGAATATCAAACGGAATCCAAACGGAATGAAACCTTCGAGAGAGTTATTTTTGGAACAAACGAGATCCAGGGGACTTGGAGTGGACGTCAAGAAAGAAACAAGGGAGCCACGAGGCAGGGAAGCAACAGCGGCAGATGCATCTGCCGCCGCCTGAGAAGTAACAGCGGCCGTTTGGGCTGCCTTGACTGCCCGGACGCAGACTGCGGTCGCCCTCACGAAGCTTGTTAGCACGCGCCTAGCGGCTGCGGCCGCGCTCTCACCGGAGTGGGCCGCCGAAGATGCCCTCACGACGTGGGTCCACGTCCCCATCTTTCACTGGTGATGAATGAATAGTGAAATGGTATTTGGGGAGTGAGCTAGTGTGCTTGACACGCCGGCTGTGGACTTTAGCCGACGCACCTTCTCTCGTAAGCCATAGGCGGACTATACACCGACAGTGCTCCAAGATATTTTGTGCTGCATATCACATGGTTGGTGATAATAAACTGTGTGCGATCTACTTGATTTATCATCTTGATTTGAATTACGTAATGGGGTCACAGCTACAAAGGATGGTGTTTGAATTGTTAGAACATTTGTCTGCAATGAACATGCAACTATAGGTGTGTCATCAAAAAATGGAATTATTCAGGGTTCGTTTGGACGCTTTTATATATTAACTTGGTTTTGTAGGCATTTCAGGTGCATAATTCTAATTTCAACTACATGCACATGCTCCAGTGCATATAAACAGGTTGAAAAATCAAATGTGTGTCCTTGGTTGCATGCTTAGGTCTCATGCAAGAAATGGGAATGAATGTCACACACCCTGCCACCGTCACTCGGCCGCAAACATTGAGATACCTAGTTTTAAAATTCTAGTGAATCCAAAACTCGTTTGAAATTCATAAAACTTGGCATGCTATCATGGAGCGGCATCAATATGTCGTGGTAAAATATTTGTCCCATTTGGGGCAGGTTTGGGTATAAGCTTCTGACAAACCAGAGCTTCTCACCACAAGCGTGATGGTTTCGGTAGGGAATGTGCCACCTTTCGGGACGAAACTATATCTGTTGCCTCTTATTGCTTTCAAAAAATTTAGAGTGTCAACATAGAACAACAGGAGTGCTGTGTTCAATTTTGGAATTTTTGGGGTTCGTTTGGACATTTTTATACATTAACTGGGTTTTCCAGGCATTTTATGTGCATAATTCAAATTTGAACTACATGCACATGCTCCAGTGCATATAAAATGGTTGAAAAATCAAATATGTGTCCTTGGTTGCATGCTTAGGTCCCATGCAAGAAATGGGAATGAATGTCACACACCCTACCACCGTCACTCGGCCGCAAACATTGAGATACATGGTTTTTAAATTCTAGTAAATCCAAAACTCGTTTGAAATTCATGAAACTTGGCATGCTATCATGGAGCAGCATCAACATGCCGCGGTAAAATATTTGTCCCATTTGGGGCAGGTTTGGGTATAAGCTTCTCACAACAAGCGTGATGGTTTCGGTAGGGAACGTGCCACCTTTGGGGACGAAACGATGTCCGTTGCCTCTTATTGCTTTCAAAAAATTTAGAGTGTCAACATAGAACAACGGGAGTGCTGTGTTCAATTTTGGAATTTTTGGGGTTCGTTTGTACATTTTTTTATACATTAACTAGGTTTTTGAGGCATTTTATGCGCATAATTCAAATTTGAACTACATGCACATGCTCCAGTGCATATAAACTGGTTGAAAAATCAAATATGTGTCCTTGGTTGCATGCTGATACGTCTCCATCGTATCTACTTTTCCAAACACTTTTGCCCTTGTTTTGGACTCTAACTTGCATGATTTGAATGGAACTAACCCGTACTAATGTTGTTTTCAGCAGAATTGCCATGGTGTTATTTTTGTGCAGAAATAAAAGTTCTCAGAATGACCTGAAAATCAACGGAGATTATTTTTGGAATATATAAAAAATACTGGAAGAAGAATCCACGTCAGGGGGCCCACACCTTGTCCACGAGGGTGGGGCGCACCTACCCCCCTGGGCGCGCCCCCTGCCTCGTGGGCCCCCTGACGCTCCACCAACCTCAACTCCAACTCCATATATTCGTGTTCGGGGAGAAAAATCATAGAGAGGATTCATCGCGTTTTACGATACGGTGCCGCCGCCAAGCCCTAAACTCTCTCGGGAGGGCTGATCTGGAGTCCGTTCGGGACTCCGGAGAGGGGAATCCATCGCCATCGTCATCATCAATCTTTGTCCATCACCAATTTCATGATGCTCACCGCTGTGCGTGAGTAATTCCATCGTAGGCTTACTGAACGGTGATGGGTTGGATGCGATTTATCACGTAATCGAGTTAGTTTTGTTAGGGTTTGATCCCTAGTATCCACTATGTTTTGAGATTGATGTTGCTATGACTTTGCTATGCTTAATGCTTGTCACTAGGGCCTGAGTGCCATGATTTCAGATATGAACCTATTATGTTTTCATAAATATATGAGAGTTCTTGATCCTATCTTGCAAGTCTATAGTCACCTATTATGTGTTATGATCCATTAACCCCGAAGTGACAATAGTCGGGATACTTACCGGCGATGACCGTAGTTTGAGGAGTTCATGTATTCACTATGTGTTAATGCTTTGGTCCGGTACTCTATTAAAAGGAGGCATTAATATCCCTTAGTTTCCAATAGGACCCCGCTGCCACGGGAGGGTAGGACAAAAGATGCCATGCAGGTTCTTTTCCATAAGCATGTATGACTATATTCGGAATACATGCCTACATTACATTGATGTAGTGGAGCTAGTTCTGTGTCACCCTATGTTATGACAGTTGCATGATTGATCGCATCTGACATAATTATCCATCACTGATCCAATGCCTACAAGCTTTTCATACATAGTTCTTTGCTCATTTACTTTTTTGTTGCTACTGTTACAATTACTATAAAACCAAAAATGTTACTTCTGCTACTGTTACCACTACTATCATATTACTTTGCTACTAAATACCTTGCTGCAGATATTAAGTATCCAGGTGTGGTTGAATTGACAACTCAGCTGCTAATACTTGAGAATATTCTTTGGCTCCCCTTGTGTCGAATCAATAAATTTGGGTTGAAGACTCTACCCTCAAAAACTGTTGCGATCCCCTATACTTGTGGGTTATCACATGCTTAGGTCCCATGCAAGAAATGGGAATGAATTTCAAACACCCTGCCACCATCACTCGGCCGCAAATATTGAGATACCTGGTCTTTAAATTATGGTAAATCCAAAACTCGTCTGAAATTCATGAAACTTGGCATGCTATCATGGAGCGGCATCAACATGCCGTGGTAAAAAATTTGTCCCATTTGGGGCAGGTTTGGGTATAAGCTTCTCACAAACCAGAGCTTCTCACAACAAGCGTGATGGTTTCAGTAGGGAACGTGCCACCTTTGGGGATGAAACGATATCCGTTGCCTCCTATTGCTTTCAGAAATTTCCGAGTGTCAACATAGAACAACAAGAGTGTTGTGTTCCATTTTGGATTTTTTTTCGGGGTTCGTTCAGACATTTTTATGCATTAACTAATTTTTCGATGCATTTATGTGCATAATTAAAATTTGAACTACATGCACATGCTCTAGTGCATATAAATTGGTTAAAAATCAAATATGTGTCCTTGGGTGCATGCTTAGGTCCCATGCAAGAAATGGGAATGAATTTCAAACACCATGGCACCGTTGATTGCCGGCAAAACATTGAGATGCCTGGTTTTTAAATTCTAGTAAATCCAAAACTCGTCTGAAATTCATGAAACTTGGCATGCTGTCATGGAGCGACATCAACATGCCGTGGTAAAAAATTGTCCCATTTGGGGCAGGTTTGGGTATATGCTTCTCACAACAAGCATGATGGTTTTCGGTAGGGAATGTCCCACCTTTGGGGACAAAACGATATCCATTGCCTCTTATTGCTTTCAAAAAAATTCTCATGTCAACATAGAACAACAGGAGTGTTGTGTGAATTTTTGTGATTTTTCAGGGTTCGTTTGGACATTTTTATGCATTAACTGAGTTTTCAACGCATTTATGTGCATAATTCAAATTTGAACTACATGCACATGCTCTAGTGCATATAAATTGGTTGAAAAATCAAATATGTGTCCTTGGGTGCATGCTTAGGTCCCATGCAAGAAATGGGAATGAATTTCAAACACTAGGGCGTCGTTGATTGCCGGCAAACATTGAGATGCCTGGTTTTTAAATTCTAGTAAATCCAAAACTCATCTGAAATTCATGAAACTTGGCATGCTATCATGGAGCGACATCAACATGCCGTGGTAAAAAAATTGTCCCATTTGGGGCAGGTTTGGGTATATGCTTCTCAGAAACCGGAGCTTCTCACAACAAGCATGATGGTTTTCGGTAGGGAAGGTCCCACCTTTGGGGACGAAACGATATCCATTGCCTCTTATTGCTTTCAAAAAATTTCTCGTGTCAACATAGAACAACAGGAGTGTTGTGTGAATTTTTGTGATTTTTCGGGGTTCGTTTGGACATTTTTATGCATTAACTGAGTTTTCAATGCATTTATGTGCATAATTCAAATTTGAACTACATGCACATGCTCTAGTGCATATAAATTGGTTGAAAATCAAATTTGTGTCCTTGGGTGCATGCTTAGGTCCCATGCAAGAAATGGGAATGAATTTCAAACACTAGGGCACCATTGATTGCCGGCAAAACATTGAGATGCCTGGTTTTTGAATTCTAGTAAATCCAAAAGTCGTCTAAAATTCATGAAACTTGGCATGCTATCATGGAATGGGACCCGACATGCTGTGGTATTTTTTGTGTCCATTTTGAGAGAAGGCGCACTCGAATAATGACATCCAGCAAAGGCATTTTGAAAAAATAGCTGCCACTTTAATATCTCAAACGTTTGTATAATTCAAACCGTGTGCGTTCTATTAACCATTCACGTGACGCCACATGTCTTGGTTTAATTGGCTATAGGAGGTGCCGTGCGGACAGCTGCTTGACCTTGACTGAACGGGAGGCGTGCGAGAGCCGTCCGGTGCACCGTACAAACAATATTGGGTATGTTGCCATTTGTCAAACTGGAAAGATTTACATTTGTTGATCTAGTAATGTTGCCATTTGTCAATCCTTGTAACACTGCGATTTGTCAAAATATGCAGCTAGAAATCATTAGCACTATCTAATTTTTGCAACTAAAATTCAGTAATTAAGCATAGATTTCATTCATAGATTAAGCAGTCGTTCTTAATTTATACAAACAGTTCAACTCGACAGCTGAACCGACCAAACTTCTCCCCAATTGTTGTCAACCATGTACTGAAATAGCTAGTTCAACTGTATATACTAGTTAATTTTAAGTACATTGTACAGTACGACCACACATCTATAGTCAAATGAACTGAACAAAATAGCCCCTAAATACTACTACTACCACGGAGGGGCTTTGTGCTACTTCCGCTAGCCTCTCCTCCGCCGAGCGCGCTCACCCGCTCAGTAATAGGCAGAGGAGGCGGAGGAGCCTACCGATGAGCTGGACAAATGCTATATGGTGCATGCCGCTATTGCACGTTCAACGACGCTCGCTAGCTCAAACGCCCACTGCCACTCCAGACGATCCCTCTCGAAGTCGCCGGACAGCTCGTAGATCTCCTGATTCCTCACCTCTGCATCGGCGTATGTTGCGACCACGGCTGCGGTAAGGCTCTTTGCTTGCTCGGCGAGGCACTCCTCCTCCTCTCGCAGGAACTCGATGTAGCACGCAAGGTTGCTGACGCACGTGCGGGCCTCCACCTTCGCCTCCCACCTTCGGGCCACGGCGGCGGAGCGGGTGATAATCTCGGCGGTCGACGATGGGCTGGCGGCCACGGGAGCCGAAGATGGGGGTGGCAGGCACGACCACCACCTCCCGCCTTCGGGCCGCGGTGGCAGAGTGGGTGATGGCCACAGTGGCCGGCAGTGGGGTGGTAGCCACGACGGCCACCTCCCGCCTTCGGGTCGCGGCGACGGAGCGGGAGATGGCCCTGGCTTTCGATGGTGGTGTGGCGGCAATGGCGGCCAGCAACAGCTGCCGACGGGCAGCGGCGGAGGAGCATGTGGTGGGTGTTCCGCGCACACCCAATAGGGACGCGACGCGCACTACACTACGCCGGGGACTACGCCGCCGCCGCGGTGTAGCCTCCCAGATGGAGCTGTCCTCTGATGATGGTGGAGTGGTTGAGCGACGACGATGGACCGGTGCCATTGGCGATTGTGGGAGAAGCAGACAAGATAAGCTACAGGGAGGGAGGGGAAAATGCGACGCGGGACTCACCGGTCGTGAGGGTTTTTATAGCAGGCCGGTAAGCATTGGGATTTTGGGGGATTTCACCGAGTCCAGCGCGAAGCTTGCGCGGGAACCTGCGGGGTTGCACCGGAACGGGCTCACCAACGATTCATTGGCGCCACCATTTGGCCAAAAGAATGCCCCCCGCGCTGGGCAAGCTTGCGTTGTAAGCCGTCTGCGGCAGCGGGGTGACAAGACGTGCAAGAGGAGGACGAGAGGACATGTACACATACAGTTAATAAAAAAACGTTTGCGATTTAATTACCTACTATACCCCTGCCCTGGTTTATAAGTAGGATTTAACTAATAAAATACGAATGCATGTCGCCAAAGATTATATCGTTGGAGTCGTATTTGAACATAGTTTCCAGCTATACAATTTTTGTAACATGCATTAACGCTTTTTTGGTTAAATTTAAGGTTATATACCAGCAAGCGTTTGCCCGCAACACACACGGCTTATTACATCACAAACAGCTCGGATGGATAAACTGTATGCCAGGTATCGCACATGCAACTCTAATCTGATTCGTGCTTGATGTCTCCGACATCGCTCGCACAGTTCATCTTATTTGCCATGTATCACTGTGTCATCCTCTGCCCGCGTCCCTCGGCAAGCTCTGCTCGCCGTTAGGCGCCGCAGCGCATTGTGCTCGCCATTAGGCGCCGCGGCGCGCACTGTCGCATCTGTTGGCCCGCTCTGCTCGCATCCGTCGGTGCGCTCGGCTTGTGGGCAACTTTTCCTTGCGCGTTCAACTACTATATGCATATATATATGGTTTCTTGCCATTGAGGCGACCGCGGAGCGCTCTGCTCGCGTCACTCCGCGCATGCTCTACCAGCGGTTGGGCGTGCGCACGATCACGTAGGGGGGCCCATATGCATGCGGTTGCACCGCGCGCGTTGCCATGGGATGCAGTTACGTGTGGCACGATGGATTTACGCGCTGCAAATTAGAACTGCCATCAGGGCCTGCCGATATTCCTGGCCGTCCGGCTTCCCCTTTAATTCCCGCGGCCATTATAACCTTAGTCTCTTCAACCTTTTGATCGAGCCCCACAACACAACAAGCACACCCACGACGACACATAGAGAGGGGATGTCCAGCAGTGCTCCAATGGAGTTCGGCGAGCATAGTGTGGAGACCCATGCGAGGGAAACGGATCTCTCGGTGGTGTACACCATCGATCCGGCCGTGGTGGACGACCACATCAACAGCGTTTAGAAGTTGCTCGCTGGAGACAAGTATAAGGTGGTCGGCATCGAGCTCCAGTACACCGCCGGTCGTCCCGGCATAGATCAGAAAGTTGTCGTCGCCCAGTTGTGCATGCGCCATCATGTACTCATCTACCACTACTGCATGGCCACAGATCCTTGCGACCGTTTCAACAGGTTTGTCAACAGCACCGACTACAAGTTCGCCATGGTGGAAACCAAAGACGATGTAAACGCGCTCAGTGTTACAGGCTTGGCCTGCAAGAACCTTGTTGAAATCCGTGACCACTACAGGGTCTGGGGCAGCACGAAGGACTCCCTGGTCGAACTCACCTCGGCCATCATCGACCCCTACTACAAAAAGATGAAGCAGGATGCCCAGAGAACAAGCCCCCTATCCTGGCACGGGGCCTAGATGCGGCAACTGTATGAACCTCACCTCAGGTTTGTGGCCAAGAGCGTGTACACATGCTACGAGATGCACATGCGGATCGTTGACATGAGGAAGTGCCTCGTTACCCAAATCGACGAGCCCGGATCGAGCCACAAGCAGAGCAAGCGTCACAAGAAGTAGATGATGATCATATGGTCGTTTATGCTAGTTAATCATGCATGTAATATATAGTTTACTTTATTGGTGTGTGGAAATGTCATGTGTGTAGTAGCCACCTATGTAATTATGCATGTAATAGTTTACTTTGGTGTGTGCAAATGTGTAACACCCCGTTGTAATGATGCTACAGTAATCCCAGAGATCAAGCTAATCATTTTGCTATAACAGTGCTTAGCCACTTTAATCAATATTCCATTTCAAATTCCAGTTGAATTCAATCTCAAATTGTGTGTGAATTTCAAAAATGCTCAAACATGAAAACTAAAATGTTCATCATGTGTAAAATATTCACCTGGTAATATTGGTGGTGAACCAACATTTTTGCAAAATGCCTATGTGTCCTAAAATAGCTAAAACAGAAAAAGCTTAAAAACAAAAGAAAAAGAAAAAGAAAAAGAAAAGCAGAGGGAAGAGAGAGAAAGCCCCTGGCCTCCCCTTGGGCTTCGGCCCATCCCAACAGGCCGGCCCACCTACCTCCCCGGTCGCTCTCCCCTCCCCATGTTCAACCGACCGAGAGCGCGCGCCCGCGCGTCACCGCCGAACCACCTCGCCATCGACGAGGGGGATGAGGATCCCCTCGACACCTCGGGCTCCCCTTCCACTTGCTCTGCCACCCCATTCGCCCGCCCACTTCCCTTGTCCGCTCCTCCTCTCCTCTCTCCCTTCAGATCCATCACCACCGAGCTCCGTCACCGCCGAGCACCGCGCTCCGCCGCAGCCACCGGCGGCCCCGAGGCCACCGGCCCTGTCCGTCCGCTCCGCCTCCCTCGACTATGCCTCCTCGACGAGCCGCAGGACGCCGGGCGCCCCCGAACGCTACCCCGGCATCGTCTTCCACCTCGGATCACAAAGCTCACCGGCGTCGATCCACAGCACAGCAGCTCCTAAACCTCCCACGGGCCTTTCTTGCGTCGCGCGGTGAGCCCCTCATCCTCTCCCCTCACTCCCCTGGCCTCTTGAGCTCTCGTAGCCGCCGCTCTGCTTGCGCCTGAACACGTTGCCGCCTCCGCTCGCCGCCAGCGTGCTTCCGGTGACCTTTTGGTCATAGGCTCAAGCCCGTTGCACTCCCCACGCCGTGTAGATACTCCCCCGCGTCTCCGTTTGCTCGATAGCGCGCCGTAGCTCCATTTTCATCGAGCGCCCGTAAACGCCGCCGCCTCCGCCGCTCGCCGGCGCCGTTTCTAGCAGCTCCAGCTCCGGCCGGCCTCACCAGCGACGCGGCGGGCTCTCGCCGTTCGAACGCGCCCGCCCGCGCCCGTGTTGGCCCCCTGTGGGCGAATCCTGGCCGTCTCCGGCGTTCGGCCGCCGCGGATGGCCTCACCGGCGTTGCTCACCTGGCACTGGTAGGGCCCGCCTCTGGGTCACTGCCCGTGGGCCCCCTGGCCCTAGTTGACCAGTTGACCAGGTCAACTGTGCTGACTGGGCAGGCCCCAGCCACTGACGTGCGGGCCCCACCTCTTAATCCTCTAATTAGAATGTTTTACTAATTAAAATTAATTAATTGAGCTAAATAGTCACTGACACGTGGGGCCCAGCTACTAATTAACCATGTTTAATTAAAATAACCCAATGTTAGCCCTGTGTCTATGACATGTAGGACCCACTGGTCAGTTTGACCAGTCAGTGGGTCTGTTGACCTGCTGATGTCATGATGACACTCTGCTAACGTCATATTTTCTTTTCTGTTAATTTAATTAATTCTAGAAAATGTTTAAAACTTTGAAAATTCATAGAAATTAAATCGTAATTCCGATGAAAATGTCTTCTATATGAAAGTTGCTCAGAAAAATCTCACGAATCCGAATGCGTGTTCCATTCACCTGTCACATGCCCCTAGCATACTGAACATGGAACCGTCCCCTCTCTTTCATCTGTCTGGAATTCGTCTAACGCCGGGGATTCATCCTCGTATGTTTATCCCCTCCGTCTTCAACGTGTAGTACTACGTTAGGACAACCCTAGCTCTGTCTATTGACTTGTTGTCCTATTATGCACTTGCTTGCTATGTATTTACTATTTCTTCCCCCTCTTCCCTCCGGTAGACCCCGAGACCAATGCCGCCCCTGTGATCGACTACATTGACGACACTTCTTCCTTACAGTAGAGCTTCAGGCAAGCAAACCCCCCTTGAGCATTCCGATATCACCCATTTCTTTCCCTCTCATGCTTGCATTAGTACTGCTAATGCTTTATGTATGATCCTACTCTGATGCATAGCCTGTTTTTGTTACTTGCTTTCATACATTACCTGCTTATCCTAAACTGCTTAGTATAGGTTGGTTAGTGATCCATCAGTGACCCCCACCTTGTCCCAGTTGCCCCGCTTTATGTTCGATGACTCGATCAACGTGATCGACGTCCAGGCCCCGACACCGCACATCACCCCCCTAGTTGTACGGATCTGCAGAGTTACCATCGAGTGCCGAGGGTGGAACCTCTTACATCACTCCTGATGAGATCTCTGTAGTGTAGCTATACGGTCGAGGTCATCGAGGGTGATTTCCTCCTTAACCACTTCCGTTACGGCTCCGTCGTGAAACCCCTCAATTGTGAACCTCGAGGGTGGATCCTCTTACGTTCACCTTGATGATAACATTGAGTGGAATTCACCTGGGGTGATTCCTCGGGTTTTCCCCTTGGTGTTAGACACACAATTACTATGGTTACTATGACTTTATACTAAACCATGTTACTAAGGACAGGTCGGCCCTGAGGGGTACCCGCGCGAGCTTAATAGCGAGTGATGTGGAGTCGGGTTGACCTGGAAGGTGCCCGCGAGATACTGACGAGGCGTGGTAGGGCATTCTTACCCCTTGCCGCAAGTCCTCGAGACGGGGCGACGGGGTCACATCTTTCGTGAGTCTCTGCTTGTTACCGCGCGTTCCTAACCCACTACGATTTGGATATTTGATCCGAGGGGCCTCTGGCCTGATAGCACTAACCATCATGTGGGCATAGTCTGGGCGTTCTGTGTCGTATACATCAGCCGAAGCTTAATAGACGTCAGCGACTGAGCGGCGCGCGCCGGGTTGGACTGCGTAAGCACCTGCCTTTTGAAGGAGGTAGCTAGGTCTGCTCACCGGTCGCCCACGCAACGTGCAGGAGTTTCTGGGGCGATGGCCCATGACCCCTGGGGCATAGGTTTAGTCCGGCGTGCTGACCTCTCTATTAAGCCTAGGTCGGGTTATGGTGTATTGTTTGGCCGAGGCCGGGCATGACCCAGGAAAGTGTGTCCGGCCAGAGTTAATCGAGCATGATGGGTAAGTTGGTGCACCCATGCAGGGAAGAAAACATTTATCAATAGCCTGTCCTACGGTAACAGACACTTGGAGTTGTATCCCGATCAATACAACTAGAACTGGATACTTGTGATGAGAAATGAATTGTGTATAAGAAATGGATAGTATGGCTCTGGGATTGCTTTCTCGCAGGGAGTCGAGAAAGGATCTCTGGCCGAGGTTGATAACACTATTACTACTTTACATTATGTCGATCTGTACTCTTCTATATGCTGCAAGATGCTTGAAGATGCTTGAAGATGCTAGTCTTTGATAGGCTAGGCTTTCCCCTTCTTTTCTGGCATTCTGCAGTTTAGTCCACAGATACAACCCATTCCTTTGATACAGATGCATACTTAGTTTAGATCTGATGTAAGTCTTGCGAGTACTTTGGATGAGTACTCACGGTTGCTTTGCTACCTCTTTTTCCCCCATACCCGATTGTTGCGACCAGTTGACGGATTCCAGGAGCTAGACAACACCACTGATGACTACTGCTACCCCAAGGGTGCCTACTACTACGTGACGGCCGCTGACGATCTGGAGTAGTTAGGAGGCTCCCAGGCAAGAAGTCTTGCCTTTTCAACCGATGTTGCTTTTGTGCTAGCCTTCTTAAGGCAAACTTGTTTAACTTATGTCTGTACTCATATATTGTTGCTTCTGCTGACTCTTGTGTTTTTTGAGCTTATGTATTCGAGCCCTCGAGGCCCCTGGCTTGTAATATAAAGCTTGTATTATTTTAAATTTGTGTCTAGAGTTGTGTTGTGATATCTTCTCGTGAGTCTTTGATCTTGATCATACACATTTGCGTGTATGATTAGTGTACGATTGGATCGGGGGCGTCACAAGTTGGTATCAGAGCCGACTTCCTGTAGGTAGCCCCCTTTCCAACTCCTTGGCCGAAGTTGAGTCTAGTCACTACAAAAACTTTTACTAACATGGTTGTGTGTCTTACGGGCCCACGTTGTCATATGGGTGGTATTAGGATCTTTTATCCTCATCTATACTCTGGGACTCTGATCTCTCTTCTATTCGGGTTTAAATGGTTTTACTAACTCTAACATTAGGATCCCGTGACCACATTCACCCCAAAGCTGGATAAGCCATAGTTTTTCCTTAGAATAGTATTCTGAATAGTACACACACGGTCATGTTGACTACGCAGTGGTATCCATCGTACCTCTTTCATTATGCATGTTACCTCATGAATGATCCTTGTCTTTGCAAATGCTCAATGATGAACTACCCCCTGTTACATGTTAGCAGGATGGTTAGACCCGCTGGTCGTTGTCGTGGTGCCAACGATCCACCACCGCCCGAATTCTTTGCTGGAATGATGCAACAATTTGAGCTAAACCGCCAGTTCATGGAAGGAATGATGGCTCAGTTTCCTCGTTCGAACATTAATCAACAACCAACCCTAGTAACTCTGCAGGACTTCTTGCGCCTCAACCCAACTATCTACCGCAGCTCAACTCAACCCCTTGATGCTGAGGACTGGCTCCACGACATCACATATGAAATGGAGTCTGCAAGTGTGGCCCCTGCTAACTATGTCACCTTTGCATATTTCTTTCTGAAGGGTCCCGCTGCTCAATGGTGGGACAACCACAGGCGTACCCTACCTACTGGAACGGTCATCACTTGGCCGGATTTCCAAGCTATTTTCCGTGCCCGCTTCATTCCTCAAGGAGTCATGGATAGGAAGAAGCGAGATTTCCGCAACCTCACCCAAGGCAACAATACTATAGATGCTTATCAACGGGAATTTCTGGACTTGTCTCGTTATGCTGAAGAAGACATTGCAACTGATGCTCGTAGGCAAGAAAAGTTCCGTGAAGGACTTCACCCTGATATTACGCTAGCACTGCTCGCTCATGACTTTGCCGACTTCGCCACCTTGGTGAACAAGGCTAATCAGGTTGAGACTGGTCTTCAGGAACACTAGGGATCCCTTAGGCGCCACCATGACGCTGGCCTATCTTCGGACCCGTCAGCGCAGAAGCGTCGGATATGGATTCCCCACAGCATTTATCATCCAGCTGCACCTGCACCAAGACAGTCTTATGCTGCACCTCGTCTTCCCCCTCCACCGCAGAGGCAGCCCCTTCAGCCTGTACCACCCCAAGATTCTGCTCCCAATCCCAATGATGGTATGTGCTTCAAGTGTGGCCTTCCGGGTCACCGCTCCAGTAACTGTCCTGAGAATCAGAATCAACTGGCTCTTCCTGCTGCTGGTCGTGGTAACGATCAACCCCGCAACAACAATGCCCGACCTTATGGTCGTGGGCAGGCTAACAACATTGATCTGAATGAAGCTCAAGACCAGCCTACTACTGTGATGGGTACTCTCCTTGTTAATTCAGTACCAGCATCTGCTTTATTTGATTCAGGAGCATCGCATTCATTCATGTCAGAAAAATTTTGCATATGCACACGACATGCGATGCGAGCCCATGAACACTCCGATAGTGGTACACACCCCTGCGGGTCAGTGTCGAACTACCATGATTGGTCGCGACGTCCCCGTTGAAATTGAAGGGTTGGAATTTCATGTTTCTCCCATTATTCTGGAGTCTTCTAACATTGACCTCTTTCTGGGAATGGAATGGTTGAAAGCACATACTGCCTCTATCGTTTGTGCCACCAAAGTCGTTCATCTCCTACATCCTTCCGATGAGATAGTAAGCTACCATGCTCAGATTTTTCAAAACGCTGAAGCATGACTTTATGCTTTGAATGTGTAGAACGCGGCACCTCTTGAGGGAATTGAAAATATTCCAGTTGTTCGCGACTTCCTAGATGTCTTTCCAGAAGAACTTCCAGGAATACCCCCTGCCCGGGCTGTCGAGTTCATCATCGATTTGAAACCAGGCACCGTTCTTATCGCCAAACGACCCTACAAGATGCCACCTCATGAACTCCTTGAACTTAAGGAGGAAATCGACAAATCTCTTCGCAGTGGTTTCATTCGTCCAAGTTCCTCTGCTTGGGGAGCACCTTCTCTCTTTGTGAAGAAGAAGGATGGAACGAACCGTTTGGTCCAAGACTATCGTCCTATCAACCAAGCTACAATTCAGAACAAATATCCCCTTCCTCGGATCAATGATCTGTATGATCAACTTGCTGGTTCATCAATATTCTCTAAACTCGACTTTAGGTTGGGTTACCACCAGATCCGTGTTCGTGCAGAGGATATTCCAAAGACCGCATTCATCACTCGTTATGGTTCTTACGAGTACACCGTCATGTCTTTTGGCTTGACCAATGCTCCAGCCACTTTCTCTCGTCTGGTGAACTACATATTCATGGATTACCTCGACAAGTTCGTCGTAGTCTATCTGGATGATATCCTAGTATATTCGAAGAACAAAGGAGAACATGCTGAACATCTTCGACTTGTTCCAGAGAAGCTTCGAGAACATCAACTTTATGCCAAGTATTCCAAGTGCGAATTCTGGCTTCCTGAAGTAACCTACCTTGGGCATGTCATCTCCAAGGATGGTATTGTCGTCAACCCAGAGCGAGTGCAGGCTATTCTTGACTAGACCTCTCCGAAGACTGTCAAGCAAGTCAGAAGCTTTCTCGGTCTAGCCAGCTATTGCCGCCGCTTTGTCGAGAACTTCTCCAAGATCGCCAAGCCACTGGCCAATTTGCTTCACAAGGGTGTTAAGTTCGATTGGATAGACAAATGTCAGGAAAGTTTCCAGGCACTCAAAGACAAGCTGACATCTACCCCAGTGCTTGCTCCCCCTGATTCTCACAAGGACTTCGTCATCTATTGCGACGCTTCACGTCAAGGATTAGGTCATGTCCTAATGCAAGAGCGCAGAGTGATTGCTTATGCCTCTCGTCAAGTGCGTCCTCATGAAGAGAACTACCCAGTTCATGACCTTGAGCTTGCTGCGGTTATCTATGAATTGAAGCTATGGCGACAGTACCTTCTCGGTAATCGTTGTGAGATTTTCACCGATCATCAGAGTCTGAAGTACCTGTTTACTCAGCCAGATCTGAACCTCCATCAGCAGCGATGGATGGAAGCTATTGCTGACTACAACTATGGCATATCCTATACCCTTGGTAAGGCTAATGTAATGGTCGATGCCCTAAGCCGTAAGTCTTATTGCAATAACCACATGGTCTACAAAGCTCAACCCCGCCTTTATGAAGAGCTATGCAAGCTGAACCTTCTACTAGTTCCACAGGGTTCTCTAAATAACCTTGTCTTGGAACCAACTCTTCTAAAAGCAATTAAGTCTGCTCAAGCCAAAGATGCTCATGTTGATCTGATGAAAAAGGATCTTGCCTTAGAGAAATCAAGAGATTTTTCACTTGGTGAAGATGGAAACTTATACTTCAGAGATCGCATTGTGGTACCCCGATTCGAGCTTATGACAGAGAAGGTGATGAAAGAAGCGCATGACACCCCTCTCTCTATTCATCCGGGAAGTACCAAGATGTACTTAGACATTTGTCAGAAATACTGGTGGTCCAAGATGAAGCAAGATATTGCTCGATATATCAAAGAATGTGACGTTTGTCGTCGCGTCAAAGCAGAATATCAGAAACCGGTTGGACTTCTGCAACCTCTCCCTATTCCTGAATGGAAATGGGATAAGATTCAGATGGACTTCGTCACTGGCCTTCCCAAGTCTCAGAAAGGTAACGATGCTATCTTTGTCGTCATTGGCCAATTCTCGAAGGTTGCTCACTTTCTGCCAGTCAAGGAGACTATCACTGCTAGTCAATTAGCAAACTTGTATATATCCTGAATTGTGTCACTCCACGGCATTCTGAAGGAGATCAGTTCAGACTGTGGCAGTATATTCACTTCGAAGTTCTGGGATAGTTTCCAAGAGGCAATGGGAACTCATATTACCTGGAGCACTGCTTATCATCCCCAATCCCAAGGCCAAGTCGAGCGAGTCAATCAAATTCTTGAAGACATGCTTCGAGCTTGTGTTATTTCTTTTGGTAAGAAGTGGGAAGAATCTCTCCCTTATGCGGAGTTCTCTTATAACAACAGCTATCAAGCCAGCTTGAAGATGGCACCCTTTGAAGTGCTTTATGGACGTAAGTGCCGAACCCCTCTGAATTGGTCAGAAACTGGGGAACGGACGCTCATTGGTCCAGACATTATTCAACAAGATGAAGACCAGGTTCGCATTTTCCGGGATAATCTCAAGGCGGACCAGTCCTGCCAGAAGAGCAACTATGACCGGAAACACTGGGGTTCAACTTATCAACCTGGTGAACAAGCTTATCTATGTGTCACTCCTTTGAGAGGCACTCATCGGTTCGGAGTCAAGGGCAAGCTAGCTCCGTGCTACATTGGTCCTTTCTGTATTCTCTGCCGTCGTGGGCTGGTGGCTTATCAATTGGAGTTGCCACCTCAGTTCTCTCACGTCCATGATGTCTTCCACGTGTCGCAACTTCGTCGATGCTTCAAGGATCCGGAACGTGAAGTGGATCCGGAACTGATTGAAGTACAAGATGATCTCACATACAAGGAGCATCCGATCTGCATTCTTGAAGAAGCTGAACGCCGAACACGCCAGAAGGTTACCAAGTTCCTCAAAGTGCAATGGTCAAATCATTCTAAAGATGAAGCCACTTGGGAACGCGAGGATAACCTCCGTGTTGAATACCCCGATCTGTTCCCTTCTACCTCTTAATTCTCGGGATGAGAATTTCTTTTAGAGGAAGAGAGTTGTAACACCCCGGTGTAATGATGCTACAGTAATCCCAGAGATCAAGCTAATCATTTTGCTATAACAGTGCTTAGCCACTTTAATCAATATTCCATTTCAAATTCCAGTTGAATTCAATCTCAAATTGTGTGTGAATTTCAAAAATGCTCAAACATAAAAACTAGAATGTTCATCACGTGTAAAATATTCTCCTGGTAATATTGGTGGTGAACCAACATTTTTGCAAAATGCCTATGTGTCCTAAAATAGCTAAAACAGAAAAAGCTTAAAAAACAAAAGAAAAAGAAAAAGGAAAGCAGAGGGAAGAGAGAGAAAGCCCCTGGCCTCCCCTTGGGCTTCGGCTCATCCCAACAGGCCGGCCCACCAACCTCCCCGGTCGCTCTCCCATCCCCCTGTTCAACCGACCGAGAGCGCGCGCCCGCGCGTCACCGCCGAACCACCTCGCCGTCGACGAGGGGGATGAGGATCCCCTCGATGCCTTGGGCTCCCCTTCCACTTTCTCTGCCACCCCACTCGCCCGCTCACTTCCCTCGTCCGCTCCTCCTCTCCTCTCTCCCTTCAGATCCATCACCACCGAGCTCCGTCGCCGCCGAGCACCACGCTCCACCGCGGCCACCGGCGGCCCCGAGGCCCCCGGCCCTGTCCGTCCGCTCCGCCTCCCTCGACTACGCCTCCCCGACGAGCCGCAGGACGCCGGGCGCCCCCGAATGCTGCCCCGGCCTCGTCTTCCATTTTGGATCACAGGAGCTTGCTGGCGTCGATCCACGGAACGGCAACTCCTAAACCTCCCACGGGCCTTTCTTGCGCCGCGCGGTGAGCCCCTCATCCTCTCCCCTCACTCCCCTGGCCTCTTGAGCTCTTGTAGCCACCGCTCTACTTGCGCCTGAACACATCGCCGCCTCCGCTCGTCGCCGGCGTGCTTCCGGTGACCTTTTGGTCACGGGCTCAAGCCCGTTGCACTCCCCACGCCGCGTAGATACTCCCCCGCCTCTTTGTTTGCTCGATAGCGCGTCATAGCTCCATTTTCATCGAGCGCCCATGGACGTCGCCGCCTCCGCCGCTTGCCAGCGCCGTTTCCGGGAGCTCCAGCTCCGGCCGGCCTCACCACGCGACGCGGCGGGCTCTCGCTGTTCGAACGCGCCCGCCCGCGCCCGTGTTGGCCCCCTGTGGGCGAATCCCGGCCGTCTCCGACATTTAGCCACCGCAGATGGCCTCACCGACATTGCTCCGGCGCGGGCGCTGACCTGGCACCGGCAGGGCCCGCCTCTGGGTCACTGCCCGTGGGCCCCCTGGCCCCAGTTGACCAGTTGACCTGGTCAACTGTGCTGACTGGGCAGGCCCCAGCCACTGACGTGCGGGACCCACCACTTAATCCTCTAATTAGAATGTTTTAATAATTAAAACTAATTAATTTAGCTAAATAGTCACTGACACGTGGGGCCCAGCTGCTAATTAACCACATTTAATTAAAATAACCCACTGTTAGCCCTCTGTCTATGACATGTAGGACCCACTGGTCAGTTTGACCAGTCAGTGGGTCTGTTGACCTGCTGATGTCATGATGACACTCTGCTAACGTCATATTTTCTTTTCTGTTAATTTAATTAATTCCAGAAAATGTTTAAAACTTTGAAAATTCGTAGAAATTAAACCGTAATTCCGATGAAAATGTTTTCTATATGAAAGTTGCTCAGAAAAATCCCACGAATCCGAATGCATGGTCCATTCACCTGTCACATGCCCCTAGCATGCTGAACATGGAACCGTTCCCTCTCTTTCATCTGTCTAGAATTCGTCTAACGCCGGGGATTCATCCTCGGATGTTTATCCCCTCCGTCTACAACGTGTAGTACTATGTTAGGACAACCCTAGCTCTGCCTATCGACTTGTTGTCCTGTTATGCACTTGCTTGCTATGTATTTACTATTTCTTCCCCCTCTTCCCTCTGGTAGACCCCGAGACCGATGCCGCCCCTGTGATCGACTACGTCGACGACACTTCTTCCTTACAGCAGAGCTTCCAGGCAAGCAAACCCCCCTTGAGCATTCCGATATTGCCCATTTCTTTCCCTCTCATGCTTGCATTAGAACTGCTACTGCTTTATGTATGATCCTACTCTGATGCATAGCCTGTTTTTGTTACCTGCTTTCATACCTTACCTGCTTATCCTAAACTACTTAGTATAGGTTGGTTAGTGATCCATCAGTGAACCCCACCTTGTCCCAGTTGCCCTGCTTTATGTTCGATGACTCGATCAACGTGATTGACGTCTAGGCCCCGACACCGCACATCACCCCCCTAGTTGTACGGCTCTGCAGAGTTACCATCGAGTGCCGAGGGTGGAACCTCTAACATCACTCCTGATGAGATCTCTGTAGTGTAGCTATACATTCGAGGTCATCAAGGGTGATTTCCTCCTTAACCACTTCTGTTACGGCTCCGTCATGCAACCCCTCAAGTGTGAACCTCGAGGGTGGATCCTTTTACGTTTACCTTGATGATAACATTGAGTGGAATTCACCGGGGGTGATTCCTCGGGTTTTCCCCTTGGTGTTAGACAGACAGTTACTATGGTTACTATGACTTTATACTAAACCATGTTACTAAAGACGGGTCGTCCCTGAGGGGTACCCGCGCGAGCTTCATAGCGAGTGATGTGGAGTCGGGTTGACCTGGAAGGTGCCCGCGAGATACTTACGAGGCGTGGCCGGGCATTCTTAGCCCTTGCCGCAAGTCCTCGAGACGGGGTGATTGGGTCACATCTTTCGTGAGTCTCTGCTTGTTACCGCGCGTTCATAACCCACTACGATTTGGATATTTGATCCGAGGGGCCTCTGGCCTGATGGCACTAACCATCACGTGGGCATAGTATGGGTGTTCTGCGTCGTATACATCAGCCGAAGCTTAATAGACGTCAGTGACTGAGCGGCGTGCACCGGGTTGGACTGTGTAAGCACCTGCCTTTTTGAAGGAGGTAATTAGGTCTTCTCACCGGTCGCCCATGCAACGTGCAGGAGTTCCCGGGGCGATGGACCATGACCCCTGGGGCATAGGTTTAGTCCGGCGTGCTGATCTCTCTATTAAGCCTAGGTCAGGTTGCAGCGTATTGTTTGGCCGAGGCTGGGCATGACCCAGGAAAGTGTGTCCGGCCAGAGTTAATCGAGCATGATGGGTAAGTTGGTGCACCCCTGCAGGGAAGAAAACATCTATCGATAGCCTGTCCTACGGTAACGGACACTTGGAGTTGTATCCCGATCGATACAACTAGAACTGGATACTTGTGATGAGAAATGAATTGTGTATAAGAAATGGATAGTATGGCTCTGGGATTGCTTCCTCGCAGGGAGTCGAGAAAGGATCTCTGGGCGAGGTTGATAACACTATTACTACTTTACATTATGTTGATCTGTACTCTTCTATATGCTGCAAGATGCTTGAAGATGCTAGTCTTCGATAGGCTAGGCTTTCCCCTTCTTTTCTGGCATTCTGCAGTTTAGTCCACAGATACAACCCATTCCTTTGATACAGATGCATACTTAGTTTAGATCTGATGTAAGTCTTGCGAGTACTTTGGATGAGTACTCACGGTTGCTTTGCTACCTCTTTTTCCCCCATACCCGATTGTTGCGACCAGTTGACGGATCCCAGGAGCCATACGACACCACTGATGGCTACTGCTACCCCGAGGGTGCCTACTACTACGTGACGGCCGCTGATGATCTGGAGTAGTTAGGAGGCTCCCAGGCAGGAGGCCTTGCCTTTTCGATCGGTGTTGCTTTTGTGCTAGCCTTCTCAAGGCAAACTTGTTTAACTTATGTTCGTACTCAGATATTGTTGCTTCCGCTGACTCTTGTGTTTCTCGAGCTTATGTATTCGAGCCCTCGAGGCCTCTGGCTTGTAATATAAAGCTTGTATTGTTTTAAATTTGTGTCTAGAGTTGTGTTGTGATATCTTCCCGTGAGTCCTTGATCTTGATCGTACACATTTGCGTGTATGATTAGTGTACGGTTGAATCGGGGGCGTCACAAAATGCCATGGTTGTAGTAGTGATAGAGGCAAAGGTGTCCCATCTTTTGATGAGATGGTGGCTATCATTTTGGAGGAAGTCGACTTTGACGATCCGACTACGAACGTGCGAGGATGTCGCGCCTTAGCAATCGCTAAACTAACTCCAAGAGGTTATTGACCACGCCGAAGCACGATCAACCAGACCATGAAGGACTGTTTCCTGCAGGCAAACGAAGAACAAGCAAGAAACTAAGATTGCAATCTGGATATTGTGAATATAAGAGGAAAGCTTTATTGATCAATGTGGGGTTCTGTGACGCCTTTGTCTGGTCGTTGAACACAAACGAAGTACGTGAAGTTGCAGCTATGGCAAACTTTAATCTAAACAAAACCCCAAAGTCTAAACGACGCCCTAAGGGCTGTATATATGGAGGAAGAGGGGGGAATTTCATGGCCCTTGGAGGAGGGGTCCGAAACCAACCCTAACTCTTGTTTTCCCACACATACAGACTCTAAAAACAGCCTATACTTAAGTATTTCGAAATTACATGGGCCTGGCCCAATAATAAGGTGACGCAGCATCTAGAATAGCCTCTGGACGAAATTTATGAAGTGGTATCTTGTATATTTCGTCCAAGGCTTCATGCCCTCCTTATGGTGGCTTCAAAGTCCTAAAATCATCACTTGCAACTCTGTTCTTGTTCCCCTTGCGCATGCCATCATCTCGATGCTTGGTCTTGCTCCAGTGTTCATCCCTCTTATCCATGCCAGACCCTTCATTTTTAAGCAAAACAAATGTATCTAATTTAGGCAGCCTCGTATTCTCATGAACATTAGAATCATTACCAAGAAACGGAAGTACCTGATAATTTAATTGGTGTGCGCGAGCTCTAGTAATTGGTCTAGTATATGTAACAGTAGGGGTTGTGGGTGTAACAATGATATTGATGTCCTCATCAAGTAGCCACCTATGTAAGTAGATGTTTAATTTGGTTATGCAAGCATGTCCTTATAAGTGTGTGTGTGTGTGTGTTGTTTTGTATGCAATCCTATCGCACAACACACACGTCTTATTAACAGCAACCGTTTGTGTTATTATCGGTATTCACACACATTTCTAATTACAGACCTGTTTGCCGCGTATCACACACATCTTGTTCATTTGAACCGTTTCTGTTCTCATGTCTCAACGCAAATAGTTCATCTGAGTGAACTGCATGTCGTATATCGCACACACCTTTGATCTGGCTAACCATTTCCATTGTGTTGCCTAATCACAAATAGTTCATCCGAGTGAACCATATGTTGTTCATCGCACACACCTTCATCTGGCTGTCCGTTTCTTTTGTTCCTCCTCATCGCAAACAGTTAATTGATCTGAACCGTATGCCCTGCATCACACACGCAACTAAAATCTGAACCGTGTTTGATGCATCCTCCATCGCAAACGTTTTGCACCTTTTTTGACGGGTTTTTTACACCATCGTTTGCGATTATGGCATCGCACACAGTTTCGTCGAAGGGTCTCTGGTCGTAGTTTTCGCATTATATATAACAGTGGGTGAAATGAACCTGGTGAAGTGAAGCCAACATGTGATGCACATCAAAAGTACTACTAATCAAACTAGATCAAGTTTGGATTAGAGTAGTGCTTTCGACATGCACCACATGTTGCCTCCACTTGAATCTACTCCACGTTCATTTCACTCACTGTTATATATAATAAGTAATCATGGTCATAAAATCATATGACGAAAGTACTGTATATAAAACCACACAATGAAAATAAGCTGTATTTTTAAAAATATAGGAAAATTTAGCAGCAGCGCCTTTTAGAACAAGCGCTACTGCTACTTACAAGTAGCAGTAGCGCTCCCTTTCCAGCGCTACTGCTACTAGTTAGCTGTAGCGCCTTAGTGGTAGCGCTGGATCCAGCGCTACTGCTATGCATATTTCAAGCGCTACTACTAGGGTTTTCCCTAGTAGTGATGAGCTACCGCAAGTGCACGTACCCCGTCGTTTTCGCATTTGAAGAACACCCATCCGGGGTGCTTCGGCATGCCCGAAGTTAGCCGCAGCATGTCCGTGTGCAGTCGTCGCACTGTATGAGCGGCATCGGCGAGCCACAGAGCCGCTGCGCGAGCGCCGAGCCCGGTGGGCGGCCGGACGAATCCATGCCCGCAAACCGTCAGCGACGGCGGGAGGACGAACCCGTACCTGCATGCGGCGATGCGCCCTTGCCCGGGCTGCGGGAGATGCTCCCCGACCATTCCATCGCTTGGCGCAGTGCCCGGCGGCCGGAAAAGCCAAATCCGACAGCCTGCGATGAAGGGCCACAGATCCGCAAATTCGACGGCCCGCCGACACAGGGAGGGAGAGGGGAGGCCTCGTGCGTGTGGCAGCCTTCCGGCGTGCTCCCGC
The DNA here is from genome assembly GCF_056163025.1 of Triticum urartu. Lineage (NCBI taxonomy): Eukaryota > Viridiplantae > Streptophyta > Magnoliopsida > Poales > Poaceae > Triticum > Triticum urartu. The sequence goes on along the minus strand of NC_141873.1, from coordinate 241,445,583 downwards.
CGACTACTGTCGCCGGAATCTTGGGCGGCGGCTAGGCGAGGGGAAGAGGGGAGGTGGTTGGTGGGGAAAGCGCGGGCTGAAATGTCACTCCACCAACCGCTTCCGCTTATATGCAGGGCACCGCAGCAGCGAGGGGAAAATCCGCGTATTCGCAGGTTGGGCCCGAGATTTCGCCGCGCCCCTCAAAAAAATTTGCAGACCGGGACGGGATGCAGGGTCTGATCGGGTAGGTTTTCCTGCCCCGACCCGCATTTTGGCGGTTATTTTGCGGGTTGGGGCGAGATGCGAGGTTTGCTAAAGATGCTCTAACTTGATCCTGGTAGTTGTAAAGTGCTTCAATATGGTCCCGGTACAATAAAATACGTGCTTAATATGGTCATCGCTATGCGAGCTAGCCACCAGGCCAAGTCCGTGAGTTTGTTTAATATGGGATGCATTGTCTACTAGATGCATATCGTTGTCTTTAAAAAAATCGTAAATTTATAAAATGTTCATCAATTTTTTCAAAAAAGCATTCATCGATTCAAAGAATGTTCATGATTGAAAAAATAAAAGTTCATGTCTACAAAAAATGTCCATGAATTTTTTAAAAAATATTCAAAACAATGTTTGGGAATTAAAAAAAGATTTCCGATTTTTTTAAATGTTCACTGATTCAACAAGATATTCATGAATTTAAAAAATGTTTGTCACAAACAATAAATGTTCTTGAATTTCAAAAGTTATTTCCGAAGAAATATTCACCTATGCAAAAGAAACTTGTTGACGAGTTCCAAAAAACATGTATGCAACTTGAAAAAATGTTCTTGAATTCAAAAAGATTCACGAATTTGTAAAAAAAGCTCATGAATTTAGAAAATGTTCGCAACTTGAAAATTATGGTGAACTTTTTTTCAATTAGGTGAACAAATTTTAAATTCGAAACATATTTACCAATTTGACTATGTATACTTAAATAGACTATGTATACCTAAATTGATTTCTTTTCTAAAAACCTAAATAGATTTCTTATAGAAAATACTACATATATAAGAAGTGCATCTCCACACATATAGCACACACATGCTTGGACGAATACACTGTGCATAGTTTGCATAGTTTGATAAAATTCCCAACAACATTCAGAAAATGTTTATTCCCATTCTAAAAATAAGTGTAACATTAAAAGGAAATACTCACATATTTCGAAATAATGTATGTGAAATTTTCCAAAATGTTTGTACAATGTAAAGAAAAAAGTTTGCGTAGTTTACAAATAATGTGTGTGAAAATTTCAAATGTTTATACAATGTAAAAGAAAAGTTTGTGTAGTTTGATAAAATTCCCAATAACAATGGGCCAATAAAGTTTTTTGGAACTCGTCAACAAGTTTGTTTAGATAGGCGAACATTTCTTGAAATTGGGGAACAACTTTTGAAATTCAGAAACATTTTTTGTTTGTAACAAGATAGCAGATTTGGCGTGGTGGCTAGCTCGCCCAGCCATGGGGCATAGCTTGTCGGTCTCAAATCCCCCCGGCGTTTTTTCAACCTCAGTGACCATATTGAGCACATACTTCTTATGTGTGCTTCATGAATTTGACGTTGTGCTGGTGAAGCACTTGTAAATTGCTTGCGTAGAAGCTGTTTTGATGTCCTGTACATGGAATTCTCCAAAGCGCCTGTGATGTATTCACATTACAGTGCTGGGGCCAGAGTAAGTAAACTGATAACGTTTCAAGCAGGATGCAAACGAAACAATGAATGTGCCGTTACACTTCTGGTTCCAGTGTCACCTATTTCCCTTTGCGTTTGTCAACCAAACACCTCCAAATAGTTTCCCTACACATTACATCTCAAGCATCACATCGCAAGGAAGGTCCACCAAAACACGGCATTATAAAAAAGGAAAACACACTCCGTCTTCCCCGCACGCCAAAGCAAATAACATTTTTTTTTATGAAAAATTCCAACACCAGCTACGTGTGCGTCCAACTCTTCTAATAGAGATTAAAATTGGCAAGACACTACAAAATTATCGAGGTTATGCAATTTATTTGGTTCAAAGAAAAACAAGCAACCACAATCACATGTCTCGGGCATCTATAATTCATCAATGTACGAGCCTACAAGCACAGAATAAAGAAGAAATTCCTATATTACACAAAATACATGAATGAATTCCATCAGTTGTTCCAATGCAGTCGCGCCACTCACGGGTCTGCTGATATTCTAGAAGACGAGTTCTATACTCCGGCAAAAGGCATAACTTCATACATTAAACAACCGGCTTGAAGAAATATACAAAACGGATGTATGGTAATGATGCATCATGAGCACGCACATAGGGAAACATGCAGAGCTGAACTGACCATACCTAGCACTATGCTTGTTGGTACCAGTCCATCTGAATTAGGTGGCCCTGATTCAGAGTGCTCCGTCTTACGGCCATCACTACCTGAACTACGGTCCCCATCATCTCTGGGATGGTCATCAAAACTGTTTCCATCTTCGTGGTCATTTGAGCTCCCGGAGCTACCATCCCGTGTGAAACCCTGGACTAGATCTGGTCTTGGTTCTACTCCAACTCGCCTTAAGTGTAGCTGCCAGTGTTTTGCAATTTGTTCTTCAAAGTTCCACATTAACAAACAAATGGAGAAGGAAGATAATCAATAATACCTGAAGGTACAAATTGACCTCATCTGGACGTGACAGGAAGGGAAAATCCCCACCAGTCCTCAGTACTGCACGCTTTGCACTTGGGTACCTTTCATTCACTTGGTCCTTCAACTGCTGAGGAACAGCAGAGTAGTCGTTCGTCTGTGCATAGATGTTCACTGAACATAGTTACCGTACAAGGGATGCTGGAGTGTCAAAACTAACAGATAGGAGAAAGAATCAATCTTGGAAGTCCTTGTGAATTGAGGGTTTCAAATGCATAGATTATTATATGGTACAAAAGATTAACATGCATTTTGCGTGACCGCCGGTTACGCTGTGCCGCACCAGGCCTCGCGCTGCTGCACCCCCCGCGATTGGACGTTGGGTGACTTCCTACAGGCTGCCACCAAGCACCTGAACGCAGCCCTGCCTCCCCCTGGTAGGCGTCCACGGAGGCAACCCCTCAACTTCTCCCCTCGCCATGGGCGCTCCACCACTGCGGCGCACATTGGGCATCATTGGCACGGGCCAGAAATCACCCCCGCCGAGATGAAAGCATATGATGGTGTCTTCGCAACACCCCTCCCCCTCGCCGTCATTTCGGCCATCGCTGCTCTAGTTGATCGAGAGATCCCGCATGACCTTGGTGCCATGCCTACCCCTCGCGCCCCTCGTCGACACTACAGCAACTTAGGCATCAAGTTCCCCCCTTCCCCCATCGATCTAGTTATATGGATCATGGCCTCAAGATCGTTGTATGGAACGTGCGCGGCCTCAACTCCCGTGCCTTCCATTTGAGTATGCGATCTCTCCTTGACACTACCGGGGCCGCTATTGTGTGCCTCCAGGAAATGAAAATGGAGTTGATTTGCTCGTCGGTGGTTTTAGAGACTCGGTTCGGAGTTTGAAGAGTATGTGTATCTGCCTGCGATCGGCACGCGTGGCGGCATTCTACTCGCTTGGCGGGGCAGGGCCGTATCTATCACAGACCCCCAGTTCCCAGTTCACCACGAACGCGATTACCGCCAAGGTGCAGGCACTCCATGGTGGATGTCCGTGGTTTATGGACCGCGGGAGGACGTCAACAAAATTGCTTTCCTCTAAGAGCTCCGTGACATTCGCCTCGATTGTGCTTGGCCTTGGATGATTTGCGATGACTTCAACCTCATATATCGCGATGAGGACAAGAATAACGGCAATCTCAATCACCGCGTGATGGGCAGGTTCCAGCGCCCAATCAACGACCTAGCACTCAAAGAGGTTTACCTCAATGGCCGGCGCTATACATGGTCAAACGAGCAATCGCCGCCCACCCTTGTCCACCTCGACAAGGTGATGTGCACTTCGGATTGGGAGGAATTGCACAAGGAATGCCACCTACGATGCCTTGCGTCGGTAGTGTCGGACCATTGCCCCTTACTCCTGGATTGCGCCTTGAAGCCCATCGCTCGCCAGCGTTTCCGGTTTGACGACTTCTGGTTACGCCTTGACGGCTTCCAGGAGATGGTGCATGCTGCTTGGACCTCTGTCCACGACGATGACCCCATCAAGTGCCTCGTCCTCCACTTGCAAGCCACTGCCCGTGGCCTGACCAGCTGGAGCTCGCGCTCGGTCGGCACCGTCAAGCAGAAACTTGCAATCACTCAGGAGCTCATATCACGATTTGACCGCGCCCAGGAGGATCGCGTCCTCACGCCGCAGGAGGACTGGTTGCGCAAGCAGCTTAAGATTGTGCACCTCTGCCTCGCCTTGCTGGAGTGCTCCATTGCCAGGCAGCGCACTCGCGTCTCGACGTACAAGCTTCTTCCACCGGCAATGTTCCTACCGCCGTCAAAAGAACACAGTCCACAGCCTTGTCACTGGCAACCGCGTGCTCCTCGACCACACCAACATGGCCGAGGCTGCTTTCCAGCACTACGACGACCTCCTCGGGACTGTTGTTGATCGCGACCACACCATCAACTTCGAGTTCATTGAGCCCAGCAACCTGATCGATTTGGACGCGCCGTTTAGCGAGGATGAGATCTGGAGCGCTATGAAGCACCTGCCCGCGCGCAAGATGCCCTGCCCGACAGATTTACCGCAGAGTTCCTCCACGCGTGCTGGAGTATCGTCAAGAGCAACTTCGTTGCAGTGTTCCAGCAGCTCTACGACATGCACAGTCGTGGCTTTCACCGCCTGAACCAGGCCCTGCTAATGTTGCTGCCTAAGCGCGCCGACACCAGTACATTGGGCGGCTATCGTCCAATTAGTCTCACTTGGTCGTGAAGATCTTCGCAAAGGTTCTCTCCCTTCGCCTCACGCCCAAGCTTGACAATTTGGTGAGTCGAAACAAGAGCGCGTTCATCCCCGGCCGCTGTCTTCACGACAACTTCGTGCTCGTGAAGCAAACAGCACGCCTCCTGCATCAGTTGGGCTGCTAAAGCTCGATCTGACCCGCGCATTTGACTCGCTCTCATGGCCCTTCGCCAGTATGGCTTTGGCGAGAGATTCCTCGAGTGGCTTGCGATCCTGCTCTCCTCGGGCAATACCAGGGTCCTGCTGAACGGCGAGCCAGGGCCCTCGATCTGGCAGCGCTGTGGATTGCGCCAGGGTGACCCCCTCTCGCCGCAACTTTTCTCCTTGGTTGTGGACATCCTCGGGTGGCTGATCAAGCGCGCCATCGACGACGGCATACTACAGCGACTCCACCCTCAACGGCCAATACAGGCAATCTCGCTATACGCCGCCGACGTGGTCCTCTTTTGCCAACCATCGCCAGCCAACCCAGCTGATGTCAAGGGTATTCTGGAAATCTTCAGGAGAGCCTCTGGCATGCGAATCAACTACGCCAAGAGCTCAGCGACTCTGCTGCACTGTGATCCCGAGGAAGCTGCACCTGTGGTCGAGACACTTGGGTGCCCCATAGTCGAGATGCCCTTCTCCTATCTTGGGATCCCACTTACGTTGTGATGCCCTACTGCCGCGCAACTCCAGCCATTAGTGGATCACACTGCTGGCTGCCTCCCCTCCTGGAAAGCCCACCTGATGAACCGCATGACCGTCTCGCCCTTGTCAAATCCGTCATGGGCGCGATACCGATACACCAGCTCCTGGTGTTCACCCCGCCTAAGAAGACTCTCAGACAGCTCAAAAAGATACAGCGAGGTTTTCTCTGGGTTGGACGCGCCGCCGTTTCGGCCACTACCACGTTAATTGGCGCCGCGTATGTCGCCCCCTGTCCCGGGCGACCTGGGGGTCCAGGACCTGGAGCGCACTAGACTCTCCCTTAGGCTGCGTTGGCTTTGGTTCTCTCGCACTAACAACACCCGCGACTGGTCTGCTCTTGACATGCAGTTCTCCGCGGAGGAATAGGTCATATTCTTTGCGTCAACCTACATGATGATTGGTGATGGGCTCACTGCCAAATTCTGGGAAGACCGCTGGATTGATGGGCGTTCGATCAGCGAAATTGCCCCACTCCTATACGCGTGCATCCCCAAGCGGCGCAGAAAGCACAGGACCGTGGCTGAGGGCCTCCATGACCATGGCTGGGCCCGTGACATTTAGGGTATCCTTAGCGTGCACGAGATCGGGCAGTACCTCTTGCTTTGGCAAAAGCTCAAGGGCCTCACGCTCATTGAGGAACCCAATCGCCTAATCTGGAAGTGGACCTCGAGCGGCGTCTACACTGCGCAATCCTGCTATCACGCCTCCTTTGGCTGTGTCCTGCGATGCATGGAGGCTGATCTGGAAATCTTGGGCACCCCCCAAAGTGAAGTTCTTCCGCTGGTTGGCGAGCCAGGATCGCTGCTGGACGGCCAACTGCCTCACGCGGCGTGGCCTACGGCATCCTCCCCGGTGCCCCCTCTGCGATAAAACTATGGAGACAATCCGTCAGCTATTGCTCGAATGCCTCTTCTCTCGACAGGACTGGCATGAGATATTGGCTTGGTTACGAATGACGACCAGTGCCCAACGAATGAAGCCTCGCTGAAGGATTGGTGGCAGCAAGCAAGGCAAGACACCCCCAAGCCCCTTCTCAAAGGCTTGGCCTCCATCGCCCTCATGCCATGGGTGATCTGGAAGCCCAGGAACAAGTGCATTTCGACGACAATCTGCCGTCTACCCACTCCCTCATTACGAATGACGACCAGTGCCCATTAGTTACTTCCGTGTACTCCGTAACCTACCTCCTAGGAGGATGGTAAACACAAACTCTCTCTTTTCAATGCAATGAAACACAAGTCTTGTGCGTTTTCTCGAAAAAAAGATTAACATGGTTTTCTAAGCATAAGAGTCAGAGAGGTTAGGAACTGATTTATCAATCTTAAATTAACCAAAGACCACAGCAAAAACTCTCATAGGCAATCGTTGGATTGAAGTAAAAATAATTTAGGAAAACTTACATACACTAATCTGTCATGTTATAACTGAGTTAGGTGCTTACATCCATTATTGTGATGAATGAATCAGGTAGCGATAATGACCCAACTGATGCAACATTGACATTTAATATCAACCTTGACGAAAGGTCTTCTCTTGATAATGTCTCTACCTGGCATGCAGAAGTTCGATCTTACCAAATCATAAACTAGGAAAATTAGAAGAGCATCAAGATCCATTACGTTACTTATATTTATAACATGCCTAAGTGTTTGAACGTGATACAACCTGACCCACTACAAAATCCACAGAATCTGCAATGAATGGTTCATGTGGACCATCTCGAATTCCTGTTAAGAGATACCTCTTCAGCAAAAAAGAAGGGGTCCAACTGACACTGCAATATCACAAAGTAGTTGAGACAGAATAAATGATTATTATCTGCAGTAATGATTTATAGGCAAAATACAAACATAAAATATTAGCTAATGTTGCATTGAAGAAATGCTTTGAGATTTTATTTTCTTTTCAAAACATGCAGGAGAGCTGCATGTAATTTCATTTAAGATAGAACGGCAAGATAGGCACGACCCATACATCGCCATAGAGGCATGCCCCAACAATAGAACCAAACGACCCAAGGATTGCCAACCTAAGAATCGGCGATCCGCACTAGAAGACCGACAAGCCCAGCCTAAACTGTGTCTGAAACAGCCAGCAATCACGACCCATACAAGATTAGAGCATCTCCAATGCCCCCCCCCCCCCACCCCACCCCTCCAGCAGGCCCTCCATTTATCGCCGGCTCGAAAAAACGGCCCAGTCGCGCCCCCAGGAGCCCAAATTTCACCGGTTAGGGCAAAACTGGCGCCGGCGGACCCATGCCCAACCCAGCGTGCTGGGGGCCGACTAGGGGAAAGGAAAATGGCGCCAAAACTTCCCGCGCCAGATTCCCACCCCATGGGCCTGCCAAGTCAGCGACTAGCATCTTCGTCCTCATCCCATCGCCTCGGCTCCCGCGCGAATCAATGCCAAGGCTGCCACTGGTCAGCCTTCAATTGATCACGGGCGATGCAATGAAGGCGAGGTGCCGCGTGATGCGGAGCATCCCAAGATCATCCTCATGGATCTACCTACGTCTCCCACGACACCACTTGGACCAATGACAAGGGCACGAGCAAAGGCTATCGAAGATAAGGTGAACTCGCTCCTCTCCGAACTATCATTTCCTATACATGAGACATGGCTACTACCTCAAGCGGAAACACTGTGTGATCAAGGACTTGGAGGAGAGCCACGGAGCGACTACACCCAATGGACAAGACGACGAGAACACCAACCGTGAAGGACAAGAAGAGCTGCGGAAGAAGCCCCAGCCACCGGACGACCGGTCGGGACCGGACATTCGGCGCTGAAGCCCCAGCCGAGCTAAGCGAGCGGACGTCCGGCCCGGACCGGACGACCGGCAACCCCGCACCCGAGCCAAACGAGCGGAAGTCCGACGTCACCGGACATCCGGCGACCGGACGACCGGCCACTTCCGGAAATCCGCTACTTCAGCATCCGAGTCAGAACGAGCGGACGACCGGCGACTACCGGACGTCCGGCCGCCCATGAGCCACCGGACGACCGGTCCCCAGCAGGCGTCTGATACCTGTCTGCGCACAGGAATCGGGCCTGAGGCCCATGTATCCCCTCACTTCGTCCCCATTTGCACTAAGACTATAAATAGACCTCCTCCTCCTCCTAACTAGGGTTAGCATTGTGATAGCTCATATTAGAGATAGAGCCTCGCTCATCCACATCGGATCTACTCTTTGAGAGAGACCACGGCCCCTCTACGGAGAAGATCCCCTTGGATTCAAGACCCCCTTTTGGGTGGCCCCATCAAGACCTCCTTTGGAGAAGAACCGGTTACCGTATATTGTCCCTTGTTGATCGTGGATCATGTATCTCCCTTTGTGTTCATGGATCTAGCGCATGTGTGATCATACTTGTTGGTTTGAGTGTTCTCTTGTGTTCCCCTTGTGATTTTCCCCTCGTGTTTCCCCTCGTGTTCTTCGTGTTCATCACGGGATCCGCTCCTTTCGTGAAAGATCAGCCATCTAGGGTTCCACCCTACATCATCTTGGTATCATGAGCCACGTTGATCACGATTTCGGAGCCTCCCTGTTGTGTTTCTACCTTTGTTTTTGTTGATTTTGCCCCTAATTCGAAAATTCCCCACAAAAATAGCCCCAAATTTTTTTTTGTGATTTGTTGGTGTGATGAAATTTTGTTGGATTCGATCCGTGGATTTGCTTTGCCTTAAGTGGATCTAGCTCTCCCCTTCATCTCCACCTTTTCCATCCACTAAATCGCCCGGATTCGGCGAATTTTGACCTCTCCTTGAAGAACCCTAGTTGTTCATCCCGTGGCCGATTTTCGCCCACGCACGGGACGTCCGCAAAAACCTGACGAAACTGAACCCCCCCCCCCCCCCCCCCGAAAATTGCAGCCACCGCTGTCGGTGTCAAAACCGGCGGATCTCGGGTAGGGGATCCCGAACTGTGCGTCTAAGGTCGATGGTAACAGGAGACAAGGGACACGATGTTTACCCAGGTTCGGGCCCTCTCTATGGAGGTAATACCCTACGTCCTGCTTGATTGATATTGATGAATATGAGTATTACAAGAGTTGATCTACCTCGAGATCGTAATGGCTAAACCCTAGAGGTCTAGCTGGTATGGCTATGATAATGAATTCTCCCTCCGGACTAAGTCCTCCGGTTTATATAGACACCGGGAGGATCTAGGGTTACACAAGGTCGGTTACAATATCCGGTCGCCAAGCTTGCCTTTCACGCCAAGGAGAATCCCATCCGGGCACGGGTACAGTCTTTGGTCTTCGCATCTTCACAGCCCATCAGTCCGTCCCATGGCTAACAGGCCGGACGCCGGAGGACCCCTTAGTCCAGGACTCCCTCAACCGCCCCACTTTCGCATACACATCCCCATACCACCACCATTTTCCACAACCACCATTGCTTACTCGTTTCGCACTCCGATACGTTTTTGCCACATTGTGCTTTGAGAATTTGAGTTGCAGTTCCGTGTCCTATTGTGTTTCGGCTATTTAGGTACGGTTCGACATCAACATCACCGCCGCTCATCTTCGCCACGGACGCGTCATCGACAATAACCACTCCACCATTTTGACACCATACCGTAAGCAAGAAGCGGTAAACTCATCTTGGTATAGTGATACATCATTCTTGCCATTCCATTGATAGCCATCATAGCCTTACCTTTTGCGTCGCTTACCCATCGAGACTAGCCTTTGAGTATTGCCGGCAACGTGACTTGTGCACATTAACTCTTGTGTCACCAAGTGTCATCGCATACTCACTTGCTATCTTGGTTCGTGAAGCATTGCATGAGAAAAGAGCTCAAACACAAAGAGCCAAACAAGCTTTTAAGCAAAAGGGAAAGATAAGCAAAGAGCTTTTAAGCAAGAACCATAACATCATACAACATTAAGATTGTCATACTAGATCATCTTGGATCATATCATCGGAATACCATACATAGAGCATACTTGGGATAGAAGTCGTTGCATTTTTGCTTAATAGGTTATGCACAAGTCTTCGTATCCGCCTATTGTGCAATCGTGCTAGCGTCTCTCTAGTGTTGTGCAACAAGAGCATTTTCGTGGATTCCACATTTTGGCTCATCCTTGGTTGCACGACCCCATTTCATCTCTTTGCGTGTGTGTTTCCGTGTACCTTATTTTGCTTGGTCTACTTGTTGCATTGCAACCTTGCGAATCTTTTCCAACATTATTGAAGCTCACTAACAATTGCATCAAATTTTGTGCCACCATCCTAACCAAGCTCCACCATAAGCTTTTACTTGTGTAGGTGTGAGAAACCGACAAGAATTGGTACCAATTGTGCTATTTCCTTGTTCCACATTGGAGTGATCTTTGATCCACCTTCAACATCGGTCAAGGTACATTTGGTATAAGTTCTTCTCTTTCTACCACTCACATATTTCCCTTGGAATGATGGATAGGTCAAGTACTTCTACCAACCCACTCTTCATCGGACAAGACGACGACATGAACTCCTACGTCACAAAGAGCCAACTCTTTGGTGCACGACGTGCTTTGCATCAAGAGCAACAAGCAATGAGTGAACGCATCGACAACCTCACCACCGACTTGCGACTCTCCGAGCAACGCACAAGAGATTACTTCGACCACAAGCTCGACGACCACAAGCAAGAGAACGATGCAAGAATGACCGAGATTCATGCTTTGTTGCTCAACCGCTCTTCTTCCACTTCGTCCTCATCAAGACGGAGCCGCTCAAGTCGACACTCCGACTACACCATCTCCGGCTCAAGTACACCGACATCGAACACTCTTCGTCGTGTCGCGCGCCAAGAACGTCAAGCCAACCGCAACCCTCTACACGACAACAACTCTCAAGAACAACGACATCATCAAAACCAAGTTACCTTTGCGCAAGCACGAGAACGGCAATGGCAACGCCAACACAAAGAGGAAGAGCGATGTCTACACCAAGAAGCACAAGATGTCGAGGCACAACGTCAAGAGCAACAATTGCGAGAAGCTCAAGCACTTGAGGCGCAACAAGCCCTCCGAGAATCAAGTTGAGTCGTAGCCAACTGAGGCCGACAAGCTCGTGAACATGAAGAAGCGCTTCGCGAAGAAGTTCACGAACGAATATATCAAGCTCGTGTGCATCGTCAAGCTCGACAAGTTCCTCCACAAGCTCGCCAAGAACATCAAGTTCAACAAGAGCAAGAAGACAATGGAAATCCTCCACGGCAAGAGCAAGTTGGGAGAGACGATCCTCCTCGTCAAGGACGTCATCATCCCCGACCCGAACACAATGAAGAGCAACGCTATGGCAAGCTTAAGTTCACCATGCCCAAGTTCAATGGAAGCAATGATCCCGAAGAGTACCTTTCATGGGCATTGAAGGTCGACAAAATATTCCGCTTGCACAACTATGAAGAAGAGAAGATCGCGATGGCATCCCTTGAGTTCCAAGACTATGTCCTCATTTGGTGGGAACAAGTCAATGAGCGCCGAGAGGCAAAAGATGAACCACCCATCACTACTTGCGCGCAAATGAAGGATGTTATGAGAGCACGCTTCATGCCTACCTACTACAACAGCGACCTCTTCAAGAAACTCCAACTACTCAAGCAAGGAACCAAGAGCGTTGAAGAGTACTACAAGGACATGGAGATTGCAATGATACGAGCCAATGTCACGGAAGATGATGAGCAAACTATGGCACGTTTCTTGAATGGACTCAATCATCCCATCAAGAAGATCGCCGACTTTCAACCATACTCAAACCTCATCGAGCTAGTGCATCAAGCTACCAAAGCGGAACGTCAAGTGCAAGATGACTTCAAGTATGCCAAGTTCTCATCCAAGTCCTATGGTTTCTCCAACACCCAAGCTTTAACGACTCCAACACCTTCTACATCAACCAAGCCTTCGACAAGCAACGTCGACAAGTCGAGTTACAAGAAAGCTTCGACAACCTCAAGTCATCCTCCTACAACGAGCAACTTCAAGCCAAGAGCTTCATCATCATCTACCCCAACCGATGAGACCGTCAAGACAAGTTCCTTCAAATGCTTCACATGCGGAGGCCGAGGCCACAAGTCCTTTGAATGTACTATCAAGCGGACCATGATCCTCAACGACGATGGTACATACGACTCCATGAATGAAGGAGAAATGGAAGCACTTGAGCAAGTCGCCATGCACCGGCAAGTGAACGATGAAGAGGAACAAGTCTTTTGTGATGAAGATTCAAGTCCCGCTCTCGTTGTCTCCAAGGTCTTGACCCTTCCACATCACCAAGAAGAAGACCAAAGATGCCACATATTTCATACCAAGGCCGGCATCAATGGAAGGTCCGTCAAGGTCATCATCGATTGAGGGAGTTGCCATAACTTAGCAAGTGAAGAACTTTGCTCCAAGCTCCAATTGCCCAAGACGAAGCACCCTCATCCCTACAAAGTTCAATGGCTAAGCGACTCCGGCACTATTCAAGTCGAGCATAGAGTGCAAGTCTCCTTCAAAATCGGAGCTTACGAAGACACTTTGGAGTGTGATGTCGTTCCAATGACCGTTTGCCACCTTCTTCTTGGTCGACCATGGCAATTTGATAGAGGTGTCATCCACAACGACCGAACGAACCACTATATCTTCAAGATGAAAGGAAAGGAGTACGTACTTCGTCCTATGTCTCCAAGCCAAGTGATCGCCGACAAGCAAGCCACCCATCATGGAGAGAATAGTGAGAGCGCGAACCACCAAAAAGAGAGTGAGCGCCACAAGCCCAAATTGAGCGCCTCCACGATGAGCGAAAAAAAGAACTTAGTTCTATTTGCCACCAAAAGTGAGATAAGAGGAGTGTGTGAGAACCCATCTAGTGTCCTACACTATGTCCTCTTGTGCAAGGACAACACACCAAAAGCTAACACATCTCACACTCTACCTTTAGTGTTGTCTTCTCTTTTGCAGGAATTCCAAGATGTTTTCCCCGACGAGCTACCTGCGGGACTACCTCCACTACGAGGCATCGAGCACCGCATCGACCTCATCCCTGGAGCACCACTTCCGAACAAAGCTCCCTACCGTGTCAACCCCGAAGAAACCAAAGAAATACAAAGGCAAGTAAAACATCTCATAGACCATTGGACATGTGCGCGAAAGTTTGAGTCCTTGTGTCGTTCCGGTCATTCTTGTGCCAAAACGAGACGGTAGCTTTCGCATGTGTTCCGATTGTAGACCTATCAATGCTATCACCGTTCGATATAGGTACCCCATTCCACGCCTTGATGATATGCTTGATGAACTTAGTAGTGCCACTATCTTTTCCAAAATTGATCTTAAAAGTGGTTACTATCAAATCCGCATACAAGAGGGTGATGAATGGAAGACCGCTTTCAAAACAAAGTTTGGTTTGTATGAGTGGTTAGTTATGCCTATGGGTTTATCGGGAGCACCGGGTACTTTCATGTGTCTTATGAATCATATGTTTCACCCTTACATTGGTGAGTTTGTTGTGGTCTACTTCGACGATATCCTTGTTTTTAGCAAATCTCTCAAAGATCATGTCACCCATGTTCGAACCATTTTGCAAACTTTTCGAAAAGAGCGTCTCTATGCTAACATGGAAAAATGCCTTTTTGGCGTTGATAAGCTCGTTTTCTTGGGTTTTGTTGTGTCCTCTAAGGGTGTTCATGTTGATGACTCTAAGATCAATGCTATCAAAACTTGGCCACAACCAACCAACTTGCATCAAGTGCGTAGCTTCCTTGGTTGAAGTGAAGGACTTTAGCACCATTGCTTCACCTTTGCATGCTTTGAGCAAGAAAAATGCGCCTTTTGTTTGGGGACCATCCCAAGATACCGCTTTCAATGAGCTTAAGAATTTGCTTACTCATGCTCCCGTGCTTGCTTTACCCAATTTTGACAAACCCTTTGAGATTCATTGTGATGCTAGTGGTAATGGCATAGGAGGTGTGTTAACGCAAGAGAAGCGCCCCATAGCTTACTTTAATGAGAAACTTTCCGGAGCGCAACTCAATTACCCCATCTATGACAAAGAGTTATATGCTTTAGTGCGAGTTTTGCATTAATGGAAACATTATTTTCACCCTCATGAGTTTATCATTCATACCGATCATGAAACGCTTAAATACCTTAAGGGTCAAACCAAGTTGAACAAGCGTCATGCTAAATGGAGTGAATTCATTGAGTCTTTTTCTTATGTCATCAAGTACATCAAAGGTAAGGAAAATGTTGTGGCGGACGCTATTTCCCGCATATGCATGCTTGTTACTCACTTGAATTGGATGTCATTGGCTTTGAGCACATAAAAGACTTGTATGCACATGATCCGACTTTTGCTATTCCTTATGCCAAGTGTTTGACGCATACCTCTTGGAAACGTTATTACATCAAAGATGGATATCTTATGAGAGCTAACAAACTTTGCATCCCCGAGTCTTCTCTTTGTTTGTTATTTTTATAGGAATGTCATGGAGGACTAATGGGACATTTTGGACGCGACTAAGACTTCCGCTAAACTCTCCAAGAACTACTATTGGCCCAAGATGTTTCGCGACATCAACCGCTTCACCAACCGATGCTCTACATGTCGCAAAACTAAGTCTAAAGCTCAATCCCATGGCTTTTATATGCCTCTCCCAATTCCATATCAACCATGGAAAGATATTAGCATGGATTTTGTACTTGAATTGCTTAGAACTAGAAATGGAAAGGATTCGGTATTTGTTGTTGTGGACCGATTCTCTAAGATGGCACATTTCATTCTTTGCAACAAGATAGACAATGCTTCACATGTTGTCCATCTCTTTTGTAGGGAAATATTGCGTTTACATGGAGTGCCAAAGACGATTGTCTCGGACCGCTACGTCAAGTTCCTAAGCTACTTTTGGAAGACCCTATGCGCCAAGCTCGGAATCAAGCTACTCTTCTCCATGACGTACCATCCACAAACCGATCGCCAAACGAAGGTGACCAACCGCATACTCTTCACTCTACTTCGCGTGCTAATCAAGAAGAACATCAAGGAGTGGGAAGAGTGTCTACCTATCGCCGAGTTCGCCTACAACCGCGCAAGTCCCCTTTCGAGGTCGTCTACGGATTCAACCCATTGTCATCATTGGACATTCTTCCTCTATCACTACAAGAGCGCATCAATATGGACGCAAGTGCACGTGTGAACCATCTCAAGAAGGTGCACGAAGATACAAGACACACCATTGAGCGCCAAGTACAACGACTTGCGACCAAGCTCAACATCAACAAGCAACCCATGGTATTCAACATTGGTGATCTTGTGTGGCTACACCTTCGTAAGGACCGCTTCCCTACTGAACGCGAGTCCAAACTCCTACCATGAGCGGATGGACCCTTCAAGGTGCTTGCACGCTACAACAACAACGCTTACAAGATCGACCTCCCGCGCAACAAGTACAACGTGAGCAACATCTTCAATGTCAAGGATCTTTCGCCCTACCATGGTGATGAAGAATTCGATCTGAGGTCGGATCTTTCCCAAGGAAGGGGAGATGATGCGGAGCATCCCAAGATCATCCCCATGGACCTACCTACGTCTCCCACGACGCCACTTGGACCAATGACAAGGGCAGAGCAAAGGCTATCGAAGATAAGGTGAACTCGCTCCTCTTCGAACTATCATTTCCTATACATGAGACATGGCTACTACCTCAAGCGAAAACACTATGTGCGATCAGGGACTTGGAGAAGAGCCACGGAGCGACTACACCCAATGGACAAGACGGCGAGAACACCAACCGTGAAGGACAAGAAAAGCTGCGGAAGAAGCCCCAGCCACCGGACGACCGGTCGGGACCGGACGTCCGGCGCCTGAAGCCCCAGCCGAGCTACAGCGAGCGAACGTCCGGCCCGGACCGGACGACTGGCAACCCCGCACCCGAGCCAAACGAGCGGAAGTCCGACGCCACCCGACGACCGGCCACTTCCGGAAATCCGCTACTTCAGCATCCGAGCCAGAACGAGCGGACGATCGGCGACTACCGGACGTCCGGCCGCCCGTGAGCCACCGGACGACCGGTCCCCAGCGGACGTCCGGTACCTGTCTGCGAGCAGGATTCAGGCCCGAGGCCCATGTATCCCCTCACTTCGTCCCCATTTGCACTAAGACTATAAATAGACCTCCTCCTAGCTAGGGTTAGCGTTGTGATAGCTCATATTAGAGATAGAACCTCGCTCATCCACATCGGATCTACTTCTCGAGAGAGACCGCGGCCCCTCTATGAAGATCCCCTTGGATTCAAGACCTCCTTTGGAGAAGAACCGGTTACCGTGTATCGTCCCTTGTTGATCGTGGATCATGTATCTCCCTTTGTGTTCATGGATCTAGCGCATGTGTGATCATACTTGTTGGTTTGAGTGTTCTCTTGTGTTCCCCTTGTGATTTTCCCCTCGTGTTCTTCGTGTTCATCGCGGGATCCGCTCCTTTCGTGAAAGATCAGCCATCTAGGGTTCCAGCCTACATCACCGCGCGTCCCGCCCCTTCCCGCCACGCGTCCGCACTGCTGCCGCCCCCTCGCCGCTATAAAAACCGCCTTCATCGCCGTTGGCCGCACACTCGCCTCGCCACAGCCATCTCTCTCTCGCCGCCGACCACCTTCTTTCCTTCTCCGCCCTTCTCCCGCCCTTTCTCCTTCATAGTCAAGCCAGACCGATGGCGGAGAGGTTCCCCGGCGATGGAGCAACGGCCAACAGCTTCCGCCGCCGCCATCTGCATGAGTGGGAGGCGCGCCTTCTCCATGAGGCCAACTACCCGACACCGACATGCGCGTGTCGGGCTCTTGGAGGCTCAGCGCCAGAGGCGTCCCCGTGCCCCCGCCGTCCTCCGACGCGGAACGCCGCGGCGAGATCGCGCGAATCCGGGCGTCCATGCCGGAGGAAGCGCGACAGCAGCCGAAGTACGCCCCCGACAACCACTCTCTGTGGACGGCATACTTCCAGCACCGCCACGCCGACTAGCTCGCGTCCACCAACGGCGCTCCGGCACCAAGGGGGCGCCACAACTCCGACGGCCGTCGTCAGTGGTAGGGCATCCTCGGGCGCACGCTCCACGCCAACCTCGAGCACATCGAGGGCGGCAACGAGCCGCCGTTGGAGTACCCGGTGTCATCGTTCTCGTGCCGGAGCGGCAACTCCTGGTTGCCGAGGTGCATGGCGGGGGCGTCCTCTTCCTCCGGCTCCCGCTCCTCCGGCACGACGCGGCTCGCCGCCATCAAGCCCGAGCCCCAGGAGATGCCGGCGCAGCCGCAGCGGCAGCCCCATCATAAACGAGGGCCGCCGCCAACCTTCACCTCCCCGCGGCCATCTTCGCCTGGTCAGGCCGAAGGAGCCGGCGACGCCGCCCGTGCTCATCAAGCAAGAGCACGTGGAGATGGCCGCCGACCTCGAAACCAGCCTAAAATGGGCGCGCGACAACTACGTGCGGGAGATGGAGCACCAGCGCCGTGCTCTGGAGGAGATCGCCGCGCAGCGCAGCGCCGCGACCGCGAGGAGGGCAGCGTCATCGTCCTCGACGTCGGCCAACCCCGTCCGCAGCAAAGATCCAGGGCAGGGCTGTAGCAAGGATGGCGGCGTGCAGGACGACGGCGACGACACCGCCTTCTACAAGCTCCTCGGCATGAAGTAGGCTTGGGGCGCCGGCGGCGGCGTAGTTTTTTTAAAGTTTTTTTATGTGTGTCTTTAAATTTGTACAAATATGAATGAAACCGCCTAAATTTCATCCAAAGTCAAGTTATTTTGTTCACATTTGGGCCCAATTTGAATTTGAAAAACGGCGTCTGGGGGCCAACTTGGGGCGGCGGTTGGGGACCCGAGCCCCCACAGCGAAAATAGCGTCGGTTAGCCCCCAAGCGGCGCTATTTCAATCCCTTGGGGGGGAGGGGGCGAACGGCTGGACATGCCCTTACAAAGACGATGACAAACGCGACTAAAGCACAAGCGTCACAGGGACAGGTCCGCCAACAACCATGAGCCAACACCATTCTCCCAAGTGTAAGCGTGACGTCCCAACGCCAATAGATTGGCCGCCACCCAGGTCACAGGAGGACCAATGGGTGGACCAGCAAGAACTGGGGAGGAGCACACATCGCACCACAGCGAGGACGACACATGACCAGGGGCGGAGGAGCAAAGGAGAGGCAGGCAGGTGCCCCAAAGCCAGTCGGATGGAAAATAAAAGGCCAAATCATGGAAGACGAATGCACCGCCACGACCCAATATCACTCAACCTTGGTGCGGAGCACCCTACGGACATCAAAATGAACCCACAAGCTCCAAGTGGACCACAGACAAGGGCTTGAATACGCTTTTTTGACATTGAAGTACGTTTTTTGGAACTGCCATTCAAAAAGGAAATTACCTTGGCATGAGCTGATTAACAACCTCACCTCCGACTTGCATGCCGAGTTGCGTGAAGCGGAAACTCGCAACAAGGACTACCTCAACCCCCAAGTTGGATGCATAAATAGACAAAATCAAGAAAATGTTCCACAATCGCAAGTCCTCTACATCTTCTTCATCTTCAAGACGACATTCAAGTACAAATGCTTCCGAGCTACCGTAATACTCAAGTTCACACTGATCTCGACGCCACCGCCACAATGAAGAACAAGAGCAACATCGGGATCCCCAACCTCACCGTGCCAATGGTCCCAAGACCGCATCCTTGACCATGAGCAATGTGAAATATAAGCTCGAAAAAAAGGTGCCAGTGAAGAGAGCCACCACCGAGAAGAATAACGCAATGCTCATCGCCAAGAAGAAGCTCGCCATCAAGAACAAGCAGACCAAGTGCATGAAGCTCTCCGTGCCAACCAACACCAATATGAAGAACACACACGACGAACACGGTTTGCAAGACAAGAGAGGCTCACGTGGAGCAACGTCATGAAATGCGGCATATAGCCAAGGTCTGCCACCAACAACAATCAGACAAGTGGGAATGTGGGAGCACCAGATCTGGCGCTTCGCTGGATCCGACAAAAATACAACCAAAAGGAGGCATGGGGTGGAGATGGCGATAGGGGGACGGTACCACGCCAACAAGGGGCAGGGGCAGAGGATCTGGCAACTCCACCACTGGACCAACCCACGACGACCAGAGAAGAAGCAAGGGACGACGTATGGAAGCACACCATTGATGACCAAGGGTAGCATCTTTGCCAATCAGCGACAACACTAGAAGTTCTCATCACAACGACCACAAAGATGAACGGGGGTGGCAGCGATGAGGTGCGAAGCTCCGAAGATCGTGAGGTGCAGCGCCTTCGTGAATACGGGATGGTCCCACATATGACGCGTTACAAACAGCCATTATGTATTTCTCAACTGGAATAATCCATACAATGGAGTTGAATTTGCTCTGAACTAGAAAAATGTGTTTTAGTTTTAACTATATACAAAAAAAACTTGTTTACATAATTCAATATACTTGATTCACCCAATAACTTATTTAGTCATCTTAGGCAGAAACTGGTATAATATTGTCAATCTTAGGTGAAAGCTATGCAAGGTTTATAATTGCTTCACGAAAAGTTAGATGAATGTATATTATTCCTCCTCGACGATTAGTTTTACTAAATATTGTTCAGGCCAAGGAGTTACTGCATGTGGCCACAAAAAAAGGATATCAAGAAATAGATCTCATAAAGCAACAATAAGAATTTGTTAGATTAAAATATGATAGTCAAGACAAGGCCTGAAATTCTCTCTTTACCAGTGTTAGTGTTTACATCTTAAAGTTGTTACCAAATTGTCAACTGAAACATTTTTTGATTTTTGAAAAACTGCAGCTTGCCTTTTTCTTGACATTGTACAGAAAGTGGAAGGCAAATAATATGCATCACAAGCTCTTTCATGGATGCAGGTACAGGCTGATGTTAACTTCCTGCAGGTCTAGCTATGCTTGTAAATTGTACTTTGACTTGCCCTCAAGTCATAGAAGTATCCCCAAGTAAATCTGCTCACTTATATTTTCCTCAATATGCATAACATCAAGACCGCCATGGAGTAAACTTAAGTCCTAAGAAATAGGCCACCAAGTCACTGCACACTCCCAAGTTTCAGACTTCAAGATTTTAGTCATTTTTATGTACTGTAAAAACAAAGTATCAGTACAATAAGTTGTTCTTCAGATACACTGTAAAATTGTCATCATACCGAAACTCACGATCTGGACGAAACAGTACTTCCAAGTGCTGACTGTTTGTCTAGTGTTTTAAACATGTTCGTTCACAACAGGACACCAAACATACTCACTACTAATACCAAATCCTGCAATTATCCCAGCCTAAGGTAGTCAGAGTAGATAATACAACACCAAGTTCAATCTCGTCACTCTTCTTTCTATGGCTATGCCCGCTGACGTCTGGTCAAGGGCGCCCACTGCTAGGTTGTCTTGCTAGAGAGACAGCTCTCCTTGCTCCTTATGCTGGAGAGACCACAGGGCCTAAGGGCATTTCTAACCGATCCCCTAAAAGTTAAGGGAGGATCCGGCGGAGTAAAGTTAGTGGACACTGGCCACACCTAGCCGATCCCCTATAGTTAGTGAGAGTAAAAAGAAAATTGTGTAGATTTTGTGTCCTAGCCGCATCAACTTCAAACACTATACAATAATATATCATGAGGATATTAAAATTAAAACATGCATAACATAACCGTCATAACATATAGTTTCATCGTCACGAATTTCAAATAAAAACATTCAAAGTTCACCCAAAAGGCATCACGTCAAACACAATGCTTGATCCAAAATCACCACAAACATAGCACGTATATGTTGTGGATCGAGCCAACCAATGGCATGCACCACCACCCCCTCTTGCTCCATTTCTTGGGCCGCCTCCGAATGATACCAAACGGAGTCATAGTTGACCTCATCAAGTCCAATGGTGGCCGAGGACTCCAAAGATGCTAAGAACTCGACTGTATTCATCTCCACACTACGACAACGAAAAAAGAAACTAGATCACCATCGGCTACCAACAATCACCGATCAGCCGAAATGCGAAAGAGCATTTTCTTTTTACCTTGTCGGCATTTCATCAAGCACTTGGCGGCCGCGACCCTTAGTGCTAGCTGCGGCCGCCGCTCGCACCGGAGCAGTAGCCGTAGGGGCAGCCGGAGTAGCTGCACAAGGCGCTAGCCTTGGACGGGCCACCGTTGTGGCCTTCTTCGCAGCCGCCTCGACGAGAGCCGACGTCGCCGTCGTTGGTTTTCTTGCTCTTTTTGCTCCGGCGGTAGAGGTGGGAGGGCAGCGGTCCGTTGCGGGAGAAGCGGCCGCCACCCCGGCCACCATTGCTGCGGTTGGAGGCGGAGCTTGAACCCAGTGGGTTTTTTTATCCCTAAGCTTTTCTTCGGGGCAGACGGCGGCGCATGGGTGGCTTCCATCGGCGACAAGCCAGCGGCGGTGGCCAGGGGGCAAGGGAAGGGTCCGAGCTATCCATTCCGGCCGGAGGGTCATCGGGGGCGGCGGCGGGGCATGGTGGCTGCGGCGGCGGGAACAAGGGTGGGAGAAAGAGAGGCCGCCAGTTTTACTCGGCCCCGGCGGGAGTGAGCATATTCAGGGAAATTGGGGGATTTTGGGCAGTGGGGGATAATTTTTACTCCACTATACCGGTTAGGGGAAGGCTAGGTGCGCTGTAAGGGAGGATAACTGAATTTATCCTCCCTTACGGCCTTATTTGGGATCGGTTAGAAATGCCCTAAGTGGAGATGGACCCTGGCCCATACCGGTTCAACAATCCCCCTCAAGATGGATGGTAGATATCTATCAAACCACATCTTGTACAAGCCAATTTATAGTTCTTTGTTCCCAGTCCCTTTGTCAAGCAATCTGCAATCCGCTGCCTAAAGCTGATATGAACAAGGCTGATGATCCCAACATCAAGTTTCTCCTTAATGAAGTTTGTCCTATCATGTTGAACTAGGTTATTACCAATGCTTATAGATAACTGATTGTCACACCAAGCCCTAGAGTCCCTTCCTCTGAAGTTTCAACTCGCTTAGTAGGTGCTTCACCCAGAGAATCTCTCTCAGCCCTTGAGATAGGCTCTATACTTGGCTTTTGGTGTTAATCTAGACACAACTGTCTGTTTATTGCTTCTCCATGACACCAAATTTCCTCCCACAAAACACAATAGCCAGAAGTTGATATTCTATCATCTTGACAACTGCCAAATCAAGAGTCACTCTAGCCATCCACCTCAAGATGTCCACTCTCCGCAAACCACAACCCTTTACCCGGAGTGCCTTTCAAGTATCTCAGGATTCTGTGCACAGTATCGAGATGCCCACTCCATTGTTCATGAATGTATCTGCTCACCACACCCACGGCATACGTAATGTCAAGAGATCCAAGGTGTATTTCCGCTGGCACAAAGATATTCCCTTCGCTGTTCGGGCCACTTCAATGCCAACCAAGAAAGTATTTTAAGTTGCCCATATCCTTTACCTCAAACTCCTTGCTCAGACACCCCTTCAATCTCTATTTCCTTCTTATCATCTCCAGTGATGATAATGTAATCCACATAAACTGCAAGAATGGTGATATTTTGATCAGAGTGACTGCAAAACACCACGTGGTCACATTACATTGACCATACCCAAGCCACAGACAACAAGTTTGAACCTATTAAACTATGCCCTTGACGGTTGCTTCAGTCTATACAAAGACTTATTCATCCTGCGTACCTTCCCCCATGTATACCTCTTCCTGCAAGTCACCATGTAAAAGGCATTCTGACATCTAATTTGTGCAATTTCCACCCAAAGTTTGCAGCACACGAAACCAGCATCCTTACTATGTTCATCTTTGCAACAGGAGCAATCTGGCAACCAATCTGGCCTTATACCGTTACACCTTTCTCTCAGGATTTTGCTTCATGGTATAGATCCACTTACAACTCAGTATGTTCTTTTCTGCCGGCAATGTGGTTAGTGCCAACGTTTTGTTTTTCTTCAGTGTTTCCAACTCCTCTATCATCATTTCATGCCACTTCGGATCTTGCTTTGCAGCCTTCCAATCCTTTGGGATTGTCACTGTTTGTAGAAAGAGACAAAACGCTCTGTAGGAAGGAGATAAAGCCTCACAAGGCACAAAATTGCCAATTTCATGATCATAAAGAGCATCCAGTGGTAAAGCCTTCTTTACTGCTTTGCGCGCCCCCTTTCGCAGCGCAATAGGCAGTTCCATTGTGTCTGATGAGCTTGTTGTTAAGCTTCATGCACTAGCCAACACAACCAAAAGTCCGAACTGATGGAAAGGGCTAGGCAATCCACATATACACTTCAACACCCCCTCTCACGTGTGACGCGGAAAGTCAACACGTGGATAAGACTCAAAGGTATGGCTCAAGAGGCCTAGATGTGGACAAAGGGGGGCAGCAACAATTTTTGGATAAACTGCGACAGCCAGAACTTGAACTCAAGACCTTGGGCTCTGATACCATGTTAAGCTTCATGCACTAGCCAACGCAACCAAACGTCCGAACTGATGGAAAGGGCTAGGCAACCCACATATACACTTCAACACTTGCATCATCATCATCAGTGTTAGTCCCTCAGAATCACCATGAGTATGAGACGACCTTCTCCCCCTCTTGACCATCTTCCAAATCTATGTTTCTCAGAGGGACACCACATTTATACCCCTACTGACCAAAAGCATAGCCCAGAAAAATACATTTCACTGTCAGCGGATCTAACCCCGCTTTAGATGGCCGCCAGGATGCTGATGGCGCACTCCCGCCCGCGGCCTGCCAAGCCCTCCATGGCATGCGCCCACGGGGCCGAACGCCACCATCGACGTCACGTCCACGCAACGCCACGTCGGCTGCTCCACTCCACGCGCGCAGCCACGCCAAGCTCCACCCATCGTCGGGTTCCTGCGCGCTCCCGTGGACGCCTCTCTCCAAAACAACTCACTCTCCCAAGTTGTTGAATCTCACCTCTCTTCTTTCTATGGCTATGGCGGCTGATGTCTGGTCGGGGGCGCCCGCTGCTAGGTTGTCTTGCTGGAGTGAGAGCTCTCCATGCTCCTTATGCATTTTGCAGATGATGTGTTACTAGTCGAGGATAGTCGAACGAGGGTTAACAGAAAGTTAGAGCTATGGAGACAGGCTTTGGAATCAAACAGTTTTAGCTCTTAGTAGAACTAAAACTAAGTAAATGAACTGTGGTTTCAGTACTACTAGGTACGAGGAGGAGGTCAGACTTGACAAACATGTGGTACCTCAGAAGGACACCTTTTGATATTTGGGGTCAATGTTGCAGAAGGATGGTGATATCGATGAAGATGCGAGTCATCGAATCAAAGCTGAATGGATGAAATGGTGCCAAGCTTCTAACGCTCTGTGAGAAGAGAGTGCCACAAAAGCTAAAAGGAAGATTCTATAGGATGGCGATTCGACATGCAATGTTGTATGGCGCTGAATGTTGGTCAACTAAAAGGCGACATGTCCAACAGTTAGGTCTAGTAGAGATGCGCATGTTGAGATGGATATGTGGCCACACAAGAAAGGATCAGGCTCAAAATGATGATATGCGAGATAGACTTGGGGTAGTACCGACTGAAGAGAAGCTTGTCCAATATCGTCTGAGGTGGTTTGGGAATATAGAACGCAGACTTCCAGAAGCGTTAGTGCATAGCAGACAGTTAAAGTGTGCTGATAATGTAAAGAGAGGTCAGGGTAGACCAAACTTGACATGAGAGGGCTCCGTGAGAGAGCTCTGAAGGACTGGAGTATCACCAAAGAACTAGCCATAGGCCAGGGTACGTGAAAGTTAGTTATCCAGCTGCCAAAACCATGACTTGGATTTGAGATCTGATGTATTTCAACTCTACCCTACCCCAACTACTTTGGGACAGAAAGGCTTTGTTGTTGTTTTGAAATCTGCAAGTACATTTTTGAAAACTTCAAAAATATAGGGATCAATGTAACTTGGAAATCTGCATGTGACTAAGACTTTATAAAGTGTGTAGGCATGTAAACACAATAAAACACTTTCACATGGGCATATCACTAGGTTATAATAAAGCAATCATGTGATCTTACAAAAAAGTTCTTAAAACAGACTACATACAGTGGAGACCATGGCATAGCAGCAGCAAACTTGTGTGTCTCAAGAAAGGTATTTGATAGCACCAAGGACTTTACTCTCCTTGGGCGGTATTGAGTAAATATTTGTGCAAGAAATCCACCAAGAGATGTACCACAGATATGAACCTGCTTCATAAAATGGTTGAATATAAATCAGTACCACTCCATCCATTACTAACTATTACCTCCGTCCCAAAAAGCTTGTCTTAGATTTATCTAGATACAGATGTATCTAACACTAGAACGTCTCTAGATACATCCGCATCCAGACAAATCAAAGACAAGCTTTTTGGGATGGAGGGAGTATTTGAGTTAGCTTTCACCTAACTCAAACTTCTCTATATTTACCAAGTCCATAAAAAATGTGCTAATATCTACATACAGTATGGAAATATATTTTATCATTAATCCAATGTAACTAATTTGGTGTTGTGTTGGATGTTCATATCTTTTATATGGACGCGACTATGTAGCAGACGCTGCATCTTAGTCTTTCCATGGGGCCATCCAACCTCTCTCTTTCTCTCATACAAGCATGGTATCGTATGCATCCAAAACATGACATCAGCAAATATTCTCTGCTTTGACTTTTAATAAATTTTAAAGTGCAATACAGAGATGCAGAGAGCGACGTCAACCAGGACATCTTGGCAGAAGTGGGGAGTACTTCACCACTGGAATCGCTAATCGGTGTGAGACAAGCCATTTTAAAAAATCCAATTTAGCAATTAATGTAGATGAAGTCAACATGTGGTGGCAGATTCATGCCCTATTGGAAGGCGCAACAAATGTGCATGTGTGTGCCCATTAGATTGTCCAATTATACAGACTTGGTTAAAACTTAAAAACGTTTGACATGGTACAAAGCTAGAATTTCAAATAATTTGGAACGGAGGAAGTACTTCGCAAGAGTCCCTCAGGGATTAAGCGAATAAAATACGACATGTGCTGTTAATTTGCACAGAACGGGCAATTAAGTTAGAAAACCATGCTACAGCCGTCTCTTAAGGGAATCATAGAAAACTAGTAAGTACAAACTGTACCAACTTCTAATAATCAGAACCACGTGTATTTCAAGAACAAGTAGGAGCAGAACTAATTTAAGTTCACATGTCGATACCCCATGATACCGTGCTTATATTTATTTTTATGTACCAATAAAAACTTAAACAACACTACAAAAATACTCCCTCCGTTCCTAAATATAGGTCTTTCTAGAGATTTCAACAAGTGACTACATACAGAGCAAAATGAGTGAATCTACACTCTAAAATATGTCTATATACATCCGTATGTGGTAGTCCATTTGAAATCTCTAAAAAGACTTATATTTAGGAATGGAGGGGGTAATTCAGGATTATAGGTGCAGCAGGCACACACACATGAAGTGAAGATGCATTAGATCCTAGGAAATATGGGTTCGCAATTTTAAGCAAGGCTGGAAATGAAAGAGAACAACACATTACTAGGCTAACAGCCTCGTAAAAAAGGAAAGTATTATAATATTTCCTTACATGATGGATATTCATGGAGTCCAAAAACTTTTCAAAGGAATGAATCCATTCATGGTGATTCCAAACTTGGGGAACATCAATAGATATTACTCGATAACCCTGAAAAAAATGAAGACAAAAATCTTAGGTTGGTCCGATATATGTATCTAACAATTATACATGTGCCAAGCAGAACTAAAGGAGGATTCTGCAATTGTTGACCTCTAATAAAATTCCAAGAAGAGAGAGATGGCTATTCAAATTGGATACACTTAACAGTGCCACCACAATTTGGACATCATGCAAAGCATGAAAATCTCATAAAATACTAATGTAGCAGAAAGAAATCAAGGCCTCTTGCCCACATTTTGTTGAATTCAAATCGGTGCATTTTTATGTCAATTTCATTTCATGTTGTATATATAGAAGATGAGGAGATCCTTTTCACCAGTGCATTGAGTTTAAATTATTGATTTACTAAACAGTTGAGCTTTATTTTGCTTATTCTCGCCTTGGATATTTTTGGGAATGTATGAGGTATTTTTGGTGTAGTTATAAGTGTCAAAGTTTATCCATGTTGCCAGAAAAAAAAAATGGCCCAGGGTTTGCTTCAATCCTTGCTCCGCCACTGTATGTCAGCATAAGGGTTGCATATCACATTGTGTATACATTTGCAGGTACATATGAACACTCAAGACAGCTAGCAAAATCAGAAAAGATGTGTGCTGAACTGGCAATGGAATGGGACTCATTCATTCTCATTGTAAGCACCTTCATAGAGAGGGACATTATCTGCTTATAGTATACATCAGCCGTCCCAGCAATTCCTGGGATGCAGATAAGGGGTGGCACAGCCTTGGGGCCAAAATCATAATATCTCCACAATTTTGATCCAATCTACAAAATCCAATAGAAAGAAATAATTTAGAATCTCGCCAACCATAAGAAATGTAGAAACAAGTTTTAAAAAAAAATTGAGCAATACTTTCCCTTCTTTCTTCCAAAAGGCATGAATCACGCAGTGTATTTACTAATCAGATTTAAAACTGAATTGATAAGATTGTAAAACATACATTTGACTTTGTACTGGATAGGGGACTTGTTAACCAGAACAAAGATTTATGTTGAACGTGTGTACCGAACGAAGCTTCCAATACTTCCCTAGCTTGTGTCGAGGCCATATATGTGTCTATTTGTATGATCACGTGCGCGCCAGTTAAATGGATAGGTAGCCACAGCCAATGAATTAATTTTGTTAGCAAATATGCAACTTGTATTTCCTGGGGGGGGGGGGGGGGGGGGGTATACATGAACAGCTCGTAAATACGCAAGAAACCACTCATACAACAGGGAAAATACATAGGCTATGCATGGAACATAATATAACTCTATCACACCCCCCCCACACCCCACCCCTTCAAACACAGGGTGGATCCATGACAATGAGTTTGGAAAGATAAAATCCATGTTGCGCTCTAGTATGGGCCTTCGTAAAGAAATCCACCAATTGTAACTCGGAAGGCACATAATGAGAGCAAATACTTAGTCCTCCACACCAGCGCGCACAAAAGAAGCATCAACACCAATATGCTTGGTAAGCTCATGCTTCACAGGGTCACGCGCAATACTGATAGCACGCACATGTACACACCAAACTCTTGAAGTAAACACAGTAACCTTTGCCGTCAAAAAGGTCATAGCTCGGGACTCAGCCTCTTTGTAAGGGTGTTCCAAAAATAGGAGCATTGAGAGCTGATTCGAGTGCATAGTCCACCGTACGCACTAGTGATGTAGAGTGCTTCAAGTGTGTAGGTCGGGGACATATAAAGCGTGAATGTCCTAATGAGAAGAGAGTATTACTCACAAAAGATGGATACATCAGCTAGTGATGAAGAGAAAGTTGATGACAGATCTAGTGAGAAGTCTGAAGATCTTGAAAAAGAGGCCATGAGTTTTGAAGCTGCTGAATCATATACGTCCCTGATGGTGCAGCGAGTGCAAGAAGACCGTATCGAGGACAAGGGGCAACGCTGGAATATTTTTCAGTCTGAGTGCAAAATCAGCGACACCAATTGTAAGTTGATCATCGATGGTGGAAGCTACACCAATGAGGTCAGCAAGGGGTTGGTGGGTTATTTAGGATTACGTGTGTGGAAACACCCACAACCCCACTTAGTCGAGTGGCTGTATAATACTGAAAAGTTAAATGTTGCTCACAAGGTGTGCATCAAATTTTTGGTTGGCAACTATATTGATAGGGTGATATGTGATGTTTTGCCAATTGGATGCATGCCACTTACTGTTGGCAAGGACGTGGCAACATGATCGTGGTGCCACACATCATGGGAGGTCCAACACTTGCTCATTTAACGGGAAACGACATGTGCTATAACTGATGTTTGCCAATGATATCAAGGTGGATGCTATTATTTCAGTTCCAAAGAATGTCCCCAGAGCAACCAAGAAACCAAGGACAGCTTTGTTTAAAGAGGGAGGCGATGATGTGGCAACTAGAGCTTCTTCAGCCACGACACGGACTCAAGAATGTCTCCATGACATAGTGTTGTTTGCTCAAGAGAAGAAAGATGGCAAAGGAATCCTGGGAATTGCACCGTATGCTAAATCTGCTAACACAAATTTGAATGGTGAAATTCCTGTCAGGTTAGTAGTGCTGGGGGAGGTCTTTTTTTGAGAGTTAGGAAAGTACAGGAAAGCTACAATGTTAATCTTTTGATGATGCGTCGCAAGAGCACAGCAAGAGTCGCTACGAGATTGATTTTTGATCTATCTTGTGCTGATTTTGTTACTTTGGTTTCTTGCATCTCGCTCGATCCATAGTATTTGTTCGGCTACATCTTCATCTACTTTGCTGCGTCTTCGTTTCGTCAAGTACCGTGAAAGATTGAGACCTTTACATGCGCAAATTTGCGTCTCACTTGTTTGTGTTTCATCACGCAGCTAGCAAGCACCAAAGTCATGTAATCCCCTGCTCAGTCAGGGGCTCAACTGAAGAGGTCAACGTAGATGCACCGGGAAATGTTGAACCGGAGGCAATAAGCAGTTTGCGAAGGCGCGCAGTCTCCTGCTCAGTGAAGGACGCAGCTCAAGTAGTCGATGTAGCAGCACCAGGAGAGGAGCAGGCACTGCCACCCGTGGAAGTCGCTAGTCGCTAGAGGAGGCGGTGTAGCACACCCAACGTCGATCCGCAGAAGCCAGTAGAGGAGACAAGGTCGCAGGCACGCAAGCACCAAGGGAGGACGTGCGTGCGAGACAGAGTCGGTGTAGCAATGTGCACCAATACTGCCGATGAAAGTCGCGGGGGAATTAGTGTAGAGCGACAATCAGCATCCACGGAGGTTGCGAGAGGACTCGTTGTAGAGCAGCCACCACAGTCTGCGTAAGGCGCCAAAAGGGATGACGTCACAAACAAACGAGCACCAAAGACCGAGGAAAGGCACATTGCGAGATGGACTAAGTGTTGGGAACACCAGAAACACCATTGGAAATCACTAGAGGGCGAGCGAGAGACACCATGTCTGATGATATTGTTTTCCCCTCTTTACTTTTCTTACTTCTTTTTTTACAAACTAATCAGCTCGTAGATGGCTTCAAGAAAAGCACTCCAGCCCCATCGCACAGGTCAGCCCAAGTGCACGCAGCCAGCCAACCTGGAGGCCACGCTCCCGAGCACACAAGCCCAAGAGAAAGAACAACGTTGCAACAGCAGGCTGCGGAAGGCTGAGCAGAGACGAGACAACAAGAGAGAGGCACCAAATGGGGTAGCAGAGTCGGCAGTAGATGGACGGCGGGCGGTCTGAAAGGCAGTGGCCAGGGAGCGCGACGGCGGCCGATTTGGGAGCAACGGCGGCTGGTCCTAGAGGAGGGCCCCAGACGAAGCTAGCAGTCGGATGGGGAGCACGATGACAAGGGAGCCCATCAACAGAGGCAGTGGGCTGCAACGAGGGAGAGCCTGGAGAGCAGCGCCATGGCCTGACCTGAGACAAGAGGTGGTGTGTGGTGATCTGGAGACCTGCAATGCAGAAGCGAGCACGATAGAGGGAGAGAAATTGGGATAAAGGGAGAGGAGGCAGCGACGGCCAGCCGAGAGGATGACAACAGCCCAAGAGGAGGCAGTGACTGCCAACCAAGAGGGGGGCGGCAGTGCAAGTGTGAGATTGGACTGGAGCACGAGTTGCGCGTGGAAGAAAAAATAACCTAGGGCTTTAATACCATGTCAGGAAATATGCAACTTGTATTTCCTTGGGAGGGCAAGTATATATATGCAGGAAACCCCTCATACAATGGGAAAAATACCCAAGCTATACATGCAACATAATATAACTCTTAACTAATCTCACATTTTGTAAAAACTACGCTCCAGTTAAGTCGGGTAGCCGAGTGCGGAGAGGATAACTGCTAAAAGCATATCTACTATACCACTATAAAAGGAAGAGAGGGGCAGATCCAAATAAGGACGACCGTCTATCTATCAGATCCAAGGGACTAAAATGTCCAGATGTTTAACGCAACAAGCCACTAATCAACCCATCGACAACTAATTCCCGCACCCCCACATCCTCATACAACACGATCGCCCGCACTACCTCTTCTCCGCATCACCTCTGCGTCCACAATTCGCCCCAACTGCCACGCCGTCTGTACTCCCCAAGATCGCTGCAGTATGCATCGCCGCCGCCGCCGCACTCACTGCCTCATCTCGCTGGGGCCGCCGACCGCTCCACCGCCGGCCTGACCCTAGGCGAGGGCGCTCTTCGGCCGGCGACGCGGCAAGGCGCGCGGGACCTGCCGCCACCGCCGCCGCTGGTGGCCCTCAACGCGCAAGCCGCCGGCACTGCACTACCACGCGCCTCCGCTGCCCTACGCACGGCACCTGCCCCAACCCAACTCTCGACGCGAAGCCTCGGCTGCCAAGGGTGCTACTGTCGGGCATGTGCCGCCGGAAACGAATGCCCACGTAGGAGGTCAGGAGGTGCCGTCGCTAGGGACGTGGACCCATGCAGGAGCGGCCGTTGATTCACGTCCTTTGGTCGATCCTTGTGCATCGGAGGTTGCACTCATCTCTGAGAAAATCTGCCTTTGTGCTTGTTTCTTGGGCATTCGTTCTCTGTATGGCCCTTCGCAAATTAATCTCCAGTTGACGTGTACAACTCCATAACGCACTACAGGTACAGGTATTCCTTGTAAGATGCTTTCACCTATTCCCTAATGTACGTGCAATCTGACATTCATTGCCAATTTGGCTTACGTAAATTCGGTGGCAGAATAAGCAATCTTAAATTGGTATTGGTATTGTTCTTAAGCATGGCCCAAAATGATGTGTATCAATTGCATATTTTTCTGAAGCTACTGGATTTGACCTGTACTAAATTTCCACTGTTTTTTTCTTCTAAAAATACGGTTCTCCTTCAAACTCAATTTTGTTCCTTCTACTAAATGTGCTTCTGAAAGAGGATATCAACAGAGCAACCGGGAGGAGGAGGAGAGAGCAGCCAGAGATAAGTTCAGAACAACACACATGCTTCAGATTAACTCCTATTCCTGAACCAATATGTTTTTTTACTATTCACCGATATGCATGATTGAATTAGATAAAACAAGTAGGAGTGTATATTTATTTTCATTTAGGACTTTTACATACCTCCTAGCCAAGCATCCGTACCAGCACTGGGTTCGAGAAGTAATTGTGCAAGACCCTAAAATTGATTTTGATGCAAGTATATATATGGTCATTTTTTTTGTTATTTGCTAGACGAATGGGTAACATAAATATTTTCTATCCCAACTTCAACGTCATTAATAAAATTTCAATTTAAACAACAGGGATTTTCTCATCTGTATAGTTCATGTATTCTTCTAGAGGCATTTTATAAAATAAGTTTCCATGCGAAACTTTTATCCTTCTGAGGGCATTTTAGAAAACAAGTTCCCATGCCATCCATTAGAAGGCGTTTGCTTACATAAGAAGAGGAAACTTTTATCCTTCTGAATGCATTTTAGAAAACAAGTTTCCATGCCATCCATTAGAAGGCGTTTGCTTACATAAGAAGAACGATAGCAGCATTAGCATATCTGTACTACTTTTTATAAAAAATAAGACAGTCTGAACAAATGTCTAAATATATGCCATCTAATTGTATGATTTTGGCATGTAAATACATTTTCCATATGTCTGACTATATTGTGTTTCCCGTGCAAATATGCAGAAGGTTGACCTCACTTTTGGGGACTGAGTTTTGTAATGATATGTTATCTTCACCCCATATCTTACTATGTATACAATGCTGCAATATGTATAGACTTGTCACCACTTTTACTGGACTGATATATCATATTGTATGTAGAATCTTACAATACATATGTACTTGCAGACTTGCAGCAACTACTAACTAGGGTTTTTTCTTCACCTACAAGAATGTATGGAATCTTCCTCTATATTTTCATGTTGGTACCTGATTTACAGGTCTATACTGTTGGGCTGTTCAACCTACCACTGGAAGGCCTTACGGTGCATCAGGGGCATCTAATAAAGTTTTTAAGTTTGTCCCTGCTATTATTATATCCAGACAAGATATTTGCTTGCAGGACCACCAAAGCTGAACCTTCTGGGTAATTTGCATTGAGCAGTCCAACGAGTAGCAGGATAATCAGCGGCTCGGTGCCCACAAGTATCCCAGATTTGCATTGAAGTGAGATAAGGTTTATTCATGTTTTTATATTTTGTTTCTCTTGACTGGTATGCTTGATTGATTTTCTCCTTCATGCTGTTAGTTTGATGAAAAGAATCCAGAGAAGGGAAGGAAACAGAGAGAGGAAGCATAATATTGGGAGTAAGGGAGATGCTGACAGGTACTTTCCATTTTCCATTCATTTCTCTTGACTGGTAGTTGCGATGATAATCATGTATTTGTCGTTAATGAGAAGATGTGAAGAGTAGTACAAAGTATGTCTTGTTATATAGAAGATGTGAAGAGTTAGAGCATCAAACAATGGAATAGAGTCACGCATGGAATTGCAAGCCAATCATATAGGCATAGACCTGTTTCAAGTTTTTCGATATATATTGAAAATTATGTAAGTCATTTGAAATATTAATATAAAGAGTTTCTTATTGATGTTTGTTGTTTTGTGAATGTATTCCCGTAAAGAAAAATCTGTTTTAATATATTTGAATGGTGTCATCTTCGAATAGATCTCTATAAGTCTATAGTAGCAGAAGTTCTTATTTTCCTAAAATCTGGAAATTATACAATTAGCTGTATAAATTATAAAATTGATGTGCAAGAGAGTACTTCTGTGATTTCGCTTAGCTCAGATAAAATTGTGTACAAAGATTATAAGTTTCTTGCATTTGAAATACTCCCTCCGTTCCTAAATATTTGTCTTTCTAGAGATTTCAACAAGTGACTACATACGGAGCAAAATGAGTGAATCTACACTCTAAAATATGTATATATACATCCGTATGTGGTAGCCATTTGAAATCACTAAAAAGACAAATATTTTGGAACGGAGAGAGTATGTTTTTGCAGTATTTGCGTTGGTCAATATGTGGCTTGCATGTAGATGATAATTGGAATTTTGTTTGCTTTTTATTTCTGGGGTGAAGCAGCAATTTCAAATAAAAGATATATATGTTAGTTATGTTCTTAAAATTATTTGTTCAGATTTGTACCTGCATGCAAATTGAATAATGATCAATTTTACTTAGATACGTGCATTTGCACGTACACGATTACTAGTAAGTAGTAAACCCACCCAAAGATGAGTGCTCTCTCCTCTGACTTCCCTAGAGCCTCCGGTATCACAGCCGAGACAGCGACGGGTTCTCTACCCATACGGGATGGAGCGACAGCAGTATGGAAATAGGATAAGGTAGCGGCGAGACGAGTCGTTTAAATAGGTGTCAAGTGGAAGTGCAGTGATGCATTCAGCTGAGGCATCCTAACGAACAAACCTTGTTTCTACATGGCTACCAGTGATTCACCACACAAGTAGTATATAATGGCTATGAGAGGGATAAGCAAAAAAAAACTAAATTACTTGCCTTTACATTTTCACAACTAGAACCCTAGCATAGCTATCTATCCCGATCGATTTCCATCTCTTCTTTCGATCTTGACAAGGGTATTAGAGCCTCTCACCCATTATTGGCTCAAATTCGCGAGCAAGGTATGAACACCGCTACCTGCTAGAACCCTACCGCCGCGGATTTGACAGACCGAGGACGATTCAGCAAAGCAACGAAGAAGGGTTGGTGGAACAATGCAAAATCCCACGATTCAAAGTGAGTTACGACGACAGTGATGAAAGGAGCTCTTCGAGGTGATGGAAGAGGAAGCGACTACTCTGGCGGTGGCTAGAAGCAGGAAAGAGCCGCATGCGTTGAGGAAGCAGTGCGTGATCATTGGCCCCACGAGATGGTGTGCCTCCATGGGCAAAAGGATCAACAAGACTCATTGCTCTCTTTGCACGGTGAGATCTCTAAGCTAATAGAGGTGGTGATGAGCATTAATTTTAGCAAGTAGCCATCGACTGACTGCAATCCACTCGTGAGTTGAATTCAATGCATGAACTTTTGAGGTTCACGGTCGGTTCGGTCATCACATGTCTTAAGGGCCTAGCGAATATCTGATGGCCATTCATGAAACCAATTACAGTTCTACAACAACAACAACAACAACAACAACAGCAACAATAACAACACCTTTAGTCTCAAACAAGTTGGGGTAGGCTAGAGGTGAAACCCATAAGATCTCGCGATCAACTCATGGCTCTGGCACATGGATAGCAAGCTTCCACGCACCCCACAGAATAGCCTAAATGCCACAACCATAATTTTCTTTACTTCACTCCTACAAAACAGCAGAACTTCTGATACGGGGCATCCCAAGGTCATCTCCATGGACCTACCATCGTCTCATCAAGTGCCTGGTAGACCCATGACTCGATCACGTGCAAGAGCTCTCGAGACCAAGGTGACATCTCTCCTCTCACAATTCCACTTTGATGACCATGAGACATGGCTACTACCTCAAATGGAGACATTGTGCATACTCAGGTATCTAGGAGTTAGCCATGGAGACGCCAAGGAGCGAGGAGAATCCGAAGAGGAAGATGGACGTGAAGGCGGAGAAGAAAAAGGGCTAAGTCAGCAGAAGCCCGGACGATCCAGACCGCCGTCCGGACGATCCGGCCTCAGCCCGGATGATCCGGACCCCGGCCCGGACGATCCGGATAATGTGCCCAGCGACACCCGAGACGTCATCTTGGAGATGGGTCATCCAGACCGAGGCCCGGATCATCCGGACACGCCCGGACGTCCGGACCAGGTCCCGGACATCCGGCCCTCCCGCGGCTGCTCCAACACAGCCGGATCATCCGGACGCCGACCCGGATCATCCGGACCCCCGAAGCCCGGATCATCCGGACCAACTCCCGGATCATCCGGCCACCGCCTGTGTGCGTGACTTGGGCCGAGGCCCGTGCACCCGTTTCGCCCCCCTCCCCCCCACTTACCCTTTCGCCCCTTGGGCCATAAATAGACCTTCTACTCCTCATTTTTAGGGTTAGTAAATGTTTAGCTCATGTTTGTGAGAGAGCTTTGCTCATCCACTTGGTAGTCTTCTCTACGGAGATTCGAGCCTCCACCGGAGAAGATCCCCCAAGTAGATTCAAGACCCCTTTTAGGGAAGAACCCAAGACCTCCTAGCCCATGTGTGACTTATTCGTGTCGGTTTAGTGATTCCTCTCGTGTTTCTTATTGTGTTTTCTCTCCGTTCTTTCCCGTGTTTTTCGTGATTTTTGCGGGATCCGCTCCTTTCGTAAAAGATCGGGCGATTAGGGTCTCTACCCTACATCATCTTGGTATCATGAGCAAGGTTGATCATGATTTCGGAGCCTCCCCTCTTCGTTTTCTAGCTTGATTTTGTTGTTTTCGTCCTAATCCGAAAATACCCACAAAAATAGCCTAAAATTTTTTCTTGTGATTTGTGAGTTTTGATGATGTTTTGTTGGTTTTGATCCGTGAGTTTGTTGTGTTGCAAGTGGATCTAGCCTTCCCCACCATCTCCACCTCGAAATCCCTCCAAAATCCGCGAAATCCCCGAATTTGTGGCCGTTTTTGAGTTCATCCTGAGCCATTCCCGAGCGAGTTGACCCGCCCGGATCATCCGGCTGGTCGCCCGGATCATCCGGATCCGCCCGAATCATCTGGCTCCTGGCCCGGATCATCCGGCCTTCTCTGACCAAACTGCATTTCCTGCAGTTTTTAACCACCGCCGCCTATGCCTCCGCATACCCACTTCGACCACCACCTCCTAACTTCCGCAAACCCCTACGCACACCCTTCCAATACCCCAACCCACACCACCACTTGACCGATACCTACTCCGACGCTTTTGGTCGCGCTTGGTTTTGAGAATTTGAGTTGTGGCTCACCGTTTCCTTTCGTGTTTCGGTTACCTAGGGACGGTTCGACATCAACATCACCACCGCTCATTTTCACCAAGGACTACTACGAACGACTACACCCTTGTGGTATCAATTTCCCATTGGTATCATCTTGGTATTGTGATATCATCATACTCTTCTCAATTTGGATTGATAACCCCATAGCCTTACTTTTGCATAGCTTACCCATCGAGACTAGCATTTGAGTATTGCCGGCAACGTGACTTGTGCACATTAGTGATCATACATCCCATAGCATACATACTATTATCGTGTTGCATATCTTGGAATCATCTCTTGTGTCACAAAGTTGTCATCGCATACACAATTGCTATC
Organism: Triticum urartu; assembly: GCF_056163025.1. Lineage (NCBI taxonomy): Eukaryota > Viridiplantae > Streptophyta > Magnoliopsida > Poales > Poaceae > Triticum > Triticum urartu. The sequence goes on along the minus strand of NC_141873.1, from coordinate 241,407,543 downwards.
TTGGTTCGTGAAGCATCGCATGAGAAAAGAGCTCAAACATCAAAGAGCCAAACAAGCTTTTAAGCAAAAAGAAAAGATAAGCAAAGAGCTTATAAGCAAGAACCATAGCATCATACAACATTAAGATTGTCATACTCGATCATCTTGGATCATATCTCCGGAACATCATACTTGGGAGAAGTGTTGCATTTTTTCTTAGTAGGTTGTGCACAAGTTCGTATCCGCCTATTGTGCAATCGTGCTAGCGTCTCTCTAGTATTGTGCAACAAGAGCATTTTCGTGGATTCCACATTTTGACTCACCCTTAGTTGCACGACCCCATTTATCTTTCCGTGTATTGTGTTTCCGTGTACCACATCTTGCTATTGGTCTACTTGTTGCATTTACAAGTCGTGAATCTTCTCCAACATTATTGAATCTTGTTTACATTCACATCAAAAATTGTGCCACCATCCTAACCAAGCTCCACCATAAGCTTTTACTTGTGTAGGTGTGAGAAACCGACAAGAATTCATACCAATTGGGCTATTCCCTTGTCCTACATTGGAGTGATCATCGATCCACTTTCAACTTCGGTCAAGGTACATTTGGTATTCGTTATTCTCTTTCTACCACTCACATTTGTCTTGGAATGATGGATAGGCCAAGTACATCTACCAACTCACTCTTCACGGAGCAAGACGATGACATGAACTCCTTCGTCACCAAAAGCCACCTCTTTGGTGCACAACGTGCTTTGCATCAAGAACAACAAGCCATGAGTGACCGCATCGACAACCTCGCCACCGACTTGCGACTCTCCGAGCAACGTACAAGGGACTACTTCAACCACAAGCTCGACGATCACAAGCAAGAGAATGACGCAAGGATGGACGAGATTCGCGCTTTGTTGCTCAACCGCTCTTCTTCCACTTCAAGGAGCCGTTCAAGTCGCCACTCCGACTTTACCCTCTCCGGCTCAAGTACACCGTCATCGAACACTCTTCGACGTGCCGCGCGCAACGAGCATCAAGCAAGCCTCAATCCTCTACGCGACACCGACTCGCAAGAGCACCGACGACGTCAAACCCAAGAAGCCTTTGCGCTAGCACGAGAACGGCAACGACAACGCCAACATGAAGAGGAAGAACATGCACGTCTACACCAAAATGCACAAGATGCCGAGGCACAACGTTAAGAACAACAACTCCGTGACGCTCAAGCACTTGAGGCACAACGAGCTCTACGCGATTCAAGTCGAGCCATAGCCGACCGAGGCCGACAAGCTTGTGACCATGCCGAAGCACTTCGCGAAGAAGTCCGCGAGAGGATTTATCAAGCTCGCGTGCACCGTCAAGTTCCTCCTCGAGCTCGAGAAGCTCATCCACAAGCTTGCCAAGACCATCAAGTTCATCGAGAGCATGAAGACAATGGGAATCCTCCACGACAAGAGCAACACGAGGTTGACAACCCTCCGCGCCAAGAGCACCACGAGTTGAACAATCATCTACAACATGGGCGTCATCATCCCCGACCCCAACACAATGAAGAGCAACGCTACGGCAAGCTTAAGTTCACCATGCCCAAGTTCAACGGAAGCAACGATCCCGAAGAGTACCTTTCATGGGCATTGAAAGTTGACAAGATTTTCCGTTTGCACAATTATGAAGAAGAGAAGAAGATCGCAATGGCATCCCTTGAGTTCCAAGACTATGTACTCATTTGATGGGAACAAGTCATTGAGCGCCGCGCGGCAAGGGGTGAACCACCCATCACTACTTAGACGCAAATGAAGGATGTCATGAGAGCACGCTTCGTACCTACCTACTACAACCGCGACCTTTTTAAGAAACACCAACAACTGAAGTAAGGAACCAAGAGCGTTTAAGAATACTACAAGGAGATGGAGATTGTAATGATAAGAGTCAATGTCACGGAAGATGATGAGCAAACAATGGCACGCTTCTTGAATGGACTCAATCATCCCATCAAGAAGATCGCCGACTTCCAACCATACACAAATCTCATCGAGCTAGTGCACCAAGCTACCAAAGCGGAACGCCAAGTGCAAGATGATTTCAAGTATGCCAAGTTCTCATCCAAGTCCTATAGCTTCACCAACAACCAAGCTTCAACGACTCCAACACCGACTACAAAGCCTTCTTCTACCAACATCGACAAATCAACTTCCAAGAAAGCTTCGTCAAATACAAGCCATCCTACTACGAGCAACTTCAAGCCGAGAGCTTCATCATCATCAACCCCAACCGATGAGCCCGTCAAGACGAGTTCCTTCAAGTGTTTCACTTGCGGAGGCCGAGGCCACAAGTCCTATGAGTGCACCAACAAGCGAACCATGATTTTCAACGACGATGGCACTTAAGACTCCATGAGTGAAGGCGAAATGGAAGCCCTTGAGCAAGTCGCCATGCACCGCCAAGTGAACAATGAAGAAGGACAAGTCTTTTGCGATGAAGACTCAAGTCCCGCACTTGTTGTCTCCAAAGTCTTGACCCTCCAACATCACCAAGAAGAAGACCAAAGATGCAACATATTCCACACCAAGGCCGGCATTAATGGACGATCCATCAAGCTCATCATCGATGGAGGAAGTTGTCATAATCTCGCAAGTGAAGAACTTTGCTCCAAGCTCCAATTGCCCAAGACGAAGCATCCACATCCATACAAAGTGCAATGGCTTAGTGACTCCGGCACTATCCAAGTCAAGCACCGAGTACAAGTCTCCTTCAAAATCGGCGCCTACGAAGACACCTTGAAGTGCGACGTCGTTCCAATGTCCGTTTGTCATTTTCTCCTTGGACAGCCATGGCAATTCAATAGAGGAGTCGTCCACAATGGGCGTACAAACCACTATAGCTTCAAGATGAAAGGAAAGGAGTTTGTGCTACATCCTATGTCTCCAAGCCAAGTGCTCGCCGACAAGCAAAACACCCATCGTGAAGAGAATAGCGAGAGAGCGAACAACCCAAAAGAGAGAGGAGAGCGCCACAAGCCCAAATTGAACGCCTCCACGATGAGCGACAAGAAAAACTTAGTTCTCTTTGCCACCAAACGTGAGATGAGGGAAGCGTGTAAGAACCCATCGAGTGTCCTACACTATGTCCTATTGTGCAAGGACAAGGCACCACAAACTAACACCTCTCACAATCTACCCTTGGTGTTATTTTCTTTATTGCAGGAATTCCAAGATGTTTTCCCCGATGAGCTACCTCCGGGACTACCTCCACTCTGAGGCATTGAGCACTGCATTGACCTCATCCCCGGAGCACCACTTCCGAACAAAGCTCCGTACCGCGTCAACCCCGAAGAAACCAAAGAAATACAAAGGCAAGTAAAGCATCTCATAGACCATGGACATGTGCGTGAAAGTTTGAGCCCTTGTGCCGTACCGGTCATTCTTCTGCCAAAACGTGACGGTAGCTTTCGCATGTGCTCCGATTGTAGACCTATCAATGCTATCACCGTTCGCTATAGATATCCTATTCCACGCCTAGATGATATGCTAGATGAACTTAGTGGTGCCACTATATTTTTCAAAATTGATCTTAAGAGTGGTTACTATCAAATCCACATACAAGAAAGTGATGAATGGAAAACCGCATTCAAAACCAAGTTTGGTTTGTATGAGTGGTTAGTCATGCCTATGGGTCTCTTGGGAAGCACCGGGCACTTTTATGCGCCTTATGAATCATGTCTTTTGCCCTTACATTGGTATATTTGTCGTGGTTTACTTTGATGACATTCTTGTGTTTAGCACATCTATCAAAGAGCATGTCATCCATGTCCGCACCATTTTGCAAACTCTTAGAAAAGAGCGCCTCTATGCTAATATGGAGAAATGCCTTTTTGGTGTTGATAAGCTCGTTTTCTTGGGTTTTGTTGTTTCTTCTAAGGGTGTTCATGTTGATGAGTCCAAGATCAATGCTATTAAGACTTGGCCGCAACCAACAAACTTGCATCAAGTGCGTAGTTTCCTTGGCCTTGCGGGTTTTTATCGTCGCTTTGTGAAGGATTTTAGCACCATTGCTTCGCCTTTGCATGCTTTGAGCAAGAAGAATGCGCCTTTTGTTTGGGAACCATCCCAAGATACCGCTTTCAATGAGCTGAAGAACTTGCTTACTCATGCTCCCGTGCTTGCCTTACCCAACTTTGATAAACCTTTTGAGATTCATTGCGATGCTAGTGGTAATGGCATAGGGGGTGTGTTAACGCAAGAGAAGCGCCCCATAGCTTACTTTAGTGAGAAACTTTCCGGAGCGCAACTCAATTACCCCATCTATGACAAAGAGCTATATGCTTTAGTCCGTGTTTTGCGTGAATGGGAACATTACCTTCGTCCCCATGAGTTTATCATTCATACCGATCATGAGACGCTCAAGTATCTTAAGGGTCAAACCAAGTTGAACAAGCGTCATGCTAAATGGAGTGAATTTATTGAGTCTTTTCCTTATGTCATTAAGTACATCAAGGGTAAAGAGTGAATTTATTGAGTCTTTTCCTTATATCATTAAGTACATCAAGGGTAAAGAAAACATCGTAGCGGATGCTCTTTCCTGCATATGCATGCTTATTACACAACTTGAGTTAGATGTCATTGGCTTCGAGCATATCAAAGACTTGTATGAGCATGATGCAACTTTTGCTACTCCTTATGCCAAGTGTTTGTCGAATACATCTTGGGAACGCTATTACATCAAAGATGGCTATCTTATGAGAGCTAACAAACTTTGCATCCCCAAGTTCTTTCTTCGTTTGTTGCTTTTGCAGGAATCTCATGAAAGAGGCTTGATGGGACATTTCGGACACGACAAGACGTTCGCCACGCTTTCGAAGAACTACTTTTGACCCAAGATGTTTCGGGACATCAATCGTTTCACCAGTTAAGTCCAAAGCTCAATCTCATGGCCTCTATATGCCTCTACCAATTCCATACCAACCATGGAAAGACATTAGCATGGACTTTGTACTTGGTTTGCCTAGGACTCGTAATAGGAAAGATTCCATATTTGTCGATGTGGACCGTTTCTCAAAAATGGCACATTTTATTCCTTGTAACAAGATAGACGATGCTTCACAGGTTGCTAATCTCTTTTGTAGGGAAATATTGCGTCTACATGGTGTGCCAAAGACTATCGTCTCGGACCGCGACGTCAAGTTCTTGAGTTACTTTTGAAAGACCTTATGCGCCAAGCTCGGCATCAAGCTACTATTCTCCACGGCATATCATCCACAAACCAACAGCCAAACGAGGTGACAAACCGTACGCTCTCCACCCTTCTTCGCGTGCTAATCAAGAAGAATATCAAGGAGTGGGAAGAGTGCTTACCCATCGCCGAGTACGCCTACAACCGCGCAAGACATTCGACTACCGGCAAGTCCCCCTTCGAGGTTGTCTACGGCTTCAACCCGTTGTCCTCATTGGACATTCTACCTCTACCACTACACGAGCGCACAAACATGGACACGAGTGCCCGAGTCAACCACCTCAAGAAGATGCATGAAGATACAAGGCACACCACTGAGCTCCAAGTACAACGACTCGCGACCAAGCTCAATGTCAACAAGCATCACATGATATTTAACATTGAAGATCTTGTGTGGCTACACCTTCGCAAGGAACGCTTCCCCAACGAACGCAAGTCCAAGCTTCTACCACGAGCGGATGGACCATTCAAGGTGCTTACACGCTACAACAACAACGCATACAAGATCGACATCCCACGTGACAAATACTCCGTGAGCGACATCTTCAACGTCAAAGATCTCTCCCCGTACCATGGTGATGAGGATTTCGATCCGAGGTCGGATCTTTCCCAAAGGAGGGGAGATGATGCTGAGCATCCCAAGGTCATCCCCATGGACATACCATCATCTCATCAAGTGCCTAGTGGACCCATGACTCGATCACGTGCAAGAGCTCTCAAGACCGAGGTGACATCTCTCCTCTCACAATTCCACTTCGATGACCATAAGACATGGCTACTACCTCAAACGGAGACATTGTGCATACTCAGGTATCAAGGAGTTAGCCATGTAGACGCCAAGGAGCGAGGAGAATCCGAAGAGGAAGATGGACGTGAAGGCGGAGAAGAAAAAGGGCTAAGTCAGCAGAAGCCCGGACGATCCGGACCGCCATTCGGACAATCCGGATAATGTGCCCAGCGACACCCGAGACGTCATCTTGGAGATGGGTCATCCGGACCCAGACCCGGATCATCCGGACACGCCCGGACGTCCAGACCAGGTCCCGGACATCCGGCCCTCCCCCAGCTGCTCCAACACAGCCGGATCATCCGGACGCCGACCCGAATCATCCGGACCCCCAAAGCCCGGATCATCCGGACCAACTCCCGGATCATCCGGCCACCACCTGTGTGCGTGACTTGGGCCGAGGCCCGTGTACCCGTTTCGCCCCCCCCCCCCCACTTACCCTTTCGCCCCTTGGGCCATAAATAGATCTTCTACTCCTCATTTTTAGGGTTAGCAAATGTTTAGCTCATGTTTGTGAGAGAGCTTTGCTCATCCACTTGGTAGTCTTCTCTACGGAGATTCGAGCCTCCACCGGAGAAGATCCCCCAAGCGGATTCAAGACCCCTTTTAGGGAAGAACCCAAGACCTCACGGAGAAGACCGGCTACCCTTGTATCGTCCCTAGTTGTCCGTGGATCGTGTATCTTTCCTTATGTACTCGAGGATCTAGCCCATGTGTGACTTATTCGTGTCGGTTTAGTGATTCCTCTCGTGTTTCTTATTGTGTTTTCTCTCCGTTCTTCCCCGTGTTCTTCGTGATTTCCGCGGGATCCGCTCCTTTCGTGAAAGATCGGGCGATTAGGGTCTCTACCCTACATCAACTTCTTTGTCCATTCTCCAACTCAAAACCCACAATTTCAGACTACTCCGCAACAAAACCAACACTCCCATCGCATGCCTACCACCACATCTACAGCCAAACAACAGCAATCTCAATTACCAGCAACCTTACGTACCTCAAAACTACTATCCAGTAGCACATATTCCTCAAAACACACCGGTATATCACCCACAAGACCCACCCCATCTCTATTGTTACTATCCACAAATTCCTCAGCTACAACATCAATAGCAGCATACCACCAGCCAATCCTCCACCCCCACCCCCTCAACACCATAACCTCCAATTGAGCCCCTTATTTGATCACCCTCTAGAAATTCCCATTTACAATGGAGATGACATAATCACTAGGATCCAGCAATGTGAAAAAAAAATTGGGCTATCAGGCATCCAACAAGATCAGTGAGTAAAATGGTCAGTGCACACATTAGAGAAAGAGCTCAAATATGGTCGGCAGAGGACAATATACAGCTGCACTACTTCAGCTGGCATCAATTCTGCAGCTTGCTATGTGACAGATTTCCTGAAGCAAACTGGTATGATTCAATGGACCACTTCCAACATCTAAAGCAAATCAACAGTACGGATAATTACATTGATCAGTTTGAGAGTTGGATGCAACTAATGACGAGGGACAATCCCTATTTACCTGAATATTTCTTTGTGCTGAGATTTATCAGTGGCCACAAGGATAATGTGAAACGTATGGTCAAATGTCATAAACCTAACGCTGCTCGGTGCATACGAGTCCTCCAGGCAGCTAGAACAAACTCATTTGGCAGCAGTAAAAAGACATGTTCTTGCTGCCACTCAAAAGGGGGCCAGACCAAATCAATTTCAGCAAGGATCAAGGCAAGCACCTGCAAGAGATAACTGACCCAGGGCTCCAAATGACAAAGGTAGAGAACCAAAGAAATGTTGATGTTGTCCTAAGAACTGGTTCTATGAGCACAAATGCAAGGGGCTGCAAAGAACATGAATGCACTCAAAATGCAAGGTCCTTCTGGTGATGAGCAAGAGGAACTGGAACAAGAACAACTTCCAGCACAAGAGCAAGAGCAACAACAAATATCCTGTGCCAGTGATAGAAGAGTTATTAGATGAACTACAAGGGGCAGGCCATTATATTAACCAAATTGGACCTCAGATCCTGGTACCATCCAATAAGAATGCATCCAGATGATGTCCACAAAACTGCATTCAGAACATATCTAGGGCATTATGAGTATCTTGTAATGCCTTTTGGGCTTACAAATGCACCAGCAACATTCCAAGCCATTATGAACAACATTTTCTCAAAGATACTCAAGGAACATGTACTGGTGTTCTTTGATGACATACGGGTCTACAGCAAAAGCATAAAACAGCGTGCAACTCATCCACACTAAGTTTTGGAAATATTTTGAGAAAGAACAAACTGGTTGTGAAGAAAATAAAGCGTGTTTTTGCACAACCTGTTGTTGAATATTTGGGACACGTCATTTCCTCTAAGGCGGTAGCTATTGATCCTTCAAAGATAGCTGCAATCATTGCTTGGAAACAACCAACAACCCTCAGTAAACTCAAGTTTCTTGGGGATGACTAGCTACTGCAAAAGGTTCATCAGAAATTACAGTTACATCCGCAAGCCTCTCCATGACATGCCAAAAAAAGAGGCTTTTCAGTAGGAGCAGAGCAAACTGCTGCATTTGGATTAGTGAAGACAACAACGACTACTGCACCTGTCTTGGCATTACCTGATTTTTCTCTGCCTTTCACACTACAAGTTGATGCAAGTGGTACTTCTATAGGAGTTGTTCTCATGCAAAAGGGACATCCTGCCTATGTCGGTAAGAGTTTAGGTCTAAATGCAACTGCACAGTCAACATATGAAAATAGGCCATTGCAATTTTGGAAGGGTTGAAAAAGTGGAGACATTACTTCACTGGCAACAAACTGATCATCAAATCAGACCATAGAAGTCTCAAGTTCATGTTCAGTCAGAGATAACTAAAGGCAATACAACACAAACTCATGCTCAAGCTCTTAGGGTATGATTATGCTATTAAGTACAAAAAACGAGTAGAAAACAAGGTAGCTATCCAAGAAAGACCAAGAAAATGAAGTGATTGTTGTAATGAAATCTCAATGGTAATCTCGGCTTGAGTGAAAGAAGTGGAACAATCATACAAAACTGACGACAAGTGCTTGAAATTACTACAGGAACTGGTTGTAGCTCCCTCAAGCAAACCAAAATATTCATCTGAAGTTGGTATCCTCAGATAAATAATTTATGTGGGCAACTCCAACAACCTCGGGAAACAAATCCTCACTTCTTCCCATTCTTCCATCATTGGAGGGTATTCTATTCTCGCAGAAGAGTGACATGCCACAGAATTAAGAAGCTCTTGTATTGGCATGGGTTAGAAGGAGAAATTGAGCAGTTCCTTGCTTAGTGTCCAAATTGTCAGGTTACTAGAGGAGAAACAATTAATTACCCTGGTTCGCTCAACCCACTCAGAATTCCTAGAGGCATGATCCCAAATATCCATGGATTTTATAGAGGGATTGCCTAATCCAAGGGCAAAGATTTCATTCTAGTGGTGGTTGGTCAACTGACAATGTATGCACACTTCCTGCCTTTGGTTCATGCATTCACTGTGCAAACTGTGGCAAAAACTTTTAATGGATAATATCCATAAGCTACATGGTCTGCCTCAGGTGATCGTATCTGATCAAGATAGGATGGATTTCTTCACATCTCTAAATGTAGAACTGAAATTGACCACCACTCATCGCCTAGAAACTGACGGACAGCCTGAACCTGAACGTGTAAATCAATGTCTCGAAAGCTACCTCGGTAGCATGACATTTCACGAACCCAAGTGTTGGTGTAATCTGCTGCCAGCAGCAGAATGGTGGCACAACACATCATACCACATATCTTTGAAAACTTCTCCCTTGAAGGCTCTGTATGGGTATCAGACACCTCAGATTGCTGAAATGGCAATTCCTTGCACTGTCAGTGACAAAGCCAGAGCTGCACTAATTGACACAGGAGCTACAATGGCAAAACTGCAGGAAAATCGGGATCATGCTTAGGCCAGAATCAACAAATTCGCATACCTGAAGCAGACAGAACGTTCAACATGGGAGAGATGGTATACCTTAAACTTCAAGCATACAGAATTACTGCATTTGGTCTCCGTTCCACCTTGACGGTGCAGTCCAAATACTACGGCCCCTTTCACATCCTTCAGAAAGTGGGTGAGATGTCTTATAAATTGCAACATCTGGAGAGCACTCAAATCCACCAACTGTTTCATGTCAGTCATCTCAAGTAGCACTTGGGCCCCAATGCACTCCCAAACCCTCAACTGCCTATGATTAGCTCTTCCGGCTATCCTTCACAAAAATGCTGCAATGATGTAATGGCTTGTGCATACCTGGGAGGATGCGCATTCATTCAAAAGGTAATTCCTACATTTTAGCCTTGAAATCTAATCTCAGGAGGTGCAGTGTCAGGACCCAAATATCCTAGTCTGAACATTTCAACAGTCAGTCTATTCTCCAGAAGAGTAACAAAGGAACGGGCAAACATTATGTTCCTCGGACGGTCCAGATCCCTCAAATGCAACAGCAGAGAACAATTCCGACAAATTACCTTTCCTGTTCAGTTTCATCTCGGCTTTGTAATAATTACACTCCAGTTTAAACTCTAAGTGAGCTACTATTGATTCACCGCACGAGTAGTATATACACTCGGAGCTGGATATGAGAGGGATAAACAGAAAAACCCTAAATTACTTGCCTTCACATTTCCGCAACTAGAACTCTAGCGCAGCTATCTCTCTTGATCGATTTTCCTCTCTTCTTCCGTCAGGATTTTCCCAAAATTCCCCTACCTATCCACTTCGATCCTGAGAACTATCCACGACCTCAGAACAAAACGGAACCCACTACACGGCCCGTGCTCGAGACCACGGCACCACGCTAAAGTCAGTGCCCGCGTTGGTTGACGGCGAGGCCGGGGAGGGGTTCGGAAAGGCCGGAGCTTACAGAGATCTTGTGGAGCGGGACGACGGACTTGAAGTAGACGTAGTCCCCGGGGGCCGCCGCGCCGCCGCCTAGTCCCGTCATCTCCCTCTCTCACAGCCTCCGACCAGAGCGGCAGCGATACCGGGGACGGCAAATCGGAGAGGCAGAGGGGAAGAGCAAATCGCATCCAGTGGGCTGGCTTTACGAGTATTCCAGTGGGCACGGGCCTACGCACGTGCGGAGACCACATCAGACTGTCCCCTCTCTTTGAGGAGCCATGAATTTTTATTTCCTAAAATCTAAAAAGTGTGTACATACTACTCCCTCCCTCCGTTCCTAAATATTTGTCTTTCTAGACATTTCAAATGACTACTACATACGGATGTATGTAAACATATTTAGAGTGTAGATTCACTTATTTTGCTTCGTATGTAGTCACTTATTGAAATGCCTAGAAAGACAAGTATTTAGGAACATAGGGAGTATTTGAGAAGAATGAGCGGCTCGCTCCTGACTGTTGGATGTCACCCGTATCATCACACGTGTGTGGCGCTCGCCTCTATGCGACAAGACCCACTGCGGCCTGAACGACCAACCCACTCCCGATTATCCCCCAACCTAGCTAGCCGCCACTCCCTTACCCTTCTTGTGTGTGTGCGACCATGGCAGTCGCCGGCGCACCCTCTGCCTAGCCGTTCCTGCCGCCGGTACTCCGCATCTTCCGCTGCTGTAGATCACCCCATAGGTCACCCCGGTCAAGGTCGGTCACACTGCCGCCCCTGGTCGAATGACCCGCCGCCCCAAGTCGATCAGAACATCGCGGCGCACAATAGGCTGTTGTGCTGGTGCATCAGTGTGACGCCCTCGATTCAATCGTACACTAAACATACACGTAAACGTGTACGATCAAGATCAGGGACTCACGGGAAGATATCACAACACAACTCTAGACATAAATTAGAGTCATACAAACTCATATTACAAGCCAAAGGGCTCAAATATATAAGCTCGAAACAAACGAGTCAGCGAAAGCAACAATATATGAGTACAGACATAAGTTAAACAAATTTGCCTTAAAAAGGCTAGCACAAAAGTAGCATCGACCGAAAAGGCAAGGCCTCCTGCCTGGGAGCCCCCTAACTACTCATGGTCGTCAACGGTCTCCGCGTAGTAGTAGGCACTCTCAGGGTAGTAGTAGTCGGCGGCGGCGGTAGCATCTGGCTCCTGGGGTCCGTCATCTGATCGCAACAATCGGGTATAGGGGAAAAGAGGTAGCAAAGCAACCGTAAGTACTTATCCAAAGTACTCACAAAACTTACATCAGATCTAAACTAAGTATGCATTTGTATCAAATGAATGGATTGTATCTGTGGACTCAACTGTAGAATGCCAGAAGAGAAAGGGAAAAGCCTAGCCTATCGAAGACTAACATCTTCAAGCATCTTGCAACATCAGAAGAGATAGTTGTAAGTGTGTTCTAACATCGCCCAGAGATCACTTCTTTGACTCCCTGCGAGAAAGCAATACCGGAGCCATCAATTCTATTTCATGCCTCAGGATCCAGTTCTAGTTGTATTGATCAGGATACAACTCTGAGCGTCTGTTACCGTGGACATGGCTATTCGAACAGATAATACTTCCCTGTAGGAGTGCACAAACTTACCCAACACACTCGATCAACTCCGGCCGGACACACCATCAGGTCATGACTGGCCTCGGCCGATCAACACACCGCAGCCCTACCTAGGCTCAACAGAGAGACCAGCACGCCAGTCTACATCCTAAGCGCAGGGGGCTTGGGCCCATCGCCCTTTGCACTCCTACACATTGGGTGGATGGGCGGGATCAGTCCTGGCAATGTCCTTATACAAGGCAGGTGCTTACGCGGGCCACCCGGGCGCGTATCGTTCAGTCGCTGACGTCCGAAGAGCTTTCGGCTGGTACATACGATGCGGAGTGCCCATACTTATTCATGTGTGGTGGTCAGTGCGAAAAGGCCAGAGGCCTACTCGGATCACATATACAAATCGTTAATGTCTTGGGAGCGCACGGTAATGATCAATGATCCATGATATGTGGTCCCGTCGCCCCGTCTCACGGACTTACAACAAGGGCTGAGAATGCCCGGCCATGCCGCGTAGAAAACTTGTGGATACCCTCTAGGTCAACCCGACTTCACACCACTCGTCACATTTCTCTCGCAGGTACCCCGCGAGGCTGACCTGACTCCATCATGGTTCTGTGGTAAAGTCATAGTAACCGTGTGTCCAAAACAGCAAGGGGGGACCCGAGGAATCACCCTCGATGAATTCCCGCTCGATGTAACCGTCGAGATGGACTTGGAGGAATCACCCTCGATGGTTCACACTTGAGGGGCTACACGACAGAGTCATATCGGGAGTGGTGAAGGAGGAATCATCCTCGAAGACCACGACTGATTAGCTACACTACAAAGATCTCATCAGTAGTGCTATACGAGGCAGAACCCTCAGCACTCGATAGTAGCTCTGCCGAGTTGTACAACTAAGGGGGTATGATGTGATGTGTCGGGCTCTGGACGTGGATCATGTTGATTGAGTCATCGGTCATCGAGCAGGGGCAACTGGGACAGGGTGAGGGGTCACTGGTGGATCACTAACCAACCTATACTAAGCAGTTTAGGATAAATAGGTAAGGTAACAATTGCAAGTTACAAAATCAAGCTATGCATCAGAATAGGGTCATACAAAAGCAGTAGTAGTTCTAATGCAAGCATGAGAGGGAAAGAAATGGGCTATATCAGAATGATAAAGAGGGTTTGCTTTCCTGATTGCTCAGCAGATGGAAGGAATCTTCGGAAGCGTAGTTGTCGGTGTCAAAACCGGCGGATCTCGGGTAGGGGGTCCCGAACTGTGCGTTTAGGCGGATGGTAACATGAGACGAGGGACACAATGTTTTACCCAGGTTCGGGCCCTCTTGATGGAGGTAAAACCCTACGTCCTGCTTGATTAATATTGATGATATGGGTAGTACAAGAGTAGATCTACCACAAGATCAGAGAGGCTAAACCCTAGAAGCTAGCCTATGGTATGATTGTTCTTCGTCCTACGAACTAAAACCCTCCGGTTTATATAGACACCGGAGAGGGCTAGGGTTACACAGAGTCGGTTACAATGGTAGGAGATCTACATATCCGTATCGCCAAGCTTGCCTTCCACGCCAAGGAAAGTCCCTTTCGGACACGGGATGAAGTCTTCAATCTTGTATCTTCATGGTCCAGGAGTCCAGCCGAAGGTATAGTCCGGCTATTCGGACACCCCCTAATCCAGCACTCCCTCAGTAGCCCCTGAACCAGGCTTCAATGACGACGAGTCCGGCGCGCAGATTGTCTTCGGCATTGCAAGGCGGGTTCCTCCTCCAAGTACTTCATAGAAGATTTTGAACACAAAGGTAGTGTCCGGCTCTGCAAAATAAGTTTCCACATATTGCCATAGAAAGAATAATATTTACACAAATCTAATCTGCTGACGTATTCCGTAGCGTGACATCACACCACGGCCAAGTCTTTATTCGAATCGTTTTACTGTCCCACCTCAGCGCGTTTAGCGAGGCAGTTTCCTTGGCACGTCTTGTCAAAGCAGAGATCGTGTTCCCTTATTCCGGGATTCTCATCAACACGGGCGTGGGTAACCCAACCGCGCCATTGATTACGGCGCTTGGGAGATAAGCGAGTTTTACCAGGCTGGTGGGGACGCATAGTCGCGTCCACCCATATAAGGGGATAAGGATCCACCTTTTCATCCACGCCTTCTTCCTCCTTTGCCTATCCATTTCCGTGCACTCGAGCTCCAGCGCCCAAGTCCGCACACCCCACCTCAACCTTCTCCAGCCATGTCCGGAGTGGGAGGCAAGTGGATGGTCTCCTCCGTTACGGAGGGACACATCAAAAAAACTGAGGAAGGCCGGATACTTGTCTAACGACATTGCGCACCGGCTTCCCGAAGAGGGGCAAATCGTCCCCACCCCTAGGCCCCATGTATAACGCCCTCGATGCGGCTATATCTCCCACGTGTCGAAGCACGACTTAGAGGCATAACCGCATTGAAAGCAATGTCGCAAGTGAGGTAATCTTCACACAACCCATGTAATACCATAAGGGGAAAGAGATACATAGTTGGCTTACAATCGCCACTTCACACAATTACACGAATAAAGCATTACATCATCCAGATACAATCAAGGTCCGACTACGGAACCCAAAATAAAAGAAGAACCCCAAATGCGACACGGTCCCCGATCGACCCCAACTGGGCTCCACTACTGATCAACTAGAACGAAACAACACAAAGGATAAGATCTTCAACGAGCTCCTCCTGAGCTTGGTTGCGTCATCTGCACGGACTCATCGGCACCTGCAAGCTGGTTATGGAAGTATCTGTGAGTCACGGGGACTCAGCAATCTCGCACCCTCGCGATCAAGATATTTAAGCTTATGGGTAAGGTGAAGGTATGAGGTGGAGCTGCAGCAAGTGACTAGCATATATGGTGGCTAACATACGCAAATGAGAGCGAGAAGAGAAGGCAAAGCACGTTCGAGGAAGTATGATCAAGAAGTGATCCTAAACAACCTACGTCGAACATAACTCCAACACCGTGTTCACTTCCCGGACTCCGCCAGAAAGAGACCATCACGGTAACACACGCTGTTGATTCATTTTAATTAAGGTCAACTTCAGGTTTTCTACAACCGGACGTTAACAAATTCCCATCTGCCCATAACCGCGGGCACGGCTTTCAAAAGTTCAAATCCCTGCAGGGGTGTCCCAACTTAGCCCATCACAAGCTCTCACGGTCAACGAAGGAATAGACCTCCTCCCGAGACATTCCGATCAGACTCGGTATCCCGGTTCTACAAGACACTTCGATAGGGTAAAACTAAACCAGCAACACCGCCCGAATGTGCCGACAAATCCCGATAGGGGCTGCACATATCTCTTTCTCAGGGCACACCGGATTGTCTAAACTTCTGGTAGGCCAGCCCAGAGTTGCCCCTGGTGGCCACCGGCGGCTGACAAGTTGGACCAACACTTAGAGGAGCACTGACCCGGGGGTTTAAAATAATGATGACCCTTGGGGGCGCGACCCCCAAGGGAAAAGAAAAAGGCTGGGTGGCGAATGGTAAAACCAATGTTGGGCATTGCTGGAAGAGTTTTACTCAAGGCGAACTGTCAAGGGGTTCCCATTATAGCCCAACCGCGTAAGGGACGCAAAATCCGGGAACATAACACCGATATGACGGAAACTAGGGCGGCAAGAGTGGAACAAAACACCAGGCATAAGGCCGAGCCTTCCATCCTTTACCGAGTATATAGATGCATTAATTAAATAAGATATATTGTGATATCCTAACAAGTGAATAATGTTCCAACAAGGAACGATCTCCAATCTTCACCTGCAACTAGCAACGCTATAAGAGGGGCTGAGCAAAGCGGTAACATAGCCAATCAACGGTTTGCTAGGACAAGGTGGGTTGGAGGCTTGGTTTAACAATATGGGAGGCATGATAAGCAAGTGGTAGGTATCGCAACATAGGCATAGCAAAAGAGCGAGCAACTAGCAAGCAAAGATAGAAGTGATTTAGAGGGTATGGTCATCTTGCCTGAGATCCCGCAAGGAAGAAGAACGAGTCCATGAAGAAGACAAACGGATGTAGTTGAACGGGTCCTCACAAAAGCGACGTTATCGAAACCAACCCGAAGAAGTAAACACCGGAAAGAAGCACACAACATAGTAAAAAAACCACACATGAACATGATATGATATGCGGGATGCGGTATGCGATGCATATGCATGATTTGCCAAGGAACGAAAGAACCTGGCCTCAACTTGGAAAACCAAGTGTGCCACTGGAAAGGTGAGAAGAAATCGCTTGAAAACGATATAAAGATCACCGGAATCAGAGTTACGGTTTGGAAATGGCAAGCGATTCAAATATGGCACCGGTCTGCGATTTACAACAAGTAGCCAACTAAATGCAACAAGATGAACATGCTACAACACTCAAACATGGCAACAAAATACATGGCAGAAATCCATACATGATGCTTAACAAAAGACTAGCACCGAGCTACGGCCAATTCATCCATTAACAGGTTCAAACAAGCATGGCAAAAATGCATATGGTAAACAGATTTCAGACTTAGTGAAATTAACACTTGTCTGGAATTTCAGATCAGGTAGCACACTTTGGAGCAACAAAACTACATGCTACAGGATCTGAACATGGCAAAGTAAAGCATGGAATGGAGCTACTCAAAGAGCTTAACAAAAGTCCCTTAGTGACCTTGAGCCAAAAGGGATCAGAAAAAACAATTGCAAGCATGTGAACATGGCAAAAACATAATCAGTTCACAGACTTAGTGAAAACTGGAGCATGCTGAAAACAGATATCAAGTAGGCATGTTTACGAGCTCGATGCACTCACTACAGAGCAAGGCATGACAATCTAAGCATACACCCATCAAGAGTACACATTATACAAGCTAGACATGGCAAGAACAATACCATAGCATGCATGGATCAAATACAACATCCTCAGCAAAATCGCTAACAAGTAGACAATCTGCCCAGATTCACGAAATAGCAAAAGTAGAGCTCGATTGACTCAAGCTAGGGTGCTCCATAATTGCAAACAAAGACATGGATGGATAGAGCACTACAAGATTAACAAAACATCCTTACTGATCATTCTCAAAAGAGGCACGGATCACTAGAAAACAACATGAACATATGACATAATGAGATAAACAGCTCAAGGACCTAGTGGAAATGCTAAGTCCCTGAAATCAGCATTAACGAATGCTCCACTTTGCAAGCTTGTGCTAGTCACCACACACATCACAAAAATACATGGGTTGCACCTCTGGAAAGATGGCAAAGCATATAACAAAACACATGTAGAGCTCAAGGGCATATCATGCACACAATAATCATGGCAAAAATGACAAATAACTAAATGGAGCAGCAGATCTGACAATTATCTCAAGTGGCACTCTTCTAACAGCATTTCGGGCATCAAGATGAGCTCAAATGAAAATGATGCAATGAGATGAAATGATGCTCTCTCTAAGACGAACATTTTGATATGCTATATGTGCAAAACGGATCTACGGATGCGGAGTTACGATATGATGAACATGAGCATATGAATCTGGGAATTTCGGGGAGTTAGTGAAATTATACCTCCGCGAAAGTCAACGCGGGACGGAGGGATCCGGGACGGAGTGGTGCAGATCTGAGACGGGATGTGTTTGGATGAGATCCCGGTGGATCTCGTCTCGATCCACCGGATCTCGCCGGAGGGGATGACCGGAGACGACGTGGCGGCGGAGGCGGCCGGAGTTGGGAGGTGAGGTCGGGCCGCTCGCTGGAGTCCCCGGGCGAGGTGTGATGCGGGCAGCCGGGTGCGGCGGCGAGGCAAGGCGCGCGGCGGCGTCCAGGGGCGAGCGGGGCGCTGCGATGGAGTCGCGTGGTGGAGGCGGCGGTCGGCGGCGAGCGCAGCGGCGAGGAGGCGGTGGCCGGCGAGCGCAGCGGCGAGCAGCGGCATCGGGCTCGCTCAGGCGCGGGATCCGGCTGGGAGCGGGCCTCCAGGCGGCAGGGCGGCGTGGTCGGCTCGGTCGGCTCCGGCGAGCTGCTGGCCGGCGGCGGCCGGAGACGAAGCCGGCGCGGAACTCCGGCAACGCGGGGGCGGCGGCGGAGGCACGGGCCTCCTCGGGCCCGGCGCGGCCCGGGGCGAGTCCGATTCGGGCCTCACGGGCCGGCGGCAAAGTGGGGCGGCGCGGGCGCTGACGTGGCGCAATCTGGTTGGACGAGGGGCAGAGGCGGACATGTCCGGCGGCGGAGTGGACATGTCCGGCGCGCGGAGGAGGAAGATCTAGGGTTCATCCGCGAATTTCGAGAGGGGAGCACATATTTATAGGTAGAGGGAGCTAGGAGAGTCCAAATGAGGTGCGGTTTTCGGCCACGCGATCGTGATCGAACGACCGAGATGATGGAAGAGGTTTAGGTGGGTTTTGGGCCATTTTGGAGGGGTGTTGGGCTGCAACACACACGAGGCCTTTTCGGTCCCTCGGTTAACCGTTGGAGCATCAAACGAAGTCCAAATGGTACGAAACTTGACAGGCGGTCTACCGGTAGTAAACCAAGGCCGCTTGGAAAGTCTCGGTCCAATCTGAAAATGTTTAATCCCCACATGCGAGAGAAAGGTAGAAATGACCACCGGAGGAGAACGGAGCGCCGGAATGCAAAACGGACAATGGGGAAAATGCCCGGATGCATGAGACGAACATGTATGCAAATGAAATGCACATGATGACATGATATGAAATGCATGACACGCAAGCAATGACACGGCAACAACAACGAATAACTGGAGGACACCTGGCACATCGGTCTCGGGGCGTTACACCATGAGAGGGTGGTGTTCCTCCCCCATTTCCTCCGCGGACTGGGCTTCCCTCTCCACCCATTTGTCCGGGGGCTCATGTTCTACTATGGCCTGGATTTCCACGATCTGGCCCTGAACTTTGTCCTCAACATCTCGGCGTTTATCGTCGTGTGCGAGGCTTTCTTCTGCATCCGCCCCCATTTCGGCCTATGGCTGAAGACTTTCAATGTCATGCCGAAGGTGGTGCGCGGCACCCAGGCGGAGTGCGGAGGCGCCATGGTGGGCAAGATGCCCAACGTCCTATGGCTCTAGGGCTCCTTCGTGGAGTCCCTAAAGGGGTGGCAATCGTGGTGGTTTTACATCACCGAGCCGCGCGACCAAGGTTGTCAGAATCGTGATTTTGAATCGAATCGGAGCTCTGATGGCAGGATCGCAAATCATAGAATCTTCACTATCAGGATCGTAGAAACGTAGATTCCATGAACTAAAATCGTAGAATCAGAGCGGTAAGTTTGGATCGTAAAGTCATAGAATCGTATAACAGAATCGCGATTCTGTCAACCTTGCGCGCGACCCTGAATGGGTCGCAGCCCCCGAGTTCCGATCCGGACCCCCTACGTGGCTCGCCTCCTGGAAAGAGACGGGCCTGTCGTGGGGTAAAAAAGGAGAGCTGATCGGACTCCAAACATGCGTCCAAACCCTGGTGGACAAGAAGCTCAAACTTGTCAACGTAGTCCAGGTTATGCTCATCCGCCGGATCCTCCCGTGTAAACAACGGGCTTTCAACCTGGGAGTTTGACCCGGCGCGGCACCGAACTCTGAGCAGGCTCTTCAACACGACGTACGAAGATGCCTGGAAGGTGCTTTTCAAGGGCGCCGAGGCCCCCGCATCCGCTACCAAGGATCGCGGATTCAGCACGCAGCGTCACGCTCGTGCGGTAAGCTGTTTTTACCTTTTATAGGGTATTTAGTTTTTCATAGTTTGACTCCATGCGGGATCTAAGCTCCCTTACCTTTGACAAGATTGGCAGGAGACGTCCGGACAGATCAACTGTCCGGCTCCTTTGCCTGAAGGCCCAGCGGACGCTCGCTTGGCGAAGCTGCTGGTTCCGGCGCCCTATGTGGTGCTGGAGAAGAAGGCCAAGAAGAAGGCCACAGGGACTCGAAAGAGTGCCCGGCGCCAGGAGGTGTCGGATTCATCATCCGACGACTCCAAGGCGCACTCCTCCCATGAAGACGAGGAGGAGGAAGAAGAGACCTCTCCCCCTCCGGCGGGGGGAGGAAAGAAAAGGAAGGCCACCCCAACTGGGGAGGCCGAAGGGTCCAAGAAGGGGAAGACCCCTCCTCCGGACTACTCCACCAACGCCGACGACGGCGAAGAGGAGTGTCCGCATAGGGCCAAGCCCCTGGCAAGATCGTAAGTATCTGGATACCAGAGTGATTCATAGTATTCCCCCATTGCACAGCTTTTCCATACGTCGAACATGTTTATGCAGTCCACCCAAAGACCAGCTTGACGTGTCGTCGAGCGGTTCCCTGGATTCGTCGGATGTGAATTCGCTTCCGACGGCTACCTCCCCCCATCCTACGGACGACGCCGCGGTGGCGTCCCAACAGGTTCCAAGCCAGGAGGAGGTGGTCCTGGAGGCGTCGCAAGGCGACCTCCCGGACTCCAGGGGTAAAGGGGATAGAACCCCCAAGGGCTCCAAGTCCGGCCTTGAGCCGGACACTGCGCTGGAACCTTCAACGGTTCCGGACTCCGGTAGGCAGCCTCCTTCCAAGAGGAGCAAGCCTACCAAGCCGGCGACCTCCGTCCAACCGGAGGCACCGGACAATTTGTTGGAGGTGCTTAACGGCGCCTCCATCGACGAGGAGCACCGCACTATTATGAGTGCGGTGATCCAGAAGGTTCAGTCCGCCAAGAGCAGACTGACTGAAGCCTGTGCCAGCCTTCTAACAGGCTTTGAGGTAAGTAAAGAATATGTAAAAATATTACCGCATAGACAATAGCCCCTGATGCTCTGTTCGGCGTTCGGAAAGAAAAGCCGAATAGAGGATCTAATAACATTCGCAAGAGTCTAACATAATCAAGTCAATATGCGTATGCAGGCTTCGCTGCTGGCCTCCGCCGCACTGACTGCGGAGGTGGATACGCTGAAGCAAAACCTCGCGTGGTCCGAGAACGAGCTTGTCCATGCCAAGAGGCAACTCGAGGAGAAGGAAGGTAAGTAATACCTTGTGCAACTATATAGAGAAGATGTGGTTGCAAAAAATGACAGGATCAACGTGCTATTATAGGGGCCACGACTGAGGTGGCAACCCTTAAGAAAGCGCTGTCCGAGGCCGAAAACAGAGCGGCCATGGAGCGCACAGAGAGAGAGGAGCAGGAGGCGCGGGTGGAGGAGGTGCAGAAAGAGCTCCAGGCTCTCGTGAAAAAACACGAGAGTTTGGAGCTTGACTCGAAGACGCAAGCGTCCGAGCTTGCGGCAGCCCTCGAAAGCGCGAAGTCTGCCAAGGCCGAAGCCCAGAAAGCCCTCCAAGAAATTGGAGATATGAAGAAGATAGCGGCGGGTAAGGCATTCATTATGCAAAGCAAGCACGTGAAAGTGAATTACTTGTTACTTACCCGAGTCCGGAGCTCTCTAGGAGCATTCGCAGATTTGCCCCATAGTGCGTCTGATACCGCCGCCTACTACCGAGCCGAGGAGGGGAGCTCGACGGAGAAGGTGTTCTGGTCTCAGTATGCTGAGGCCGGACACCTGGTGCCTTTGAGCGACCAGCTGAAGCAAATGGTCGAGCTCCACAAGGTGGCCGAACAGGCCATAAAGGGCCTCATAGTTCGGCTTTGGCCTGGAGAGGCTCTGCCTGGGAGCTACTTCGGGCTGGTGAGGCGGCTGGTGGATGCCTGTCCACGGCTTGAAGTAATCAAGCGCTCTGTCTGCATCAAAGGTGCCTGTAGGGCGCTTTCCCGTGCTAAAGTGCACTGGGGCAAGATGGATGCGGAGAAGCTGGTGAAGGACGGGCCGCCGCCGGGTAAGGAGCATCACGTCCCGGAAGCATATTATGAGGGCGTCCTGAAGGGTGCCTGCCTTATAGCGGATGAATGCTCCAAAGATGTAATATTTGAGTAAACTCGCATTTGTGATCCTGTACGCTGAAAACTTGTTCATATGCGCTAAGCAACGCTTTTGAATTTAAAATATTACCTTCTGTGCGGCCGTTTATCAAATTTGAGAGATGGCGAGTCGTCGGCTTCTGCCCCCATGCCACGAGTGCTGGGGTGTTCGGGATAAACATGAGCGCTCTTTTTCCCATTCTTGGGTCCTTCGAGGGAGGCGCTCAACACAACGAACAAGGCAATTAGACTATAATGCTTGAACACTCTCACTTAGCCATAGAATTCTATAATTTTAAATTTCTGCGAAGCCCCTAGTGTTTGGAAGACTGAGTTCGGGGCGCTATCCACGCCTAGGCCAGACAAAGCCGACTCCTCGCTCTAAGCGGCATAAGTCTTTAGGGACTCGAAAACCTCTCGAACAGCGACCAGCTCTCGCCTCATCATGACGGTCAGTTTTAGCTTTCTCTACTGAGGTGCTTAGCCCAGCTCAACTGGGGCACAATCGCAGTAGTTCTCCTAGTGCTACCTTAGCCGATATAACGGAACGTAAGGTACCAAAACATAGGAGCCGGGCAAACCCAACTATTGACCCAAGACATGATTCGGAGCCGATGCATATAATGCTATAAGTTCGGGGTGCCGCACTTGTGAAGGTGTTCGGACTTCTCACACCGTATTGTGGGGTACGTAAGCCCCTGGTGTATTGGCCGTACCAAAGTGTACGGGTGCAACATGTCATTAATGAACATATATTCGTAAAAAAAAGAGTAATGCAATAATAGACGGAAGCTATGCATTGTTTATTTAAAAAAGCTGCGATCAAAGCAGAACGATACAAATACTGCAATAAGCAAAAGATGGGACTATTTAATATGTCCTTTCCAGGGGCAAGCTGCGGAATGTTATGTAAAACAGGTATACTGCTCGTTATAGAGACCACCTTAGAGTTCCCTAGTGTGGCGTAGCTTTCTGCTTCCCTGGTTGTATCATTTGTGCGGCAATTGTACTGCCGGACAAGCCTTCCGAAGAATGGAGTCCTGAAAATAAGAGAAAATTAAGAAATCGACACCCCTAGTGCGGTTTAACCCGCGTTTCGGGCGTGCCGTGATGGTGCCCCTACCCCTGTGCCCATGGTATTTCCAGAGCGTAGTTATGTACGCGCAACACTGGTTTCACAAGTTCGCAAGGGCTGGGGTTGGGGCCGCATTGCTACGCTTGCTCGGAACGTGCCAGGCGGTCTTGTTGTAGGTTACTCCGGGCACGCTTGATGGTGTCCAGACGTTTAATGGCCGGACTGGAGAATTGCCTTGAGAGGCTACTTTGTACTTCCGCTGCGATAGCCGCCATATGCTGCTCCGTTCGAAGAGAGTGTTCGGTGTTTCCATTGACCGTGATGACGCCTCGAGGGCCTGGCATCTTGAGCTTGAGGTATGCGTAGTGCGGCACCGCATTGAACTTGGCAAATGCGGTTCGCCCGAGCAGTGCGTGATAGCCACTGCGGAACGGGACTATGTCGAAGATTAACTCCTCGCTTCGGAAATTATCTGGAGATCCGAAGACCACTTCAAGTGTAACTGAGCCTGTACAGTTGGCCTCTACACCTGGTATGACGCCTTTAAAGGTCGTTTTAGTGGGTTTAATCCTCGAGGAATCGATGCCCATTTTCCGCACTGTATCCTGGTAAAGCAGGTTCAGGCTGCTGCCGCCGTCCATAAGGACTCTAGTGAGGTGAAATCCGTCAATAATTGGGTCTAGAACCAATGCGGCGGATCCGCCATGACGGATGCTAGTGGGGTGGTCCCTTCGATCAAAAGTGATCGGGCAGGAAGACCATGGGTTGAACTTTGGGGCGACTGGCTCCATCGTGTATACGTCCCTTAGCGCACGCTTCCGCTCCCTCTTGGGGACGTGGGTTGCATATATCATGTTCACCGTCCGCACTTGTGGGGGAAAACCTTTCTGTCCACTGTTGTTCGGCGGCCGGGGCTCCTCCTCGTCATCACTATGCAACGCCTTGTCTCTGTTTTCGGCATTTAACTTGCCTGCCTGCTTGAACACCCAACAATCCCTGTTGGTGTGAATGGCTGGTTTTTCGGGGGTGCCATGTATCTGGCATGAGCGGTCGAGTATTCGGTCCAAGCTGGACAGGCCCGGAGTATTTCTTTTGAATGGCTTTTTCCGCTGACCGGGTTTAGAGCCTCTGAATTCGGCATTAATTGCCGTATCCTCAGCATTGTCGCCGTTAATGCGGCGCTTTTGCTTGTTGCGACGCGACCTGCCACTGCTGTCCTTGGTATCCGAATTACCAGGGCTCTTGGTCATGTTATTGCTGCGAGCTAGCCAGCTGTCTTCTCCCGCGCAAAAGCGGGTCATAAGTGTCGTGAGGGCTGCCATAGATTTCGGCTTTTCCTGTCCTAGGTGCCGTGCAAGCCACTGTCATGGATGTTATGCTTGAAGGCTGCTAGGGCCTCTGCGTCCGGACAGTCGACAATTTGATTTTTCTTGGTTAGGAACCGTGTCCAGAATTGTCTGGCCGATTCCTCTGGCTGTTGAATTATGTGGCTAAGGTCATCAGCGTCTGGTGGTCGCACATAAGTGCCCTGGAAATTGTCGAGGAATGCGGTTTCCAGGTCCTCCCAACAACCAATTGATTCTGCTGGCAAGCTGTTAAGACAATGCCGAGCTGGTCCTTTAAGCTTGAGTGGGAGGTATTTGATGGCGTGTAGGTCATCACCGCGGGCCATGTGGATATGAAGGAGATAGTCCTCGATCCATACCGCAGGATCTGTTGTGCCATCGTATGATTCGATGTTCACAGGTTTGAAACCCTCGGGGATTTGATGATCCATTACTTCATCTGTGAAGCATAGTGGGTGTGCGGCGCCTCTGTATTGGGCTATATCACGATGCAGCTCAAACGAGCTTTGTCTACTGTGTTCGGCCCGGCCGGATTTACTGTATCCGGAGTGACGATTAGCGTCTCGTGCCGTGGGGTGCCCACGCGATCCGTAGATCGATCTTGTTTGCCTTGCCTTGTCCTCCAATATATCTCGCAGGTCTGGCGCATTTTCCCGTGCCTTGATATTTTTTGAGCGGCGTCGGGGTGCGGCTTGAGTGGAGGGCCAAGAGGCCTCTCTGTCGCGGCCACGGGGTGGCCGGTCGGCCACATCATGCGCTGGTGATGTAGGTTTAGGTGCTTCCTCCTCTAATCGGGGTAGCAACCTGCGCTTTGGGTAGCTCTTGGAGGGGCGTTCGAGTTCGTACTCTTCGGCCGCAAGGACTTCAGTCCATCTGTCGGCTAGCAAATCTTGATCAGCTCTAAGCTGTTGTTGTTTTTTCTTGAGGCTGCTCGCCGTGGCCATAAGCCTGCGTTTGAAACGCTCTTGTTCGACGGGATCCTCTGGCACGACGAATTCATCGTCGTCGAGGCTTGCCTCGTCTTCGGAGGGAGGTATATAATTATCGTCCTCGACCTCTCTGTCTGCCGCTCTCTCATGAGGGCTGGCTTCTCCATCCTCCCGTGCTGAATCTTGCTGGAGGTGGTTGTCTTCGGCACTGTCCGGGGTGTTATTATCTCCCGTGCCGGAATCACTATTTTTGCTTTGGCGGGATTTAGAGCGGCGCCGTTGACGCTGGCGCTTAGGCTGCTTCTTGGAGGGGTCATCCTCTGCTGTTCCATCGCCATTGTCTTCTTTTGGGGTGTACACCATGTATATATCATACGACGAGGTGGCTTTCCAGTGCCCTATAGGCGCTGGTTCTTGATCATCTCCTGCATCGGCGTCCATACCGTCGATGTCTTCGGAGTCGAAGTCGAGCATGTCGGTTAAATCATCGACAGTGGTTACGAAGTGGGTGGTGGGTGGGCTTTGAGTTTCTTCATCATCCGCATCCCAACCTTGCTGACCATAGTCCGGCCAGGGCTCTCCTGATAAAGAGAGAGACTTTAGTGAATTCAGAATATCGCCGAAGGGCGAGTGCTGAAAGATGTCCGCGGCGGTGAACTCCATGATCGGCGCCCAATCAGGTTCGATTGGTAGAGGAGTCCGGCTCCTTGGAGTCACGGGCTTTGTAGAGAATAGGGCTGGTGTTCGGCTCGATCGTTGTAGAGATTGCAGCCCCCGAGGCGGTGTCCAACCACCCACCTCGATTGGCGCAGTTGGCTCTGAATTAAGGGTCGGAGCTGATGCGGGTGCGGCCTCCAGGGCACTGTTCGGCAGCAGAGCTAGATCATGCCCATCGTGACAGTGCGGCGCGCTCGGCTGCAGCTCGAATCCGTCGAAGATCAAGTCTCCGTGGAGGTCCGCTGTGTAGTTTAAATTTCCAAATATGACCTGACAGCTAGGGGCGTAGCTTTCGATCTGCTCCAGATGGCCAAGCGAATTGGCCCGCAGTGCAAAGCCGCCAAATACGAAGATCTATCCGGGGAGAAAAGTCTCACCCTGGATCACATCGTCGTTGATGATTGAAGGAGCCATCGGGCCTAAAAGTGACGACACAGAGGAACTCTCAATGAAAGCACCAATGTCGGTGTCAAAACCGGCGGATCTCGGGTAGGGGGTCCCGAACTGTGCGTCTAGACGGATGGTAACAGGAGACGAGGGACACAATGTTTTACCCAGGTTCGGGCCCTCTTGATGGAGGTAAAACCCTACGTCCTGCTTGATTAATATTGATGATATGGGTAGTACAAGAGTAGATCTACCACGAGATCAGAGAGGCTAAACCCTAGAAGTTAGCCTATGGTATGATTGTTCTTTGTCCTACGGACTAAAACCCTCCGGT
This sequence comes from Triticum urartu, assembly GCF_056163025.1. NCBI lineage: Eukaryota > Viridiplantae > Streptophyta > Magnoliopsida > Poales > Poaceae > Triticum > Triticum urartu. Next base: position 241,380,328 of record NC_141873.1, on the reverse strand, counting down.
TTATATAGACACCGGAGAGGGCTAGGGTTACACAGAGTCAGTTAAAATGGTAGGAGATCTACATATCCGTATCGCCAAGCTTGCCTTCCACGCCAAGGAAAGTCCCTTCCGGACACGGGACGAAATCTTCAATCTTGTATCTTCATGGTCCAGGAGTCCGACCGAAGGTATAGTCCGGCTATCCGGACACCCCCTAATCCAGGACTCCCTCAGTAGCCGTAGTCGAACAATGAAGCATCAACGGTCTCGGGGTCTACCGGAGAGGAAGGAGGGTGCCGGTGTACAAAAAGAGGGGTACACTTTTTGTACCCCTATAACTGTGCACAGGCAGTCTGAGCCACGGGCACCACCACACCAAGCAAGGCAAGGGAGGTGAGCCAGGGTAAGACCGAAGCTCAAGAGAACTAGAACAACGCCAAGGCCAAGACCACAAAGAGCAAAGGGGACGAAGCGGACTCCCCCGGCAAGATCCTTGCCGGGAGACAGTTCTAGCAGCCCCGGCAAGACCCTTGCCGCGGCGGCTCGTCCCGCGCCTACGGAGCAAATCACCCTTGAGTCCACTGCCCCCAAAGGGCAAGGATTCGGGAGACATCCCCGTAGCGGCATGCAGATCTTTGTGAAGACATTCAAGATCAGATACGCACTAAGGAGACGACAACCTTTGGCAGGATCCCAGACGAGGAAGACCACAAGGCCCCCGGCAAGCGCCTTGCCGGGGATGACAGCAGGCACCTCGGCAAGACCCTTGCCGGGGCCCCGTCAAGGCCCTTGCCGAGGACACCCGCAGGGCCACCATCAGGCCCATGCCGACTAAACCTCCACCACCTCATGCATGCAGCTGCCGACCCAACTAGCTGGGCAGGCACCCGCGTGGCGGCATTGCAGATCTTCATGAAGACCCACCACTATGCCACCTCAGCTGCCTGCCTACCTACATGGCATCACAGACGTCGCTGGCCAGGGCGCGTGTCGACACAAGAAGGAGCGGCGACGGACGAGACAGATCTCTCCCCCGTCCCCGATAAAGCAAGGACACCTAAGCAAGACGCATTAAATGCGCCTTGTCATGTAATGCGAGGGATAACCTCGCATCACTGTACCCTTTCCACCTCCTGTGTGCCACTGTGGCAACCCCTTTTTCTATAAAAGGAGGCCCGAGGCGACCAGAGGAGGGATTCGGCTTTTCAGAGCTCCTCACGCCCCATAGCTAGCTCAAGAACACAGATATACAATCCACCAAAGCAGGAGTAGGGTTTTACGCATCCTCACGGCCCGAACCTGGATAAACGAACCGTGTGCTATCTGTTTGATCCGCTCTTCTCACGACCCCGCGCCCCGCTAACCACAGTAGGGATTCTTGTGATCCCATAGGTATCGTTCCCACCGACACCTTTGGCGTGCCAGGTAGGGGGCGTAGCTGTGTGAATTGGCTTTAGCAGTTAGCCCGACACTCCTTCATCTTCGTGACCCTTGGAGAAGAAAGGAGGCCAGAAGATCGGCACTCGAGCGATTGCAAACAGAAGCTAAGTTGCACTGAACCCTTATTTGTTCTATCCTTCTTATATGAGGTTATTCCCCCCGGAGATGTCACGCCTTTGTATGAGAAACCTGCATGCCAGGGGGCTCTCCCACGATCGGCAACGCCCTTGCCCTGTTTCGAGTCCGCTCAACAGCTCAAGCGGCTGTGTCGAGAATGGCAGAGTAGCCTTCCGCGATCAACAACGCCCACGATTCTGAATCGAGTCAAGCTCGACAGTTCGAGCGGCCCCATTCAGAACGGAAAGGTGGCTCGTCCGGTAGCACGCATACCCAGCAGGCCCATGGGGATCCGTCCCCAAAACGCCGCTAGGGGCTTCCGCGCCGGCGAGCCTACCCAATCGACGTAGGGCGCGCATACAAAGAGGAATTGAACGGGGAAATAACGTGCATGAAATTAAGAGTACTGCAAAAGTTATGTTACATCACATCATTGCTGCGGTTCTAACTAAAGATGAAATTTGTCTTGGTCGTGAACCTGCAACGGCGGTGAAGAACGGGATGCCTAATCCCGGCGCTGGCCTTCCACCCTCTTGATTTCGTCGATGCTGCTGATGACGGGCTTGATGCGCTCCTTGAGCACCGTGATGTTAGTACCATCCAGCAAGCTATCCATCGCGGCATCGAAGTCGAGGTCGGGGTTCCAGTACGCCATCTTGGTGAGGACCTTGGTCATGACCCCCCGGCAAAGTCGCCAGGCTTCCCCGGCCAATGTGGCCGCTCGGTTGGAGTGAAGATAAGCCAAGGCTCCAAGGACGCCCTCAAAGAACTGGGTCAGCTTGGTGTTGATGGTCCCGCTGCGCTCAGGGGCGTACCTCACGTTTGGCATCCCCATGGTGGCCAACTGCGAGGTGACCCTGCCGGCGACGTCCTCCAGACGGCTGATCCATCTGTTCTCGCCCGCCACATATTCCTGATGGAAGGCGGCCTCGTTCGCCCGCAGGTGCTTCTCCTCCTCCAGATTCCTGGTCAAGGTCTCCTCCCGAGCCCTGCTCTCCGACAACATCTTCGCGAGATCCTCCAGCTTCAGCTTGAGATCTCTGACGGAGTTTTGCGCTTCGGAGAGCTCCCCAGTCCTGCTGATGACCGCTCCTTGTGCCTCCGCCAAGGCGCTGTTGAGCGTGCTCTTCTCGTTGGATAGCTTGAGGGCCTGCTCCTTCGGCAAGTGGTATTGCTGTGCAAAGTACTTGAGACTTGAACCCTTATAACTTTTAGTTTAAGCCTTGACACACCTATGTATGTTTTGTAGAATGCCCTATCTGAATTGGGCTCCCAATTAACTGATGCAAAGACCCGGCTGACGGATCAAGAGGCAGAAATCAAGACTGCTGACTGTAAACTCCAATTGAGTCTTTCTGAGACAGAAAAATTGAAGACCAGCTTGACTGCAAAGAAGAAATCCTGGGCCGAAGAAAAGACGCTGCTGATACAACGTGCTGAGACAGCTGAAGCGGCTCTTGAGGAGGTCACCACGGAGCTCACTGGCTTAAAAAACCGTGTGTCTCAAATGGTCTCCGCCATCTTCGGTAAGTCAATTGTATTAATCACTTATGCTTTATTTTGGCCAGGAATATAAGCCGCTTGCTGAACCTTTGTTAAAAACACTCGCAGGTCCACGAAGTAGAAATCTGAACCAAGATAGTGCGACGAAGTTGAAGGCGGTTTATACCTTGGTGGAGCAATTGTATACTGGCACTCAACGAGCACTTGCCACCATCTCCCCTACCAACCAAGGACCCAATCGGTTGAGCAATGTCTTGAAGAAGTTATCAATCTTACCTGCCAAGTTTCAAGAGGTCAAACGATCTTGTGCCAGAGCCGGAGCCCTGACTGCCCTGAGCCGCGCCAAAGCCTGGGTGCCAGATCTAGACCCGGTGGATGTGGCTAAGGGGTACCCTACCGTGAAGGAAGACGGGACTCTATTTGAGCAAGATGACTTCATTGCCCGTGTGAGGGGAGTTCGACCTCAAGCTACCATTCTTGGAGAGGAGACCAACATCGATAAATATTAGCCGGGTTTTGATATGGAGAATAAGAAGATGGCGACTCCCTCTTATAAGGTGACAGATCTTATCCCGATGGTTCGTCAACACACTTTTGCTCCGGAAGTTGACCCGGCCGGCCTGATTGATGATGAAGTGGAATTCATTGCTCTAAACGGCTTTGACTGGTCCAATCCCAGCTTCCAATCAGTAGAAGGAGGTGAACCGGCGAGGGGAGAGTCATAACCATCTTGTGGGCTCTCAAAGCCTTGTAATAGATTTAGCTTAAAAACTGCATGTGTTGCTTATGCCATCGCACACAAAATGTTGCATACTACTCTTTGCCAGCACATATTTGATTACATCTGCAATGTTTTAACTTTGCTCCTACAAAAAATGAAAGAGTTGGCCTGGCGGTTTAGCACCGGACGAGTCAAAAACACCCGGTATATGTATTTATGAAATTGTCATATTGGAAAAGATAAACAAGGCTGAAAAACCTGTTTGTGAATAACACTGTCATACTTGTGTTTTGGACTGCCGGTTTTCATGACCCGGATGATGAGGTTGATGACCCAATCTTTTTGAGAAGTCAATGCTTCCATATACCTGATGACAATCATGCCTTGGCGGCTTATTGTCAAATAGTCAAGCCGGCTTTAAATAAAAACCATACTGATAGTTTAAAATAAAAACCAGTAAGACAAAATAACGGATTTCAAACAACATAAATTTGGGGGTTTCTGATTCGAATACGATCAGTAAACCGGACCAAAGGGGTTAAGCTAAGATTCGAATACGATCACATAGCCCCCAGTGGCTTTGGCGTTGCGCCGATCAAGAGGGTACCGACAGCTATGTTCTCTTTGGTTCGAATACGACCTATGTTTGAACAGGAAGCCCCCAAATGACCTTGAGAGGTTTTTAACGACCCTAATTCGAATACGATCCAAGTCGGACCCAAAAGGGGTTAAGCTGTGATTCGGATACGATCAAGAAGCCCCCTAGTGAGTTTGGCTTTGAGCCGATCAAGAGGGTTACGACAGCTATGTTCTCTTTGGTTCGAATACAACCTATGTTTGAACAGGAAGCCCCCAAGTGACCATGAGGTTTACAGCTAGATTCGAATATGATCATAAGCCGGACCAAAAAGGTTAAGCTAAATTCAGATACGATCAGCTCCTTAATAGTCATTTAAATACTGAAAATAGTAAAGATATATGATCTTTGAAAAGGAAAAGGACAGAGGTCCTGCTTTATTACGTATCATAATATATATAACGTCAAAGTATGTACATGACGAGAGCCGGTAGCTTAGGTGTAATATGGCCGAAGCTGAGCAATGTTCCACGGCCGGCGTGTCTCCTCCTCCGACTTACGTGAGTCTTTGTGCTCTCGAACGTCAATGAGGTAATATGACCCGTTGTTTAAATTCTTGCTGACCACAAAGGGTCCTTCCCCAGGCGGGGATAGTTTGTGTGCATCAGACAGATCCTGGATGATCCGGAGCACCAGGTCACCTTCTTGAAAGGTCCTGGATTTAACCCGGCGGCTGTGATAACGACGCAGGTCCTATTGATAAATTGCTGATCGAGCCGCTTCCAAGTCTCTCTCCTCATCTAACAAGTCAAGTGCATCCTGTCGGGCTTGTTCATTATCAGCTTCAACGTAAGCCGCCACATGAGGCGAGTCATGAGGATGTCACTAGGCAGCACTGCTTCCGCTCCATAAACCATGAAGAAAGGTGTATAACCTGTAGACCTGTTAGGAGTGGTGTTGATACTCCACAACACCGAGGGTAATTCCTCTACCCAACAACCCGGCATCCGTTGTAAGGGAACCATAAGCCGGGGCTTGAGACCTTTTAAGATTTCCTGATTTGCTGTAACGCCCTCGATGCGGCTATAGCTCCCACATGTCGAGGCACGACTTAGAGGCATAACCGCATTGAAAGCAATGTCGCAAGTTAGGCAATCTTCACAACATCCCATGTAATATAAATAATAAAAGGGGAGAAACGTAGTTGGCTTACACTCGCCACGTCAATCAAAGTACATAAATAGCATTACAACATTCAAACACTCATGGCCCGACTACGGCGCCAAAATAAAAGATAACCCAACATGCGACACGGTCCCGATCACCCCAACTGGGCAGCACTACTGATCATCAGGGAAAGACACGTAGTATCGGCGTGAGTCCTCGTCGAACTCCCACTTGAGCTCAAGCGCGTCATCTGGAACGGAATCATCAGGCCCTGCATCTGGTTTGGAAGTAATCTATGAGCCACAGGGACTCAGCAATCTCGCACCCTCGCGATCAAGACTATTTAAGCTTATAGGTAAGGCAAGGTAAAATATGTGGAGCTGCAGCAAGCGACTAGCATATATGGTAGCTAACCTGTTCGCAAAAGAGAGCGAGAAGAGAGGGCAAAGCGCGAACGAGCAACTAGAGGGCAACCTGCGGCAAGCATTACTCCAACACCATGTTCACTTCCCGGACTCCGCCGAGAAAAGACCATCACGGTAACTCACATAGTTGATTCATTTTAATTAAGTTAAGGTTCAAGTTATCTACAACTGGACATTAACAAATTCCCATCTGCCCATAACCGCCAGCACGACTTTCGAAAGTTCAAATCCATGCAGGGGAGTCCCAACTTAACCCATGACAAGCTCTCATGGTCAACGAAGGAATAGACCTTCTCCCGAGACATTCCAATCAGACTCGGTATCCCGGTTCTACAAGACACTTCGACAAGTTAAAACAAATCCAGCAACACCGCCCAAATGTGCCGACAAATCCCGATAGGAGCTGCACATATCTCGTTCTCAGGGCACACTCAGATTGTCCAAACTTCCGGTAGGCCAGCCCAGAGTTGCCCCTGGTGGCCACTGGCGGCTGACGAGGTGGACCAACACTCAGAGGAGCACTGGCCCGGGGGGTTAAAATAAGATGACCCTCGGGCTCCGGAAACCCAAGGGAAAAAGAGGCTAGGTGGCAAATGGTAAAACCAAGGTTGGGCATTGCTGGAAAAGCTTTAATCAAGGCTAACTATCAAGGGGTTCCCATTATAACCCAACCGCGTAAGGAACGCAAAATCCGGGAACATAACACCGATATGACGGAAACTAAGGCGGCAAGAGTGGAACAAAACACTAAGCGAGAGGCCGAGCCTTCCACCCTTTACCAAGTATATAGATGCATTAAGATAACAAGGCAATATAATGATATCCCAACAAGTAAATAATGTTCCAACAAGGAACAGTTTCCAATCTTCACCTGCAACTAGCAACGCTATAAGAGGGGCTGAGCAAAGCGGTCACATAGCCAATCAACGGTTTGCTAGGACATGGTGGGTTAGAGGTTTGACATGGCAATTTGGGAGGCATGATAAGCAAGTGGTAGGCATCGTAGCATAGGCATAGCAAAAGAGCGAGCATCTAGCAAAGCAAAGATAGTAGTGATTTCGAGGGTATGATCATCTTGCCTGCAAAGTTGTCAGAGTTGGCTGGATCCTCGAAAGCAAACTCAACGGGCTCCTCATTAGAGAACTCGTCTCCTGGCTCTACCCAAACAAGACAAACAAGCAACAAGGACACAATCAACCACGTGCAAAGCTCAAACAATATGATGCAAAGATGGTATGCTATGCGGGATGCGATGTGGGATGCATATGCAAGATTTGACAAGGAGTGAATGAACCTGGTCTCAACTTGGAAATCCAAGTGTTCCACTGTAAAGGTGAGATGAAATCGCTTGGAAACGATATAAAGATCACCGGAATCAGAGTTACGGTTTGGAAATGGCAAGCAATTCAAATATGACCACGTTCTGCGATATACAGCAAGTAGTCATCTAAATGCAACAAGATGAACATGCTACAGCACTCAAACATGGCAACAAAATACATGGCAGGGATCCATTCATGATGCTTAACAAAAGATGAACACTGGGCTACGGCCAATTCATCCATTAACAGGTTCAAACAAGCATGGCAAAAATGCATTTGGTAAACAGATTTCAGACTTAGTGAAATTAACACTTGTCTGGAATTTCAGATTAGGTAGCACACTTTGGAGCATGAAAACTATATGCTACAGGACCTGAACATGGCAAAGTAAAGCATGGAATGGATCTACTCAAAGAGCTTAACAAAAGTCCCTTAGTGACCTTGGGCCAAAAGGGATCAGAAAATACATTTGCAAGCATGTGAACATGGCAAAAACATAATCAGATCACAGACTTAGTGAAAACTGGAGCATGCAAAATCAGATATCAAGTAGGCATGTTTACGAGCTCGATGAACTCAATACAGAGCATGTCATGACAATCTAAGTATGCACCCATCAAGATAACACATTATACAATCTATACATGGCAAGAACAATAACATAGCATGCACGGGTCAACTACAACATCCTCGGCAAAATCGCTAACAAGTAGACAATCTGCACAGATTCACGAAATGACAAAAGTAGAGCTCGATTGACTCAAGCTAGGGTGCTCCATAATTGCAAACAAAGACATGTATGGATAGAGCACTACAAGATTAACAAAACATCCTTACTGATCATCCTCAAAAGAGGCACGGATCACTGGGAAACAACATGAACATATGGCATATTGAAATAAACAGATCAAGGACTTAGTGGAAATGCTAAGTCCCTGAAATCAGCATTAACGAATGCACCACTTTGCAAGCTTGTGCTAGTCACCACACACATCAAAAAAATACATGGGTTGCACCTCTGGATAGATGGCAAAACATATAACAAAACTCATGTAGAGCTCAGGGGCATATCATGCACACAATAATCATGGCAAAAATGACAAATATCTAATTGGACCAGCAGATCTGACAATTATCTCAAATAGCACTCTTCTAACAGCATTGCGGGCATCAAGATGAACTCAAATGAAAATGATGCAATGAGATGAAATGATGTGCTCTCTAAGACGAACGTTTTGATATGCTATATGCCCAAAACGGAGCTACAGATGCGGAGTTATCACAGGTCAAAGTATGCAAAATAAACTGAGAACTTAGTGGAAAAAAAGGTCAACCCTAGGGTTTTTCATATCTGGATCGGATCTCGCCGGAGCACGCAAAACGAGGTTCGCTGGAGGGGACTTGGGGGACGCCGGAGCTCGAAGGACGCACGCCGGCCGGACTTGCCGGTCTTGGGGGCGGCGCGGACGACGGAGGGCGGCGCTCGGCGGCCGGGTGGCGGCGAGCTTGGTGGCGGGCCCTTGCCGGAGCGCGGAGCCGAGCCTTGCCGGGGTACGGGCGGTGCGGCGGAAGAGCGGCCGGCGAGGTGGCCGGCCTCGGGGAAGAGGCGGCGCGCCGCGAGGTGGAGGCGGCGGGGCGAAGTGGGCCTCGGGGGCCCCGATGCGGGCCTGGCGGGCCCGCGGCGCGGGAGGCGGCGATGTGGTCACAGGGGCGCCACGTGGCGACTGCTTGTTGGACGGCGGCGGCGGGCGAACGCGTCCGGCGCCGTCCGGACGTGTCCGGTGGCGGCGGAGACGAATGGATCTACGGTTAGGGGAGAGTGGAACCGCGAATTTCGGAGGGTGGTCTTTATATAGAGGTAGAGGGAGCTAGGAGAGTCCAAATGAGGTGCGGTTTTCGGCCACGCGATCGTGATCGAAGCTCTAGATGATGGAGAGGGTTTTGGTGGGTTTTGGGTCAACTTGGAGGGGTGTTGGGCTGCAACACACATGAGGCCTTTTCGGTCCCTCGGTTAACCGTTGGAGCATCAAACGAAGTCCAAATGGTACGAAACTTGACAGGCGGTCTACCGGTAGTAAACCAAGGCCGCTTGGCAAGTCTCAGTCCAATCCGGAAATGTTTAATCCCCACACACGAAAGAAAGGTAGAAATGACCACCGGAGGAGAACGGAGCGCCGAAATGCAAAACGGATAACGGGGAAAATGCTCGAATGCATGAGACGAACACATATGCAAATGCAATGCACATGATGACATGATATGAGATGCATGACAACGACAACAACACACGGAGACAAAAACCCGAACCCGAGAAAATAAAATAACTTAAGGCCAGAAACGGCAAGAGTTGGATTACATATTGGGTAAATCATATCCGGGGTGTTACATTTGCTCTTTCAGCTTGACCATTGGATTGAGGGTGAGCTACTGAAGAAACATCAAGCCGGATATGCTCACGTTGACAAAACTCCTCCATAACACCTTGGGACAAATTAGTGCCATTGTCAGTGATAATGCTATGTGGAAAACCAAAGCGAAAAATCACCTTTTTCATGAACTGAACCGCCGTGGCTGCATCACACTTGCTCACTGGCTCTGCCTCAACCCATTTTGTGAATTTGTCAACTGCCACTAAAAGATGTGTCTTTTTATCTTTGGACCTTTTGAAAGGTCCAACCATGTCAAGCCCCCAAACTGCAAACGGCCAAGTGATTGGAATCATCCGCAACTCTTGAGCCGGCACATGCGCTCATCGTGCAAATTTTTGACATCCATCACACCTACTGACCAGATCCTCCGCATCAGCGTGAGCCGTTAGCCAGTAAAAACCATGACGAAAAGCTTTGGACACAAGATAATTTGACCCGACGTGATGACCACAATCCCCTTCTTTTTCTCTCGAAGTATTTCTTGACCTTCTTCAGGGGAAACACAACGTTGAAGCGCTCCAGTGACGCTATGATGATACAACTCTCCGTCAGAAATCGTCATTGACTTGGACGGTTGGGTTATCTGTCGGGCCAGGGTCTCTTCCTCTGACAACTCGCCCCTGGTCATGTAAGCCAGGAACGGTACTGTCCAATCTGGAATGACATGAAGAGCTGCCACCAACTGTGCCTCTGGATCAGGAATGGCCAAATCTTCCTCTGTAGGCAACTTAACAGACGGGTTATGTAAAACATCTAAAAAGGTGTTCGGTGGCACCGGCTTACGCTGAGATCCCAACCGGCTTAAGGCATCGGCCACTTCGTTCTTTCTGCGGTCAATGTGCTCCACTTGATAACCTTTGAAATACCCAGCCACAGCGTCGACCTCATGGCGATAAGCCGCCATGAGAGGACCCTTAGAATCCCACTTGCCTGATACTTGTTGAGCTACCAGATCCGAGTCACCTAGACACCATACTCGGCTCAAACTCATTTCCTTAGCCATTCGAAGACCATGAAGCAAGGCCTCGTACTCAGCTGCGTTGTTAGTGCATGAAAACATCAATCGTAACACATAACAAAATTTGTCACCTCGAGGAGAGGTTAAAACAACTCCAGCCCCCGAGCCTTCCAATTGTCTGGACCCGTCAAAGTGAATTGTCCAATATGTGTTGTCTGGCTTCTCCTCCGGTATCTGTAACTCTGTCCATTCATTAATGAAGTCAACTAGTGCTTGAGACTTGATCGTAGTACGTGGCACATATTTTAAACCATGAGATCCAAGTTCAATGGCCCACTTGGCGACTCGTCCTGTGGCTTCTCTATTTTGAATAATGTCTCCTAGAGGAGCAGAGCTAACCACAGTAATTGGGTGACCTTGAAAATAATGCTTGAGCTTCCGGCTTGCCATGAACACCCCATAAACAAGCTTCTGCCAATGTGGATATCTCTGTTTAGGCTCAATGAGCACCTCACTGACGTAGTAAACCGGCCGTTGAACCGGATGTTCTTTGCCAGCCTCCTTGCGCTCTACAACAATGGCCGCACTGATAGCACGTGAGTTAGCAGCCACGTACAACAACAATGGCTCTTTCTCAACCGGAGCAGCAAGAACCGGCGGCTCAGCGAGCCGTTTCTTCAGATCCTCAAAGTCAGAGTTAGCAGCGTCACTCCAGACAAAGTCATCTGCCTTTTTCATCATTTGATACAAAGGCATCGCCTTCTCCCCTAACCGGCTTATGAACCGGCTTAAGGCCGCGACGCGACCCGCCAATCGCTGAACGTCATTGATGCACACCGGTTTGTCCAGAGATGTAATTGCCTTAATTTTCTCCGGGTTAGCCTCAATCCCTCTGTTAGACACCAAAAAACCCAAGAGCTTGCCAGCTGGGACTCCAAAAACACACTTGGCCGGGTTAAGCATCATCTTGTAGACCCAGAGGTTATCAAAGGATTCCTTTAGATCAGTCACCAAGGTTTCCTTTTCTCTGGATTTTACCACTATATCGTCCACATAAGCATGAACATTATGCCCAATCTGATTGTGAAGGCAATTCTGCACACACCGCTGATAAGTCGCCTGGGCACTCTTAAGCCCCAAAGGCATAGACACATAGTGGAAGGCTCCGAACGAAGTGATGAAAGCTGTCGTCTCCTGGTCCTTAACTGCCATCTTGATCTGATGATAACCCGAATAGGCATCCAAAAAACTCAAACGCTCACAACCCGCCATAGCATCAATGATCTGATCAATACGAGGGAGAGCAAAAGGGTCAGCCGGACAAGCCTTGTTCAAATCTATGTAATCCACACACATATGCCAGGTGCCATTCTTCTTGAGTACGAGCACCGGGTTAGCCAACCACTCTGGGTGAAAAACTTCAACAATGAACCCGGCTGCCAAGAGCCGGCCACCTCTTCTCCAATGGCCTTGCGCCTTTCCTCATTAAACCGCCGAAGAAACTGCCTGGCCGGCTTAAACTTCGGATCAATATTAAGAGTGTGCTCAGCGAGTTCTCTCGGGCCACCCGGCAGGTCAGAAGGCTTCCATGCAAAGATGTCCCGGTTCTCACGAATGAACTCGATGAGCGCGCTTTCCTATTCTGGATTCCAAGTTTGTGCTCCCCGATAAGCTTACTGTTGCTGAACGCAAGAAACTTATTCCATCTGTTAAAAGCATTCAAGCTTTATTGGGGAATGGCTTACCCGGAGTGGATCTGACCCGTTCCTGGATCTCATGGCGGGTCATCCCTCTAAGCCGCCGATCCAAATTGATGTATGAACATGGCGGAGGCCCAAATGACTCTCTGCGTCACAGCTCTGTACAACTAACTGAAGAAGACATTGTTGCAATGTCACCCATCCTTGTGAACGGCAAATATGAGGACTGCAGTAAGGTTGGGTTAAGCCCCTTCTGCAAACTTAACCCGGCACCAGAGGTGAAAACCCCCTGACCTCTTTCTATTTTTGTGTTTTCCTCAATAGTTTTAAATACTTGCATGACCTTTTATCCTGTTTACTTGTTTACAGGCCAAATCTGACTTCTGGAAGGCCAAATATGACCATGAAGCTGCCAAGAAGGCTAGAGCTGTTGCCATAGCCGTCAGGAAGACGACCCGGAGGTCCAAGAAAAAGAGGAGCACTACTTCGGACCTGTTAAAGCTTGACGATGTTACTGAGTCGGAGGTAGCCCTTGACTCCCTTGGCCAGTTTTTTAATAACCTTATTGACACTGACTATTGCCAGGACGACACGGGGGCCAACCAGGCCGTGGAAGAAGAGGTAACTATTTCCTCCGACTCAGCCCATTTGCCAAGACAGAAACTTCGATTGGTAACCTGGAAAGTAAGGTTTTCGCACCCTTTGGCTTATTTGGACCCTCATTTTCTTTTGAAAAAGCAGCAACATGAGAGCCGCCGTCAGGCCCGAAATAATGACGACGATGAACCGCCTTCCGTTTTACAACAAACTCCTCGAAAACGCCAGAATGAGGTTTCTTTCATCTTTGTCTTTTGCTTCCATTCATGGATCTATTCCCTTGCATTACTAACTTTATTTTACCTTTGTAGGAGGTTTCTCGCTCTTCTGGCGACTCATCTCAGACTCAGTTTCCGGCTTTCAAAACTGCTCCTGGGTAAGGAAAAATCAGCTTTCCTCTGTATCTTTCAAAACTACATCCTTACACTAACTGTCTCATAAAACTTTTCTTAGTAGCCAAGCCAAATCCAAGAAGGCCAAGGTGATTAAGCCATTAGAAGACCCCGAAGGTTCCTGCACCTGAACCGGCCATGCCAACTCCTCCCTCTGAAATTGAAGCACCTGAAGACCCGGTTGTTCATACTCAATTGGATCCTCCTGAGTTGTCAGCCGATGAGATCACCCTTAATCCGACTATCATTGAACCATCTAGTTCAGCTAACCCGCCAACAACTTCTGATACTGACGTTTTGATTACTGGTAGCCGGTTTGTTGAACCAGGGACCCCCACCATATTAGCCCGGCCTACTGCTAAGCAAGAAGCTTTGTAGAGACAGAAAGTGCATTTTGATATCTCCCATTATGCTCACCTCAATGTCAATGATGTGCTGCCCGGCTATCTCAGTCATCTGCACTCCAGCCGTGACTCGGAAATCGAGATGGTTAAACAATTGTAGCTAAAATATGAGGTATGTTCTTCGGTTCACTTATACTCTGCCAGCCCCCAAGTCTTCAGATGATGAACCGGAATGATCTGTAGACTTTATGATATAGGTTGATACTTTATCTCTAAGCTTTTTGAAAGTCCAATAAAGTAGCGTAAACTTCACATGTAGTCCCCAGTAGGAGATTACACGCAAGTCCCTCATACCTACATAAACAAATAAGAACCTCTCAACCAACGCGATAAAGGGGTTGTCAATCCCTTCACGGTCACTTACGAGAGTGATATTTGATAGAGATAATAATAATAAGATAATTTTTGGGTATTTTTATGATATAGATTGAAAGTAAAGATTGCAAAATAAAATAGATGGGAAACTTATATGATAAAAGATATACCCGAGGGCCATAGGTTTCACTAGTGGCTTCTCTCAAGATAGCATAAGTACTACCATGGGTGAACAAATTATTGTCGAGCAATTGATAGAAAAGTGCATAATTATGAGAATATCTAGGCATGATCATGTATATAGGCATCACGTCCGCGACAAGTAGACCGAAACAATTCTGCATCTACTACTATTACTCCACACATCGACCGCTATCCAGCATGCATCTAGAGTATTAAGTTCATAAGAACAGAGTAACGCATTAAGCAAGATGACATGCTGTAGAGGGATAAACTCAAGCAATATGATATAAACCCCATGTTTTTATCCTCGACGGCAACAATACAATACGTGCCTTGCTGCCCCTGCTGTCACTGGGAAAGGACACCGCAAGATTGAACCCAAAGCTAAGCACTTCTCCCATTGCAAGAAAGATCAATCTAGTAGGCCAAACTAAACTGATAATTCGAAGAGACTTGCAAAGATAACCAATCATACATAAAAGATTTCAGAGAAGAATCAAATATTGTTCATAGATAAACTTGATCATAAACCCACAATTCACCAGATCTCGACAAACACACCGCAAAAAGAGTTACATCAAATAGATCTCCAAGAAGACCGAGGAGAACTCTGTATTGAGATCCAAAGAGAGAGAGAGAGAGAGAGAAGAAGCCATCTAGCTAATAACTATGGACCCGAAGGTCTGAGGTAAAGTACTCACACATCATTGGAGAGGCTATGGTGTTGATGTAGAAGCCCTCCGTGATCGATTCTCCCTCCGGTGGAGCTCCAGAAAAGGCCCCAAGATGGGATCTCTTGGGTACAGAAGGTTGTTGCAGTGGAAATAGGGTTTCGTGGTGCTCCCAGATGTTTTCGGAGTATATGGGTATATATAGGAGGAAGAAGTAGGTCGGTGGAGCTACGAGGGGCCCATGAGGGTGGGGGGCGTGCCTCCCTGCCTCGTGGCCTCCTCGTTGATTTCTTGACATCCACTCCAAGTCCCCTGGATCATGTTTGTTCCAAAAATAACTCTCCAGAAGGTTTCATTCCGTTTGGATTCCGTTTGATATTCCTTTTCTGCGAAACACTGAAATAGGCAAAAAAACAACATTTTGCACTCGGCCTTGGGTTAGTTGGTTAGTCCCAAAAATAATATAGAAGTGTATAAATAAGCCCACTAACATCCAAAACAGATAATATAATAGCATGGAACAATCAAAAATTATAAATACGTTGGAGACGTGTCAAGCATCCCCAAGCTTAATTCCTGCTCGTCCTCGAGTAGGTAAATGATAAAAACATAATTTTTGATGTGGAATGCTACCTAGCATAATTCTCAATGTAATTATCTTTATTGTGGCATGAATGTTCAGATCCGAAAGATTCAAGACAAAAGTTTAATATTGACATAAAAATAATAATACTTCAAGCATACTAACTAAGCAATCATGTCTTCTCAAAATAACATGGCAAAAGAAAGTTCATCCCTACAAAATCATATAGTTTGGTCATGCTCCATTTTCGTCACACAAGAATGCTCTCATCATGCACAACCCCGATGACAAGCCAAGCAATTGTTTCATACTTTAGTAATCTCAAACTTTTTTCAACTTTCACGCAATACATGAGCGTGAGCCATGGATATAGCACTATGGGTGGAATAGAATATGATGATGGAGGTTATGTGGAGAAGACAAAAAAGGAGAAAGTCTCACATCGACGAGGCTAATCAACAGGCTAGGGAGATGCCCATCAATTGATGTCAATGCAAGGAGTAGGGATTGCCATGCAACAGATGCACCAGAGCTATAAATGTATGAAAGCTCAACAAAAGAAACTAAGTGGGTGTGCATCCAACTTGCTTGCTCACGAAGACCTAGGGCATTTGAGGAAGCCCATGTTGGAATATACAAGCCAAGTTCTATAATGAAAAATTCCCACTAGTATATGAAAGTGACAAAACAAGAGACTCTCTATCATAAAGATAATGGTGCTACTTTGAAGCACAAGTGAGGATAGTAGCATTGTCCCTTTTTATTTCTCTTTTTTGGGATTTTATTTTTTTATTTGGCCTTTCTCTTTTTTTTTCTTTGGGACAATGCTCCATTAATGATGATCATCACACTTCTATTTATTTACAACTCAATGATTACAACTCGATACTAGAACAAAATATGACTCTATATGAATGCTTCCGGCGGTGTACCGGGAAGGGCAATGAATCAAGAATGACATGTATGATAAATTATGATGGTGGCTTTGCCACAAATACGATGTCAACTACATGATCATGCAAAGCAATATGACAATGATGAAGTGTGTCATAAATGAAATGGTGGAAAGTTGCATGGCAATATATCTCGCAATGGCTATGGAAATGCCACAATAGGTAGGTATGGTGGCTGTTTTGAGGAATATATAAGGAGGCTTATGTGTCACGGAGCGTATCATATCACGGGGTTTGGATGCACCGGCGAAGTTTGCACCAACTCTCAAGGTGAGAAAGGGCAATGCACGGTACTGAAGAGGTTAGCAATGATGGAAGGTGAGAGCGCGTATAATCCATGGACTCAACATTAGTCATAAAGAACTCACATACTTATTGCAAAAATATACAAGTCACCAAAAACCAAGAACTACGCGCATGCTCCTAGGGGGATAGATTGGTAGGACAAGACCATCGCTCGTGCCCGACTGCCACTCATAAGGAGGACAATCAAATAACACCTCATGTTTCAAATTTGTTACACAACGGTTGCCATACGTGCATGCTACGGGACTTGTAATCTTCAACACAAGTATTTCTCAAATTCACAACTACTCAACTAGCACACTCTAATATTACCATCTTTATATCTCAAAACAATTATCAAGTATCAAACTTCTCATAGTTTTCAATGCACTTTCTATGATAGTTTTTATTATACCCATCTTGGATGCCTATCATATTAAGACTATTTTATAAGCAAGACAAATTACCATGTTTTTCTAAAGGACTCTCAAAATAATATAAGTGAAGCATGAGAGATCAAAAATTTCTATAAAATAAAACTACCACCGTGCTCTAAAAGATATAAGTGAAGCACTAGAGCAAAATTATCTAGCTCAAAAGATATAAGTGAAGCACATAGAGTATTCTAATAAATTCCAATTCAAGTGTGTCTCTCCCAAAAAGTGTGTACAACAAGGATGATTGTGGTAAACTAAAAAGCAAAGACTCAAATCATACAAGACGCTCCAAGCAAAACACATATCATGTAGTGAATAAAAATATAGCCTCAAGTAAAGTTACCGATAGAAGAAGATGAAAGAGGGGATGCCCCAAGCTTAGGCTTTTGGTTGTCCTTGAAGTTTACCTTGGGGTGCCTTGGTCATCCCCAATCTTAGGCTCTTGCCACTCCTTATTCCATAATCCATCAAATCTTTAACCAAAACTTGAAACTTCACAACACAAAACTTAAACAGAAAATCTCGTGAGCTCTGTTAGTATAAGAAAACAAACCACCACTTAAGGTACTGTAATGAACTCATTCTTTATTTATATTAGTGTTAAACCTACTGCATTCCAACTTCTCTATGGTTCATAACCTCCGATACTAGCCATAGATTCATCAAAATAAACAAACAACACACGAAAACAGAATCTGTCAAAAACAGAACAGTCTATAGTAATCTATAGGTTTCGAATACTTCTGTAACCCCAAAAATTCGAAAATAAATTGCTGGACGTGAGAAATTTGTCTATTAATCATCTGCAAAAAAATCAACTTAATCGCACTCTCCAGTAAAAAATGGCAGCAAATCTCGTGAGCGCTAAAGTTTCTGTTTTTTACAGCAAGATTGCAAAGACTTTCCCCAAGTCTTCCCAAAGGTTCTACTTGGCACAAACACTAATAAAAAGCATAAAACCACATATAAACAGAGTCTATATGAATTATTTATTGAATAACAGTAAGGAAAAATATCGGGTTGTCTCCCAACAAGCGCTTTTCTTTAAAGCCTTTTAGCTAGGCATAAGGTTTCAACGATGCTCAGATGAAAGACAAGAATTGAAGCACAAAGAGAGCATCATAAAACACATGACAAACACATCTAAGTCTAACATACTTCCTATGGATAGGCATCTTATAGGCAAACAAATTGTCAAGGCAAGCAAAAACTAGCATATGCAAGGAAGCGGAAAGAAATAATAGCAATCTCAACATAACGAGAGGTAATTTAGTAACATGAAAATTTCTACAACCATATTTTACTCTCTTATAATAATTACATGTAGGATCACAAGCAAATTCAATAATATAGCTATCACAAAACATATTCTTAACACGATCCATATGTATGCAAAGTTGTCACTCTTCCAAAATAGTGGGATTAACATTAACTAAAGTCATGACCTCTCCAAACCCATTTTTATCAAAAACTTCATAAGATTGAACATTCTCCAAATATTTGGGATCTAAAGTTGACATTCTTCCAAACCCACTTTCAATATTATTGCAAATATTATAATCAATCTCATATTCATCATGGGGCTTAAATAAATTTGCAAGATCAAAAGAAGAATCACCCCAATCATGATCATTGCAACAAGTAATAGACATAGCAAAACTAGCATCCCTAAGCTTAGGGTTTTGCATATTATAAGCACAATTGGCATTAATAGAATTTATACTATCATCATTGCAATCATGCTTTTTATTCAAAGATCTATCGCGAATCACTTCATAAAGTACTTCATCGCAATTCTCAGATTCATGAATTTCAAGCAAAACTTCATAAAGATAATCTGGTGCACAAAACTCACTGGCAATTGGTTCATCATAATTGGATCTGTTAAAAATATTAGCAAGTGGATGATGATCCATAGATCTTAGGTTCTCTGTTTAGCAATAAATAAACAACTATTCCAACCAAACGAGCAAACGAGCCAAGTAAGACATCAAAGCAAACGAAAAGACGAATAGAAGAAGGGTGAATAAAACGGCAAGGGTGAAGTGGGGGAGAGGAAAACGAGAGGCAAATGGCAAATAATATAATGCGAGGGATAAGAGTTTGTGATGGGTACTTGGTATGTCTTGACTTGTGAGTAGATCTCCCCGACAACAGTGCCAGAAATTCTTCTTGCTACCTCTTGAGCACTGCGTTGGTTTTCCCTTGAAGATGAAAGGGTGATGCAGCAAAGTAGCGTAAGTATTTCCCTCAGTTTTGAGAACCAAGGTATCAATCTAGTAGGAGACTACACGCAAGTCCCTCGTACCTACATAAACAAATAAGAACCTCGCAACCAACGGGATAAAGGGGTTGTCAATCCCTTCACGGTCACTTACGAGAGTGAGATATGATAGAGATAATAATAATAATAATAATAAGATAAATATTTTTGGTATTGTTATGATATAGATTGAAAGTAAAGATTGCAAAATAAAATAGATGGGAAACTTATATGATAAAAGATAGACCCGGGGGCCATAGGTTTCACTAGTGGCTTCTCTCAAGATAGCATAAGTATTACGGTGGGTGAATAAATTACTGTCGAGCAATTGATAGAAAAGTGCATAATTATGAGAATATCTAGGCATGATCATGTATATAGGCATCACGTCCGCGACAAGTAGACCGAAATGATTCTGCATCTACTACTATTACTCCACACATCGACCGCTATCCAGCATGCATCTAGAGTATTAAGTTCATAAGAATAGAGTAACGCATTAAGCAAGATGACATGATGTAGAGGGATAAACTCAAGCAATATGATATAAACCCCATCTTTTTATCCTCGATGGCAACAATACAATACGTGCCTTGCTGCCCCTGCTGTCACTGGGAAAGGACACCGCAAGATTGAACCCAAAGCTAAGCACTTCTCCCATTGCAAGAAAGATCAATCTAGTAGGCCAAACCAAACTGATAATTCGTAGAGACTTGCAAAGATAACCAATCATACATAAAAGATTTCAGAAAAGAATCAAATATTGTTCATAGATAAACTTGATCATAAATCCACAATTCATCGGATCTCGACAAACACACCGCAAAAAGAGTTACATCAAATAGATCTCCAAGAAGATCGAGGAGAACTTTGTATTGAGATCCAAAGAGAGAGAGAGAAGAAGCCATCTGGCTAATAACTATGGACCCGAAGGTCTGAGGTAAACTACTCACACATCATCGGAGAGGCTATGGTGTTGATGTAGAAGCCCTCCGTGATCGATTCCCCCTCCGGCAGAGCTCCGGAAAAGGCCCTAAGATGGGATCTCTTGGGTACAGAAGGTTGCGGCAGTGGAAATAGGGTTTCGTGGTGCTCCTGGATGTTTTCGGGGTATATGGGTATATATAGGAGGAAGAAGTAGGTCGGTGGAGCTATGAGGGGCCCACGAGGGTGGGGGGCGCGCCCAGGGGGCAGGCGCACCTCCCTGCCTCGTGGCCTCCTCGTTGATTTCTTGACGTCCACTCCAAGTCCCCTGGATCACGTTTGTTCCAAAAATAACTCTCCCGAAGGTTTCATTCCGTTTGGATTCCATTTGATATTCCTTTTCTATGAAACACTGAAATAGGCAAAAAAAACAGCAATTTGCACTGGGCCTTGGGTTAGTAGTTTAGTCCTAAAAATAATATAAAAGTGTATAAATAAGCCCATTAACATACAAAACAGATAATATAATAGCATGGAACAATAAAAAATTATAGATACGTAGGATACGTATCAAACGGTGGCTTTGCCACAAATACGATGTCAACTACATGATCATGCAAAGCAACATGACAATGATGGAGCGTGTCATAACAAACGGAACGGTGGAAAGTTGCATGGCAATATATCTCGGAATGGCTACGGAAATGCCATAATAGGTAGGTATGGTGGCTGTTTTGAGGAAGGTATATGGTGGGTTTATGGTACCGGCGAAAGTCGCGCGGTACTAGAGAGGCTAGCAATGGCGGAAGGGTGAGAGTGCGTATAATCCATGGACTCAACATTAGTCATAAAGAACTCACATACTTATTGCAAAAATCTATTAGTCATCAAAACAAAGTACTATGCGCATGCTCCTAGGGGGATAGATTGGTAGGAAAATACCATCGCTCGTCCCCGACCGCCACTCATAAGGAAGACAATCAATAAATAAATCATGCTCCGACTTCATCACATAACGGTTCATCATACGTGCATGCTACGAGACTCGCAAACTTTAACACAAGTATTTCTCAAATTCACAACTACTCACTAGCATGACTCTAATATCACCATCTTCATATCTCAAAACAATCATAAGGAATCAAACTCCTCATAGTATTCAATGCACTTTATATGAAAGTTTTTTATTATATCCCTCTTGGATTCTTATCATATAAGGACTAATTTATTACCAAAGAAAATTACCATGTTTTTCTGAAGACTCTCAAAATAATACAAGTGAAGTACGAGAGTTCATCAATTTCTATAAAATAAAAACACCGCCGTGCTCTAAAAAGATATAAGTGAAGCACTAGAGCAAAATTTCTTAGCTCAAAAGATATAAGTGAAGCACATAGAGTATTCTAATAAATCACGATTCATGCGTGTCTCTCCCAAAAGGTGTGTATAGCAAGGATGATTGTGGAAAACTAAAAAGCAAAGACTCAAATCATACAAGATGCTCCAAGCAAAACACATATCATGTGGTGAATAAAAAGATAGCCTCAAGTAAAGTTACCGATAGACGAAGACCAAAGAGGGGATGCCTTCCCGGGGCATCCCCAAGCTTAGGCTTTTTGACATCCTTGAATATTACCTTGGGGTGCCTTGGTCATCCCCAAGCTTAGTCTCTTTCCACTCCTTATTCCATAGTCCATAAAATCCTTATCCAAAACTTGAAAACTTCACAACACAAAACTCCAACAGAAAATCTCGTAAGCTTCGTTAGTATAAGAAAATAAATCACCACTTTTGGTATTGTTGCGAACTCATAATTTATTTATATTGGTGTAATATCTACTGTATTCCAACTTTTCCATGGTTCATACCCCTCGATACTAGCCATAGATGCATCGAAATAAGTAAACAACACGCGAAAAACAGAATCTGTCCAAAACAGAATAGTCTGTAGCAATCTGGGTATTTTGAATACTTCTGTAACTCCCCAAATCCTGTGAAACTAGGAAGTTCTAGACAATTTGTTTAGTAATCCTCTGCAAAAAGAATCAGTATTTTATCGAGAGATGATGGCAGGCTTAGGCTGTCATTCAACCCTCAGCATCGGAAATCATGATTTTCCCGTAGACCTCATAGTCTTAGAATCCCAGGGATTGGACGTGATTCTAGGCATGGACTGGTTGATGAAGTTTGAAGGGAACATCGACTGTGCCCGCAAGACGATTTTGCTCACCACCCCGGAGCAGAAGAGGATCAAGTATGTATCCAGACGCACACCGACAAAAAAGCAGGTGAATTCCCTCACGGGAGTAGTTCAGGAGGAAGTGCATGTAGTACAAGATTTTCCGGATGTATTTCCAGAGGAATTACCAGGAATGCCACCGGATAGAGAAATAGAATTTTTGATCGAGTTATTACCTGGCACAGCCCCAATATCCAAGAGACCTTATCGGATGCCCCCGAATGATTTGGAAGAGATCAAGCAGCAGATCAAGGAATTATTGGAGAAATGATATATTCGTCCAAGTTCGTCACCTTGGGGAGCCCCAGTTCTTTTGGTAGAGAAGAAGGATGGAACCCTGAGAATGGTTGTAGATTATCGTTCATTGAATGATGTGACCATCAAGAATAAGTACCCTCTACCAATGATTAATGATTTATTTGATCAGCTAGTTGGAGCCAAAGTATTTTCCAAGATCGATCTTCGATCAGGGTATCACCAGTTGAAGATTCGTGAACATGATATACCCAAAATAGCTTTCACCACCAGGTATGGTTTATATGAGTATACCGTCATGTCATTCGGATTGACTAATGCCCCTGCGTATTTCATGAGCATGATGAACAAGGTATTTATGGAATATCTGGACAAGTTTGTCGTGGTGTTCATCGATAACATATTGGTTTTCTCCAAGAGCGAGGAAGAGCACAAGGAACTGTTGGGGAACGTAGCATAAATTCAAAATTTTCCTACGTATCACCAAGATCTATCTATGGAGAAACCAGCAACGAGGGAAAGGAGAGTGCATCTACATACCCTTGTAGATCGCTAAGCGGAAGCGTTCAAGTGAACGGGGTTGATGGAGTCGTACTCGTCGTGATTCAAATCACCGATGATCAAGTGCCGAACGGACGGCACCTCCGCGTTCAACACACGTACGGAGCGGAGACGTCTCCCATGCCTTGATCCAGCAAGGAGGAGGGAGAGGTTGATGGAGATCCAGCAGCACGACGGCGTGGTGGAAGTAGCGGGATTCCAACAGGGCTTCGCTAAGCGCTGCGGGAGGAGGTAGATGTGTCACGGGAGGGAGAGGGAGGCGCCAGGGCTCAGGTATGTTTGCTCCTCCTTTTCCCCACTATATATAGGGCCAAGGGAGAGGGGGAGGCGCAGCCCTTGCCCCTTCCTCCAAGGAAGGGTGCGGCCAAGGGTGGGGAGGAGTCCATCCTCCCCAAGGCACCCCGGAGGTGCCTTCCCCTTTTAGGACTCTCCCCTTTTTCCCATCTCTTGGCGCATGGGCCTCTTGGGGCTGGTGCCCTTGGCCGATATAGGCCAAGGCACACCCCCTACAGCCCATGTGGCCCCCCGGGGCAGGTGGCCCCACCCGGTGGACCCCCGGGACCCTTCCGGTGGTCCCGGTACAATACCGATAACCCCGAAACTTGTCCCGATGGCCGAAACAGCACTTCCTATATATAATTCTTTACCTCCGGACCATTCCGGAACTCCTCGTGACGTCTGGGATCTCATCCGGGACTCCGAACAACATTCGGGTTACCTCATACTAATATCTCTACAACCCTAGCGTCACCGAACCTTAAGTGTGTAGACCCTACGGGTTCGGGAGACATGCAGACATGACCGAGACGTTCTCCGGTCAATAACCAACAGCGGGATCTGGATACCCATGATGGCTCCCACATGTTCCACGATGTTCTCATCGGATGAACCACGATGTCAAGGACTTAATCAATCCCGTATACAATTCCCTTTGTCTATCGGTATGTTACTTGCCCGAGATTCGATCGTCGGTGTCCAATACCTAGTTCAATCTCGTTACCGGTAAGTCTCTTTACTCGTTCCGTAACACATCATCCCGTGATCAACTCCTTGGTCACATTGCGCATATGATGATGTCCTACCGAGTGGGCCCAGAGATACCTCTCCGCTTATACGGAGTGACAAATCCCAGTCTCGATTCGTGCCAACCCAACAGACACTTTCAGAGATACCTGTAATGCACCTTTATAGCCACCCAGTTACGTTGTGACGTTTGATACACCCAAAGCATTCCTACGGTATCCGGGAGTTGCACAATCTCATGGTCTAAGGAAATGATACTTGACATTAGAAAAGCTATAGCATATGAACTACACGATCTAGTGCTATGCTTAGGATTGGGTCTTGTCCATCACATCATTCTCCTAATGATGTGATCCCGTTATCAATGACATCCAATGTCCATGGTTAGGAAACCGTAACCATCTATTGATCAACGAGCTAGTCAACTAGAGGCTTACTAGGGACATGGTGTTGTCTATGTATCCACACATGTATCTGAGTTTCCTATCAATACAATTATAGCATGGATAATAAACGATTATCATGAACAAGGAAATATAATAATAATCAATTTATTATTGCCTCTAGGGCATATTTCCAACAGGAACATCTGCATCTAGTCCTGGAGAAACTCCGAGAACATCAGTTATATGCCAAGTTCAGCAAATGTGAATTTTGGTTGAAGGAAGTCGGATTCCTCGGACATGTTATTTCAGGAGAAGGAATAGCAGTCGACCCCACCAAGGTTGAATCGGTCACCAACTGGCAATCCCCCACCTCAGTCAAGGAGATCCACAGTTTTCTCGGACTTGCAAGATATTATCGGAGATTTATTGAGAATTTCTCCAAGATTGCTAAACCCATGACCGAGCTGTTGAAGAAGGAAACAAAGTACATTTGGACCAAGGATTGTGAAGCCAGTTTTCAGGAGCTGAAGAAACGTTTGGTTACAGCCCCAATACTCATTTTGCCGGACATACACAAGGATTACCAGGTGTATTGTGACGCTTCTCGTCAAGGGCTCGGAGGAGTGCTCATGCAGGAAGGAAAAGTTGTAGCTTATACCTCCAGACAGCTACGACCTCATGGGATGAATTATGCCACACACGATTTGGAGTTAGCAGCCGTAGTGCATGCACTCAAGACGTGGAGACATTTCCTTGTCGGAAATAGTTGTGATGTTTACACGGATCATAAGAGCTTGAAGTACATTTTCACGCAGAAGGAGTTGAACCTCAGACAAAGGAGATGGCTTGAATTGATCAAGGACTATGATATGAGATTGCATTATCACCCAGGGAAAGCAAATGTTGTAGCAGATGCCTTCAGCCGTAAAAGCCATGTGAACACCCTCATAGCTGGAGGATTACCTCAGAATTTAGCCGACGATCTCAGAGATCTCCGATTGGAGATAGTACCAAGAGGATTTGTCGCCACCTTGGATATTCAGCCCACTTTGACCGAAAAGATTCGTGAAGCGCAGAAGACGGACAAGGAAATTGCAGAGATAAAGGAAAAGGTGAGTAACGGAAAGGCTACAGGTTTTCGTGAGGATGAACATGGAACTTTATGGTTCGCGGATCGTATCTATGTGCCTAATGACCCAGAGGTCCGGAAGTTAATTCTTCAGGAGGCCCATGATTCACCGTACTCGATTCACCCAGGCAACACCAAGATGTATCTGGATTTGAAGGAAAGTTTCTGGTGGACAGGTATGAAGAAGGATATTGCCGAGTACGTAGCAGTATGCGATGTTTGTCAGCGAGTGAAGGCAGAACATCAGAAGCCGGCAGGGTTACTTCAACCACTGCCGATTCCCGAGTGGAAATGGGAAAAACTTGGAATGGATTTTATCACAGGATTACCCAGGACCCGTTCAGGTTATGATTCTATCTGGGTAGTAGTTGATCGCTTGACCAAGGTAGCTCATTTCATTCCCGTGAAGACCACATATACCAGTGCTAAGTTAGCCAAGATATACATGACCAGGATCGTATGTCTGCATGGAGTTCCGAGGAGTATTGTGTCAGACAGAGGAACACAATTTACCTCAAAGTTTTGGAATCAGTTGCATGAAACCTTGTGTACGAGGCTGGAGTTCAGTATAGCTTTTCATCCGCAGACAGATGGACAGACCGAGAGAGTCAACCAGATTCTAGAGGACATGTTGAGAGCCTGTGCGCTAGACTACGGGTCTAGCTGGGATGACAATTTGCCGTATGCAGAGTTCTCGTACAACAACAGCTATCAGACCAGTCTGAAGATGGCCCCTTTCGAAGCTCTATACGGAAGGAGGTGCAGAACACCATTGTTGTGGGATGGTGTCGGAGACCGAAAACTTTTTTGTCCCGATCTTATCAGAGACTCCGAAGAGAAAGTCAAGC